>NW_022631072.1:4530419-5130419 GCF_010015895.1 Lontra canadensis
ATATATATATATATATATATATATATATATATATATATATATATAAAGATTTCAAGTCAGAATAATTCTGTAAAGTTTTTTCAATAAAAAAATAAAAACAGCAGTTGAAGTAAGGTAGCTCCTTAGCAAAACAAACACCTTTTCAGGAAGTCATCATGGATGTCATCAAATACATACGAGCCTTCCATCATATAAACAGTGCAGCGGGTTCCCTCTCGTGGCCTGCTGGTAGAGAACCATGAAGGTCCTCTCCAAGTAGGATTATTTATTGAAAAGAATCTGTGTTTCAGAAATCCATACTTCTAACTTCATGTTCTTCTTTGCAACTAATAATGTAATTAACTCCCTGGCATCTTGGAAAATTAGGAAGAAGAATGGCTGACCCAGAGCTTGGTAAGACAAAGGCAGATTATGAGCCACTGCAGAAATATTATCATAACAAGTGGATAGAGAGTAGATGGCTAGGAAGAGATAAGAGACCATACTCAGGAGGAAGAGATAGGAGGTGGAGAAGGAACACTATCAAGACAGAGTAGGAAAGAAAGGTTTAAATCAACACCTCCATTCTTGGGAAAGAAATGACCTAATGGAAGATTCTTATCAAAGCCTACAACTCTTATTTTCAACCTACACCCATAATTAGGCATTTACAGAAATCCCAACCTAACTAAAGATTTCTTCCCTCAAATGAAGGGCCTAGCAAAACACGTTCACTTGGGAGAAGTCGGAGGAGCTCCATAAACCTTGAATGGTTAAATCTCCACTGAGTATTTAGAAAAATCATGCTTTAATCCTATGAAAGGAGACATTGAAAATAGCGACAGATATATAGCTCCTAAGCCATAAACTAAAGACAGGATAATATTTATCTTTGGTTAAAAGGGATTGTTCCTGTGAATTCAAGGCACTTTTCCAGTGGAGCACAATGACGGGGCTGCCAATACTTCAGAGTACGAAAACGCAGCTCTTGGGAAAGTTGGCATGGTGGTTGTTATCCTTGGAAGAATAAATGTCAGTTTCTTACTGAGATCCTTCTAAAAGATTTATGCTCCAGAAAAGTGAGGTGCTCAGCCAATTCAATGGGCTCCAGATGGTCAAAGAGCAGACAGGCTTTTCCCTTCTTGGATACTTTTTTCCTCTGTGTGACTCTTCTCATCCAGTCATAGGAAGGACTATAAAAAAAACAGTGAGTCTGGTCAATGTGCTGAAAGGCCATTTCATTCGATGGAAGTTATTAACCTACTAACTCTGTAACTCTTGGCCTGCTTCCAGGAGCGAAATACACGCCCTGTCCTTCATATTTGAAGAGAAAACCACTGACCCATTGCCAATAGAACAGAAAGTTTGAGTTGTTTTTCCAGACAGGGTGGGTTTGCACTGATCCATCAAGAATTTCTTACTTGCTCTTTCTTATGACCAGTAAGTTTGGGATCACAGGGGAGAGGTTTGGGTTAGGTATATAAATTTGTCAGATTATCAATACATAGGATGGTGATTTAAGGCACACGAAAGCCACTAGAAGTTGGTTCTCACACTTCAGCAACATATGGATGATCTGAAAGGCTCGTGATAAAGACAGAGGTCTGACCTCACTGCCGGAGATTCTGATTAACTAGGAATGAACCTGAATAATCTCTATTTTTAACAACATCCCCGATGATTCCTGGATCATGCCACCTGGATCAAGATTCTTGAAGAGGTATTCTAGGAAAATGGACTAGAGTATGAATGCCCACAATACAAGAGCTTATCTTTGCAAGACGGATAACCATACTTAGGGTCATTAAATAGTTTTCTCTGTGCCAAGTTAATAGTAGATATAAAATGTCAGTCTCATTAGCACTGAGATCCTAATAACTGAGCTAACCAGCAGGGCCATCACTACTCCCTCCCCCAACAGTGGGCTCATCATATTGGAAAGAAGCGTGAGCCACTCTTACATGCTGGATATGTCGATGAGGCTGATATGCTTTTCATATCCTAGTTGACTAGCTACTTCCCGAAACTCTTCAGTCATACGGATCAAACCAAGGTCCAAGTTAAACTCTGCAGGAAACTTGAGAATCCAGTACCTGAAAGGCATCAAATAGTCTTGATGAAGAGAAGATTTCAAGCTAGACCTTTATGGAAAATGTTGTATCATTTTACAGATTACATTTAACAATGAACCTAGGACCATACCCCAAATTAGCAATCTCCTATTCCCCACCGATGACACAGAGTCTCACTCTTCCCTCCTTCAGTTAAGGACCCAAGCCTACCACTCCCACTCTGAACCTCTCTTTCTGACCCTAAGTCCTGAACATCTGGACTTGCACCTAAGTGCTGAGACACAGCTGAAATCAAACGCTTCTCCCAACTCATGGCAACCAGGTGGGAAAGCATATGGTGGGAAAATAGAAAAAAAATGAATTTATTCTTTCCAAGAGCTAGTTTTATTCCCTAATCACATGTGCTACTACTTAATTTCTAAAAGAAAGATAAATTCTACTCCCAGGAACAGAGGAAGGCCAATTTAAACAAAATCAGTAAAGGGGGCTTGGGGGTGGGAATCTGAGTCAATTCTATTGCCAAACTAGGTCTACTGTTTGGGGGGAAAGAAATGGTCAACAATTCCAGAACAATCGACTGCAAGACAATTACATGTATAAGTATATTTACCTCATGAAGTAGCAGATCTTTAACCGAAATTCATCACAGGTTTCTCCACTGGTATCTCGATACGTGCACTAGTTAAAGAAAAAATCCCTGCACCTTGTTTCCTTTGCCCACACCTGCAGCTATCTGACCAATTTAGATGAATTCCTAATACAAAGGCCATAGTGGGGACATCTGGGTTATGTGGGCGTTCAGATGGGGAGAGAATGTGCTCTGACGATGTCAGCAATGAATAATCGTCACCTACACACTACTCCTCAATATTGAGAGCTGGGGATAAGGATCTTGCTCACTTTCAGGGACCTCTATTCAAGGCGAATGTCTCCTTACCCTCTCAGACATCCCCTCCTGCCCTGAGGTTGTTGGGAGGATGGAAGGGAGAAGTAGGAAGTGAAGGAAGCTTGCAATGAGCAGATGGATGACCACATGGCCCTAATAATCAGACCTTCTGCCTTTCAGGCTCCTCCTACCCCATAAGGCTTCCCAGTCATCTGCAAGGTCCCCTGGGCTTGAAGCCGGCTGAGACTGTAGGAACCAATATTAGTGGTTGCATAATCAACATTAGATCTCTGAGAATAAAATCGCCTTTTAAATCTAAGAGTGTTTTGTCATTTTGAGTCATTTGGCTTTCAGTCACCTTTTAGGACTGCTGTATGTTCAAAGGTGGTAGACTATTAAAGCCCTTATTATAGAATGGAGTCTCTAACTAGGGGGTTTTTTCCCTGTTTGTTTTTGCTATTATATCAGAAGGAAATCTGAAATTAAGATCAACGAACAAATTCCAATAAACCGCTAGAATGTTCTTTGTGTCTTGTAATCAAGGGAAGATGTGAAAATTCAGGTGCTGTTTGTGCCTGAGCCAGATCCCATTATTTTGCCTGGCATTTCCATATATCTAAACTGTATCCTCTACGTCCATCATTTTGTCATCCCAAAAGGAATAAATTAGGTCTGGAATCAGTGTTGACTATTCTTTCATTTTACTAATAGCAGAAATGTTTAAGTCAAGTTAGAAGCAGTCAGCCTACAGCTTCCGTTTCATTTTATACCTAGTGATTATTTTTCAGTAGAGCCAAAACATTCAGATGGATAGTCAACTGTTTGGTCCATCATCCAGATGTCTTGTCTAGACATCTATATATATCCACAAAACAGCTGGAACACTGACTAAAGACTATTTATTCATCTTAATTTACCGGCTTTTGTTAGACATTCTATCTAAATACAGAACTTGATTTATGATTGTAAAAATTACACAGTAGTTGAAAAGATATATGCAGAGAAGTTTTTCTGCCAATTCAGTGGAAGATAAATACCATCGGTGCATCAGTAGAACTATTCTTGGCAAATAACTATTATTCAGCTCTCCATTGTCATCTGTTAAAAAATAAAATAAAATGAGGGGTGTGGAGACAACAGTGCACTCTTCTCTTTTTCTAATAACAGTAGAGAAACATCAGTGTCAAAAATTTCTCATAGACCCAATTATTGTTTTCCTCCTCTTTCCACTGGTACTTCCTTGCAAGTCAAGTGGATGGGCAGGGGCAGGGGGGGGATTCACCCTCCCTCTGGTGTTGGATTACCAGATTCAGCAAACTGAAGTTCAAGACACTTAGTTAATCTGAATTTAGGTAAACCACAGATAATTCTTTAGTACAGGTATGTCCCGTGCATTATTTAGGACATGCTTACATTATACTTTATCTGAAATTCAAATTTAACTGATCATCCTGTATTTTATCTGGCCACCCTACTCTGGTCTAACTCTTCCTGTAACGATCAATTTAAAAAACAATTAAAAAACCAACCATTTTATGACTCCATGCAAAGAATAATCTGAAATGGTGAGGTGGATATGTAAACAACATTAGAAAGCATACAGCTATAAAGTCTGTAAACTACTAGGAGATATAAGACATACATGCAAAGGTAGAACACAGCAGATTATGCTACTTGTTTGAGTCGAAAGACCGAGAAATGATCACAGTACCATGGGAAAGTCACAAAGAGCTGTGGGAGGAAGCAATCAGCATTCCTGACAGTGGAGATTAGGAATGGTATAATGAACATCTGACCAGCTTCTGAGATGAGCCCTGAAGTAGAATTTCAGTGAAGGCACAGAGGTAGAAAGATGCAGGGAATATTCCAGAAACATTAAAGTGGACAGGATGCCTGGCATATTAGCTGTGGGCATTAAAGGGAAGGAAATGCACATGGCAGTGTTACTGGGGAGACAGACTGGAGTCAATCAAAAAGGACTTAAATGCCAAAGATGGAGACTGAATTCTGTTCCACAGCAATCTCAATAGGGAGAAGTGAGAGTATCAAGGTACATCAAAGGGAGAAAGGGCTCATACCAAACATCTCAATGCAAGTTCTCAACAGTTCATCTAAGGTCGCTGCTTTTCCAAGTCCACTTGACCCCATGGTTATTTAGCTGCTGTCAAAAAACTAGATACATTTTCAGCATCAGATAGACCATCTCCATAATCATGTGACTTGGTAATGTTTGTGCCCCTACTGGTGTCTGTTCTCAGTCATACTTCAAGACTCTAAAGAAACAGGAAACAGAAGTTATCAGACTAGAGTTCAGACCTCATTAAGGCATCACTTTTCCACGTAAAAAGATAAGGGCTTCCATGACTGTAACTTTCTAGAAGAAAAGTCTCCTAGTGAGAAAGCCCATCAACCACCATGATGGTCAAATGCCTGCTGAAGTGTTCCTTCGCATGGAGGGCACCCCAGAATGACCAGAATGTTCTGTGAGGTACCATTCCATTCTGCAGCTGACATTTTCTGGATACAGTATCTTACACTTTCTTCATATTCTTAAGTGATAAGAGAGCCATTCAAGAATATTATAAATGTTACTCGGCTTAATATTATTACAAGTATATAGGAGGTAAATTTTAAAGTGCAAATATATTGATACGCATCATCTGCAGTGATCATATAAACATTCAACAACTGATTTAAAAAATCTTATTTGCCTGATTTCTCTAATAGTAACACTGTGAGGGACAAAATCTTTGGTGTAACACTACTACTAGTAGTAGTGTTACTATTAGTAACACTAATAGTAGTAGTGAAAGTATTAACAAAAACCAACTGAACACACATTCTGTACCAGGTGCCATACCAAATGCTTTATGTGTATTATCCAACTTGTCCTTCATAATAATAACATTATGGCCAACAGAATGATACTCCATAACAATGCTAACTAACAAAAGTAATCATTATTCCCAGTTTACAGATGAGGTCATGGGATTTGCAGAGATTCAGCAACTGGTCTAAACCTTCACAATTAGTAAGGCCTAGAATCAGGACTCCATTGTAAAATAAAGTTTTTACTTTCCTTTCCCTCCTTTCACTGCTCTCTCAAGTAAGGATATCATAAGCTGTCATAATTTTGCCCCCTAGTCAGAAAGGGACATAGCTGAATGAGCTGTAGAAGAAAAATGTGGGTATGACAGAGGTCCTATTTTACAGCACTGTCATGGGAAAAATGGGGATTAGAAACAACCTCTTAGAGTTCCTCATACTAGAAGTATTGCTGTTGGAAATACCACCATTTTATTTTGCAAAGTCCCTGTGACAGTTCTATACAGGGCCTAGGGAAGAGAGAGGTTATCATGATGTAACAAAGTTATCAATGTCGGGTAGTTTAATAGATAAATGTGGCCACTGGGCATTAATCTCATAAACTGTTTGAAGTCAATATCTATTTTACTTTCAAAATTTATTTATTCAACTGGTAATCATTGAGCACCCGACAAATACCAGGCACTGGGCTAAGCCCTGAGGCTGGCAAGATGAATAAATCATTGTCCCAACCCTACCTTCAGTAGGCTCAAAGTCAACTTCAGAAAGCAAACACATGAATGTATAAGGAAAAAAGCTAACGTCCACGTGTATGGTTGTATTAGTTCAATCAGACCACCAAAGAGTGATATTTGAGTGGATCTGTGCAGTAGGCATACAACTCCAAGGAAAATTTTTTACCATGTATTATTTCTGTGTAAAAACCATATTCTTCTGCTGAAGGTGCCATGCTCCAAGCATAAAAAGTCAGATTATTTCACATGTGCGGTAAAAATAACAGAAACACTGGATCAGGGCTCTCCCACTTCTGCTGCTCAAATGATTTGTGAAAGGGAAATATTAAAGATGTCTGGGACCAACTCTTTTTACATCTCTTCACCAGGTTACCTTATCGGTGAGACCTTTCCTGACCACCCCATTTAAAACAACAAGACCTCTCTCCCCACACTCACCTCCTACATAGCATGCCTTACCTCACCTCCTGGATTTATTTTTCTTCATAACAGTTATCCCCATATGACGCACTATATATTTTACTAGTCTATTTGTTTTGAAATCTCTCTAGCGCTATAAACATAAACTATGAATGCAGGGATTTTTTTTGTGTTTTGTTCTCTGGTGGACTCCCCAACACCAAAGATTTTGTCCCTCACAGAGAAGATACTGAGAAAAGCAATTGATGGATTAATGAAGAAGTAGATGGATGGATGAAGAAATGAAGAAAATAAGGAAGTGTAAAAAGTTTGCCTTTTTAAGTATATATTTGTATGCACGCATACTATAAATTTTTTAGTTTGTTTTAGTAAACAGCCTGGGACAGGAGTTCCTCCCAGCTTTCTAGACTTAATAGGATCTGTCTGTATTCATAATAAGAACTTGATATCTCTTCCAGGACATTTAGGGGCAACACTTCTCTTATTTCCCTAATATAAATTCTCTCAATCCCATTAAAAGTCAAGATTGGACAACTGACAGGTTTGATTCTCCTTCATGTCTATACAGACACTTTTTATCTTATTAACTCTTGTTACTGAATAGTAGATATATTACTTAGAACCAAAGAGCTTAGATCAGCTAAACTAGATTCTCAGGTCAAAACCAAAATTATTCAGCTGATCTACTTGAGGAAGTTATTACCTTTCCATAAGACGTTAGACATAACCTCGTACCAAAGACCTGTCACGGTGTTTGGAGTTAGATTTGTGATCCGCAATAAAGCCAGCACCTGAGGGCCAGGTGGGCCAGACTACCCAGTTAAAATTTGTCTCTGCAGTCAGGAGATGTGTCTGTGCCCCTACTTAGCATTCTGTCACCTGTACATGTAGTTGAGGTCTCATTTCATATGTGTGGCTATTATTGGGTCTACAACTGATTTTTTCAACAGTAAAGCTTCTTTATTACAAAAGCAATATATATTCTTTGTTTAAAATAGGACAGAAAGGAAAAAGGAAGGAAAAATATGTTACTCATTATCTCATCATCATGATTGTTAATATCATAGCACCTTTCTTTTGTTTTTTCTAGGCATATTTATCTTGTCAAGCTTCTCACATCATCTACAATGGTTTACAGAAATACTTACCCACTGGCTTTACACTGAAAGATCTCCAGGTCTGAAAGAATTGTAAGGGCAGTTATCATCCTTGGAAAAGGTGCTGGGGATGCAGTCAGCAGAACTGGTTTATCCAACTTGAATTATAAGTACTTTGGAGAATCTGATAGAAGAACATAAAGAAATCCCCAGAGTTAAATAATAGAAGCCCAAAAGAATCCGTGTGGTGTTAAAGGACTTCCAAAACCCTTGAGTTATAGGTGGTATTGAGATTTTGTCTAAATTTCATCTACAAAGTCAATTTAAAAAGAAAAATATTCAAAATAGTTATTTGGTGACATGATATTTTTAAAATCAAGTAGTTTTCCTTTAATTCAGCCTATTACAATTCTGCAAGTGTGGCAAAATTGAAATTTATACACATAGTGTAATATACTATTTTGGTCCAAATATACTTCTTTTATTGGAGTACTCCTTAAGAATTTCCAAACACTGACCTTGGAGTGTTAGTAAATCTCCAGAATAGTTTGTTGTGGTGATCATCAAACTCTGACTCTAAATCACTCCTGACTGTCTCAACGTGAATGTCAATGTTATTTTAGTCCAGGTTGTTTAGTCTCCCAATGGTTTGGGACTTGCTTTAGTGTTGATAGGTACTCTCTGGCTGCAAGGAAAATTATTGCTCCCCAGCATACACATTTTCTCACAAGTTTGAAAAGGACACCATAAGCCAAAATTTCCCCAGGGATTGAATTACTTCTAAGAGAGAAGTTCTCACTTCAAAAGGGCAATAGATTTCTGTTGGGTGTGATTTCCAAAGGCTATGATGTATTCATGCAGCAAAAAGGCTTTCACTAACATGAACGCCTCTATCTTCAAATAAATCCTCGTGAGGTTGTCTAGGACAATAAGAACTATGCTCCCAAGTTTAGAAATAGTAAAAAGGAGCCAACTCCACGCAGCTGTCCATTAAGAGACATAAATTAGCACCCCAGCCTCTTGACTCAGAATCTTGGATTGGATTTCAACATTAGATAAGCAAATGGGGAAAGTTTTACTTACCTCTGAGTAAAATGCCATTAATCCTGCTTTCTTTGTTAGATTGTTGAAGGAGTTATAGAGGTAATGTAAAATCTATCCACTGTATGTTTTCTAAAACACTGGGTGCTCAGGAAAGCTATCTCTCTTTGCCCACACTACCTCTTCCCTTCCAATATTTAAGGGTTTCTAAGTTGAGGACTTAGGTGAAGTAGAAGACATATGTTTGAAGTGACAGGAAGAGAGATGTTAAGTTAGAGAAGGAAAAAGGAGAAAAAGTATTGTGACACTAGAGCTTCTAGGAGTAGGGAAGGTGGCCTCATCAGCAATGGAATCTCATTCTTGAAAGTTCTCAAGCCAAAGTAAAGTAATGACTATCAGAGATGTTGTAGGCTTAATTCCCAGATGGTGTCTAGGAAGCATGCCAGAATGACAGCAAAGGTTGCTCCTGGCTCCAGGACTGTAGGATTTATAAGGTGAAATATTATATCTAGTGAGTATTCAATAAACAGTTTTGAAATGATGTTGGCCCTATTAGAACTTCCAAAGGTAGTCTTGTCTATAGTATTATCTCTATTGCAATAAAAAACTAACAAAAACCCGTAAAGACTCTTTCCTCCTAATGGCAGATATTGTCTTTATGTATTAATAACCACAAACATGTCTTTGCTTTTTTTGACCCTCATACGGAGATAAGGGGGGGTTCTCTAAATGCCTAAGTCCTTAGTGAAGATGACTGCTTGATTACAAAACTTTAAGCCTTAAGGATTAACATAGCATTTGTTGTTCTGGCAATGTTCAAGCTTAATCTCCCTTTCTCACCACAGACATGAGATCTGAAAGTTGCTGTGATTATATTCTCTGAAACTCCACGGAAGAATCAAGACTATTAAGTTCAGTAAGAGAAATGATAGCAAAACCCTGAAAAACAATCAAGTTATTTGACAAATACTGAGGATCTATTAGAGACCAGATACTAAGCAAGATACCAGAGTAGCTGGTAAAAGAGATTGGGAGCAAACAGAGAGAAGGATAAATTGGTGAGCAAGAAAGACATAATTCTTATTTTTTTAACATCTTAATTTTATTTTTTTCATGTTCCAAGATTCATTGTTTATCCACCACACCCACTGCTCCATGCAATATGTGCCCTCCTTAATACCCTCCACCAGGCTCACCCATCCCCTCTCCCCCCTCCCCCTCATAACCCTCAGTTTGTTTCCCAGAATCCAGTCTCTCATCTTTCGTCTACCCCTCTGATTTCCCTCAATTCATGGTTCCTTTCCTTCTGCTAATGTCCTCCATGTTATTCCTTATGCTCCACAAGTAAATGAAACCATATGAAAATTGACTTGCTCTGCTTGACTTATTTCACTCAGCATAATCTCCTCCAGTTCTGTCCATGTTGATGCAAAAGTTCGGTATTCATCCTTTCTGATGGCTGTGTAATATTCCACTGTATATATCGACCACATCTTCTTTATCCATCTGTCTGTTGAAGGGCATCTCAGCTCTTTCCACAGTTTGGCAATTGTGGACATTGCTGCTATGAACATTGGGGTACATATGGCTCTTCTTTTCACTACATCTGTATCTTTGGTGTCAATTCCCAGTAGCACAATTGCAGGGTCATGTGACCCTGCAAGAAAGACATAATTCTGATGGTCTAGCAAAGAATTAAACAAGTAATTACAATAAAGTATCCCAGGAAGGGGAGGAGCACTACTTTAGTCCAGGAGCCAAAGGAGTTTTAGCTAGGCAAAGAGTAGATAGGAGGATGACAATAATGAAAAGCTGAAAGATACAGAATGATTGAAGTACTGAATGTGGCAAGACATGAGATTAAGAAGTTCATAGGAGTAGCTCATGAACAGTACTGTAAGCTATATGAAGAAGTATGGGCTCCCTCTGAAAGGCAATAGGAAACCATGATTTCAAAGATGAGTAAGAGTGTGGCATGATCCTATCTAGACTTTTTAAAGATTCCTCCAGCTGCAGTATGGAAAAGAGATGAGTAGAGATGTACACAGATGATCGTGAAGCCTGTTAGTGTCAGTTATGACCATCTAGGCAAGAGATGATTTTTATCTAAGCCAGTATATGGCAATAGAGATGAAGAAGACTGGTTGGTTACAGGATATAATTTGAAGATAGATCCAACAAGATTAGCTGATTGAATGGCTTTGGGGACTGAGCAGAAAGGAGGAATCAGGGATAATGTCCAGGTTTCTAGCAAACCATTTGGTTGGGTTATGAAGCCATTCCCCTGAGACTGAGAAAACGAGGGAAAGGGAAAGGAGAAGGAAGTTCATTTTGGACAAATGATGAGTGCATTTTTAGATGTGTTCCAAAGGGAAATGTTGACTTAGCTTCTGGATACCTATTACAGACTTCTGAATTGACACCTGAGCATATTTAAGTGCTAACAATCAGTGGAAAGAAAAATTTAAGGAACAGGAGAAAAAGAATTTAATCTATATAATAAGGTCCCTGAGAGGACAGAGGTGATGTACCCTTTTATAGGTGGAGGGATTTACCTTAGATAAGGTAGCAGGTCACCTTTTTAAATTTAACATGAGGAAAGAGGTGAGAAATGGGTAGAGGTATAGGTAGGTCTGTCCATTTGATAGTAAGGAGTCGAGGAAGTTTCTGTCTAATGACTCATTTACTCTAAAAAGAAGGAGACAAGGTCATCTGCTGGAAGATCTGAGGAAAAAAAAATATGCAGCAGATGTTATAAAGCACAGAAGAAACCAGAATTACTGAGTTATTTCCCATTATTTCCATTGAAAAGGCTGATGTTTCTCTTCTGGAGTTGTTTTGAAAGAAATTTAGTGTTCCCTGTTCCCTGGGTGACATCACTCACTTATGCCACGTTTCTGAAATTATTTAACTTTTCTGGAACAACTTATACAGCAAGTTCCTTCTTTATGAAGCAGGCAATCTGAATTAATGCCATTATGGTCTAGTCACATGTGGTTTCCATAACTCAGAGCTAAAGCATGGCTGGCATTTGCTAGGTAGTTTCAACACAAGGACACGAGTCCCTTCCATTTCACCTAGCTTTGCTTCAAATGGTAAAGAAGAAGACAGACACTATTGGAGAAGTCATTTGTCTCCCACCCTTTGTCTTGATCCAGGATACTGCATTCCACAGCTACAGCCTCAGCCACCATCCCCCTGTCTTGCACTTTCCCTTCTGGGACTTCTGTCTCTCTCTGCCCCACCCCCCACACACACTCACCAATGCCCTAATTATCCATTACCTCTAAAAAAAGGTCATAAATCAAAAGATACATTACTGTTTCTTCTCAGTTCATTCTTCATACCTGGCATTCTTTGCTTATTTCTGTATTGGTGGTTTGTTTTTTTTTAAGATTTTATTTATTTGACACAGAGAGAGAGATCACAAGTAGACAGAGCAACAGGCAGAGGAACAGGGGGAAGCAGGCTCCCCGCTGAGCAGAAAGCCCTACATGGGGCTTGATCCTGGGACCCCGAGATCATGACCAGAGCCGAAGGCAGAGGCCCAACCCACTGAGCCACCCAGGTGCCCTGTATTGGTGGTGTTTTAACTTTGATTTTCCTTCTCACTTCTTTCCACATTGCCTCTTAGTTCTTTGAATTGCTCTTTCTACCTTATTTCCTCCATTCAGTAACTCTTGTCATGGCCTCATTGTCATTATTGTCAATGTTGATTCTATCACAAACCAACCAGAATAGTACATACTGAGAAAATGAGTTTATTTATTTGTTTATAGCAAAGTTATAACATTTTAAGTGGGCCATCATGATGACCCAGAGAATCCAGTATCCCATATTTATAGAGAGTGGAGCAAAATCCCCAAAGGTTATTTAACAATGACATATGGAGTAGCTGTGGAAAATATTTTCTCAACTCTAGAGTAAATTTTTTTCATTCTTGCCTTGGATAGGTTTACTTAATGTGATAATGAGGTTTTCCTGGGTTTTAAACTTTCACTGTTGTTGTTTTTCTCCTACAAAGAACTTTTCCTAAATCAGTAGGGCATTAATAATCAACACTGTTGTGGATTTTGTGTGTGTGTGTGTATTTTAGAAAACAAAGTAATAATATCTTCTTCAAATACTACTTGTTCGTGGCATGTGATGTGATACACATAATGTTGGGGAAAATTACCTATATGATGTTTAAATCTTATAACACCCCCAAAGCAAAATATTATTCTCCCCATTTCATAGATGAGGAGATTAAGGCCTATGGAGGTTAAGTTACTTGTCCCATCATGTGACTAGCTTAGTGACAAAGCCAGCTCTGTCTGACTTTGAAAATCTATATTTTTCCTACTACCAATAGAAATTTTAGCTGTTGTTAAGACTTGCCTATTAGATCAATTTCCAAGCGTTGTCTAGAACAAATGTGTACTATGCCTCTGCTTTGTTTCTAAGCATTCTATCACTGGCTCTATTGTCCTAAGATGAATAACCATTATTACTAGAGCAAGCTTGGCATTTCAGGGACTCACTGGTACCAAATACTGAACGGAAGTCAATAACCAGCTCAGAGCTCATTCCACAAGGCCCTGTTGTAATTTGGGTTAACAATTAAGTAACAAGGTTAAGCTGCATTATATTTATTCTTTCTTGGTTACTGAAATATACTATTGTCAACCCAACGGACATATCTACAGCTATCGGACATCAGTTGAATGAGAAATGAGAATCTTAAAGAAACTCTAGGAATAAATATGAGATTCCAAAGTCCAACGGAGGAGGTATTTTCCTAGCATTAGGCAGAAGCTAAACACAGAGGAGAACCGATATACATACATATTAGACATTTGCAATCTGATGGTTTCCAGAAGGACGCATTCAACTCTGTGGAAAGGCTATGACCTACTACGGCAACTCTAGTGTTCAAATTATAAATAACATCCCAAAATAAGATTCAGAACTAGAAAATATTTAGCTTATAAGTTAAAATTTTAAGCCTTGGGAAAACAGTTTTTGTGAAGACCAGTGTTTTCTTCAGCTTTATATTCATAAGAATCTCGTCTGTGGCACTAATGCTTGGGAAGGACCTGGTTCTAAATCCCTTGAAATGAAGTCACATCCCCTTATTCATTTACTCCAGAGTGAGCTTGATGATGATGTTGGTGGAGGAGAAGGAGGAAGAGGTCATTGTTTTGAATGCTGTCTGTACCATCACGGTGCTGATGCTTTACCCATTGAACTCTGGGAGGCCAGTATTCTCCCCAGAAATCTAGCAACAAATAAAACACAGCTATACCTTGTTACTTAGTTGTTATCAAAAAATTCAAGGAAGCCAGGTTCCAGGATGAGGTCTGAGCTGGTTATTGACTTCTATTCTGTACTTGGTACAAGCACTAACATGGTATTGTTTATGTGCCCACCAAGGCACATATTTTGTGCTGTACTTGGTACAAGCACTAACATGGTATTGTTTATGTGCCCACCAGGGCACATACTGAAGATATTTTCAGTAACTGGCATGAGTAAATAAAACTCTTAGGGATCCACCCCGTGGGGCCAAAGGACAATCTTGGGGGTTAGAATCTACATAAAGGAGGTTCTAAGAGAATGAAGATACTATACAGAAATCCTCTAAGAAACAAAAGAATGCGAACAGAAGGCACAGCTTGCAGTATACTCTCTCTCTCTGACCTACCATCATTCTGTGCTGGGAGTGGAAGGTGCCGATCTTTGAGAACACTAAGAAAGCATTTTATTTTATTTTAGTCTATTTTTTCTTTTCTTTTCTTTTCTTTTTTTTTTCTAAAAGCAAGCTTCCCCCTAAGCAGGGAGCCCTATGTGGGGCTCGATCCCAAGACCCTAGGATCATGACCTGGGCCGAAGGCAGATGGCTAATAATAAATATAATAATAAAGACACCCCAGCAAAGCATTTTAAAACCTGAGTTCTAAGTTGTTTCATGGGAATGCAGCAAGA
Organism: Lontra canadensis; assembly: GCF_010015895.1. Taxonomy (NCBI): domain Eukaryota; kingdom Metazoa; phylum Chordata; class Mammalia; order Carnivora; family Mustelidae; genus Lontra; species Lontra canadensis. Next base: position 4,545,442 of record NW_022631072.1, read on the forward strand.
AACACTAACATAATGAAAAACTGACTTCTAAAATATCTGCATGTTCACAGAAAGGCATTTGTTTGGTTGAGAGGGAAAAAAGCCAATGATTATTAAATATCTACTAAGCATTAAGTGCTATGATATGGGCTGGAGATGTAAAGAGCTCATTTAAGGAGCCTACATCCCACTGCAGTTTACAGATTATAAACCAGTTATTATAAAACAATGAGCCCATTAAGTCCAGTGTCAGAGAAATATGCCATGAGTGTTAGGGGAGCACAAAAGTGGGATAAAATTTAACCAAAGAGAGCTGGGAAGGCTTCCTGAAAGAGGAGACATCTGAGAATATTAAGTTTTATGGGTCACAAAACTAGAATGGAAAATACAAGCTAAAGTCAGTGTTATCAGATAGCCAAGTGCCCTCCTCAATATCCATCACCTGGCTACCCCATCCCTCCCTGCCCCTCCCCCTGCCTCCAGCAACCCTCAGTTTGTTTCCTATGATTAAGAGTCTCTCATGGTTTTCTCCCTCTCTGATTTCACCTTGTTTTATTTTTCCCTCCCTTCCTGTATGATCCTCTGTTTTGTTTCTTAATTCCATGTATGTGAGATCATATGACAACTGTCTTTCTCTGACTGACTTATTTTACTTAGCATAATACCCTCTAGTTCCAGTTCATGTCATTGCAAATGGCAAGACTTAGATTTTCTCCTTTTTAAGTGAAACGGTGCATGTTATCATTTAAATGAAAACTTTTGATCCTACTTAGAAACCAATACGTTCATGGTACTCTTCTGTGGGATGGTAAAGTCCCAGTTTTCAAATACTTCTGAATCAGGGATTTGGGGCTAGACCTTTTACTGAAAACAATTGAAAATGAAGTGTAGGAACCAAAAAATGTTTTTAAGATTATTTCCGTACTCTCAGTTAAATGTATACAGCCTGAAGGCCATAATTAGAAGACTCCACTTAATGACTTTGTCATTCTCTCTGATTTCACGTCCTTTTCCCACAGCAAGTGTTTCTTCCTTTCTTCAAAAGGAAAACAAATCTCAAGAGGTGGGAATATCTCTCTTCTTCTCATTTAAGGTATTAACTTCTCATTTAAGGCATTAACTAATTTCACTTTACTCCTGAAAAGAAATCCCTGTACATAGCAACAAAAGGGAAAATATTAGTGACTAACAAGTATCCATAGTGTCTTTGGTCCCTATTTAACTACCTTAAGCCTTGTTTTCATCATTCCTAACACGAGAGAAACAATATTACTCTGTCTTCCTCATCAGAACAAAAAAAGCTCTTTTAGAAAAGGTTTTCAGAGCATAAAACCCAATGGGAAAAAAAAGGAAGTCCTAGAATTACGAAATGTTTCCAACTATATTTGTAAAGTGGTTATTTGGAATTTAGAGTATATTTCCCCACTAGAACAACATTATCCATGGATTAATAGCATATTACATATAGAGGATAAGGAGTTTGGTGGACATCTATCAAAATGCTGAAAAGAACTTTTGGAATTCTCATGGAGTTTACAGGTTGATGGAACTAATTGGTTCATATGCCAAATTACCCTTCGGAAATTGTGTAACTGCTAGAAACATGAATCAGATGGGTTTATTAGAGGATCTAGAGACACACAGGAAGGGGGGGGGAAGGGAGAAGATGGTTCCTTTTCACAAAGTAAGTACTGAAGAGTTGGAGAAGGCAAAGGACTAGAAATAAGGGTTTTGTTGATCCAGTTATAAAAAGGAAGAATTAATGAATTGGAGATAAACTGCTAGCAGTTTGAGTAAAGATGGCCAAGTCTGGCCAAAACCAGAAACAAAAAATACCAGCTCCCCATTGGCCAACTCTCGTATCTCTCCCATCCTTGACGGCCAAGTAGAATTTGCTGGATTTGTTCCATCCTCTCTTCAGACGACCCAAATCAAGCTCTGTCCAGTTCTCCCCTCACTCCCCACTCCCACACTTCACCAAAACTACTCTGGTGGAGTCACCACATTTACGCTAAGGCTTGGCAGCCTTGTGTTACCTCTTTACCACACTCCCCCTGAAATTCTTCCCTTGGATGATTTTCCTGGCGTCCTCTCTTCCCTGGTTTTCCTCCTGTGCCTCTGGTCACACCTTCTCAGTCACACACAGACTCCCCTCCTTCTGCTGGGGGCCCACAGGTATCTATGCCTGGACTTTCCTTCTCACCTCAGACTCTCCATGGTTAACTCACCCACAACCATGGCTTCAACTACCACTTCCGTGTCAGTAACTCCAAATCAGACTGAGGCCAGCCGCAAGGTATACAGTAGAGAGCCAAGAGTGGGGGCTGCCACTTATGAGTGGGTGCATTTAGGAAAGTTTTATTTAACTTGAGGATAGGTTTTCATATCTAACCATCTTACATTGCTAGTGGAGATATGAAATGATGCAGCCACTTTGGAAAACAACTTGGAAGTTCCTCAAAAACTTAAACATAGAGTTGCCTTATGATTCAGCAAATTCACTCCTAGGTAGATAGATCCCTGAAAGAACTGAAAATATATGTCCACACAAAAGCTTGTATACAACTGTTCAATAGTATTATTCATAATAGTCCAAAAGTTAAAACAACCCAAATTTCCATGAACTGATAAAGAGATGGACAAAATAAAGTATATCCCTACGATGGAATTTTATTCAGCCATAAAAAAGCATAAGGCACTGATACATCCCGCAATATGGGTACACCTTGAAAAAATGATGCTAAGTGATAAAGGCCAGACCAAAAAAAAAAAAAAAAAAATTAAAAAAAAAAGCCATATATTATAGAGCTCTATTTAGATGAAAGCCCAGAATAGGCTATACTCATGACTTTGACTCTACTCATAGAGACAGAAAGTAAATTAGTGGCTTCCAGGAGCTGAGGGAAAGGAGGCATAGGAGTGACTACAATGAGTTGAGGGTTTCTTTTTGGGATGATGAAAATGTTCTGAAGTTTGATAGTAGCAGTTGTGGTACAAACTTGTGAACAGACTAAAAATCACTAAGCTATACACTCTTTTTATTTTTTTAAGATTTTTATTTATTTATTTGTCAGAGAGAGAGATCACAAGTAGGCAGAGAGGCAGGCAGAGGTTGGGGGAGGGAAACAGGCTCCCTTCTGAGCAGAGAGCCCAATGCAGGGCTCGATCCCAGGACCCCGAGATCATGACCTGAGCCAAAGGCAGAGGCTTAACCCAATGAGCCACCCAGGTGCCCCTACACTTTCTTTTCTTTTTTAAGATTTTATTTATTTATTTAATTGTCAGAGAGAGAGAAAGTGCTCACAAGCAGGCAGAGAGGCAGGCAGAGGCGGAGAGAGAAGCAGTCTCCCTGCCGAGCAAGGAGCCCGATGCAGGACTCGACCCCAGGACCCCAGGATCATGATCTGAGCCAAAGGCAGCGGCTTAATCGACTGAGCCACCCAGGCGTCCCTAAGCTAAACACTTTAAAAGGGCAGATTCCAAAAGCCTGTGAATTATATTTCCACTAAAATTTTTTGATTAGTTAAAAAAATATGTCCTCTTCACCCTCCTAAACTTCTGTACCTGTATCTCCTTCCTTGATGTGTGGCTCCGTCTACCTCCCAGTACTCCATGCCAGAAACTTGGGACTCCTCCTAGACCTCCCAGGGCCTTCTTGCACTATCCCTCCATATCCAAGTCTGCTCATCTACCTCCCAAATGCTTCTTATCTGGGTCCACCCCTCTTCCTCTCCAATGCCTCTTCTGGGTTTTTGGAGATGGGGCCTTTGGGAGGTAATGAGTTAATGAAGGTTATTTATTGCTTAAACCACCCAGTGTATGGTATGTTTGTTACAGGAGCCTGAGCTGACCAGGACAACATTCTTTGGATATATTTTTTCCTTTTTTTAGAATGTTTTCTTTTCCCTCACTATGTCTGTTTGGTAATCATATACTCTTTTTATTTAAATTTAGATGTTATTTATTTATTTGCCAGAGAGAGAACAAGACAGCAAAAGCAAGAGAGAGAAAGAGAGCACAAGCAGGGGGAACAGGCAGAGGGAGAAGCAGACTTCCTGCTGAGCAGGGACCCTGATGTGGAACTTGATCCCAAGACCCCAGGACCCTAGGATCATGACCTGAGCCGAAGACAGCAGCTTAACTGACTGAGCCCCCAGGTGTCCCACATACTCACTTCTTAAATGCCCACTTGAATTCTTCTCCTCCCTCCCAGCTCCCCTGGGCAGATTTTTGGCACTCAACATACTGACTTGAGTGAGTCTTTGTGTGATTTTTGTTACTGAATGGTTCTGTCCCCCCAGTAGTTTCTTAAGAACCAAACAGTATCCTTTGTCTTTCTAGCTCTCGACCCAGAAGTGTGTCTGATACCTGCATATGCTTATCTTGCTCCATCACCTTACTCTTCCCACATGATCTGCAGACTTCAAATTTGTTTCTTTTCCACTTTTTTCCTCTACTTTTCTTTTTGTCTTGAATTTTTTTTTAATTGAATGAATTTACTCCTCTTATATTAACTGCCCCTGATGGAATTTCAAGACATGCTTCCAGATTTTTATTACAGATTTATGTTACAGAGAATAAAATTACACTGAATACTTCTTCCAGTCATTTTATCATTTATTTAATAAACACTTATTTCTGTGCCAGACACTGTGATTAACACCATGGCAGAGGTACAAGATTATATCAGGCACAGATTGTGATCTCAGGGGCCTTAGAATCTAAAGAAGGTGGGGGGAGGTCAAAATAAACAGAAATGACGATACAGGGCATTATGAAAGAGTCACGAGAGAAGTAAAAACTTCTGACTCACAGAGTTGAGCTGTGGCCTTAAAGCATGAGTGGGGTTGCACTGAGTGGAGAAAAGGAGAAACCACATGCAAAGAAAATGACACTGAAAAAGGCAGAGAGCGGTGGAGAAGCAGGAATGCTAACAGAATGGGGAGCTCTTAAAACTGGAATTAAAGAATCTATGTGTTTATTCTTTCATTCAACAAACATTGAGAGGGGGAGAGCAGGATAACCATGTTGTAAGGAGCAGAACTAAAAGCCACTGTGAAGGTCTGTGTGATATAATCCAACGTAGCCCTCCTCTGTGGCTTTGCACAGGCTTCACATGTTTTAGTCGCTTGATGAGTTCTGAGTAGAGCTCGACGGTTGGAAAAGAGTCTGGACTCAAGAGCCAGACCACTGGGACCAAATTTGACTTTTGTGCTTTCTAGTATGTGGCCTTGGGCACTTTATGGAATCTTATTGTGTCTCTGTATCTTTACTTATAAACTTGGATAGTAATAGGATCTGTGTTGTAGGGTTGTTGTAAGAATTAAATGAGTTACTAGAGGTTAGGGGCTTATTAACTGGAACATAGTATGTCCTTGGTAAGTGTTAGCTACTATTATTTTTTTCCAGGTAGATAACCACATTCTACTTAAGGAATAAATGATTCCTATTTGTATCATTTCTCTCAAAGTTATAAGCCCCATAATTTTACCTACATATACTCATTTTGCAAAAGAAAGAAAGAAATATGAGAGAGAGAGACAAAGAAACTGGGGGAAAGGCAGCACAGAATAGAAATTTGAGTTATGAAGTGAGAAGTAGTTGAAATCCCATTTCTTCTAACTGACTTAGGCCCACATTTCCTTAAATAAAGAATCCATAATCAGCTTCTTACTATGTAGTATTCACTATTTGGGGAGGACAAAGTAGCTGCCTCTAGACATACAATCCAAACTATTCAAATTCACCTACTTATATATATGTATATATAATTAATGTACATAAAGTACATATATGTATTAAAGATTTTATTATTTATTTATTTACAGAGAGACAGAGAGCTAGCACAAGCAGGGGAGCAGTAGGCAGAGGGAGAAGTAGGCTCCCCACTGAGCAAGGAGCTCGATGTGGAACTCAATCTTAGGACCCTGGGATCATGACTGGAGTCGAAGGCAGACACTAAATGACTGAGCCATCCAGGCATCCCTCAACTATTTGTATTTTTATCGATCAGTTACAATCTATTTTTTAAAGAAATATCTATCAAGCATTTAAGTACTTAAGGGGATACACAGACACAGGTCCCCAAAGAAGTCAAAGAGGAGGAGATTTTAGTAGATTCCTATAGAAATCCCAGTAGTATTTCATGTGTACCAAAGAGTCATGAAGAGGATCCAAGTTTTGACATTGCCATCATTTTTCTCTAGCATGGGAATAAATGCATATTAGGTTATTAATATCCATAAAAACAATTCTTGAGGGGAGAAATCACACAAAAGCATTTCCACCAGAAGTTCTCCTGATGGATCTCCTTGTCACAATAAGGATGTTGAAGAGTTGAAATAGTAAGTGAAACCAGGCTGGGCACTAAAATTAGAACGAGAGCCTCATCAGCTTCTGTGGTAATTTGTGGGGATTTCACAAGTCTCCGTGTTCACACAGTTTTAAACCCTCACCAATCTTTATCTCACCACAATATCTCATTTTTAGTGACTTTTTTTCAACAGCTCTAATTTCTAGTCCAGGAACCAGAACATGTATTTATTTATTTAGCTATCTTACCATGCTTCAACTGTTAATCACATACAACCTGAAAGGATTTAGCAAACATGGAGGTGAAAAGATACTTCCTCACTACTTAATGCAATGCTGATTATGATTATTTATTGCCTTCTTATGACAAAAAAATACAAATGAAAATGTTTAAACCTCTCATTAACTTATTACTATCAGTAATATTTGGTTTGGGCGAGAAAGGGGAAAAAAGCTACCATAAAACCGTCAGTAACTGGGGAAAAAAAATACTGGACTATCTCAAAGGTGTCTTAATGAAACATAAAGGAATACTCAAGACCCGAACTGTGTTACCTTCAGGTATCTATCTAAAGCGATGTGAAGGGAGCTCGAGTTTTATAAAAGTGTTTTTGGTTCTCAGGCATTCTAGTCATTTTTTCCCAAAATTTAGTTTTGCTTTTGGATAAGGGAGTCTTGATTTCAGTAATGTGCTGTCTACACGGTGCCAAACATTCATTTTATAAAAACTAGAAAATTGTTTATGTCGTCTAGATCTCTCCAAGTTTCCATATCCTTGTTGTAGTACGGAGCGATCTGAATCACCCCAGTGAGTTTTTTTAATTGAGAACTATGTTCATGGCAAGATGACTGAACAGATGCCATGTACGTGATCAGCAACATCTCAAATAGGTGTTCTTGCAGGTCCTAATACAAAGTCATACTTTCCATAAAAATCTAAGAAACTGGCTCTGAGGCCATAGAAATTAAATATAAAAGTACAGTGGCTGCTTAAATATTATATTGTTCTCAAATGCTTTTCTTTTTATTTTAAAGATTTTATTTATTTATTTGACAGACAGCGATCACAACTAGGCAGGAAGGCAGGCAGAGAGAGAGGGAGGAAGCAGGCTCCCTGCCGAGCAGAGAGCCTGGTGCGGGACTTGATCCCAGGACCCTGAGACCATGACCCAAGCTGAAAGCAGAGGCTTTAACCCACTGAGCCACCCAGGCGCCCCTCAAATGCTTTTTTGACATTTTTCTCTTTATCTAAGAATGCCTATTTAAAGACCTACAAATACTGAACCACAATTCAAGTTCTTTTCTCCAAATTAAAGATGGTGCAAAATAAGGTCTTCCTCACTCAGCGTCCACATATTATAAAACAGTGACCTCTTGGACAGAGATCTGGCCCACGGATTTTTTTTTTTTTTTTTTAGGCCCACACAGTATTGGCTCTCACAAAGTTTCAAAAATTTTCCATTATTTGCAACATGCACAAATCCAGACTCTCACTTTTTACAAATCCAGTTTTCTAGATTCTTTTTTTTTTTTAAATTTTATTTATTTATTTGAGAGAGAGAGAGCATGAACAGGAGGGAGAGGGGGAGAAGCAGGACCCTGGAATCATGACCTGAGCCTAAGGCAGACACGTAACTGACTGAGCCACCCCGGCGCCCCAGTTTCACTCATTGTAATATTTTCTTGGCCCTGCAGACATTTGCATATTTGAGCTCCAACCTCAGACACATCAGGCTGCCAATTGACATCACAGATGCTCCGCGAAAGCTAAGGAGGACTCTTCCCTGGGCAGATCTTAACAATGTTACTATTCGTGGATTAAACAAAGAAGAATCCCAGCTACTATGCCTTCTGGCACATTTTCATTTACAAAGTAGGTTCAAATTGCAAGACAAACTTCACCTCTTGCCCAAGCAAGAAAGTAAGTTTGAGGATTTCTACAACATTTGTCAAGCTTGCTTTGGCTAACATATTATTATTTATTTCCATTTATAATATTTTTTAAATGTCAACGTTACCTCCAAGCTTTGCAATTTCCCCAGATTTCTGTGTTTTCCTTTTGGAGAAAAGCTCTCGTAATAAACAAAATAAACGTCTACTAAGGATTCCCAAAGAGCATGGGACTTGGTGCAAATGCCCTTGCAACACTTTACTTTGTAGAATCTGGAAAGACTAAGGGAAAACAGAATATATACTGGGGTATTTATATAAAAAATATGTAACTACTCATGCTTAGAGGCAAATACATTTTTAGATTCCTCACATTATAATGAGTGTCTAGTTTCACTCTCTCCCACTTCCTCCCTGGGTTGCTTTGGATATGTTGACTACGACTGTTAACAACTTACTCCTCCATGTTAAATTTGGGTAATCCGCAAGTACTCATCGCTGTGGGCTTTTCAGGATAGCTTCCTATGGATAAATCCCACCACTTAGATCATGAGTCACTTGGGTAATCAGTGACTACACAAGTTGAGCTGGTATTCTTCCTTTGTTGTTGTTTATTGCTCTAAAAGGAGAAACCAGAAACCAGGGAAGGGTTATTTACTGGTCAGTGCAGCTGCAGGGACTGATCTCTAAACACCTGATTTCATCAGCTTGCTCATTCAAGTCTTCCGATAGTGCTTTTTTGGGTCTACTCAGAGAAACTCTGTAGTTCTAACGGGGAAAGAGATTGTGGTACAGGAGAGACAGACAACATTTCTACTTTTCAGGGGGACCTTTTATTTTCCAGGTAAACTCCCTCACTTTATAAAGGAGAGCCCTAGAACCAAAAAGTCAACATAATTTACCCAGGTTTAAAGAGTGAGTTTATGGGAGAAAGGGAAATATGCCACCATGGTGAGCGTCCAGAAAATCCAGCCTCTTCCTGGGGACCGTGGGACATAAAAAGGGCATGTATCAGAAAGCCAATTTTGAACTTAGACTTGGAGAAATGGATAGGACTATATGCTGTCTGTCATAGAACTTCTGCTCAGCAGTCTAATTTTAAGGGGATTTGGCTCCTTGACTTTGCAAATATGATTCCTATCCCATCATCTCCCTTGGCCAATTTTTTTTTTCTTTGCATTTAAGGGTCTAATATGATAAAGGAGGTTTTAGTAAGAGTCTAAAATCCCTGGTCGGTGGGTCCTGGGCATCTGAAGCAGTTCTGGATACTTCTGAGCTAGGCAGAGATGTGTTTGTTGGTAACGGTGACCTTGAGAAGGTGGAACCTTGGAACTCAAAATGCTCCTGACACAAAGAGCTGGCTCTCTGGCTCTGACGTTTGCAGCCTAAACCCTGTCTTGTCATTTACTCCTGTCCCATGAAACCCCACATATTTTGTTGGTTAACTTTGGTCACTCAAACTTTGACTTCTTGCTTAAAGTCTTCCAGAAAAGACCTGCACACATCCCTTTCCCCCAGTCTAAACTCACTCCTACAGCATCACCAGGCTTTGAGACTCCGCCCTTGCTTTCCTAGGTTGGAAGCAAATAGTCTATAAATTACAGTTCCTATTGTCGTCACCCTCAAATTCCACCCACGTCAGACAGTGGCAGCCTTTTTAGGAGGGATAAGGCTGGATTTTTAAGCAGCAAATGCTTCCCACGTTCTCAGAGGTTTGTCTCTGGGTTGGGTAGCTCTAATCTTTTTTTTTTTTTTTTAAAGATTTTGTCTGTTTATTTGACAGAGATCACAAGTAGGTGGAGAGGCAGGCAGAGAAAGAGGGGGAAGCAGGCTCTCTGCTAAGCAGAGAGCCCGATGGAGGGCTCGATCCCAGGACCCTGAGACCATGACCTGAGCTGAAGGCAGAGGCTTTAACCCACTGAGCCACCCAGGCACCCCAGGTAGCTCTAATCTTAATTGGAGAGAGACCTGCCTCTTATTAAATGCTTGAAAGAAATTCAAGGAGGTCCTTGGTTCAGAGGGACAATTTTGTCAGTGAAATGAAGGAGAACCTAGAAAAGAAGTCCGCACCCAACTTGAGAACCCATTAGCCTTCAGCATGACCTTCATACTTTGCTTTGTGAGTGTGGACTCATGAAGCCAGGGACAGAAAGAGCCAGGCATAGTGCTGGCAGCTGGTCCTTTCCCTGATCTCCCAGGTCCCATACACAACCACCATGCCCTCCCCCTCCTGCCAAGTTGGTTCTTCCACGTGCAGGAAATTTGCTCCCTAGGGAGTCCCCCTTCTCAATACCCACTCCTTCAAAGCACAACTAGTTTACAAGACACAGCAGTTTCTAGAGTAGACTGATACTAGTCTGCACCAGTCACTAAAATAAGATATCACAAACTGGATGGCATAAACAACAGACATTTCTTAGAGTTTTAGAAGCTAGGAAGCCCAAGATCAAGGTGCTGACCAATTTCATTCCTTGTGAGACTCTTCCTGGCTTGCATTCTTCTTGCTCTGTCCTCACAGCTCTGGTGTCTTCTCTTCTTGCATGGGTTCCAGTCCTCTCGGATGAGGGTCTTTTGGTTATGACCTCATGTAACCTTAATTACCTCTGTAGAGGCCCTTCTTCTCAATTCGGTTACATGGAGAGTTAGAACTATGACTTATGAATTTGGGGAGAGACACAATTCAGTCCACAGCAAGACTCTTAACCATGAATCAGAGATTTATAAGACCCCCCCCAACACCATATATGGAATTATATGTGTTTGTGTTCATGAGCTTCCTCTTTTTTTTTTTAAGATTTATTTAAAATTTATTTAAGATTTATTTGACAGAGAGAAACAGCGCTCAAGCAGGGGGAGCAGGAGAGGCAGAAGCAGGTTCCCCGCTAGGCAGAGAGACCGATGCAGGGCTCGATCCCAGGGTCCTAGGATCATGCCCTGAGCTGAAAGCAGACACTTAACTGACTGAGCTACCCAGGTGCCTCCCCATTGACCTTCGTTCTCAGAGAGGGTCCATAGCCTTCTTCATAGTCTCAAAATGGTCTGTCATCCACAATAGTTTAGGAACCACTATTTAAACCCACAAAGACTGATTGCCTCAGAAAATATCAGAAGAAGACAAAGTAAACCTCAAATTCCTTGAGGTTCTACCATCTAATGTCAGTTTTTAAATATACTAAAACAAATGGACTTGCCCAACGTAAAAGGAGAGGAAAAGCAAAATTATTCCCTGATTCCTACCAACAGATTTTTAGTCACAAAAATTTGAGATACCGATGGGGCGCCTGGGTGGCTCAGTGGGTTAAAGCCTCTGCTTTTGGCTCAGATCATGATCTCAGGGTCCTGGGATTGAGTCCCGCATCGGGCTCTCTGCTTAGCAGGGAGCCTGCTTCCCTCCTCTCTCTCTGCCTGCCTCTCTGCCTATTTGTGATCTTTGTCAAATTAAAAAAAAAAACAAACAAACAAAAAAAAAACTTTAAAAAAAAATTGAGATACTGAAATGTTTTCCCCTCCCAAGATTCCATGTGCAACTTTAGACGGAACACCCAACTTAAAAACAATGTGAGCCTTTTCTTTCTCCCCCCACCCACCACTCCCCTGAGATATCTATGCCGCGGTCAAGGTCTAGAGATACTACCCCACTCCTCCCAGTGAAGTTGCTTTTTTTGCCACTTCGTTCAGCACCTTGGCCAGATGCCATCAGGTGAGGTGGAGTGGACACTGCTGTGTGGTCCACCAGCTTCGATGGCAATTCCCACAGGGCACAGCAGCTAAGAGGAAGGCTCCAAGGTACATGGACAATGATATAAGTACAGCCACTTCATAAAAACACTGTCAAATGGTGGCCTTTCAAATAGGGCTTTTAACAAAGAAGCCTGATGACATTTTGTTGACCCACAAACCACAAGAGTTCAGACATTAGTGCAATGCAGTTCTCAGTCTAAGGAAATTGATAATACGTGTAATCTCTGCACCATCTCGAATGGGGCTTTGTGCCTATCTAAAGTCTTTATTCAAAAGACGTTATAGCACAAGGATCTAATTTCACCCTACAAAACAATTCTGAAAAAGAGAGTTAATAATATTATTTCTATGTTACAAATGAATAGGAACACAAAGAAATTAAGTAAATTTTCAATTAGCTACTCAACTAATTCATCAGTCAACAAGCATATTAAAGATTAATTTTTTTAACTTTTTTTTTAAAGAAATTCATTTATTTATTTGACACAGAGAGAGAGAGAGACAGTGAGAGAGGGAATACAAGCAGGGGGAGTGGGAGAGAGAGAAGCAGGATTTCCTGTGGAGCGGGAGCCCTACGGAGGGCTTGATCCCAGGACCCTGGGATCATGACCTGAGCTGAAGGCAGATGCTTAAAGACTGAACCACCCAGGCACCCCATTTTTACTCTTTTGGGAGGGGAGGGGCAGAGGGAGAGGTAGAGAGAGAATCTTAAATAGGCTCTATGCCCAGCATGGAGCCCAGAGTGGGGCTCAATCTCACAACCCCGAGATCATGACCTGAGTTGAAATCAAGAGTCAGATGTTTAACCAACTGAGCTACCCAGGGATTCATCTCCTCTTTTTTGAATGATGTATAACTATTATCCTTTAATCTACTTAAGAGAATGATTCAAACAGCAAAAGGATCTGATTCTTATCTTACCAGGAAAAAAAAGTGTTGGTTTTAGGCTCAGTATCCAAACTATCCTTTATTGACTAAACACAATATTGTGTTTATTGAACACAATTCCTCTACCTTCCAGACATTATGACAGGGCCTGGGTACCCAGCAGTGAACAAAAGAGACCTGACCCCTACCAAAGGGAGTGTACAGTTTAGAGGAAAACCAACATCAGAGAAGTAGACAAGCTGATACACAATTACAAGTCTTTATAAGAGCAATGAATGAAAACCCATACAGGAAGCGAAGAAAGAGGGTGACAAGAGGGATTATTCTAGGTGAGTAGCAAGGAAAGGTCTCTTTGAAGTGTTGGAACTTGGAGAATATTTAGTGAGAGATGTGAGAGAACAAAAGGCCTGAAGAACTGTCAGGATTACAATCTCACTATTGAGTTGGGGAAGATGGACAGGATAGAGGGAGAGGCACACTGGGAGAATTCTAGAGCTGGGCTTCAGAGGTGCTAAGGTTGAGTTGCCTGTGAAGTCCCAGGTGCAGGTCTCAAGAGGCAGTGAATTCATCCAAATGTGGCAAGATCAGAGATGGAATTTAATTTTGGGAATTATCACCATGTAAACAGCATCTAAAGCTACAGAAAGGATTCAAATCGCTTGGGAAGAAAGCAGAAGGAGAAAGGACAAGAGAGCTCACCCTTGCACCTTGGGGACTCCAACATCTAGAGGTCAGAGAAAGGAGGTAAAGCAGCAGAGTGTTGGAAGGAGCTCCCAGAGAGACAGAAGAAAAATGTAAAGCATGTTGTTCCATGAGGCCAAGAGAAGAACATGCTCGTGGAAGCTGAAATCATGTGCTGAATGCTACTGAGGGAGGTCAAATAAGAGAAGACGGGAAGCCAGCTGCTTTATGCATTTTCGCTACATGGAGGTCACTGGCAACTTTGACAAGAGCAGCTTTAATGGAGCTGTGGGCAGAAGCCTGGTTGGTGTGAGCGGAAGAGTAAATGGGAGATGAAGAAACAGAGATAGCATGTGTAGAATAGGAGTTTAATGACTTTATCTAGAATCAAAGAGAAATTGGCAGAGGATGTGGGGATCAAGGGATATTTTTATAAGACGAGAGGTGCCAAAACATTCCTGTACCCTGATGGCGATGATCTTGTAGAGAGAAAGAAGTAAACGACTCAGAAGGAGGAAGGAGTAACCTGTTGTAACATGGATGAAGAAAGGAGAACATGGTTGCCAACCCAGATAGAGTATGTAGAATTAGTAAGGGGAAGATGAAGGAGAAGAACATAAATGAGAGACCTAATCATCAGGTTGGTAGCAGTTTATCTAATCTACCTGCTTCCAATAGTCCCAGTTCCCCTTCCTGAGAGTTTTGAAGAGGAAAGCTGCAAGCAGAGAAACAAGCTCCCCAAGTCCCAGAGGGAGAAGTCCCAGGATGAACTGTCCTATGACTTAGGATCTAAAGATCCCTTTTCCTGCCCATTAAACAGTATGGAGCTAATTCTCTTGAATATTTTTCTAGTCATCAAGTATCTGGATTCTTGCCTGCCAACATGTGATCCTCTTAGATAACAAAGTGTTGTCTACTTAAGTTGTAAACCACTCAATTTGGCTTTCTGTGGACCTTATTCTGAAAGACTGGTCATTTTCCGTCTCGTTTTTTGCCCTGGTGCCCATGCAATAGTATTTCATTGAGGGTATTGGGTCATCATTAGTTACCACTCTTCGATAGCACTCACGAGATGAGATGGCCCGTGTAAATCATCTAGTGTTTTCAAGGCACATGAGAGTAAGGTTTGTAACCAATACATATTGATCAGGATTTCTCAACCTCAGTACTATAGGTACTTCAACTGGGTAATTCGTAGTTGTGGAGGTCTTTCCTAGGTTCTGAGGGATGTTTAGCAGCACCTTTGGTCTCTATCCACTAGGTGCTGGTGGGACTCCATCCCCAACCCCAGTAGGAACAGCCAGAACTGACTCCAGAGGTTGTCAAATATCCCTGGAGGGTAAAATTGCGCGCGCATGTGTGTGCGCGCGCGCGCGCGCGCGCGCACACACACACACACACACACACACACACACATACCCAACCCTGGGGAAAACCACTGAAACAGACTGATGTCTTAACATCAAAATGGAAACTGAAAAAGTCAATCAAACACCTACATTTCTTTCTAGTATCAGAATGTCTTTTTTTTGTGTAAGCAAAGGGTGACTATTTGAATTTTTCAGTCTTCAAATGAATCCTAGATATCTTCATCAGCAAGAAACATTTGAGAAAAATGCATCTTCTAGACATGACCTCCGCTTGATTTTTAATCCTTGAGCCAATTGGTGGGTTTTAACGTGTCAGAATTTGACTTCATTTACAACATTTCAAAGCTTCCTACATCTAAGCTTGTTATATCACTCTAACTGACATATTTTGGCCCTTGTTTTATTCCTATGCTAATCATTTTCAGTTTTATTTTATTTTTGCCATTTATCATAAGCTGCATTTAATCTTTCAGGAGACTGTCAGAAGATTTATGAACATGGGCATTTTTTTTTCTCAATACGTGAATAAAGAGTTCTCTTTTGTGTGGATAGTTTACCTTCTTTCCTCTTGCACACATACTTGCTCTTCTAGAGTCTTCCCAGGATGACTCTGTATGGAATGCATTGCCTCTCCTACAGTTTCCCCTTATAAACCATTCACTCTGTTATCCTGTTCTTCTGCGGAGTCGTTACAGGTAGGGAGGGATGAGATGCTCAGTGTGAAATGGTTGGAGGTAATTTGTTCTCATACCTGCTCAGTCGTTTCCTGGCAAAGAGTTTATGTTTCTGGGTGTCAGTTTCTTCACATTCAGATTCAATTAACCTTTACTGAGAAGCATTAGGTTTGCCAAGTCAATAACGGACATTGCCTCAAAGGCTGTTTTGTGGACGGGTATGGTTGCTCCATATGGCAACAACTTTTGAGAATCTAGAAGTTCTCAAACAGCTTCTCATTTTCATAAATAACCCAGTAAGAACCAGCCATGAATTGTGTTAATACTTGTTGAATTGCAGCCTTTCCTTTTGGCAAAATAAATGTATAAAGTTAATCTTTCTTGTGTAAAATACAAATTTTGCACAAATATTGAACTCCAGTTAAAAATATGACTGAAGAAGTATTTTGAAATGAAGTGCACTGCTGTCTGCAACTTATTTTGGGAAAAAAAAAAAAAGGATGAACCAATGGATGGATAGAAGAACAGATTAAGTGGATAGATGTGAAAAAGCAAACGTAGTAAATCGTTAATGATAAAATTGAATTGGTGACACATGGATATTCACTATACAATTCTTTCAAGTTTTTTTGTTTGTTTGAACATTTTCATCATAAAGTGTGAAAAAATTCCTTCCATTATTTTATTTTTTATTTTTTAAAGATTTTATTTATTCATCTGACAGAAAGAGATCACAAGTAGGCAGAGAGAGAGGGGGGAAAGCAGGCTCCTTGCCGAGCGGACAGCCCCATGTGGGACTTGATCCCAGGACCCTGGGATCATGACCTGAGTGGAAGGCAGAGGCTTAACCCACTGAGCCACCCAGGCGCCCCTCCTTTCATTATTTTAAATTCACATCTTTCAAAACTTTAGTGTTTGGGGATTTGATGAATAAGTCATGTTCATTAGCCTTTATGATTTTGTAACTATTATCAGCTGTAAACTAAAGAGATCTCAGTTATCAGTCTTTCCAAGTGGCTCCTCTATCCGCTTTAACATTTTGATGTTATTCTGGCTGTTTCCTAACTTTTGTTAGGAAAGATGGGACACTCAAAATTACTCCAAATGTTCCAAGTCTGAAAGTTTTGAGGAAGATATTTTTTTGGATTTGTTTCCACACATCTCCTACTAATGAAAAACCAGGCTGAATTGCTTTTCAAGGACTCCCTACACTATATCAGTTATTGGTGTATTCATATGCTGGTTATTCAAATTTTCCTTCTTACTCCCCTTCACCCCCATATCTAATTGATCTCCAGAATTACCAGTTTACTTTTTAAGTACTCTGAAAATTCTTCCACCTTCTCCATCACTATTGGCTTGGTTCAAACCCATCTCTGGATCTTCTATTGGTTTGGTACTTTTTTCCAAAAATATTTTTGGAACATTTTTTCGACTTATTCCCCTCATTGCCTCCAGAGTTTTCTTTCCAGATTACAAATATATTCATATTACTTCTTTGACAAGCTATAACAAAACTTATAAATTATTAATTATTTGAGATGTATTAATGACCTCCTGGGTTTTTCAAAAAATAACTTATCTTTTAGAAATACACACCAAAATATTTACAAGTGAAATGATTAAATGTCTGAGATTTGTGTCAAAACTAATATGGGAACAAGAGAACATCTGTGGGGATAGAAATGGAACAAGATTGTCATTAAAAATTGTTAGGTAATGAATATCATGGGGGTTCATTATATTATTCTGTCTACTTTTGTATATGTTGGGAATTTTCTATAATAAAAAGCTTTTTGGAGGGTATGTGCTATGGTGAGAGCTGTGAAGTGTGTGAACCTGGAGATTCACAGACCTGTACCCCTGGGACTAATAATACATGATATGTTTATAACAAAAATTAAAAAGTTAAAAAAATAAATAAAAAGCTTTTTAAAGACTTTCAATGGTCCTCAAAAATATCTAAATGCTTCGGGTGCCTGGGTGGCTCAGTGGGTTAAAGCCTCTGCCTTCAGCTCAGGTCATGATCCCAGGGTCCTGGGATAGAGCCCCGCATCGCATCTTCCCCATCTCTCTCTCTGCTTGCCTCTCTGCCTACTTGTGATCTCTGTCTGTCAAATAAATAAATTTAATTTAATTTAAAAATCTAAATGCTTTAAAAAGGTACACACTACCCTTAGCCATCAGAACCACCTTATCTTTGGGCCTTTTCTCCAGTTCCTCCTCTAACATGTACCCTCTGATTCAACTCTACCAAATTACATGTTCTTCATGGAAAGAAGACTTTCTATTTTTTTTTTAAGATTTTATTTATTTATTTGTCACAGAGAGAGAGAGAGAGAGTGAAAGATGAGATACAAGCAGGGGGAGTGGGAAAGGGAGAAGCAGGCTCTCCACTTTGCAGGGAGCTCGATGCAGGGCTTGATCCCAGGATCCTGAGATCATGACCTGAGCCAAAGACAGATGCTTAAAGACTGAGCCACCCAGGTGCCCTGAAAGAAGACTTTCAAAATATAGTTTTTTCTCCTCGAATAGTGATTACTTATCCTTTTATACCTAGTTCAAATGTCACCAGTCCTAGGGAACCTTCTTTGACTCAGCCAGATGTATAGACATCTCCTGTTTGCCAACTTCCATAAAACTCTACACAAGCCCCTTTTATAGACCAAGTATTTGTGTGTCATGATTGTCATAACAGTTTTTAAAAATATTTATATGCTTAACTAGGTGGTAATATCCTGTAAGGTAGAATCTGTGCCATTATTCATGTTAGTGTAACAAGCAACACAATGCATATGTTTAAAAACACTTGCCAAAGGAATTGTATGAAAATATATTTGGGGCCTTTTTTCCCTCTTACTTTTGTTATGTAAATGTAAGCTCTGGCTTCTACATAAGAAGTCTCATAAACTAGACCATACTTACTGACGTTTTGATAACTTTTGGTTGACTAAAATTTCCGTATCTGAGGATTAAAACTCAAAACAGTTTTCCAAACATACTGGCCTCTCTAATATGAGAGAATATTCCACATAGTTGCAGAGTTTAAGGCGTACACATTTCTCGGTCATCCTTATAGCCAGAAAGA
Organism: Lontra canadensis; assembly: GCF_010015895.1. NCBI lineage: Eukaryota > Metazoa > Chordata > Mammalia > Carnivora > Mustelidae > Lontra > Lontra canadensis. Next base: position 4,564,065 of record NW_022631072.1, read on the forward strand.
TAAAACCTCAAATCTTACACAATAAAACCACCATGACTGACTTAAGTCAACCAAAGTTCCTGCAGCTTCCAAGAGAGGGTGAAGGAAATATTTCTTCTAAGACCCCAGAGAATTAAAATAGCATGAGATATGTTCCACTGGTCCTGCTTCAAGGTCTGCTTCGTCCTTTTATCTATTTGTAATCATGGCCCCAAGACACAATTTATTAAGTGAGTATGATTGCCTCGTTTGATGCCAATATTATGTCACTTCTTATAAAAACCAAATATAATTTAAAGCAAACTGTCATTGCTGGCTAATCACCCAGCTCCTTTGGTCATGATCTTTTTTATACCTGTCATCGTCTGAGATAGTGTCGTAATTTTCGAGCATAGCCAGCAGCTTGGCTCTGGAAGAGAACCCAGCCCAAGGTTCAGAGGACCAGAGTTGAAAGAACATCTCAACAACAGAAACAGGATGAATGCATTCTGAATAGAGGCTAAGAGGCGACTGCAGGATGTACTCATGAATCCAGAGCCCTAGAAAGTTTTTTGGTCATTTAGCAGAGTCCCTCTAATGGAAACGGCTATGTATTGAGCATGACATAATGTTGGTTGTGTGGCAAAGCCAGTAGAATCCAGACTCCACAGAAAGGCTACCCTTTCCACAGTGAGCAGCAGTTTTTAACATAAATATAGTGAGAGACACGCGAAGCTCAATAGAAAAAGTACGTACTTTGTTTATGGGCAAACTAGGACCAGAATCCTGGCTTTGCTACTCGCTGGCTTTGACCTTATGGAGGATACTCAACCTCTCTGAAATTTAGTTTTCTCTTTTGTAAAAAGCATCAGTGATGAAGTCTACCTCTGGGAGTTGTGAAAAGAAATATCCGTTTCTTTCCTCTCCCAGCCGCAGATTCTGTTTAGATGCTAACTACAGAAGGAAAAGAGAGATGGATTCATCTTAGAACCTGAGTGAGCGGGGAGAGAAAGAGACAACAGAGAAATTTAGACACTGCCATTCAGACGGAGCACTGTCGTTGCCATAAACAAACAAGGATCTGCAAAACATCCTGTCAACTCATATGACTTTGAGTGGCAGGCATTCCACGCATACATGAAATACTTTCTACTTTTGAAAAGCAGAACTGAAAGGAAAGCAGAATCCTAAGTTCAGTCAAACTGAAGCTAGGGTATGATTTTTCCAGAGCCAAGGATGGAAACTATACTCAGTTCTTCTATTTTAAAATGGTTTTAAATTCTTGAGTAGTTTTTGAGCTTCAGGATTCTATATTAACTTGAGATTTGAGAACATTACTCCTTGATAGTCATGGGCAAGTTGATAGAGTATGGCTGGGGAAGCCTGTTTGTCCTTCCTAGCTCCTTGATGCTACGCCCAGAAAGCTCTGTCAAACCAGTGTGTCAATTCCTAAAAAGGAACAGACCCCCAGGTGGTACCTTCCTCAAGTGAACTCATATACAAGTCTCCAAGGAAAACTGGTTCAGCTCATTTTGAATTGTTATCTGAAAGGAAAATTACTAATCTCTCAAAACAAAACAGATCACCAGCTAAACAGCCTTATTTCCCTTCTTTCTCCCTCTCTTTCCTTTCTCTCCTTCTTTCCTTCCTTCCTCCCTCCCTCTTTTCTTTTCTTTTCTTTTCTTTTCTTTTCTTTTCTTTTCTTTTCTTTTCTTTCTCTCTCTCTCTCTCTCTCTCTCCCTCCCTCCCTCCCACTTGCTTGCTTGCTTTCTCCTCTGATTCCATGACAGATTGATGTCCTCTTTGCTTGAGTTCTTCTCCAGCCCCTTGACTTCCTTCTGGCCCTTTCATCAATTGCTAAGGTTACAACCACAGTACAAAGACCTTGGCTGTGATTTTTGAAACAATGAGGCAGCAGCAAGGTAGTAACTAAAATGAAGTTCTGGAACTAATGACAAACGTTTTTCCATGTTATTTTCCCCATCACTAGTTCTCTATTAAAGACCGTACCCAGAACGCATTCTCTTATAAACACAACACAAAAACAAATCAAGGACACAATGATCTCGGCATGGGTCTTGGAATATTTTGTGGGGTAGGGACACATCCTTTTAAAGCAGCACTAAATTAAGTGTAAAGATAGGACAGCAGTTGGAATAGATGAGCCTTCAAAAAATTAAATGACCAATTTGATCCCATGGAAACTTCCAAGATGATGGGGTACCTGCAGTTACATGAATCATTTGTATACTGAGTTGAATTCTCCAATTACAAGAGGGATATCAGGTTTATATTACTTCCTACTCTACACACTAAAATCCAGGACACTAAGTTTTTTTTTTGTTCTTTTTTTTTTTCTTAAGATTTTATTTATTTATTTGACAGAGATCACAAGTAGGCGGAGAGGCAGGCAGAGAGAGAAGGGAAGCAGGCTCCCCACTGAGCAGAGAGCCCAATGTGGGGCTTAATCCCAGGACCCTGAGATCATGACCTGAGCCGAAGGCAGAGGCTTTAACCCACTGAGCCACCCAGGTGCCCCATTGTTGTTTTTTGTTTTAAGATTTTATTTATTTATTTGAGAGACAGAAAGAGAGATAGCAGAGGGAAAGGAGAGAAGATCTCAAGCAGACTCTGCACTGAGCACAGAGCCCCCCATGGGGCTTCATCCCATGACCCCAAGATCATGACCCAAGCTAAAACCAAAAGTTGGACACTTAACCAACTGAGCCACCCAGATGCCCCCAGGACACCAACCCTTGAACCTACCCTTGCATCTACCATTTCATTTTCTTTCTTTCCCGCTTTTAAAAAAATGTTCTTTCCCCTTTTGTCCTCTTGAGAGGTACAGAAAGTTCTGATTATTACAGTAGTTACTAAGAAAAACATTCTTTGAGTCAATTCATGAATTAAATGTTTTTCAGGATTTTTTTAAATTCAAAGAAGGCTACCTTTCACATTCATACTAAAAAAAATGGGGGGGGGACAACTTTAGAAAGAAAGACTGTAATGGCTATTACTGTCAAAGGGCGGTTCCCTTGTTTCCCCCCACCCCCACCTCTAAGTCACAGCCATTAAAATGTGCAGCTACATTGTAAAATCACCAGGCATTGGGTGCTGTCATTTTTATGACCTTGCCAACACACAGATAACATTGTTATACAATGAACTGGGTGACCATAACAGAAAACGGACTAGTAGTGGAGATGCTTAATTATCCTAGCAAGCTAGGACTCTTGAGGTAACTTTGTGGAGGCAAATGGTCACAGTGGACCCTGTTCCTAGTAGTCAGATTTATACATTTCCCATGGGAGTCCAGGTACTGTAACCAGGAGGATTCCAAGACTGCTGATGGTTTTGTGGGACAATGGGAGTGGCATGCTGAACAACAGGCTGCATTTTTTTGTACCTAAAACAAACAAACAAACAAACAAAAAACCCAGATCCCTTATAGGAGTTGAATATTATATCATGCCCTAGTTAGTAGGACCCCAACTTAACCACACTGTGTGTGCAGGGGAGGAAAACGACCACTAAGTTCGTTTAAAGAAATACTGCACAGATACACTCACTGACATGCACAAGATGGTACGTTCTGAATCAGTCTCCCATTTACCTGTTGCCCACCAGAAATAATACAAATTATGGCACTTTTGATCACAGAGGACAATTCTCTAGATAGTACTATTCAGAGCCAGAGGACGGAGGATTTCATTGAGCTCTGCCAGGGACTGGTTCCCTGTCACTCACTTGGCCTCATTCTGTTTCCTCATGGCAAACCGTGGTGATGATGCCCTCCTTCTTTCACAGGATTGTGGCAAAATGCAAGAAAGTGCCTTACCCCAGAACATTCCAGTATAAATGCAGGAGTTGGTCTTCTAGATACTCCAAATGGACTCAAGATCAAACACAGCAAACCTACACAAACTCAGAGATGCTACTGTGATCATTTACAACTACGAAAACAAACAAACAAACAAAACCCCAGACTTTCAAATCCATCAGAGGAAGGGAATGGGACTTGCAAGTAGGGGAACAACTCTAGGGACTGTAAATGCAGGATCAGTGCAAAGGGGAAGTAGGACCCAGGGGAGGGAACTCTGGTAACAGGTTCTTTGGAACACACCATCTGGAAAAAAAACAAAGAAACAAAGCCAACCAACACGGTATCACAAATTTTGTTTCCTCATCCTAAAAGCTCCCAAGAAGATAACCGAACACTTTATTTTGCTTTAAACCGGCTTACAACTTACAAACTCTGCGGTGATTTTGAATCTGTCTCATGTGTCTCTGTTTATCGCACTGGACAGTACCCACTGCCATGGAAATAAGCCATTCCCAGCAAGAACTGGAGGTAATTTCTAGTGGTTCTGGTTTAGCAGACTGTTTTGGTGACTTCTCTGGAGCTGGTTTAGAAGCATTGGTGGGTGATAAGTTGATTAAAAATTCCCCTTTCTTGCTGTAAATAGCTTGACCTTCAGAATGTGTAATCTTGCCATGTAACAGCCTTGAAAAAAAAATTACTAACTTTCTCAAAGACATCCATGACTGGTCTCCAGACTTAATTTTCTTCCTGATTAAGCACAGGACCGTTCTGCTGTCTACGTATCACTCAGTCCTCTTTCTCATTACCAGCCCTAATTTGGACATTTAAAGATAGGGAGGAACCAAATTAAATTTTTAGAAGGGTTCAAGAACTACGTCTTTCTTTTTTTTTTCTTTCTTTCTTTCTTTCAGATTTTATTCATTTACTTGACAGAGAGAAAGAGCACAAGCATGGGGAGCAGTAGGCAGAGAGAGAAGCAGGCTCCCCGCTGAACAAGGAGCCCCATGTGGGGCTTGATCCCAAGACCCTGGGATCATGACCTGAACTGAAGGCAGATTCTTTTTTTTTTTTTTTTTTTTTAATTTATTTGACAGATCACAAGTAGGCAGAGAGGCAGGCAGAGAGAGATAGGAGGAGGAGGCAGGCTCCCCGCCGAGCAGAGAGCCCGATGCGGGACTCGATCCCAGGACCCTGAGATCACGACCTGAGCCGAAGGCAGAGGCCCTAACCACTGAGCCACCCAGGCGCCCTGAAGGCAGATTCTTAAGCAAGTGAGCCACTCAGGTGCCCCAAGAACTACGTTTCTTTAAGGTCTTGGTCTCTGTCTGGCCGATGACCCAGAGAAGCTTCAGGTTCATGGCCCACAAGTGAAGAACCATCAGTCTTTAGCTAGGCGACAGGTGCAGGGAGAAGATTGTACCTGGGCAAAGGCCGGAGCAGGCAGCATTTCCTTTGACAGGGAAAAGCAGGCCTCTCCTGCCGCACCTCACTCCGGGCAGCCTCCAACCTCACCCTCAGACTCAAAACAGCAGGAGCAAACAGATGGAAGGACTACATTGTTTCTATTCATGAGTAACCACCACCTGCTGGGACAACCAGCCTTCCAGGTGGAATAACAACGAACCGGTCTGGCAACAGTGTTATCACCACAAAGCCAGCTACTGGGGTGCGGCAGGGGTGGAGCAGCTGTCCTCCAAAGGAAAGGAGCGACAGGAAAAGCTGAGGAAAAGGCCAGAAAGGGCAGGGACTGGGGAGTGCTCCAGGCTAACGGTAAAGCTCCAACTTGCCGTTCTTCCCAATGGGAGAGCCATCCCTGAACTACTCTCAGCGAGAAAAACATGCTGCAGGTCAGTGATCTGAACAGCCCAGGCCTGGACTGTCACAAGGGGAAACCTCGCCCTTCCTGCCCGGGAGTGTTCGAAAGAGGCTTCCCGCAGGGTGTGTGCGGTGTGTGTGTGTGTGTGTCGTGTGCAACTGAAATGTTCTCATTTGCATTCAGTTAAGCACTTCATTAAGCATTACGCTTTTCAGTTTGAATGTGTGGGATCAGTGTATGTGTTCCATGCTTTTTTTTTTTCATGTGTGCTGTTTCTGGAGTCAGATCCAGGAGTTGCTTCTGTCCGTGCCATGGACTGCCCAGCGACCGAAGGGGACCCTGAGGCTTCAGTTTCTCCATCTATAAAACTGGAATAATGATAGCTAGTACACAGATGTATTGTGAAGGTTATATAAAAATGAATACATTTGCTTAGCACATCATTTGGCAGAGTAAGTGCACAGTAAATGCAAGTTATAATTATTAGGATTAATGTTATAATCATAATATAATAATAGTGGCGGAAGCCTTGAGCCCTCTTTGCTGGCTCTGCAACAAGCTAGCCCTTTGACCCAGATAAATGTGTTATAATTTTCTCAAACTTTGAAATGGATGGTACATTCTAGAATTTCTATCCAAATCTAAAAGTCTGTGACTCTATAGGCATTCTTTTGGCACGTAAAATAATTATTCATTATGCTGTTAATGTTCAAGATAGCATGGGGTTTTTCAAAATCATCTGTGGGCCTTGAAAAATTCAGCACTTGAATAATTCAAAGGATACCCTGTCAATGAGACCCACTCCCCATTTTATTGTGGGTGTCTCTATTATCCTGGAGACAAAATTTCACCTGATAGTTCTTTTCCACGATAACTCCAGTAAAAGCGAAGCTAAACCATGAGCAAACTCCCCTAAAAAGTGGCCCAGTGGGCAACCCTGCGGGGCCAACCGGGAAGTCACTGAGCCACAAGGCCATGGGCTAAATCAAGGCCCTCACACAAATGGCGTAAAGAAGAATTTTTTGCTTGTTGAACTTTCCAGGTCTTGTAGACTCTTCTACATTTTAAGGAGAAGAAGGGGAGAAACTTCCCAGTGCCAGACTAGCCCCATTTACAGATGGGCATCTGAAAGTGCATCTGTCCCAGATCTTTGACGGATGTGGTACCCAAGACCAGCTGCGCCGAGGGAAACCGCCACAGGCCCAGCGTGCTCTGGTCATTTTCAGTCCATCCTCTGCCTCCCATGGGTGGAGGGGGTATGGGGAGAGCAGAGCTCCCTCCAGGCAGGGAGCAGAAACGGCAAGACAGCTGGACCCCTTGAGCCTATCTGACCATCCATCAGTCACCTGGGGGAAACAAACTCACTTTGGAATACCCTGTGCTTGTCTCAAGCAAAACAACTGTTTGGTAAGAACCGAATCAAAACAACCTGCCCCCGCCTCTCTTCCTAATGTCCGGGCACTCCAGAAAAAGGAACTTGTTTGGTTATCTCCCCCAGGGCTCTGATTCAGAGGCCTGTCACTTCCAGAGGTTTACCTCACTGATTCCGGGTTCTGTCCTCTCCCTTTCCCCTTTTCCTTTCTTAAACATTCTGGCTGGTGACTACCACAGAAAGACGAAAGTCCCTGAACAACAGCCCCATTCCAGCATGGTGCCTGCTGTGCTGCTCTCCCGAGAGCAAGCTCCAGTCAGCCGAATGAACCCAAGAAAGAGAGAACAGGTCTGTTACTTGGAAGCCGGCTCTCAGCCCCCCCCCCCCCCAGCTGATAATCAGCCGCAGGAAGCACTTTCATCATCCAGGTCATCGACAAGGAGGGACAGTGAGCATCATCAAAACACTAACTTGCCCTTATCTAAAGTCAGGAGGACCAGGGGGTAACTAAAAAAAATTAGCTTTAAAGTAATGAGGTTGAATTAGCTTGTTCCCGAAAAGAGCTATAAAATGTATCTTCAGTGAGTTGGAAAGCATGCCTGAACTAAAAAAACAAAACAAAACAAAACAAAAAACAAAACAAAACAAAACAAAAAAAACAACAAAGCTTCCTTATCTAAATCTACATATCATTATGTTAGTTTTCTGTATTGCAGATTGTTATACACCATTAAATGAGATCGTTTCCCAAGCTGACCGATCAAGTGAGACATACACCTTTCTCAAAGCACTATTTTTTTCAAATTTCAATGGTGAAATCGATTCAAATCAAATCCAGTCATCAGTCCACTTTATTGTAAGCTCTCTTCTTCATAACCTGAATCTTGGCTTTGAACCTAAACACCACAGACCATAAAAATCCCAGACACCAGGAAATCAACTCGCAGCTTCCTAGGTAGGAATCAAGCAAAACGCCTTATTCACCCTTAAAGTTAGAATAAAACATTGCTGCAAATGACAGATTCTAAAAATAATAATACTACTACTAAATCAGTAAAAACGCAAATGGCTATTAACAACAGATAACATAAAATACCTCCTTGAATGCCAAATGGAAACCAAGATCAAAATTAAAATTTGTCAGTGCCTTGCAAAACACACACACTCTCTCTCTCTTTCCCTCCTTCTCTCTCTCTCTCTCAAAAGTTCTCCAGTTACTTACTGGGGCGGTTCCGTCGTCCTCCTCACATCAGCACCCTGCCTGTCCGGCTGCCAAGTGCTGGAGCATGCCTCGAGCAGCTGTTTCCTTCAAGCTGCGGCTCTGTGTCTTAACCAGTCACATGCGCCTCCTGATAAATACTGCTGCTGTGCCAGGAGGTCAGAAACTGAAGATCATTATTCTCCTAATTCGCAAGCCTCATAACCCCTGAGCCGGCTCAGCCATTTCATTAGCACGCAGAGCGGTGCATTCCACAATTTGTTTTCTTTCAGTGGCAAACCCCAAACAGCTGATAAGTCACCCTGAAGGGCAGGTCACTGCAAGTGGAAAGTTGATGTGTATGTGGGGGGGGGGGGGGGGGGGTAGGAAGGGGTGTGGGGAGAGGAGCTGCAGTCCCTATGGTCTCTCATCTCATCAGGTTTTCACTGGGGTTCTTGAGCAGCAGGAAGAAGGACACAGACTGACCGGTGCAGCAGGTGGAAACCAAGCTGCGTCTGGGTGCCCCCAGGGTCCATCAAGATGCTGCTCCACCTTGGTTTTGTCTGCTCAGTGTCCAGGCTCCGGTTTGTGGGAAGAGCTGTAAGACCTGGCAGCCTGTTGTGAGGAAGGCGGGCTAACCGTCTCAGGATGTTTAGGTTTAATTTCGAAGGCCAGGGCTGCTGTGCCAGGCGATGCTGAGGGGCGAGAGGGTGAGGGGTTAGGGAAGACTATCAGAGGCCGCTTCGTCTAGAGCCAATGGGAATGACTTTCAGGTAACCTGAGACCGAGCTTCCGCACACTGTAGTTATCTGTTGGAGCCTATCAACATTTGGGGGGCACAGCAGAGCCGTTGAGACTATCAGCGGGGGAATCAAGAGTGGAAACAGAAATGATCACAAGATTTGCAAGCCGCTTTACAGATGTGCTGCTGCCCCCTTTGGTGCTAGGAAGTTGAACCGACCTGCTGTTTCCTGTGCGACTCACGAAGGTGGCAGACGTTCTGGGAGCCTTGTTGAATTCATACTTCTCACCTGAGCTGATGTTCCCCCTCTCCAAGGAAAGCCTGTGGACGCTCTGACTTTGGATAGCACCTGACTTCTTGTGCCATCTTCTAACAGCAGAGCCCACACAGGCTAGAATGTAGGTATGACAGGCAGTCAGCTCATTTGGCAGACTGAACATACAAAAGAGATCTTAAGAGGTTAAAATGCCCCAGGGGATTTCTGTACCATAATGAGCCTGTTAAACTGTCAACCTTGATTTTTAGTAAGTGAGATATTACTCAACAGAGGAGCTTGTGTGGGCAATCGTCCATATCTGGGTTTTGTCTCATAATTATTTACAAAATTAATCAAACCAGAAGTTTCCCTCCATACAGAGGATAGAGTGTTTTTCCAGAATAACAACAACAACAACAACAGAAGACCAAAACCTCTCAGTCTTGCCATTCTTTCAGGGGACTAATTTGTTACCTACATGTGAGTGACCAAAGTGTAAATAGAAAAATGTTTTGCAAGCTTCAAAACATACCCCTTTTGTTCAAAGTTAGTAATACAACGAAACTACAGATATTAAAATACAATGTGCTAAAATGTCACCTTCCTAACCCTTTTTCCTCGTATGACAATCATGAATCAGAAACAGAAAGGGAGGCCTACTGAAGACTGGAAATGTTATTTTGATTTATTTATACCTCGCACTTAACAGTAATGGAAACTTTCGTGATCTTGTGGCATCCATCAATCACCTTATTTGCAACTGGTGGTGTTAATTATTCTGATGATCCATTGCATACCACATAGTTAATGAGGCAGAGGCTTCTGGAAACCCTTCAATGAACAATGAAAAAAACAGCCTCGGGAAAGGTAAGCATAGAAATTCTCTCATTCTGTTGGGAGAGAGGAAGGGATGGATTCCAAATCATACATATCAAGTGGACTGTCAACACAGACAAAGATCCTGGGCCCTTCTGACAGCATCCAGGAGTGTCCCGGAGGTTCCAAAAGACTCTTTTCTAACCTTGCAAACAAATGGGGAAATCCCCCCTTTGTGTCCCAAACACCTATAGGTACCAATCTTCTCCTTCAACTCCAAAAGAAGTGCCCTCCTCCCGCCAAAGGCTACCCCCACCCCCGCCCCAGCTTTCTGTCTCACCTTGGATCCGTTGCCAACCATCACGCTTTCTCTCCCTGTCCACTCACCCTCCTGATTATCTAAATATGTTCACATTATTTTTACGTCCTAAAAACAATATTTTTTGATCTTTTGCTTCCTTAATTACTGCCCTAACCTACACATTCCCAGCACAGGTGAGCTTCTAGACACACTTCTTGTGTCACTCATCTTCACATCCCATTTATCTTGAGGTTGGCTTCCAGTCTGCCTCTTCCCCCAACTTCACTGAAACTCGTTTCCCCAAGTCACCAAAGACCAATACTATTGGACACCTTTTTGCTTTTATCTGACTTGACCTCTCTGCTACACTTGACCTCACTGGCCAAGCACTCCTTAATGTGTTCTCTTTGAGCTTCTGTAAAATTTCATTCCTACCTCCTTCAGCCTCCTACGTGGACTCTTCTAATAGAGTCCCACTCTATCAGAGTTATTTATTATTATTAGTCCCACTGCTCTCACATGTAAAAATCCCCTCTGTTCTTCCTGTTTTCTAACAGTTCCCATATATCTTAATTTATTACTGAATGACTGCAGTAGTTTCCTGATTAGTTGTTCTGTCTCCAAAAGCCTGTCTCTGACAAACAAAAATTTATTTTGTTTTATTTTTACACTTTTGTACCTTAAGCCTCTCCAAAACTATGGTAGAATCTCAGGCATCTTTGTATTCCCAGAACCTAGAACAAGGCTTAAATCCTTCTTTTGTACATTCTGTTACTGTTGCATTTCTTACTCTATGTTATAAGTAGGTCTTAATGTGTCTATGTCCCATTCACACTTTGACAACCTTAAAGAAAACGTGTGACTTCCTCATTTTATATCCTGTAGTGCCTAATCCAATGTCTGACCTGTAGGAGACACATGGAAACAATGCTGAATGAATAAATGAATGATTAAAGAGAAAGATGTTCTGTTTACTCCTCTCAGAAAAGACGTAAGAAAAGTAACAGTAACTCATTTTATATTAGACCATCAAAAAATCTTAAGTCAGGTCCCCCCACAAAGAAATTATTTTCACCACATTCTATGACCACATTGTAATACAACTATAAAATAATTGCAAAAGTGTAAGTCAAAAAAGAACCAAGCTCTTGGAAAATTTTTATGACTCTTCTTTGAGAAAATAATTGATTGGAAAGAAACCAAAAGGGCAATCACAGAATGCTTAGGAGGTCTCAGTAATGAAAATACCATATCCAATACTGTAGGTAGAGCCAAAAGAGTTAATGAGAAGCAAACTGACCCAAGGAGATGAAAAACAACGGATCAATAAGCATGGGAAAATGCCAAAGTTATTAAGAAATTGTTTCCAAAGAAGTTTTTTGTCCAAATTACTTACACAATCAAGTTATCCTTGAGTTTCAAGCCACAGATAATTCCCAGGCTGTATAAAATGTTCAAATGAACAAAAATAACAGAAAGCTAACATAATACCCCAGACACAAAAGCACACAAACAAACGAACTGATAATACATAATAATGGAAACCACAGACTAACCTCACATATAAACATAGTTTACTGGAGAGATGTAAAAAACTCTTAATATTAAGGAATGCATCAGTATGTCGACGTGATGGTAAAAAGCCTTTGAATTAGCACAAGAGGTACTCTTGGAAAGTCTTTTGATAAAATTTAGTATCAATTTTTTTTAATTAATAAAATGGAGTTAGGAGAATTTTTCTTGGCATGATAAAGATGATCCCAAACCAAACACAAGTGTCATATAGTATAGTAGTAGAGATATTAAATGGTATAGTAGTAGAGACATTAAAATTAAATTGAGAAACAGGGAAAGGGTACTCATTGTTACTACCATCACACAGCACTCTTCCTGACATTCAAGCCCTTGCAATCAGACAAGAGAAGAATAAAAACAAACAAGCAAACAAATAAACCAAAAAACTAAAGAATTAGGAGAAACAAGAGACAAAATTACCCAACTTGCATATGTTATAATCATTTACTCAGTAGAATCAACTTTTAAAAATGTTTTAAATGATTAGAAATGTCAGTGAACAATCACAAAATCAAATTAATTGGGTTTCCCATGTAACAGCCTAAAACTGTTAGAAAAATCATGGGAAAAAAATCTCATTCAGAATGGCAACAGTAATAAAATTTCTAGGAAAGACAAGAAAAGTGAAGAAAATATAAAGGAATTTATAAAAGTCTACTGAGAAAATAGGAAATCTTTTTTTTTTAAATTTTATTTATTTATTTGACACAGAGAGAGAGGGAGAGACAGTGATAGAGGGAATACAGGCAGGGGGAGTGGGAGAGGGAAAAGCAGGCTTCCCGCTAAGCAGGGAGCCTGAAGGGGAAGCAGGGCTTGATCCCAGGACCCTGGGATCCTGACCTGAGCTGAAGGCAGATGCTGAAGGACTGAGCCACCCAGGTGCCTCAGAAATATTTCAATAAATGGAACATTCTATGATTTTCCAGGACTGCAAGACTCAACGTTGTCAAGCTGTCGATTCTCCTCTATTTAATTAATACATATAATTAAATTTTGATTAAAATGCCAGAGATTTTAAACAACAGGTCAAAAAAGAAATTCTGAAGTTTATGTGAAAGAATAAAAAGCTGAGAATGGTAAAGAAAATTTCAGAAAACAACAAGGCTGGTCAAGGGTACTAGGTATTAAATAGGCTGAAAAATCAAGAATTAAAAGTTTGATTCTGGAGCCAAAAGAGGCAGACCAATAGCAGAACTGAAAGCCAGAAATTAAAAAAAACAAGTACTATATTAAAATGTTTATTTGTTGAGGCGCCTGGGTGGCTCAGTGGGTTAAAGCCTCTGCCTCCGGCTCAGGTCATGATCTCCGGGTCCTGGGATCGAGCCCCGCATTGGGCTCTCTGCTCAGCAGGGAGCCTGCTTCCCCCTCTCTCTTTGCCTGCCTCTCTGCCTACTTGTGATCTCTCTCTCTCTCTGTCAAATAAATAAAATCTTTAAAAAAAAAGTTTATTTGTTAAATATGATATTTAAACCCAGTGGGAAAGAAATGGACTATATAACGACTGGTTGGATAGTTAAGTATGAGGAACAATAAAATAAATTATTACCAATTATTAAAATAAAATAAAAATCAATTATTACCTCACAAAAATAAAATCAGTTATTATCTCATACCATACACAAAATAAATGCCTAGTGGACAAAGGGGCTAAAAGTGAAAATAAGACCCCACATAAACTTGAAGAAAATCATGTGATTTTTTTTAACATCTTAAAATTATTTTAATTTTAATTATTTTAATCATGATGAAATGCTTTTACCATGAGAATTATTTTAATTATGATCACAAAAGTGAAAACCATTTAAGAATGTTTTAAATATTTAAATAAGTAAAAAATAAAGTTTATGTATGTCAAAAAAAACCCCACCATAAACAAAATTAAATTGCACGTGACAGAATGAGATTAAAAAATGAAGCCTGGGGGCACCTGGGTGACTCAGTGGGTTAAGCCTCTGCCTTCAGCTTTAAATGCTTTAATCACCTACACAAAGAGGAGAAAGCCATAAGAAATGTGATCATGAAAAAAGACCCAGAGCTGCAATGCCTCACCTTCCCCTGATAAGGTAAGACACTTTTTCCTAAGTCTCAGTCTCCACCCTTCTGTGTCTGGACTCCGTATTGGTCAGCAAGTCACTGGACGTGGTGGAACGAGCAGGTTCAGAGGACACGGGAAGAGGAGAGAAGTATGGTCTTGCTTGAGCACCGTGGGTTCAGAAATGCCCAGATGGGCCTTTATGTCTACCTGAGATACTCCCTTAAGTAGAAAGTCCCAAATGGTTTCCATCCTATGCACACATGGTCAGAGAGCAGGAAGGTCCTCTGCCAACTGCCCCCACAGGAAGCTGCCATTCACCTTGTGCCAAACTCCTACTCCAACTTGGGGACACACCACCTCCTGGTCAATTTGAGGTACTAAAGCCATGCTGCATCCCCAGCCCTACCTGCCTTTCTTTTCAGCGGGCCTTTCACACATTACTTTCTTATTTCTACTGGGTCATCTCTTTCTCAGATACATACGCTTCTTTCTTGTTTCTTCCAACATTTGTCTAAGTATCATGGGGGGATTTTTCTCTCCCACTCCTGCTTGTCCCCTGTTCTTCCCCTTGAGCTAAATAAACCCCTAGACACCATCAGTTCTCCTAAGAGTTGTGCTAGCCACATGTCTGTAACAAACAGAAAAAATTGTGGAAAAAAAAATCAGAGCATGGAGTTCTTAATCTCTAAAGCCCTTGAACAAAGCAAACCATTATCAACAAATAAAGAAATATAGTATCTGCTTTCAAAGTGCATTGCATTTAAGGAGTCACCAAAGCACGTGACAAAAATCTCTGCTCTCAAAGCTGACAGTCTCTCTTGGAGAAAATGGGACATGCAGAGAGCCGTACATAAGGAATTCTAATTATAATATATCATAACACTTAACATCTATTAATATTGTACCATACTAATATAGTATTAATAATATATAACAAGCTAATATCTGTGGAAAATACTCATTTAATTCTCACAACAGTGCCCTAAGGAGATGCTATTATTACTATGATGATGACCTTTAATGAGATTAACTAGCCTGCCCCCAGCTAGTAAGCAGCAGAGAGAGAAAGAGAGAGAAATATAGATGCAAACAAACCCAGGTCTCTCTGACTCCAAACCTTCCACGTTTACTATCTCCCCTCAACCAAATGATTTAGTGTCCATGGAAGTTTTCATAGACTTGCTCGTCTTTTTCTAATTAAACCTGCTCGCACTCACGCACAACGGCCAAGTCAACTGTACTGCACTGTGGCGTCTAATGACTAGCATTACAACTGCAGTTGTAAAGGACCGATTCACAAGTGAACCTGTTGACACAAGCCATTCACAAACTGGAGTTGGGCTGTATAAAAGTAAAAAGGTGGCTGAGTCAGGAGGACAGCCTCTACCATAGGCTGCAGAAGCTTCTCCCACTCCCTGTCTGGGCATCGTGCCCCCTTTCTTCAGCATCTCTGGAGAAATCCCCAAATTTCTGGACAAATTAGTTACATTTCAAAATGGACTTCCTCTGTTGGTCTCTTTCTTTTTTGTGTATTTTATCTCTTTTCTTTCTTCCTTTGTGTTAAATTTCATTTGTTTTTTAAAAACACATTACATATTAGTGTTGCATTTACTGAATCTAATTCATTTACATTTACCTTTATGGCAGATTCTTCTCCATCTAATCAGCTTCTCAGACTGGGCTAGATTTCTAGCTGAAGCTGGATTCATTACACATGAGATGGAAGAGTTAGCATCCACGACAGGACTCACCTCGCTTAGCATAATTACTTAATAATAATAAGAATGACTTACATAATAAATAAATAAAATAGTAAATATTATATTAAATATAATAAATAAATAAAACAGTAGTTTTATTTCTAAACCCTGATTTGATAGCAGCTTGCATTAATCTTTGAAGATCTTACCCCTATAAACCACAGACTAGTGGTCAAATTAATCTGAATCTAAATCTTCTAACATACCACTGCTGCTTTCCGAATTTAGTTCTTTTTTTCTTTTTTTAGACTTATTTACTTGAAAGAGTATGCGTGTTGGGGGAAAAGCAAAGGGAAGGGGAGAGGCAAAGGGAGGGGGAGAGAATTTCAAGCACACTCCTCGAGGAGCAGAGAGCCTGATGCCGCTTAGATTCCAAGACACTGAGATCATGACCTGAGCCACAATGAAGAGTCAGTGGCTTAACCCACTGAGCCACCCAGGTGCCCCCTCAGAATTGTTTTAATTCTTGAAGAAGTTGCTTAGGGGGGAAAAAAAAGCTTCCTAAGGCTGCCTCTGTGCATTTTTCTGAGAATCATTTAGTGTACAGAAAATAATAGAAGGGCAATTTCAGATTTATAATTTCCTTTCTATTCAAGTTTCAGCATCATTGCTGTTTCAAAGGAGAAAATACAAAGCTGATTCAAGGGAAAATGAGGCTAAGAAAATATTTTTAAAAATTTTTCTCGAAATGTGTGATCGCTAAATGCATGAGATGGGCACAGTTTGCTCTTTGCAGGAATCATAGGAAAAGCGCTGTTAGATGCTCCAAATCCTTTTGCTCATATGAGAATTTGAGACCTTCCTGCCTTCTCCCCACCCTCCCACTGCCGCTCCACTCTGAGTCTGCTGAACTGCACTGGGTTCATACCATAGCCCACCAGACTTGGCTGGAAGATGATGCTCGGGGTACACTTTCTGAATGAAGGAAGGAACTTTTACACCATGGTTGTAATGATAAAATAGCCATCTTAATTGATGCTAAATCCATCTGCTAAAATTGTGCATGCGGGTATGCCCCGCTTTTTGAAAGTTCAAGTTAGGCTACTTCACTTTTACAATGAAAGAGCTGCATTAGCACCTGTTTTGGTTAACCAACAGAAATTTTAAAAAAGGGTGACAAGTGAAAATAATGTTCCGCACTTGGCAGCGAGCCCTCACAGAGGCAGGGCGCACCCCAGAGCCACGTGTGTGGCACCGCCCCTCTCTCTGGGGAAGAATGTGGTGCCACCAAGCTCCTTTCCCAGGAACTACACTGAGCATCTCAGTACCAAGCCCCCGTAGTTTTCAACTGTGTGAGCATTTGTGCTTTTCGTGGATTTATTTTGTGCATCTATTAGTAAGATGTGATAGCAGAAAAGCCTAAGAGAAGTTATTGTTTGGAGTGTGGGCACGCTCAAAAACTTTTCCACACAGGGGCGCCGGGGTGGCTCAGTCCTTAAGCATCTGTCTTCCGCTCAGATCATGATCCCAGGGTCCTGGGATGGAGCCCGCATGGTGTGGGGGGGTCCCTGCTCCGCAGGAAGCCTGCTTCTCCCTCTCCTACTCCCCCTGCTTATGTTCCCTCTCTCGTTGTGGCTCTCTCTGTCAGATAAATAAATGAAATCTTTTTAAAAGTCCCATATAAATGAATAACAAATTATTAATGTAAATAAATTGTTTTATTGCTTTATGCCATTTTGGCTTACACGAAGTTTCATAGGAATGCTCTACTGTTGAATACCTGGGGAAACCTGTACTAATTCTAAACAATGTCCATGTTCTACACGTTCTACATGATCACTTCTTCACTCTAGCTATCCCATTATCCAAACCCAGCTAGCTGACTGCAAGTCCTGTTTTTCAGTCCTTTGTGCCAAACTACTTGCTCACATTTTAACCCAACCATCACCATCCCTAGGTTATAAATCTGTGAGGACTGAGCTTCTAACCTCATTTCCATATCCTTTCCTAAAGTATCATTACCTTTATCACACACTTCATTAAACATCGCCATGATTTACTTACACGGTGTTTGCTCAAACTTTTGGCTGCAGTCTTGGGATTACTTAGAACTTTGTGTATAGAAAGCCTTTGGATAAGATATTCTTCATCACGACTGCCTGGGAGAGCACAAAGGCAGCCACAGACAGAGCAGGAACCCACTGAGTAATAAGGCTCTGATAGTATTGCAACCAGATTTTCTGATTTGTACATCAGAGGGGGTAAACTAAGAAAACACTTTAAGAAACACATAAAAATGGGGTAGGTAAATTTCCAGTTCTCCTTCATGTTTTAATTAAGCAGGGAGTTTTTGTTCTCAGGGTTCATCTTGGTGTTGCCATTCTTATCCGTGAAAAGCAGTAGATCGATGCATGCTGTGTCCAAACTCTCAAACTGAGGGGCAGGTAGAAGGGAGGGGTCAGAACTGAGAGTGGGTGTTGTTTCTTTAATATAACCATGGGAAGTAGGAACTTTGCAAAGCTTCTTGGCTGGTGGAGATAAACATATGGTAGTGGGAAATCAATGCAGGGGCATGCGGGCTAAAACAGCTGAACAATACTAGCCTACGTGGTATTTGATAGGTACTGAATGCCTATAAATTCTTTTTAAATTTATATTGTAACCGGTCAGAATAACTACATTATCACATGGAAGAATAGTCTTGTTTCCTTTTGCAAAATAGGAAAAGCAGGACTCCTACGTTTCTCTTTGTACTTTATAAAATATATACGTTTAAAAAGCAATAATGTTCACTGTAGCAAATCAAATGATACAGAGATAGACATACAGAAAAATTTAGTAACCTATCCACTTCCATCTTGCCAAGATGACATACACCTATGAAAAATGTATCTCATATATACATACACATATAAGGTTCTAGTTTTCCATTAAAAAAAGTCTGTATTTGGGGTGCCTGGGTGGCTCAGTGGGTTAGAGCCTCTGCTCTGCCTTTGGCTCGGATCCTTGGGATCGAACCCCACGTCAGACTCTCTGCTCTGGGGGGAGCCTGCTTTCTCCTCTCTTTCTGCCTGCCTCTCTGCCTACTTGTGATCTCTGACTGTCAAATAAATAAATAAAATCTTAAAAAAAAAGAAGTCTCTATTTTATTTTTTCCCTTATCATATCATGGTCATGTATATGGTCAGTAACAGAGATTTAACCTATATTTTTCAATATCTGTATACTTCTGCACAGCATAGTTATATCATACTGTATTCACCCTATTAATGAACATTCATCATGCTCTCAGTTTTGTGCTAGTATAAAATGTTGTACTGATTATCCTCACCCATACACCTTTAGTTTCTGGTGTTTTTCATTCCATGGTAGAGATATCCAAAACTGGGATTGTTGGGTTTGCAGAATTACTCATTTCACTATACAGTCTTAGTTATTTTTCCAAAACTAACTTAAAATCAGTGCAAACAACAATGACCTTAAGAAGACCAGTAAATATCAAGTTAGAGGATCAAGATTTTAATCTGAGAAGCATTAAAATTTCCTTTCAGAATTATTTTCCATCAGGTATATTAACTACATCATTTATATTGAAGATATTGGCTGACTTTTCACAAGCAATAATAGTTTTTAAAACCAAAATGTTTTAATCAAATCGACTCGAAATGTGTGAAAGTTAAAAGTTGGAGCCTATTTCCCTCCAGCTAGTCTTTATTATCGTCACACACCAAAAATTCCCTAAACTCTAAAGCCCATTCCAACTGCAGAATCAGTTGCTGATTAATTTTTTTAAATTATGAGTGAACGTGAACGATATGTTATGAAGAACAAAAATGTTAATGTTGGACTAAAAATGATTCACTGAACTTTCAAAGAACACAGTGGTGTTAGTGCAAAAAAGGGTCAAAAACTCCCTTGTTTTGATTTTATTCTCTGGATTTTGGTCTTAGTAACCAAAGAGCCCACTGTCGTCTCCATGAGACAGGAATGGGCCCTGCTGTCCAAACACAAGTGTAAGTATACACACTGTCTACAGCTCCACTCCTCCTAGTTTTCTAAAACCACCTCTTCAAAATTATATGGTTTTGCCATGACATTTGGTTTGGGGCTTTGGAATGAGAAGTTGGGCGACATTTTTCTATATTTTTCACAGCATATATTTTCCAACTGGTACGGCTACAGCCACCAACGCACTCTAAGACACAAACGACCAAGCATAAGGTTCCTTGCCTTCAGAAAAACTAAGTTACAGTCAACATAAATTCAGGGAAATTTGTTCACATTACCAAAGCATTCTTTGTTTTAGAAATCTACTCATCGCAAGATTACAAGAAATGTGTGCACCTCTGGTGCATTAACAATGGCATTCAACCAACCAAAATTTAGCTCATATTATTCAAGAGCACATTTATTAAGTAAAATAAACATGAATCCGATTTTGGACCCAACTTACTGGCCCAGATGGACTGTGTCCTTTCCTTCAGAACACAAAAGTGGGCAAGTAATTCTACGCTGCCTGTGATGGACAGGCTATTTCACAACCCCCATCCCCCAGAGGGCTTAAAGTAACCTGCTAAAAATAGCCCCTCAGGGCTCACATTAGCCTCCTTTGCTGAAGGGCCAGGTGAAAATATAAATTGCTTGAAATACGTCCTGTATTCTAATTCCATAGGAACTACCATTAGCTGAAAATCCCCACTAATCCTCCTGACAATTCCAACATTAATAACCTTTTTCTCTTTTAACCATTTTTCCAAGCCAGGAGGAGAGGCAGTGTGTTGAGTGTTGAGGACTTGGACACGCTGGGGCACTGGGATGTCAGGATTCTCATTCCCCCATCAGCCACTCACCGCTGAGTAAGCTTAACCCTTTCAGGATAAAATTCCTCAATTGCAAAAAGCAAATGATAATACCCAACTCAAAAGGCCGCTATACCGGTTGGGAATAATGTGCTGTATTTCAGGAGGTTCTCGTATTAAAATACTCAGCAAGTGCACAAAAATAAATGTTAATACAAGCTCAGTGAGACACTGAGTCACAGTCATCACACCAGAAAAATAAAAATAACCTAAAAAGAAAGGGAGATTGAGGGGCGCCTGGGTGGCTCAGTTGGTTAAGTGTCTGCCTTCAGCTCAAGTCATGATCTCAGGGTTCTTGGATCGAGTCCCACATGGGGCTCTCTGCTCAGCAGGGAGCTGCTTCACCCTCTCCCTCTGCCTTTCCTCCTGCTTGTGCTTTCTCTCTCTGTCAAATACATAAATAAAATCTTACAAAAAAAAAAAGGGAGGTTGATAAAAATAATCACAGTGCATTAATTCAATGCTATACACATTATGCAGCCAGTAAAAGGATTAAATGGGAAGATGGTTTTGCTGTAAGAAGTGGAAAAAGCAAGCTGCAAAAATCACTAAGTATAAATGATTATTGTCTTAAGCCAAAAAGAACCCTCCACTATGTGTTTAGTTCCATTTTTATCATAATCAGGTATGTTTTCAAATACATAGAAAATACCTACGATGACATCAAGCAAATATCCACCCTGAAGAAAACAAGAGGGTTGCCAGAGTTGCTAGTCTTTCCTTTTTCACAGTATTCACTTTTGATATTGAGTACATTTATGTATCATAAACCTGTGCTGTTTTTACAATTAAAAATTGAAGACACTGAAGAATGCGATGAAAATTAATCACCGTAAAGCACTTGGCTCAAGGCCTAGTGGGCTTTGATGAATGGTGATTATCACATTAATTCTATCCAGAAACCACAGAACTTCCTAAGTAAAATGAGGGTATGGAAAGCAAGCAGACCTTGGTAACATGCAGCCAGTTACGCTCGAGTGTGACCCTGATCCGTTTACTTTTTTCAAGTGACTGTTTATGATCTCGATGTGCTGATGGCTTCCTGGGTACCGCCATGAGTCAAGATAGCAAACAGTGTACTTGCAATAGGCACCTTTTATTATACGTCACTTATGCCTCAACAAAATTGTTTAAAAGAAAAAAAATGGAGCTAAAATTTTCAGCAGTAATAAGAGGACAGATGGGAGAATGAGATCAGAGTCAGAGGTTTCTAAGGTCTTTGTGTTATTCACAAGAAGCTGTCCATGTGAAGACATTAGCGTTAGACTTTGTTACATCAAACAATGTCTTTAATGTGCAAATGCAAGAAAAGAAATAGAGGACATAGCTTCCAGAACACTAGAGGGGAGACACTAGAATAACGAAAACTTGAAAAATCCAAAAGGAGCAGGACAGGAGAGGAAAAGAACCTCAAAGAGAAAACAATGCTATTGACTCTTCATAGCATTATAGCCTGGCTGAACTCACCATGAAAATGCAGAGACTCTTATTAAATAAGAAGCAAAAAGAGGGACTCATTTTTAATCAGTTCAGCTTCACAGGCATAGGGCGTGCACGTGCGTGTGTGTACAGAAAAAAGGATCAGCTATCTCCCCTCAACTCAACGTTTTTAAACTGCTTTTCTGAAGCCTTGAAATTAATGGAAGGAAAGTTCTTTATACCAAAAATAACAAAGGGAACGGACTGGGTCGGGAGGGGAGAGGGTGAGGGAAGTGTCAAGAGACGCAAAGACAACCGGAGAGCAGACAGCGTGTTTGTCTGCCAGGACCTCAGCGGAGGGGAGATGCAAGGCGCAGGGAGGTGTCCAGCGGATCCCGCAAGGGGCCACCCTTCCTACCTACAGTGAGGCCCTCGGGCCGGCATGGGGGCTTCCCTGGGGACCCTCGAGCTCCTCTCTCCAGAGGAGGTCTGAAGGTACAGAGCCCTCCCCAGCCTGGCGGAGCCGGCACTCTTCGGACACATGTGAACTCAACACGGCCACGCCAAACGGCACAATTCATCCATCCTTTCATGCAATCTGCAAAACAGGGTTGATGGTTCTAATCCATCTTATCTGGAAAACAGATGGAAAATTCTTCCCAGAAGTTAATTCTTTAGTCTTATTCCAAAAAAAGGAGGCCACGTGGCCCCTCTGGCCCTGTGCACTTGGCAGCGCCCTCCCGGCCTCTGCTAATTGGACACGTGTTGGGGCGGCCGTGCAGGCGACGGTGGGGGAGACCCTCGGTGACGAGGGACGGTCTGCCCTACAGCCCGCTGCCCAGGAATGGCAGGCACCGCCACACATCCTTCCCTGCCCAGTTATCTGGGAATCTCACCGATGGGGTGCTAACTGGAATCAGAGGAAGAACCAAAAGACAGACAAATCATAAAAGACTTTATGAGGGAGAACAAGCCGAGGGCTGCTGGAGGGGAGGTGGGCGGGGGATGGGCTAATGGGTGGCGCGGTATTGAGGAGGGCGCTTGTCCTGTTGCCCGCAGCCCCATGTACGTAAGTGATGAATCACTGAATTCTACTCCCGAAAACGAAACAAGACCTAAAAAACAGGGTTTCTCCTACCAGCTCTGCCTTAATCTCATTGAGCAATACTGAGCCAGTCCACCTCATTACCATTAGAGGTCCCCCTAATCATCAAGAAAGTAGAAATGACACTATCTGTCTCATAGGTCTTTGTGGAAAGCTAATAAAATGATGTACTTTGAAACCCATATTATATTGTGGGAATGCAAAGTGTACTCATTTCCTACAACTGGTAACACGGCTTTAAGGCTTCGGAGTACCTTTGCCTGCATAACACCACTGCCTGCAGAGGAGGTCACGGAGTTGACATCTATGATGGGTCTAACGTGCCCACTCTTAGTGACAATCTCTTCTGCCCCTCCTACCTTTGGAACGGCTTTGGTATTTGGGGCAGTGTTCACTGGTCCAGGGATGGGCATGTGATCCGAAGGGGAGTAGTCTTAATACTTCTCTTGTTCTGGCCACAGTTGAGTGTTTCAGGGATGAACTTTTGATTTGATTCAGGCAGATGATTCCCTAGACTACGAGTCCCTGCCCCATGCTTTTCAGACATGGAGCCAGAACATCCTTTTCTGTGGCCAAATCTTAAGACGCAAAACCTAGAACCTATCGGCACTCGCGTTATCTGCTTGGCCTATACCATTCTAGGAGATGAGGGGGAGTAGAGTGTTGGTGTTGACCTTCAATTAATTCTCTAGTTTCAGCTACTAAAAAAGTGCCTGCCCTCAGTGGGGCCCTATCCAAAGTGCTTTTTTTTTTTTTTTTAAGATTTTATTTATTTGTTTGTCAGAGAAAGAGAGAGAGAAAGCAAGTGTGAGCACAAGCAGGGGTAGCAGCAGGCAGAGGGAGAAGCAGGTTTTCTGCTGAACAGGGAGCCTGACACAGGGCTTGGGGCTCCATCCCTGGACCCTAGGATCATGAGCCAAAGACAGATGCTTAACTGACTGAGTAGCCCAGGCATCCCAAGCTAACCACTTTTTTTTTTTTTTAAGATTGTATTTATTTATTTGAGAGAGAGAGAGTGCACGTGCAGGGGCAGTTGCAGAGGGAGAGAGAGAAGCAGACTCCCCGCTGAGCAGGGAGCCCGACACAGGGCTCGATTCCAGGACCCCGGGATCATGACCTGAGCCAAAGGCAGACGCTTCCCAGACTGAGCCACCCAGGCGTCCCCCCAAGCTAGCCACTTTTAAAGAAGATTTCAAACCAGTCTTCCTCAAATTGGCCTCATTTTCACCTACAATTTCAGGGGTGGCTGGTGCAACTAGTTCCTGGGTCGTGCACGTGTGCTCTGGTGCAAAATGAATTAATTTTCTGATTTCTATTGCTGAATTAGTAATCAACTGTCTGTTTTCTAGCTTTCTAAATATTGTCTTATGACTTATTTATGACTTAAAAACAAAACAACACACCAAGCCCTGTGATCTCTTTGAATGGATCTCAGAAAGCAGAAGAGGAGTTAAATGTTTGTGTTACACCCTCCTTTAACAGAAAACTTGAGGTCTGTACAATATACTTTCACTCTTCATCATACTCAACCCTCTTTGGTGGTCCCTGTGGGTCAGGCCTCCTCCAGGCTCTTTACCTAGGCCACCCTTCCCAGTCTTGTGCTCCAGATTTCAAAACTATTCCTCTTCCCAGGTTATATTCCTAAATTACAGGATTATATGCCTAACCCAGCTTAGAAAAGTCAACAGATAACCCAACTTTATGTTGAGGTATCAGGGATCGACTTGCTCCTATTTGGAATAGTTATGGTTTTTGAAAAGTGACTTGTGTTTCTTTGTATGTGTGTGATTTCAAAACTCATGTTCACCACAAGTGATCTGAAAAGTATAGAAAAGCATAGAGAAGAAAAATAAGATCAACTCTTATCACACTCTTCTTAAAATTTTTTTTCTTTTTATATACATGATAACCAGCATATGGATGGACCTGGTCCCAGTGACCCTCTTATGGCTTATACCTCCAGGAATTTATAATTAAGTGGATGAGAGAAGAAACTCCTGGAGGATGAACCAACCAGGCATCTAACAACTGAATGAAAGAAATATCACCAAACATCTTGTGATAGAGAGCATGTTATAACACGTCGGAAGAGGCAAAGTTAGGAGACACGTTGTTGACTAGGGTCTGGCAGAGAGAAGTAAAAAAAAAATAAAATGCTCTATTCTTCTGCCCGATGGCCAGGTGTGTAAGACATAGCTTCACAAACCAGAGCCTCTCTTCCGAAAATGGCCCCCACCCTCTGGATTAGTCCTCGCCTCTCAATGTTATACAGGACTAGATGAGGAATGGACACCTGAGGCAAGTTTAGGTCAGTCTGATAGATTCTTTCTAAAGAGAATTTGGAGTGGAAAGCAAGAGATGTATCCATTTCGATCAGCACTTGAATAAAAAGAACCTTCAAACGAAGAGTGGATGGACATCCTCCATGCTGGGCTTGGTGAAGTAGAGACAGAACGAGCAGCCGGGGTGGGGGGAGGTGAGCAGAGCCTCTGAGGAATGGGGGCAGAAACCATCATGTTCCAGAATTCATGGCCTTTATCGAGTTTCTGGAGGGAGGCAGAAACCATCATGTTCCAGAATTCATGGCCTTCATCGAGTTTCTGGAGGGAGGCCCCTGCCATTCTTCACTTCATTACTTGTGTTTCCATGATGTACATGTTTTCTTATAACCAATGTAGCTCTGCTGATGTATTTCCATTCCCTGAGCCTTGGCTAAGATCCCAGGCCATGTGCAGCCTTGTGTCAAGAGCTTAGCTAATGGACACCAGCCCGTCACGCAAGGGCCTTCCCTAGATAACAGCCTGCAGAGCGACAGGTTAACATCAGTTCCTGATAGGACTTCTCTAATGACCCTTGTGATCAATAGTCTCCCCCACCTCCTAGGGCCTTCCCTCCTGCTACCCTAAGGTAAGACCTGGTGGAACTTACCAAAATCCACACTTTGTGGTTTGAATCGACCGATCAGGCCTTAACCCAGGAACCCCAAAGCAGGCCAACCACAGCCTCTGACAAAGGCATGTGCTCAGGTCCTGAGCCTGCACCCCGCCTTGACCTCCTTGTTTAGCCCCTCAAGGTAAGCGGCGTGCTTTCCCCAGAACCTGTGAGTAGCAAATCTCTCTATTTCAGTTTCTGTTGTGGTCTTCTGTTTTGCTCACCATCCAGCAACTCTACAGGGCTCTACTTAACAAATGTTAACTTCATAAAGTGTAACACCTTCCAAGATAGATCATGCTCTCAGGAGTGCGGAGAGATGAGTGTGGGGGAATGGGAGAGCCCGAGGGAAGGAAATCAGCTGGACGGCTACTGACAAAGTTCCAGATTTAGGTAAAAAGGACGAAGAAGAGAAGCATTGGTGACAGGAAGGGAGCAGCTGCATGTGAGACACATTCAATAGGAAGGCTAATCTACTGGGTTACCAGGAGGTGAAGAACAAGATGGAGGAAAGATGGCTCCAACCCACGTGGGATGATGTCACCATCAAAGGAAAGAACACAGGGCGGCTGCGTAGCTAAGGGAAGAAGGGTTAAGATTTTTCTCCTGGATGTGCTAAGTTTGAAGTGATGACGGAACATCGAGTAGAAACATAAAGACCAACACCTAGTCCTAGAATGCAGCCTACAATCCCCATCAAGCCAGAGAAGCGAGTTCAGAGTTCTTTACATATGGAAGCCATAAATGAGCTCTCTGAGGGAGAAAGGATTTAGAGAGAAATGGAAGAGAAGGATCTCTGGTAAATGGCTGCGTTTGAGGGCAAAGAAAAAAGAAAACACTCGTCAGGATTGAAAGAAAACAGGAACAATGTGGCATCTCGGATTTCAATAGAGGACAACTTTAGGATATTAAATGGTGCAGGGATTGAGAGGAATAAAAGTGGAAAGAGATTATTTCTTGCATCATTGAGAAAGTTTCTGACATTATACTTTCAGTGGGGCTAGGGACAGAGCGGCTGATTTAATGTGCTTAAAATCTTGAAAGAGAAATGAGAAAACAAAGGTGTTATGTGCCAGAAGACACACTGAGAGCTTCAGTGGTAGAATCTGAGAATTCAGATGGGCAACTCGTGAGGGCAGCAGATTTAGGTAGTCTGGGTCAGAGTTTCCACAGTCAAGAAAAACGTGAAAGTTTTAAAGAAAACGTCCTAGAATCCAAAGAAATTGAGAGAGAGGGTCCTGAAGAAGGATGGGTTTATCAGACAGGAGGGTTAGGGGTCGTTTCGGATACAGGAAACACAGATGTGCGTGTCCCAGACATGGCCTGCCTCTTTGAGCAGCACATGGCACAGCACCCACCCTTGGTCTCTGTTGGCCGACCTCCCTGCCCAGGGAGACAGCCCCAGGTCCCAACCAGAAGGAAGGATAGGAAGGCGTTCTAGAAGAGAGAGGTCACAGGCATACTTTATCCTCGTGGACGAGGCTCCTGTTCTTGAGCTACGGACGTAATCTCCACTCACCTGCACGTCCTTGAATTCTCTTGTTGACTTGTGAAACCAACCAGCGGCCCTTGACCTTGCCCAAAGGACAGTTAATGTCTCACTTTGTCACACACTCTTCATTTACTGGTGACGAGAAAAAGCCATGGCCCTATCCGCAAGATCCAAGAGCTCATGGCACTCACGAAGATGCAGAAAACAGAATCAGAAAGTACCCTCTAGGTGCAGAGACCGGCTGCACATGCCTTGCTCCCCTCCTCTTTCCCACCCTGGAGACTGCAGGGGAAACACAGATACAGAGTCCCTAGTGCTCTGCCTTCGTTTCTCCCCCGCAGAACTGAGCCATTGGGCCCGATCTTGGTCTCATGGGCCCACATAATCTCCTTCACTGCAACCTTTCTCTCCACCTTTCTTTCTACCAAATGTTACTTAGGAAAACCTCGCCCTATTTGGGAACAAAAAAAGATCCTAATTATGGCTACACACCAAACGCAGAGCTAGACATACTTCATCCGTAAGGAACGGGCAAATCCAAGGTTCAGACAAGCAAATGAAAAAGCCATCTCCACCAGCGGGTCATAGAGGTAAGGCAGCCTCCTTAGAAAAGAATTCCACCTGTTTTCTCATTCTTCAGTGAATTTGCTTTCCTGCCGACATTAAGGGACAAAATAGGTATATCTTTTACACTTGTTCCCACACCCAGTGGGACACCTGGCACTTGCTACCTTCTCTACCAGTGTTTGTTGCTTCAGATATAAGGTGACGTGTGCCTTGATTCTGCATATTCTTTTTTTGTTTTAATTATTCATAGGTTATTAATCTATTAATGGAATGTAATTATTAACATATTATTAAGGTATTATGTAATATACTCATGTAGAAGTGATATATTAGTAACTACATTTCATGATAAATGCATTATAATAATTTAGCTAATATAGATTTATAAAAATTATAAATATATAACATATAATATATAAAAGATTTATATTAATCATGATTTAATAAAGAATAATAATTTAATGTAATATATTGTGAATATAAAGTAAATACATTGTAATAATTTCATTGTAAGTACACAGTATTTCATTTTTATTTTATTTATTTTTTAAAGATTTTGTTTGTTTATTTGTCAAAGAGAGAGAGAGCACGCACAAGCAGGGGGAGCTGCAGGCACAGGGAGAAGCAGACTCCATGCTGAGTAAGGTGGAACTCGATTCCAGGACCCTGGGATCATGACCTGAGCCAAAGGCAGACGCTTACCCAACTGAGCCACCCAGGTGCCCCAGTACACAGTATTTTAGGTGCACATACCCCATCACTATTTATGACTTTATTTCTTTTTTTTTTATGACTTTGTTTCTGTGGGAAAAATGGAAAGTGAATTCAGAGGGCCAAGAAAATTCTTACAAACAGGCTTTTGGAGCACTACCAATTTGTAAATCACGCAATAGATGGTCATTATTTACATTGTAAATGTCTTTAACTTTTATTTTGAGTTTTGAGTTTTCTGACTGCTTTCAATCTAGCTCTTATAAACAGACCCTCATAGAATAAGAAATGAACTCAAACTATGAGGGGTCCAGGGGACTGGGACTCATTGCCAGGACTTTGGGGCTCTCGTCTCCAGCTCTCTGCCATGGGCGGGGCCACAAGAACCTACAGAGTCCTTTAGTTTGATCCACTTCCACTGGCTCTATTTTTGTATCCCCATATTTAGCACACACAGCTATCTTTATCGCTCCAGCTGACTGGCATGCGAGTCCCCAGGGCATCAGAGTTATACAAGATTATTGAAGCATACTTCCTACTCTTGAAATAAGACAATGCAGAATGCCAAAAAGACATCAGCAAGCGATCACAATGTTAGAAGGAGTGTGTGTGTGTGTGTATGCGCGCGCGCACGCACGAATTTCTAAAGGTTTCTTTCTTTGTACTAAGTTGTATGCATTATTAGAAACACAATATTTATAATGCTTCCTGGAAATACGTCTTAGGCTGTGTAATGAAATCTATTCCTATGTCTAAATTCACTTGAAAACATTAAGAAGTAAGGCTTCTTACCATCACGTAACCCAGATTTCAAAAACAGGGAACTTTTTAACCTCTATTACCCTCTTCTCAATCGGGGCATCCATTGGTTACATGGTCTAAATGAACAGCTGAATTGTTCTAAAGGAAGAAACTCAAACACTGCCAAGCTTTTGCTTGCTTCTCAGTCCTTCAGTTTTAGCTGATTCCTGTAACAGTGGCCAGCAGAATCGATCACAAAGGAGAAGACTGAGTCCTGAACAGATAGTAGGATCTCACAGACCAAGCTTCACATGTTACTGATATAACTCTAGCTCTTCTGTTCAGATCTGCTGAATCCAGTATCATGAGCCTCGTCCCAATGGGGATGTGTGCTAAGAGTAAAACAGACATCCGATGTCAGAGACTTGGTCAAAAAAAAAAAAAAAAATATATATATATATATAGATAGATCTCACTAATAACCTTTTATATTGATTACATGTCAAAATGATGATGTTTTGATATGTTGGATTATATAACTACATTTTTAAAAAAGATTTTGTTTATTTATTTGACACAGAGAGATCACAAGTAGGCAGAGAGGCAGGTAGAGAGAGAGGGGGAAGCAGGCTCCCTGCTGAGCAGAGAACCCGAACTGGGCTTGATCCCAGGACCCTGAGATTATGACCTGAGCCAAAGGCAGAGGCTTAACTCACTGAGCCACCCAGGCGCCCCTGTAACTACATTTAAAAGACAAATTCTATCTGGGGGCACCGGAGTGGTTCCAGCGGTTAAGGGGTCAACTCTTGATTTCTGCTCATGTCGTGATCTTAGGGTCCTGGTTTTGAGTGGCTCAATGTGGCATCTGCTTGAGACTCTCTCTCCTTGCTCATGCTCTCTCTCAAAAATAAATAAGCTCTTCAAAAAATTAATTCTATTCCTTCTCTTTCTTTCTTTTTTTTTAATATGGCGACTAGAAAATACAGAATGACATTTGTGGCTCACATTTGATTTCTACTGGACAGCCCTGGTCTAGAAGCTTCCGCAACAAACGGCAAGGCCTGTAAGTGGTCTTTAAGATTGGAAGCCAGAGCTGCTGCAGAATTGTGCTCCCAGTCAGGCTAACCAGAGGAGAATCTGACTTGGAATAAAAGTTAAAGCATACTCTGTGTGTTTAGTTTCTCCACCCAAAGAATTTGCTTCATTTTTTTATTAACATATGATGTATTATTTGTTTCAGGGGTACAGGTCTGTGAATCGTCAGTCTTACACACTTCACAGCACTCACCATAGCACATACCCTTCCCAGTGTCCATAACCCAACCACCCTATCCCTCCCCCACGCCCCCCAGCAACCCTCAAGTGTTTTGTGAGATTAAGAGTGTCTTATGGTTTGTCTCCCTTCTGATCCACCCAAGGAATTTTAAGAGTACCCAACCTGACAGTGACATTACACTTACGGGCGCAAGCCACTAGGAAAGAGAAATGTTACTGTAGTATACGCAACACCCACCTTCCTTCGCTCTTTCCTAATCGATAACGCAGCCTTCATTTCAGCTCTGTGGTTGCTAACTGTGCCCATTCCACTAGCGAGTGAATCAAGAATTCACTTGCTTTGAGTTTTTGCTGTTTGTTCCCCAGCCACTGCTTCTAAAAGGAAGACCAGGCATCCTTTCATGGAAAATAGAACTATAAATTTGATATTTTTACAATTAATAGAAAAATAAAGCTTTTAGAGTTTTAGGAATGGACAACCAATGGCAAGTTTATTATTAGAAAGCACTGTTAGCGCGTGCACACACACACACACACACACGGAAAAGTTCACACTGACCCCAAGTGTTGATATACACAAAAAGTTCAGTACCAACCCCTGATGTGGGATTACCAGATTACTGAATCAAAAACATACCGGAGGGTGGGGGTCACTGCTGCCAGCAAAGAATTGTGTAACTGCTGGTAAAAACAACAGTGATTTCAGGAGTGGATTGAAAACAAAACAATAACATCTTTGTAATGTTCTGAAATTGTTGCAGGAATAAAATTGAGACTGGCTCCTTTGCATTTCCCAGTCCGATCTGCTGACCATCTTGTCTGCCCATAATTGTTTTCTGCCATTCATTTCCTCCAATTGTCAATTATTACTAAAACAATTATAAAAAAAAATGTGTGTCTTTGTTTCCTGTTACTGATGAATATAGTGAAGTCACAGACCAGGCTAGTGCATCATAATCTTTTCCATTACAATGAATTATGCTGTCACAAACAGGATACAGCTCTTTACTGGGCAAAGAGGCCGTAAATGGGGCTGAATTAGCTCAGACGTTATTGTCAGCCATGATAGCAAGAAATCAACCCTGGGACTTAACTCTCCACTTTTCTAAAACACACTGGCTTTTGTTCCTGATTATAAGAGTAGTTAGTGCATGCTTATCTTGAAGAACATGCTTATCCTGGAAACAAAGTAGAAAATGAAAATCCCCATTATCCCACCAAGGAGAGATTCCTATTGTTAATATTTTGATATGTAAATGTTTAGGTAACTAATTTTCATATAAACATATACAATTGTTAGGTAAATGAGTTCACACTATGTATATAATTTTTGCCTTCTTTTTCACTTAACATTTACTAAGAACATTAACTATTTTAATTAATGGCTTTGTGAAATTCCACATTGTGGAACACTGACAATTTCCTCATTTTGTATATTTGTCCAAAATGTGCCCATTACAAATAGATATGCATTCTTTCACATACATTTTGGTCTCAATCTATGAATATGTCCTTAGGATATATTCCTAAGAGAGAGATTACTCACTTTTGACTAAGAACTATACTGTGTATCTTGAAGTAAGTATTTAGAATAAAAGGTCTAGGAAACTTTCTTAACAATTAAAGCATGTATGTGCATTAAAAGCTTAATAACCAAACTTGATAACATGTGTCCTCCTAACCAGATAAAGAAGTGACATATTTTTCACGGTTACAAAGTTTAAGGTAAATCTGAAATGTATCTATTCAAAAGACCCTTCAGGCCAAGCAACTGTAAGGGGGTATATAATTCCACGAAGTCCTTTTCCAGAATCTCCTAGCACAACTAGCCTCCAAACCATTTAGGAGCCCACAGATGTTTCTGCAGTGATTCTGTGAACTCTTGGTTTCCTAACAAGCTTGCTGCTAGACGGGGCCAGCACTGTCCCTGCCTGGCCTGGGCGTCGTTACCTGGGACGGCCACTAGAGGACAGCAGGGGACAGAGAAAGGAGTTCATTGTTTTGTTTTTGTTTTTGTTTTTGTTTTTTTTTAATTCGTAGGCCTGTTTTTGGAATAATCTTTAACTCATCTGATAAGCAAGGAAAAATAAAACACGAGGCACGGAAGTTTAAACCAATTTCGGAAATAAATAACCAGGAAAGTAAAGAAATACGAAATTCTCTGAGTATATACGCTTCCCTTTTGGGGGAAATTAACCAAAAGGTGCAGAATTCTGAGAGCTACCAGTTTGAAAAAATTAAAGACCAGGAATCCAGCTAAAAATCGGGTGACAGCATGAACAATTGGTGCCTTTGGATCTTTGCAGATGCAGAAGGGGAATTCAGAGCTGATTGCTGGCTTGGGCTTCCTACACACCTGCTTTTCACTCTCTGTCTCTCGCTAGTTAAGGAGTCATGGACAGATTACTTAACCTCTCTGAACCTCCATTTCCTC
Source organism: Lontra canadensis (assembly GCF_010015895.1). Classification (NCBI taxonomy): domain Eukaryota; kingdom Metazoa; phylum Chordata; class Mammalia; order Carnivora; family Mustelidae; genus Lontra; species Lontra canadensis. The sequence goes on from NW_022631072.1 coordinate 4,597,191, forward strand.
TTTTATAAAAGGTGGCTGGCGATGCAGCCTGCCCCTAGGCGGCTGGGAGCATCACCTAAAAGTCTTGGCATGAAGGAAATGCCCAATCAGGGCTGGCCCATTGTGATCTCTTCTGCTTCTCTCCTTCCTCCTAAGCTGTTTCCCATTTCCAGCTGCTCGCTTAGGATTTCTACCTGGCTGTCCCATCAGGGCATCAAAGTTAAGACCTCTAAAACCAAAGGCCTCATCTCCCCGCCTCACTCCCTGACCTGCTGCTATCCCTCTGATTGGCTATTTCTTAGAATAGAAACATAACACGAAACATAACATCCTCTCTGATGCTTCCTCTCCTCCTGTAACCATCACCAATTAGTTTACAAAACATGTCGATTTGTTCTCTAATGCGTCTCCATCTGGTTTCCTTCTCTCTGCTGTCACCAGAGCCCAGGCCTTGGCAACCTGCTCTCTCTGCCCTACCAGGTCCTGTCCTGAACAGGCAAATTCTATTGATGTCATTTCCCTTTCCAAAGCCCCGCATTGGCTTCCCAGTGGCTTTAAATTAGATTCTAAACTCCTCTGTCCAGCATCACAGTCCCACCAGTCTGACCCCAAACCTCCTCCAGATGCCTCTCTCCAGCCCCATATGCTCACTGCCTCAGCCCCTGCCAACTGTGGGTGCACACTCCCTGCTATGGTGGCCCGATTTAGGAAATTAAAGCAGAGGACACCCACGTATGTGTGAATTTCAGATAAACAACAAATAATATTTTTGAACATGTATGTCCCGTGCCGTGGCTTCACACACACACACACACACCTGTGCAATAGGACAGAGATATACTAAAAAAGTTCATTGTCTAGCTGAAATTCACATTTAACTGGGAATCCTGTTTTCCGTCTGGCAGTCCTCTTCCTTGGGTACACCAAGAATATTGCTGTCCCACTGGCATGCGCAGAGCCCCCCATACACAGCTCCAATCCTGTTGTGGACACTCTTGTCTCTTGCCATAGTCATTAGCTGTTCTGCCCTGCAAGTCGCTCGGCCTCAGAACTCCAGGAAGCCCGCCTAGATCAGGACTTACCTGGTACCCCCCATCTACATCGTTCATTTAGTTAATATGAATCAAGAAGTTGGTGTCAGGGGCTTTGTATCTTACATAATTCCCTTTCTCTGAGTAAATGCTGAGTTAACAAAGGTAAAGATTGCCGGATAAGGAGGAAAACTCAATCAATATGCTTTGGTGGCGTGTGCTGTTGTTAACCTGTCACATAGGGGTATGCGGCGATGAGAAAACCTCCAGAGGCCACTTATCACAGACAAACTAAAACCAAAATGTGACCCCCTCCACCCACCTGGCCTTAGCACGCTTCTCCCCACACTCCACGCCAACACATCCCACAAGTCGTGGACCACACGCAGTGACTTTGCCGGCTCTCAACACTTCACACTATCTCTTCAATAATCTGATTTCCCCTGTATTTAAATGGGAGGGCCAGAGGTGGCTCTATCATGAGACCTATAAACACAGCAATCATAAGAGTCATGTTGGAAACCAAGCAATACATCTCTATTTAACAGAAAACCTAAAAAAATATTGACAATTTTTTTTTCAAAATTGGCTAACTCTACCTTCAAACAGTCTGAGGAGCTTGAAATTACGTCAAGAAACCAGTGAAACGATTAAACAATCCTCCCCCCAAAACCTATTTTAAATGACTGGGATTTCATGAATATATTTATAATCATCTGTGGGGCCTCCAGAAACCAATGACCCACCATAAGGTTTCTAAAAGTGAAAAATATATATATTTTTAGAATAAAAAGCATAATGCCAAATTTTCTCTATTATTTAAACATTCGACAGTATTTAAGCCATTTTTATTCTCGTAATGTAAATAGACAAATGTGTCAGATGAGAAAGTTGTTTTGAACCAGTTAAGAGCAAGGAGTTCAGCGTTCGCAGAAATCAAGATCACCATCAGCACCATCTCTATCACTAGACCCACGTGGAGGGGCAATTAAAGACGTTACCTGGGGCTTCACTTTGCAGAAATAAGAAAACAGATTCAGAAATAACTTTACAGCACAGGAATGTCTTGGAAATGCATGCCAAGAGTTTGTCTCTTCAGATCTACCATTTTATCCAGATTAATTTTATTTCCCTCTTTCTTTGTACGGTTCAAGTTCAATGGAGAAAACTTGTTCTCCCTATTCAAGAATACCACACTTGACTACAGTTTCCAAGGAATGAATTCTAATATTCTCATCAAAAAAAAACCAAAAAAACAAAAAACAAAAAACCCTTAAATTCTCCTAGGAAAGAGAGCAGCCAGCGGACTCCACGTGGAGACAGATCCATGTCCTGGCGTCCTCTCCCCAGTCGCAATCTGGTGACCTGAGCCTTTCTGGCTCCCAGCTTTGCTATCTCCTTGCGACAGATTCTAAACATACCAATCTCAAACTGGGATAAGGCAAAATAACAGCAACACGTTTCCTTCTGCTTTTTCTTGTCAACAGACCACAAGAAACATATTCTTTTGTTGTCCTTGTGACAACATTAATCAAGTTTCTCCAGGACACAAATGTGGGTATTCTCAGCAGTGGATGCAAATAGGGTGCATCATTTAAACAAACGTACTTGTTTGATGGCAAGGAATGTTAAAAGAATTTGGAATGTCCCTAGGAGCTTTCCAAGTTTTTGTGGACAGCATCTACTGTTCTTGGATTTAACCCATTCCCTTTCCACCTTTCCTCTTCCAAACCCGGGGGCAATTTTCAGGTCACTCAGAAAATGTACGCGACACGAATGTTTTGAAACCACAACTTAAATGTAAATAGTTATTGCGAACAGTTTCTATCACTGGAGCTGGTCAATGATGTTTTTGGTGCTTCTGGAAGGTTCTCCTTTGTCTGAAAATGAATGTCCAGGAAAAGAAGCTCTGTAGTAAAAACAACAACAACTTTCTCTTTGCTTACTTTTCTGCCAAATTTAACTTTTAATTAAAGCAACTTTTCTAAAGTTGACTCTGTTTGCTTGCGAGCCGATTTAAATGTATTCTAAGCCAGGAGTGATCGAAGGAATGGTACACGGATTATTAATCAGCAATTTGAAAGGACTGGACAGACAAACTCAAGAAATTATTTTTCAAAAATGATCTTTAGTAAAATTATTTATACTATTTACTCCCTGGTGATGATGAAGCAGAAGAATACTTTAAAGCTATCTTAAGGAAACAACTACTATTTCAAAAAAAATATTTATCATTGTTAAAAACTGAAGATGTCATGACAGAGACTGGTTTCTGCATTTCTTCAGAAATATAAGCAAGTTTCTGAGCTTTTCTTGAGGCCATGCCCTCACAGGATACATACTGTCTCTGGTTGATGCCCATTGCTCCCGATACGCATGTAGACACAACAATGGTTGGTCTTAAAAATGACACTTACCTTACCTCACAGATGTGGACTCATTTCCAGCTCATTCCTCTGTTGAGCTATCTCTTTCCGCTTCCCCAACCCCTCCCAAGCGTTTCTTCCATGCATGCAAACTCTTAGAGATTTCTGTTCTGTCTTCTAAAACGCTGCCATCACCTCCATCGCCCCAGCACTGGTCAAAAGTGGGAAGAGGAAAAAATTTCAAATTTGCAAGCTGTTTACGTCTCAGGACTCAGGACGACAGTGAAGCTGCTAAGCTTTGAGCTCAATGAATTAAAGGTTGTTTGGCTAAATGGCAGGCACACTTCCTCCAATTCTTTCTGAGCTTAGTTTTCCTGCCACCCCTGGAGCTTTTTCCTTTCCTGGGCTATAAATAGGCTGGTCGTAAGAGCACTGAGGAAAGAAGAAGGCAGGAAATGTATTTGATTTCAAAAAGCAGTCTGAGGTGTGTGTGTGCACGTGTGTGTGCGTGTGTGTGTTTCTTTCAAGTGAATACCAATAAACAAGCGAAGGGAAATTCAGCTTTGGTCACAGTACCATAGTCAAAGTTTAACTTCCTATCATCTTGGTTGTGCTAAATTGACACTTCCCACCAACAAAGCTTGGGGTTGGAGATGTACCATTTTCTATATAAGATGCCGTCCACAAACCTGTATCACATTCGTTTCCCAAGGGAATGACCTATAAAATAAACTCCTGGGGGAGACGAGGGAGGGGGCAGATGATAGGGATCGCCACACTGATTTCTTTTTCATCCTTTTGGAGGCAAGTTTCAACAACAGAAGATATCAGCAGGTGGATGAGAAAAGTAGATGCTTTGCCTTACAAGAAACGATGAAGCTAAATTTATAGACTCGTCATCCGTTGGCATTAAACTAGAGACGGTCCGCAGTTTTGCTACTCAAAGTTGTTTAACTTCTCTCATAATTACAGATGCCATAAAATAAAAATTAGACCTCATTTTTCACATATCAGATGGACAGATCCAAATGTTGATATTGCCTGATATCATTCAAGTGGGGAGGAATAAGAATTCCCATAAGGCCGACAGAAGTACCAACGGGCATCAACCGTATGGAGGGCAATTCTCAACTGCTTTCAAAATGTGACGCTCACATGCTCTAACAAAATACTTAAACATGGCTGATGTGGCGAGTGAGAGAGCAGATCTGGAATGTGGCGACAGCTCCATTTGTGATAGATACATTGAGTGCTCTTTGATTTTTTATAATGTGCATCTCATGCTTTAGAAACTTACTAATTTTCAGGAAGTCTTGATGGTTCAGTTGGTTGAGCATCTGCCTTCGGCTCAGGTCACGATCGCAGTCCTGGAATCGAGTCCTACATCGGGCTCCCTGCTTAGCAAGGGCGGCATCTTTTCCCTCTGACTGCTGCTCCCCCTGCTTGTGTGCTCTTTCTCTCTGACAAATAAATAAAATATTTAAAAACTTACTAATTTTAAAGATAGAATTTTAAAAACTGGTATTACTTAAGGTCTTTCCTATGATTCTATTAGTGATCTATTGATTATCTATCATTTTCTGTCAGTCATCCCACAATCAGCGTCTGTCAACAAGCTGTTCTTTATGTGGGGGGGCACTTTGAGAAGCAACACAGGGGGAGCAGGACAATCTCTTGATAGGAGGGGCTACTCTGCGTGCTGTCCGCTGTCTGGGGACAAGTAGCCTCAGTAGCTCTTGGATCAGACTCTCCGGGGGCGGGGTCAGCAATCTGCGTGAACCCCAGGTCACTCCGAGGCTCACTACAGTGTGAGAAGCAGTGGTCTATACAATTATTTTATGAATACCCCACCTTCTGAAAAGGATTTAGTGACTCTAGTGAAGAGCCCTTAATGCATATTTATAAGCTGCTAAAAGAGTGGAACTTAAAAGTCCTTGTCACAAGAAAAAAAAAAAATGTTTGTAACTATGTTTGGTGGCAGATGTTAACTCGATGTACTGTGGTGATCCTTTCATAAAATATACAAAGAGCGAGTCATGAAGTTGGATCCCTGACCCTAATACAGTGTTACATGTCAATTATGTCTCAAAGAAAAAAAATAAAAATAAAACTGAACAGGATTGAGGACAACTGATTTTATTTTACAGAAGAATAAGGAAAACTTCTAAATGCTTTTTAAGCTGGCGACTCCCGTTTAGAAGACCAGATTATATTAACATATAATGTTAGGAAGACACACTAGTTTCCCTGTTGCCACGGAGAAACCACCTGAAGCAAAGCAAAAGGAGTGGCAGGAACATGCTGATGGTATTTAAGGGAGAGACAAAAGCTCTCTCTCATTTGGGGTAGTTATGATAAAAATAAATAAAGTCAAAGCTAACTTTACTAATATGTATAATTGGAAATGATACATGGCCTGAAATAAGATGAAACCAAAGAAAACAGGAAGAAATTAAGTCTCTGGATGAAAACAAAACATCCCATTTCCCTGCTTTTGTTTAGTCATTTGATTATCGTTTTCGGATCCAGCCATTTCTCGCCGTCCGTTTGTAGCCTACATGAGAAGGCCTGTATATTAGAAAGAATCGGTTAAACAAGGAGCTCAGCCAGAGCTGGTGGGGGGAAAAGCAAGAGTATGTGCATTCCCAGGCGCAGATGGGGAGGAAAAGCTTCCTTTAAAAAAGAGAGAGAGAGAGAAAGGAGTGAATGACCCTTTTGTAACAGCAGATAGGAAAAAGGAAGTCCATGTGGTCAAGATAGAAAGCTGTAATGTACAGAAGTGATTAAAGGGACATGTGTTGACATTGGCCAGAAAATGGCCAGCCACGGGGTGGGATGTTTCTGGGAGCAAACCATGTGCAAAGCATGAAGTCCACACACAAGAAAAAGCTCCAGGTGCATTCACCAGGCTTTCATTGTTCACCGGAAAAGCTCTTTGTCTTTTTGTGGGGAAGCATTTTCCCTCTCACAAAGAACAGCTTCACAGAGCTCCCCATATAGGCCATCTCCAGAAATGAAGCATTAAAACGTATATGGGAACAGAAAAACTCTGTGCTCTTAATCTAAAATTAATGATAAGACTCTCTCAAAGGGCATTAGGGGAAAAAGTTGAAAGGACTCATGGGGAAAGGTCATGTGCGACTTTCTTCCACTACTTTGGTTTTGCAAGTGGAGGGAAACACACTTTTTTACTGTAGTCACCTACAAAGTATTTCTAGGTATACAACAGAGAGGAAACCCAAGCAAAAGTTGTCAAAGAAAATGCAAAAAAACTTCATATTATCGTTTGAGTGGAAAACACTGTACCTAAAGGCCTCATAGATATTTTTAAGAAAAGCCTATCTTTGTTTACAACGTGTAGAAGTGCAAGATGATCACACGTTGAGGGGAACTGTGCTCCTCTGACTTGAACTGTATCATCCTAATGAAAATAAGTCAGAACTCCTGGAATGACTAACCGAAAGATTGCTGGTAAAGGATGGACCTCTACAGTGTAGTAGGAAATCTGAAAAGATGAATGGAGGTTAGGAAGGAGTCCTACATTACAAATATATATATATATATATATATATATATATATATATATATATATAAAAGTTAACAATTCTTTGAAGGAACAAGAACAGATACTGGGATAGGAATAACACTCTTCCATTAATCTCATTAATATTGAATTATGTTCGTCAGTAGTTTATCTTTACTTAGTCTAATTGCCAGTAAACAGTAATGTCAAAGTTACGTTGCAAAATTCCAAGAATCCTGGCACAAAAGAAATAGTTCAGAATATCTCCCAGGAGAGGCCCTGCCTTGGTAAAGTTCAGTGGGAAAATCTAAACCAGACCACCTGCCTTCACTGGCTTTGGCTTTGGCCTCCCTTGGTATTTGGTCACTGCCAAGCACCTAAAATAAAACAGCACTAGTTTCCATGTAATGAAGAAGAAGAAGAAGAAGAAGAAGAAGAAGAAGAAAAAGGATCCCGAGTCTCTCCGATAATAAACACCTAGAGCAGTATCAGTTTTGTCAAGACTAAAATCTGATGTCATCATTACCAAAGAAATCATAATTGGTATTGCGGTAGAAGTTTTTGTATTGATTTTGAAACAGGGACCCTTTCTTTTTGCTGTTTCTGCCACTTATGTGTCCCTTTGGGGAAAGACTTTGGACTCAACCATAAGCTGGTTTGTGAGCGAATCGCTGCTGGAGGCAGTGGGAAGGAAAGCCTTTGCTGGGAAGAAATGCAGAAAAGAAAGCAGATCGCTGTAGGGACAGAGCGTGACACACTTCCGAAGGCAGAGGCACGTTACCATGGGCTCCAAGAACGTTGGTACCCAAACATTACCTTATTTTTGTGCAACATTTGGAAGGAAGAAAGGAAGGAAGGAAGGAAGGAGGAGAAAGAATATGGCCGTGAAATTGGTTTGCTGAGCAAAAAATAAAATTTATTGCTTTGAAAGCCACTCTGGTCTGGTAAAGGCCAAGTGGTAAGTTGGTTGCTAATTTAATAGTGGCATACAGTTTCCTTGCTGAAAAACTGAAAAAACTACATTTGTTTGAATTCACAATAGAGTCAATACACCCTATTAGCCCCTGAACCATATAATTATGTCACTAACGAAAAAAATCCAAAATGGGTTTATTTTGATATTGTCAAGGTGAACATGATTACAAGGTTTAGAACTTTAACACAGATTATGGCATGCAAAATCACCCCAAAGAGATGCAGTAAGTTAAAATAAGTGAGTCTTCTGGTCACATCCGATACGACCAAGAGATTCTCTCTTCCTTGCTGGCTTTGAAGAAGCAAGCTGCTATGTTGGGAGCTGCTTCTGGAGACCAGTACATGGCAAGGACCTGAGGGTAGACTTCTTCCAACAGCCAGCAAAAAACCGAGGCCCTCAATCCGAGAGCATGCAAGGAGCGGATGTTGCCAACAATCCCATGAGCTTGGAAGCAGCTCCTTCTCCAGCTGAGCTTCAGATAAAACCAAAGCTCTAGCCGATACCTTGACTGAAGCTTTGTAAGTCTCAGAAGAAGTGCACCAGGCTAAGCTATGTCCAGCCAGGCAGGCGATAGCAGAGTCTCCTATAAGATGGTTTGCAGTCATAGGCAAGGTAATCATATACACATAACCACGCGTACCCCATCACCTTTGCTGCGTTCTATTAGTTAGAAGCAAATACAGGTCCTGCCCATACTCTGGGGGAGGGACTCAAAGGGCATGAATACCAAGAGGGGGGGGATCATGGCATCTGCCCTAGAGTCTATCTGCCTCAATGGATAAAAGACGCAGAAAGAAGAAACAAATACACGTAATAATATCTGGTGGATTACTGAAGAATAGTTAGGACGACAATGTTTCCCAGAGACAGAACAGACAGAACTACTTCTTAATTGTTCCTCTTTCGAGGCAGAGGGAAGCTCACTGCCTGGAGAGAGAAGCAGGATGTCTCTTGACCATCATGCCCTCTGGAGCAACTCTGTTACCTGAATGTCCTCAGGCTCCATCTCTGAGGTCCTTTCAGTTCTAAGTTTCTAAGTGACTTCGGACCTGACCTTCCAAGCCTCTGAAGACGTTTTGGAAAGCCACAAACTCCCGGTTGTACTCATACCAAGCATTTGGTGACCTCTGGGTTACTGTTGACATCTCAATAAAACAATACTGGGGAGAAAGAGAATCTATAACACGTTAGTCCCTTAGAAAAGTTAAAAGCCAAATCTATCAGGGTGTTACTCTCTGATCCAACTTTTGGTTTTCCATTCAAATGTTTATATTTCTACAGCATGATGTCATTCTAAAAAATAAACAGAGATAAAACCATTATGAAATTCACTTTGCATAGGCAAATTCTGAGCAAAAAACTCTGTCCTCTGTGGGGAACTAATTACATTTCGTATTACATCCAAGTAATGCTGAGTGCATCAAGAAATGACTCTGGCACCGTGAATTCACAGACTCAGGGTTACAAAGCCTTCACAGACCACCGCCCATCTGATGGGCAAAATTTCTCCAGAGCATGAAGAACTAATTATCGTATTAATTTCCAAGTAAAAAGCTGCCATGGCACATTTTTATGGTATCACAAATATAAATGATTCTATTAGAAATAAAATCGTGAATTTAATCTAAATGAGGTAACCAAATTGCTTTGCTCACCAGACAAATGAACTTTTCTTTTTCTTCAGGCAAAAAATGAAAGTCTAAAGTACATGGAACTTTTTTTTTTAAGATTTTATTTATTTATTTGACAGACGGAAATCACAGAGAAGTAAGCAGGCAGAGAGAGAGGAGGAAGCAGGCTCCCCACCGAGCAGAGAGCCCGATGCAGGGCTCGATCCGAGGACCCTGGGATCATGACCTGAGCTGAAGGCAGAGGCTTTAACCCACTGAGCCACCCAGGCACCCCTAAAGCACATGGAACTTGAAGCATACATTCACAGTTATGCTTGTGTGGATGGACTACACAATGCAATACACCACAACGCTGTCTAATACTTCATTAAAAATGCAGATTAAAAGCTGTTAAGTCAGTGGAGACCAGGAATACTTCATTTCCATTTAAAGGCGGAAGAGGGATAAAAAGTTCAAGAAGGAAATGACTTTTTAGAGTTGTATGAGCTCAGAGGATCTGAGAGTCTGGATTTCAAAACACTAAACACTAAAGCCACATATTTGGAACTTGCCTCACATTATAGCTCCTTATTGCATGGCCGGCTCAAATACCAAGTATTAATGCACAATTAATTCTGAAAGAAACCACATGCTACAGATTATATTTTGTTTGGACAAGTCTAGCAAAATACTTTTTTTTACTGTATATTTTCCAACCATGTGTAAGTCCCTACTAAGTACAAAGCTCTGAACTTGAACCGTGGAAGAAAAAAATGAAATTAAACATCTGACCTTTGCATACCTTCTAATGCAGACTTTCTCAAATTATGGTTCAAGGACCACCTGCGTCAGAGTAACGTAGAGTTTATTGAACATGCAGGTTGCTGGGCCTCAGCCTCTGAGGATTTCTAATTCAGTTAAGTCCAGGGTAAGCCTTGGAATATGCATTTGTATTAAGTGACTGTTATTAGGCACTGAAGTTTGAGGACCAGTGACCCTGGGGTCAAAACATACATTAAAAAAAGAAAGATGTATTTATTTGACAGAGAGAGTGAGAGAGAGATCACAAGTGTGGGGAAGAGCAGAGGGAGATGGAGAAGCAGACTCCCCACCGAGCAGGGAGCCTGAAGGGAATCGGGACTCGATCCCAGGACCCGGGGATCATGACTTGAGCTGAATGCAGACGCTCAAACGACTGAGCCACCCAGATGTCCCTCAAAACATACATTTTTACTAATACGAGAGAGTGTCCCAAGGGGAATACGTTATATAAGTACTGGGGGAACTCTGATTATAGCTATAGCCAACATCAAGGTTCCATACTGGAACACAGGTTAACGTGTAAACTTCCTTTAAAGTCAGTTCCAATTTGTGTGTAATACAGCATTATAGCATCAGTTTGTGGCCCTTAGGAATGAGCTGGATGGAGGAAATTTTTTCCCCTAGGTATTGAAAAAAATTTTTTTTTAAAATTTTTTTATTATGGTAAAAATACCTAACAAAAATACCTAACATAAAACTTACCACCTTCACAATTTTTAAGTGTACATTGCAGGAGTGTTAACTATATTACCATTGTTGTGAATCGGATCTCCAGAACTGCTTACGGAACTGAAATTCTACACCCCTAAAACAACAATTCTCCCTTATCGCCCCCTCCCCGCCAATCCTTGGAAACCACCATTCTACTTTCTGTTTCTATGACGGGAAGGCCTTTTTGTTGTTGTTGTTTAGAATTTATTTATTTATTATTTTTTAAATTAACATATAATGTATTATTAGTCCCAGGGGTACAGGTCTGTGAATCATCAGTCTTACACAATTCACAGCACTCACCATAGCGCATACGCTCTCCAATGTCCATCACCCAGCCACCACCCCCTAGCAACCCTCAGTTTGTTTCCTGAGATTAAGAGTTTCTTATGGTTTGTCTCCTTCCCGATCCCATCTTGGGGAGACCATTTTATTTTATTTTTAAGATTTTATTTATTTGACAGAGATCACAAGTAGGCAGAGAGGCAGGCGGGGGGCAGGGGGAGCAGGCTCCCCACTGAGCAGAGGGGCCGATGCGGGGCTTGATCCCAGGACCCTGAGATCATGACCTGAGCCGAAGGCAGAGGCTCAACCTACTGAGCCACCCAGGCGCCCCTTGAGAAGACTATTTTTAAAACCCAATCCGAAGACAAAGTACCAATTATGAGTAAGGAGAGTCAAACATCAAAACCAGGGATTAGATTTAAGAAATGAAATCATAAAGCAGAAGAAAGGAGCAAAGCAAGACAGACTGATGTGGCAGCAGGCATTTCCCAGAACTGAGTCTGGCCATCTGGCTATGGGTGTTGGGTGCCAGGAGACATGTTCTTTGAAGCCAGAACATGAGCTGTAAGTCACTGTCAGCTCTCAGATACTCCCCCTACATTTGGTGAACAAATGACTATGACTAAAGTAGATGGGAGGAAGGTCAGGGGATAAATACTGGTGATTATAAAGAATAGTTTCCACTTTCAAAACATGCTGCAGACTTGGGAGATGGGCAGCTCTGTGATAAAATCCATTGTGATGGTGTGCTAGGATTGGAGTGATTGAGGTAGTCCTTGGAGCACGGTGGATCTCTCTGTTTCAGGCACAGTTCTCCTAAGTATTGTGTCAAAAGGCATCATTCCAAATGCAGAGCCATCCTAAGTTCTGGAGGGCCATGGTTCATGCTTTGAATAGACCATGAGGATCTAACACAGTTGGAGAGACGGCCTGCAGGAAGTCGAGGACTTAGATGAAGGTGTCCTCCAAGACATTAATTTGGGAGACTAGACACCTCTTTGGCTGCATGTGCTGGGTAGCTGTGAATCTCACCCAAGTCCTGCTATAGGGAAGGAAGTAAGGAAAATGTAGAAAGAAACTATGCTTTCGAGTCAGACACATCTCGCTTCAAATTTGACTGCCTCTTAACATCTGGATGACCTTTCAACCTTGTAAATATCCATTTCCTCACCTATACCTCAAATTGGAACAATACCTTTTAGAATTAAGGGTACTCATGCAAAATACTAGCGTCATACCTGACCCAAGAGCAGTCAATAAATGGCTATAATGGTTATTGCCATTAACGATAGTGACAAGTTGTGTCCTTGCTTTTGTTATCAGAATAGCGGCAAAGTGGTCCCCGCCACACCCTGTTATTCAAATGTGCAGAACAGGAGATTTTTTTTTTAGCTCTTTTGGCTGTCTGGCCCATAATGTATGTGGAATTCAAATAAGAAAGAAAGAGGGGGTAGGATGAGGGAGGGAGAGATGGAGAGAGAGAAGGAGGAAGGGAGAACAGGAGGAAGGAGGGAGGAAGGGAGGTTCATTCTTGCTTTGTCTTAAATGATGCAGAATCCTATAATCAGACTTTCATCACAGGGAGTCTGGTCCTTAAAGCTTACATATCTTAAACATGGTGTTTTTTTGTTTTTTTTGTTTGTTTTTAAGATTTTTAAAAATTTATTTGACAGACAGCAATCAGAAGTAGGCAGAGAAGCAGGCAGAGAGAGAGGAGGAAGCAGGCTCCCCGCCGAGCAGAGAGCCCGATGTGGGACTCAATCCCAGGACCCTGGGATCATGACCTGAGCCGAAGGCAGAGGCTTTAACCCACTGAGTCACCCAGATGCCCCTTAAACATGGTTTTTAAGTATTTTAAGTATTAAAGTATTACATTAAATCTGTTTTATTATCTTTTGTGCCCTTACAAGTGAAAAAAATCCAGGTGTGGCTTGATATAGTGAGTCCAGTGATGAAATGCCTGGGGGTACCACCTGGGCCGAGGCAAGCCCCTATAGACGTTTCCGATTTTGGAGCCAATGTTGTAGCTGGACTGGCCCATGTGGTTCTTATTATGATTGCAAGGCACACCTTAGCAACAACCATTAGGGAACTCTGGAAGGAAACAAACAAACAAGGCTTATTACCCACAAGTTCTAGAGGGTATGTGTCATGCCTGGGGCCACAGGGCAAGTTTGTGGATAGAGAAAGAACATGCAAAGACCTGGAGTTCTACTTTTATGGGGGGTTGAGGGTTCAAAAAAAAAAAAAAAAGGAAACTTCATGGGTGGGGTGGCCTGACCCTCCATCCAGTTGTGTTGCTAGCAGTGCTTACTGGAGGTGGCTGTCTTTGAAGTGGGTGCTTCTGCAGTCAGAAGCTAGTGTCAGGCTTGTGTATTACAGCAAAATTGTCAGCTGTCGACAATACAAGTGGCCTGAGAGTGTCTGGAAACCAACACTGGAACATCATGAGGGCTCGCTCTTTGACTAAAATCTCAAAAACTGTCAAATTGGATTCTCCTTGAGACTAGAAATGTACTGCGCTGGGCTCCTATCTTCACAGTGACTAGAGAGGAAAGGGACTTCCTCTCCCCGTTCCAGTAAGAAAACTCCTGTGGCAGGACTTCGATTGGCTTGGGCAACATGTCCACTTCTTACAAAAGTCACTGTGACCACAAAAGACTGGCCCAGGCCAAGTATCATGCCCATCCCCAGAGTCAGAGAGGCTGATTGCTGGAGAGGAGGGTGGGGAAGCGTCTTGACAGACAGAATAATGGAGATCCAGAGGAGACCTCACCTCCCATTTCCGCTCGGTACCAAAGGCATTGGCCCCAAGGGTTGGGGGAAATTTTACATCAAGATAAGCCAAAATAAAGATGAAGAGTCTGCAATTCTCAGAATCAGTCCTGGGGGCCTGTATCTAAGCAAAGAATACTCTTTTGCTTCCTGTATTTGTTAACAGGACATGAAGAGTGAGTAAATGGAGGAGAAATCTCTGGGAATTAGCTGATGGCATGAACAGCAAGCTTCTACCAAGGCTAGAATCATGAACGGCATTAGCTACACAGAAATGAGTTCAGGAATTCCATTTCTGGTCTACTGAAATGTTGATTCGGGGTCTGGAAACAATGCTTCTGCAGATTGGATAGGGAGAACCTACACTCAGAGTTCACATCATTCAGGGCCAAGCATCAGTATTCCCCAAAATGGAGTCCATGTGTAGATATAAAAAATATTTGATTTTGGACTTAACAGAAATAATGATGACCTTTAAAGAATACAAATACTTTGGATCATCTGATCCACCACCTTTTAGCTAAGTTTTGCAGTGTGATATCAAAGAATGTGTGTAAATAAACAAGTAAAGGACACATTTATCATAGAGAATAAATCAGTGGGGAGCGATATGAACCCGAATTCAGAATAGTTAGAAGAGAGAAAGGTGATTAAAGAAATAAATGGTCGTTTTGGCCAGACTTCGAAGCCAGACTTCAAAGAACGTACATCACAGCAGACACCATAACTCATCTAAGTGAAAGAATTTAATCTTAGAAAATGTCATTAGTCATATTAAATTAATACTACTTACTAAAAATCGTTTTACTGTTTTGCTGGCTTGTAACTGGAAAATTTGTTTTGACTTTGTACTTGCAAAGGAGCCATGAACACAGGGAGTCTATGTTTTATACTTGACTATGTAAGTAATATGATAAAAAGGAATTATTCAACACTGGGAAGGCACGAAAGGGAATTCGCAGGCTGTGCGTGTGAGTTGAATTCATGTTCACCCAGAACCTCAGAATGAGACCGTGTTTAGAAGGAGGATCTTTGCGGGTGTACTTTTTGGGGATCTCAAGGTGAAATCATCCTGGATTTAAGACTGGACCTAACTCCAGTGATTTAGTGGTGTCCTTGTTTGAAGAGTAGAGGACACACAGAGACAAAATCCCTATGAAGACAAAGGCAGAGATTGGTGTGATGTGGCAACAACTCAATGAACTTCAAGGAAGGTAGGAAGAGGTAAGGACGGATTCTCCCGTAGAAAGTTCAGAGGGAGTGTGGCCTGGCCAACACTTTGATTTCAGACTTCTAGCCCCCAGAACTGAGAGAATAAGCTTCTGTTGCGTTCAGGTACCTCAGGTTTGTGGTAATTTGTTAGAGCTAACCCAGCCCTTTGCCACTTCCTACCAAGGCCACCAAGAACGGCTTCCGGGCTACCAAGCAAGAGATGACCTCAGCCCTCTAGACATCAGGCTGGGTGTGGCTCAGGCCAGGCCCCATGCACAACGTGACAGGCCCCCAGCCCCATCCATGCATAGCTCTGTGCCCACCTGGGGGTGCCAGCAGAGAACGCTGGCTCTAACCACCGCCCCAGCTTGCATTCAGCCCCTGGAGCTCTCTGGGCTCAACAAGGAAACTAACTCTCCGGGCAGCCATTCTCAGAGGCCTTCCTGGGACCAGGCTGGAAGCACTGATGATTCGTGTCTGGACCTAGGGAACTCTCCAGTATGCAGGCTGAATGCCTTACCCCACCTTCGATTCTTTACTTTACTCCAGTGCAGCCAAGAAAGCATGCCACACAGTATGGTTAGGAATCCTGCTGCTTGAAAGAACCCATTTCTAGATATGAGAAGAACAACTGTTTAAAACTTCCCCTAAATGCTAACAAGTAGGGGCCTGTGAGGTTTTAAAAATAGTTGAGAATTCTTTGACACCCTTTCCATCAAATGGTGGAGCTTATGTTCCCTTCCCTTGAACCTGGGTGGGCTTTTAGGATGGTCTTCGTGAAACAAAATGTGGCAGAAAGGATAATGCGTGACTTTCCAGGTGAAATTAGAAAAAGAAAAGATGTTGTTCTGCTGGCTTCTTTGGGGACATTTGCTCTGGAAACCATAGCTACTATGTAATGAATCTAGATATTCTGGGACCATCAGGTGGAAGAACCCATGGAGACAGAGGGAAAGAGAGACACAGAGAGAGAGACAGGGAGAGACCTAAAGTGCTCTGTACCCTTAGGATACGGCTTGACTGTGTGCAAATCTTTATGTGCCAAAATTCTCGGTGACTTTAGCTTTCTCCCTCTTCCTCTTGCTGTAATTTTGTTCATCATGTTTCGCTGTGATGTTACATAGGTAGATTTGTATGTCATTTTAATGTCATTAAAGCATTTAATGTCATAGAAAGCATTTTAGATGAAGAGCTATAAACCCTTAGAGGCCAAAATTTCTGTATATTATATTCCTTTTAAAGGAAAAACCAGCTGCTGCTTTTATGTACCCGTATGACAAGCAAGTAGGCGGCAAACTTCACAGATTAAAAAAAAACAAAAAAACAAAACCCAAAATCTAGACACACTGATGTTGCAAAATGCTGTATAAAGCTGAAACCTGTGTGTTCATGGCTATTGTAGTTGACATGAAGCGATTGTAAAACTGTCTCCAATTTTTCTCTGGTTTATCAGAATGCTAATTATAACATTCTTTGTGAATGCTCGGAATGCTTCCTAACAGTTGTGACGTTACTGTCCCGTTTCATGCTCTTATTCCTATTTCATTTTTAATGGTTTAGAAGCCATTTTTTAAAAAGATTTCATTTATTTATTTGACAGACAGAGATGACAAGTAGGCAGAGAGGCAGGCAGAGAGAGGGGAGGAAGCAGGCTCCCCGCTGAGCAGAGTTATTCATTTTTATAATGAATAAATGTTTACTCTGTACAGTATCTGTAGCAGGGATTCATAAAAGCAACTGAGTCTGTGCAGATCAAATGGAGGAAGAAGAGGAGGACAGGAGGAGGAGAAGGGGGAGGGGGAGGGGAAGAGCCAGGGGGAGGGGGATGGGAAGGGGGAGGAGGAGGAGTTGTGGTTGTTGTTCCAGGTGTTCCTGCCCCCAACTGCTTGAATCTCTCCAGCCCAGGTGCCAGAACCCTTCAAGGTGATACCAGCCTCAGCCACCCCCTGATGACAGTGTCATAAGACCCCCCCAATCCAGAATGCTCAGGCAAGCTGCTTCCCACTTTCTGACCCACTAAAGCCATAAAGGGAAATAAGTGCTTGTTATTTTTTTTCTTTTTTTTTCTCTCTTTTTTTTTTTTTTTTTTTTAGAGACAGAGAGTGTTTGCACACATGAGAGGGCCAGAGGGTGAGAGGAAGGGAGAGAATCCCAAGCAGGCTCCATGCTTCATGGACGGCTGGACACAGGGCTCGATCCCACAACATGCTCAACTGACAGAACCACCCAGGCACCTCACAAGTGCTTGTTATTTTAAGCCACTAAGTTTTGGGGTGACTTATTACACAGCATTCAATAACAGACCAGAGCCTGAGAATAACAAACTGCTTGAGAAAACTCCAGAGATTCCTGGAATAACCAGACTTCTCCAAAGAAAGAAGTGGAAGCAGGTCAAAATTCTGGGAGCAGCGGGGGCTTGTGTCAAGGATGCTGGTAAGGCGGCCGCTCTGCCCCCACCACCCTGACCCGAGCCCTGTGGCTCCTATCTGGAGCCCTAAGGTCCTCCTGCAGCATCACTGCACCAGCAGTGGGGGGAGGAGGAGATGAGAGCAGTTTGCTCATGGCTGCCAGGGCAAGGGCAGTGTCTGAGAGCTGAAGCGGAAAATGTTAAAGACCTTGTTCTCCACTGGTGGGGCTGGTGGGGAGTGGGGGAGGAGCTGGAGCTGGCTGAGTGATCAGGGTCTGGGTTAGGACTCCAGAATGAGAGTGAGGCGGTGCCATTTTCAGTTACTTTATCTTTCTATACCCTGCCTTGGGCTGCTGGCGACCATAAGGCATTGGTTTTCCAGCGGGATCCCCTTGAGGGTCGGTAGGGGGCGCTGGAGGGAGCCTGGAAGAAGTGATGACTTGCTCCTTCCTGTCCCTACTCCCGTGACGTCAGCAAAGCTTCTCACCCCGCCAGAGGCACCGCCTTCCACAGCAACAGTTGAATCTACTTTTCAATTACGTCCCACTTACATAAGCAGCTCCTTGTACCCCTTCAGAGACACCAGCGCCCCCCTCAAACTGCCCCCCTAGTACAAACTCCTCAGAGTTTGTTTCAGCTCTACGGGCAATTCTTTTTTATCTTTATTTATTTATTTATTTATTTTAAGATTTTATTTATTTATTTGACAGAGATCACAAGTAGGCAGAGAGGCAGGTGGGGGTGGGAAGGGTGGGAAGCAGGCTCCCCGCTGAGCAGAGAGCCCGATGCTGGGCTCCATCCCAGGACCTGAGCCGAAGGCAGAGGCTTTAACCCACTAAGCCACCCAGGCGCCCCAAGGTTTTATTTTAATTCCAGTTACTTAACACAGTGTTAACACTAATATTAGTTTCAGCTGTACAGTATAGTGATTCAACACTGCCGTACAACAGCTGGTGCTCATCATTTGTGTCCTCCTGAATCCCCATCACAAGTTTCATCCATTCCCCCCACCTCACCTTTGGTGACCATCACTTTGTTCTCTATAGTCAAGAGTCTGTTTCTTGATTTGTCTTTCTTTTTTCTCCTTTCCTTGTTTGTTTTCTTAAACACCACATATGAGTGAAATCATATGGTATTTGTCTTTCTTTGACTTATTTCAAGTTATATTACAAAGCTGTAGTAATCAAAACAGTATGGTACAGGCTCAAACACAGACAAACAGATCAACAGAACAGAATAGAAAACCCCAGAAATAAACCCGCAACTATATGGTCAATTAACCTTCAACAAAGTGGGAAAGAATATCCAACAGGAGAAAGATAGTTTCTTCAACAAATGGTGCTGGGAAAACTGGATAGCCATACATAAAAGAATGAAACTGGGCCACTTTTTTTACACTAAACCCCAAAATAAATTGAAAGTAGATTAAAGACCTAAGGAGAACTAAAACCATAAAAATCCTAGAGGAAAACACAGGCAGTAACGTCTCTGACATCAGCCACAGCAACTTTTTTCTAGGTGTCTCCTGAGGCAAGGGACACAAAAGCAAAAATAAACTGTTGGAACTGCATCAAAATAAAAAACTCTGCACAGCAAAGGAAACAATAAACAAAACTAAAAGGCAGCCTACAGAATGGGAGATGTTTGTAAATGTTATATCCGATAAAGGGTTAGTGTCCAAAATATACAAAGAACTTAAAAAAACTCAATATCCCCAAAACAAATAATCCAGTTTAAAAATGGGCAGGAGACATGAACAGACATGTCTCCAAAGAAGACATCCAGATGGCCAACAGACACATGAAAAGATGCTCAGCATCACTCATCATCAGGGAAATGCAAATCAAAACCACAATGAGCTACCACTTCACACCTGTCAGAGTGGCTAAAATAAACACACACACACATACACACACACACACACACACACACACACACCAGGTGTTGGCAAGAACGGTCGGGGGGGACCCTTACGGACTGGTTGGTGGGAATGCAAACTAGTATAGCCACCGTGGAAAACAGTATGGAGGTTTTTCAAAAAGTCAAAAATAGAACTCCTCTACAATCCATTCTTTGCACTACTGGGTATTTACCCAAGGAATCGTAAAACACTAATTCCAAGGGATACATGCGCCCCTATGTTTATAGCAGCATTCTTTCCAATAACCAAAGTATGGAAGCAGACAATTCTTTATATTAAAATTCCCCTGTTCACACATCAGTTGTGGTTTCTGCCTCCTCAATGGATCCTGGCTGATACAGAAATGTTCCTTTCAAAAATACTCTGTAGTAGTAACGTAATTGAGATTTCCATGCCAGGGAGAACAAGCTCAAATACCAAATGTAAGGACCAGAGACAGGATTTGAAGTAATAGTCACGAAAATCAGAAGGTTGAAGCTGGACAGAAACAGAATCAAAATAATAGTAGGGCTGGAACAAGGTAGGTTTAGGTCAATTGCTATGAAGATGAATCATGATCAACCCACTCTACCCCCAAAGGGGTCTGCTGCTGTGCTGGGTAATTCAGTATCCAGGGGCCGGGGTGGGGGAGGGTTGTAGGGCTGGCTTAAAAATTCCAGGCAAAGTGGACATAAGTAGTTTAGCTTTGGGGTTGATGACTTATAAGGGCAGCTTGCAAAATGATTTCTATTCTGTAGTTGTCTAAAGTCATAGCATCAGATAGACAGGGAAACAGGTCCTTTTGCTTCATGGCTTTTCTGGCCCATGATATCTACTCCAAGGACCAAGACTGCCTTGAGACCAAAGTTGTGAGAGTACTTGCCCCATGTGTACTCAAGATTACTATCTGAACCTTGTCAAGTACTAATCCCAGAGCTTCTCAGCTCCAAACTGATTCAGACGGGGGGCTCTCCACATCTCCATGCGAGTGCCCCCAGGCATCTCAAACTCACCATGCTCAAGATGAGAGTCAATCTTTTTCATCAGTTTTCCCAGTGGGAAGTAGGTATGAAGCTCTAGCTTCCTTCGAAGCAGCCACCAAAACCAGAAATCTAGCATCCTTCTGGAATCCTTCCTTCTTCCTTTTCTCTTACTGGCTTCAGACCATTTGGATAATTTGTTTGGTATATCAGTGAAAAAGATGAAGTCTTGTTGCCTAGCTGGGGAAATAAAGAAAATCCATAAAAAGATGAATGTGAGTAAGACTTTTTTTTCAAATGTCTCTTATAAAAGGGAGTCATGAGCCACGGATAGAGTGAGAGCAGTGCTGGTGGTAAGGAACATGGGGAGGGAGTTCTGAAGAACTCTAGCCCTGATCTGCAGGAGGCATGTGACAACGAAGTGCTCTATGAGCTGTTTGACTCTTGCCTGATTCTGAAACGCAGGAGTCCCCTGGCAGGAAACCCTGTGGAGACTCCAGACTAACCCATCCTGCCATTGTCAGCCCCAAGAGGGACTGAGCAACTAGAGCAAAAGGAAGTTGTTTTATTGTTTTGTTTTGTTTTTGTCTTAAAGAGATAGGCTTCTTTAAAAATTTGTATTAATGTCTTAGGTAAAGATGTAGGGGGTATGCAAACTTGAAAGAAACAGCAACCATATTGGAGGATAGAATCAGAATCTCAAATGATCTTGACAGGCTAAAGTAAAGGAATAAATGACAGAGGTGAAATTAGTTGGAGCAAATGTCAAAATCTGCATCGAGGTCCAAAACGACCACTCATTCAGGTTCAGAATAGAACTTACAGGAACTCATACTCTTTAAAATTTTTATTGCTGTTATGTCAATCTGGATAAGCTGATTGCTATAATTACAATTCCCAAGCATCCGTGTTCTTAAAATATTCCATGGGGAAAAAGTGCCAAAGGGAGGCCCATGCTGCCTCAGTCAATTGATTGCTTCTAGCATGTCTTCAGACATTTCCATTAATGTATGCCCAGTGAGGGGATTTTAGATATTATTTCATTTTACCTAAGTTAAATTCATATTGGAAAAAATGGTTTAAAAAATTTCTGCAAAAAAGTGGCACATGAAAGAAAGGTAATAGCAAAATAAACAAAAAGAAAATGGCAGAGCACAACTTATTTGGAGTACAAACTCTTCATCGGCTGCATTATGGTTAACTAATCCCTCCAAATCTAAAAAGGTCAAGAAGGCTGTTTGAAATATAGATTTACATCCTGTGCCATTAATGGTAAAACTCCCCTTTAACTGGCTAGCATATTATGTCCTGAGTAATAATGCAACGTTCGTGATCAGCAAGACATTTAAAAATGAAGCATCTAGAACAGGAAGAGGAACTTGAATTTTTCAGAGCTATGGAAAGCAATGTGGAGCTCCTATTTATACACATTTGTATGTGTAGGCAGAGAAATTATTAAAACTTTTCACAGAATTGCAAAAAGTAAAGGATGAAAGATAAATAATGTGGAACAACCCAGGTCTTGGCAAAGCTCACAAAACTTACAGATAATTGCTTAGAAGTTTCTTTTGAGATTTTTTTCACTTTATAATGAAGGAGCAAAAGACACAAACCCTCAGGGTCTCTGGTTTGTTCAGCCATTGGGAGAAAAAAAAAAAATCATTGAAATAATTGTAAAACGAAAGACCAACAAATTAAAAGGCATTCCTTTGTCAGCAAAGTTTTTGGGAAGTCACACAGAAAGACATTGCTGAGGATCCGAAGAAACAAACATTAGAACAGATTACTCAGTACTGGCCCCACATTTGGGTGAAAGTGTACAAATGTCTGTAACATGTCTTAGCTTATGGTATTTGTTAGCCTCTATTTCGATGGTTACATTCCTGAAGAACTGCTTTCTCCTGAGGCATTGTGAAGAAAAATCCTGCCGAAGGCTATCCCAATGATAAATGATTCATAAATAAAAACAGTATTGTCTGTGGAGACTGTGGAAGTGTCACCACTGAATTCAGAGGAATGAAAGGTATTCCTGGAGGGGAAAGAGAGGAAGGTTTTGGGAGACCCTGACGGGGGCAGGGGTGTCTTGGGAGGAGTGTTGGGGGTGCGTCTTGGGAGAGGTGTTGGCGGGAGGTGGGGGGAGCTTGGCTCTGTGGTGTTCATCCAATACTTCACTGGGTATGAAGGGAGGCAGTGGGGCCAAGAAACTGATGTGGCAAGGGCACATGATGTCACCTGATGTCACTGATGTTAGTTTTCATGAAAACCTTCAAAAGCAGGACTTCACAAGATTGTGATGAAATAGCAAGTCTGTTGAAATTGCATCATGACTTGCTTTCTTCTTCTGCCCAATACTGTTCCCCCCGCTTCCCTTCTACAGGCACCGTTCCCAAGAACACTCCCTAATTCAGTTTCTGTCTGATCTCCATCTCTGAGTTGGCTTCCTGGGAAACTCAACTTGCAACACTGGCAGGTCTGAGAAGACAGATGTACACATGGGGTTCCGAATCTGTCACCCACAGGCCAGCTCACAGTGAAGATCAGATCATCAGAAGGAGGAGGGCTGCTGCTACAGAGAAGAATGCAATGGCATCCTGGTGATCTACTGGGATGCCACTAGAGATTTTCTTGCTCAACTTGATGATAAATGGACAGACACTGCAGTTGTGCCTAAGAAGGGCACAGAGCTCAGGAGCTCAGAGGCCTCAGTGATGAGGCTCTGAATTATGCCAACAGGGAAACAAACTATCTGCTCAGCAGAGACAGTGCCTGACAATGAAGCAATCCAGAAAGGGTGGTAGGGGATGGAGAGCGATGGTGGCGCCAACTGCTTGGGTTCCAACTGCTTGTATCTGGGGCTGCAATTTATCTGTTTCTCCTAGGAAAAGAGGTCCAACAGGATCCTGGAGGAAGTCTTTCCAGAATTGATAGGGAGAGCTGGATCAGAGGAGTGCAAATGGTAGATCACAGCAAAAGCTGGGATGTACCACACTGACTCTTAAGACTGAAGTGAAGGGCTCATTCATCCCACTCCCAAGGGGGCTATGTGCCAATAGTCATGGAAATTACCCTAGGATGGAGAGTTCTGCCTTGCACAAAGACATGCTTCCTTCCCCCAGAGCAGCCCGGATCCAGTAATTGGTCACTGTATGGTATAAAATGTCACAGTTCTCCTCTTATCTCAGGACAACATTGAAAGCTCATGACAGCTTCAGGGTTCCCCAGGAGTTGGCCTAGTCCTTTTTGAGACTGCTTCTGTCCAATACTGACTGCTTCCTTTTTGTCCCTTCTACAATGTTGATCCTCAGAGTGCTCCTTATAAAATTCCTGTACACTAATCTTCCTCCCAGAGTCTGCTTCCTGGGAAACCCATCCTTCAACAAGAACATTATTGGGACACCTGATGAAATTTGAATATGAACTCTTGGTTAGATTATAAGACTGTATCTTGGGGCGCCTGGGTGGCTCAGTGGGTTAAGCCTCTGCCTTCGGCTCAGGTCATGATCTCAGGGTCCTGGGATCAAGCCCTGCATTGGGCTCTCTGCTCAGCGGGGAGCCTGCTTCCCCCTCTCTCTCTGTCTGCCTCTCTGCCTACTTGTGATCTTTCTCTCTGTCAAATAAATACATAAAATCTTCAAAAAAAGATTATAAGACTATATCAATGTTAAATTTCCTGATTTTTGATGACGTAGTGTGTTTATATAAGATTATGTCCTTGTTCTTAGGAAACACACTGAAGTAAGTAGGGGTAGAGGCACAAGATATCTACAACTTAATTTGAAATAATTTAGAAGAAAATGTACATGAAGAGGTGGAAAGTCAGAGAGAGAAAGGGAAAAGGAAATAGGGTAAAATGTAAACACTGGTGAATCTGGGTAGAAGGTATAAGGGAGTTATTCATATTCTTCTTGTAACTTTTCTGTAAGTTTGCTTTATATCAAAAGGAAAACTTAGGGGTGCCTGGGTGGCTCAGTGGGTTAAAGCCTCTGCCTTCAGCTTGGGTCATGATCCCAGGGTCCTGGGATTGAGCCCTGCATTGGGCTCTCTGCTCGGCGGGGAGCCTGCTTCCTCCTCTCTCTCTGCCTGCCTCTCTGCCTACTTGTGATTTCTGTCAAATAAATAAATAAAATCTTTAAAACAAAAACAAAAAACAAAATAAAAACTTATAAAAATAGAATGACCAGACCTTATCCCATTCCCAGTAATTCTGATTTGCTTGGTAGGGTACTGGCATCAGTTTTGGGGTTTTTTTTTTTTGGTGTTTTTTTTTTTGTTTTGTTTTGTTTTTGGTTTTTAAACTCCCCGGGGATTTCGAACCATTACTAGCATGGGAAGATTAACATTAAACAAGTAATTTCAGTCAAGTGTGCTGAGTATTATGAGAGAGGAAGTACAGAGTACCAAGAGACAACCTACAAAGAAGGACTAACATAGTTAACGGGGTCAAGGAAGATATCCTTGGAAAAGTGACAGATGACACCTGAGGAAGAACTTAGACCAAGAAGCATTGATAAAAAGAAGGGAGTATTCCAAGCAACAAGAACAGGCTCTGGGAAAGTCCCAAAGGAAGAAAGAGGGCGTCACCATCAAGGAATTAAAAGAAGTTAAGGTGGGGGGTGGGTGACCGCTCACTGGAGATGGCATGAGATGAGTCTGAGGAGGTCACAGAAGACACATGGAGATTTAGCTCAAGACAATGGCAGGTCACTGGATGGTTTTTAGCAGGGGACTGACGTGATCAGGTTTATATTTTTGAAACCTCCCTCTGGCTACTAGAGGGAGAATGACTGCAGGGTGACAAGAGTTGGAGCAGGCAGACCGGTGAGGACAGACTCTGGCAACAGGAAGATGACTTAGACCAGAGTTTTGCGTATGAGAATGACAAGATGTGGATGGAATCCGGAGAGATGCAGGACGTAGAATCAACAACACCTGCTATGGATGGGCTGTGGGAGATGGGGTACAGGCAGGGAGGGGAACTTTCAGAGTATGGGTTCGACCACTGGATAAGGCAGAGAACATCGGAGCTCTGTGGAAGTAGGGGTCTTGTCTGTGTTGGGCACTGTCATATTCTCAATGCACAGCCCTCGTCTACAGGTGCTCCATAAGCAGTTGTTGAACAAAGAAACAATCGTGGAAGTGAAGATAATAGGTACCCCTGAGTCCTCTTCTGAAAGCAGACTCTGGGGACCGTATATATAACCTCTCATCAATCCTGAAGGTACCCAGTGAAAAGACAACTCCTGTGTCCTTATTTTGAGACCATCATTCTCCCTAGTATTTGGAAGTCTGAAGTCCCCATGAGACCTTATATAATCAATATCTCATTGCTCTGGACCTAATTTGATTTTAAAATGACACAGTGACTAAATATTGACCTTAACTAATGGGGGAAATTGCCTGCCTTTGTGGTCATCCAAATTTCTTTATCCTGTTTTGACCACAATACACATAATTGTCCCTTGCCCTTTCCTTTTTTTTCACTTTTGGAACATGAGCACAACATGTCGTAGACATTTCACATCAAGATGTTAATTCTAAAAGCATGGTGTTTTTAAGTGGACAAGCAGGACTAGCTAATGAGAGAAAGAGAGAAAGAAAGAAAGAAAGAAAGAAAGAAAGAAAGAAAGAAAGAAAGATTGATTAATTAGAGGGCAATCCAAGGATTTTTACTGCCATCCAGTGGTGGTACTCTCAGACAAATATGGTACTAAACCCATAGTTAATCTGTTTTCCACAGTACAGTCCCAAACGCCATTCATTCAAGTGTAGGGATTAATCTGCAGTATTAACTTGCCATGAGAATTGTATTATGTTTTCCTGATTTTCAAGTATGAACTTCAATTGGTCCTCTTGCGATCTTGAAGGAGACCCATAGGCTTCCTTAATGACCAGTTTACTTTGAGAAAACCTTTGTTTTCTGAACACTCAATGTGGGGAGACTCTGGCTCATGAGAGTCTTGTCTGGATGACACACCAAGCTCCTGTCTTTGTTCTCTAACCTACCCCATATATACCCTCTTATGGAGAGGGTCATCACTGACTCACCTTTTAGTCCCTACTGGACATTTCCAAGTCATTTTTTATCTGTGCCTTTATAAATGTGAGCTTCTGGATTGACTGACTGTTTAGAGCCCGTGGAAACAAAAGAAGGAATTGGCCAAAACCCAGCTCATTGATTTTAACTAAGCAAGAGCCTTTGCCAACTCACTGAGGAAAAAAAAAAAAATACTGTTATCCTAAGATTTAGAATAAAAGAAAAAGTTGGCCGTAGCACATCATGTAAATTTTATATGAAGCACAATTTTTGGCCTTGACACACACTCACCAGTTTACATGAAGCTCATAAAAATGTTAATATTTCCTACTTTTAAAATGTACATAGAGTGTTCTCTGTGCACTAATGATGTGTTAGCCAGGGTTTGACCCTTCTGTGCTGTAAATCCAAGCCCACCCACCCGCTTGTCCAATAATCTTGTCATAATCTCTGGCAGTGATGTCATTCCTTGACATTGAAAACAAACTCTACCCAGAGTTCTGTTTCCTTGCCTCTGGAGGTTTATGGTCCATTGTAGAGGGGCCAATGGGCAGGGGTGTGAGAGGTCACAGGGTTTTGCTTGTGCCCACTGGCTTGAGCAACTGGCTTCCAGGGACTGGACCAGACCAAAAAAACACTTACAGAGAATGCTGTGCAGACTCTGCTTACAAAATTCATAAGGGTGGGAAGATGAAAGCACACAGTTGGCATCCAAAGAATGTCTACACACACACACACACACACACACTTGTATGTATGTATGTATGTATGTATGTATGTGTGTGTATATATGTATGTATATATACATATATATATATATATATAGTATTTACTGGTAGATAAGATGCTAATCTTACAAGGAAATTTGCGGGGGGGGGGATTTGGAGGAAAAAAACTGAAATAGTTTCTACCTCACTTGTTTTAGAGATGTTTTTAAGTAGTTCTGTACATACAGTATACTATATATAGGATTCCAGATGAAAATCATTGGTTATGGTTATACAATAACATTCTACTACACCTGAAAAAAACCCCAAAGCATATGGTTAAAAAGAAACATGTCAGTGACTTTTGGTACTGAGTAGGCTACAAAATAAAATAAATGTACTGGTAAATGAAATCCCACATCCCACATGGAATGCTATAATAAATACCAACACAATCTTCCAACAAATACTGAAAACCAAAAGTAAATCGCAACATGGAATCATCCTGAATTAAGTTTCACAGAAACAACTCCAAATCAACTAGCAAAACAAAATACCTGAGAACAGTTTCCTACAGAGTAGCCAAGGGAGTCAGTAAAAACTTGGTACAAAGCAGAGCAAGAAAATAAAGGTAAAGGAATACATGCTTTACACTTATATAGACAGTAATTTTTTCACTGAATTTAGCAGAGAGCACAACCGAAAGAAAATGCATGGATTCTATTCCTTCCCCCTCTCCATGTTGTTGAGCCTTGCGTCTTTAATACGGGTACACTGCGGGGTGGCAGAGATGGGATATATGCAGCCAGAGCAGATAACATAACTCTGTGCTTCCTAGATTTGAGGGTACCGCATTTGGCTGTTCTATGACCTTGAACTGAGTATTTCCTAGACAAACCTCCTGAAAATACAAGACACCTGTGGTTTTAATTTTGTACTATGATATGTACTTGAACTTGCATACTGTTAAAGAGAAGTCAAGTTATGATTTCTAGTAAGTGGCTAATGTAATTGCCTGCCTAAAGGGGGGGATAATAAAAGATTTTATCTCAACCAATGACCTTTTTTTTAATACTTCCAAGTGATTTTATTTAATTTTAATTTTTTTAATACTCCAAAGTGGGTTTCTAGGCTGATCATCCCCAGCAGAGACCAGGTTAGTTATGTTTCAGCTTAGAGATCTATGCTTGAGTTGCATGAGGTTTCTGTAAGCAACAAAACTAAAAGGAAATTTCTCTTTAGCTGCAAATAATCCAATAAAATTACATATTTATTTTCATATTCAGCCCACTAGCAAACTAAGAATAGGAAGAAAGATTCTTCATCAGACAATAACCTACATAAAAACAGTTAAGCATCATAAGTGTCATATTTAAGAGGGCAATAGTGAAAAGATTTTCCTTAAAATCACGATGTCTGCTGTCACTATTCAATAATTCAGTACTGTTCTGGAAGTCATAAGGAGTCATAAGGAGACAAGAAAATTAAAAATAGAAAAACTGGAAAGGAAGAAACAAAACTGTTGATATTCATAGAAGATTCAATAAAATCCCCAAATTATCGAAGGATCAACTGCTCGAATTAAAAAGACAATTTAGCAAGGCTATGATCAATATATAAAAGTCAATGTATTTCTAGATATCAGAAACAAACTATTAAACATGGGCTTTTTTTAAACATAGACTTTTATTTTTTTTAAGATTTTTTTTTAATTTATTTGACAGATCACAAGTAGGCAGAGAGGCAGGCAGAGAGAGAGGGGGAGGCAGGCTCCCTGCTGAGCAGAGAGCCCGATGCGGGGCTCGATCCCAGGACCCTGAGATCATGACCTGAGCCGAAGGCAGAGGCTTTAACCACTGAGCCACCCAGGCGCCCCTAAACATAGACTTTTAAAACATATAACATTTCTAGAAAAATACCAGCAAAAAATTAGATACTTAAGAATGAATCTACTAAAATGTTTGTAAAGCCTGTGGGAAGAGAATTATATAATTTTACTGACAGACCTTAAACTAAACAAAATATTTTTTTAAAAAGAGAGGTAGGGGCGCCTGGGTAGCTCAGTCGTTAAGCGTCTGCCTTCGGCTCAGGTCATGGTCCCAGGGTGCTGGGATCAAGCCCCACATTGGGCTCCCAGCTCCACGGGAAGCCTGCTTCTCCCTCTCCCACTCCCCCTGCTTGTGTTCCCTCTCTCACTGTATCTCTCTCTCTCTGTCAAATAAATATATAATTAAATAAATCTTTTTTAAAAGGTGGGGGAGGGTAGGGGTGCCTGGGTGGCTCAGTCAGTTAAGCATCTGCTGTTAGCTCAGGTCATGATCCCAGAGTCCTGGGACCAAGACCTGCATCGGGCTCCCTGCTGAGCAGGGATCCTGCTTCTCCCTCTCCCACTTTTCCCAGCTTGGGCTCTCTCTCTCTGTCAAATAAGTAAGTAAAATCTTAAAAACAAACAAACAAACAAACAAACAAAACAAAACAAAACAAAAACCACTAAAATAAATGTTGTGGACCCGAGGACTCAGTACTGTGAAGCTGTTACTTCTCCCCAAACTGATCTATAGAATCAATGTTATTCTAATCAAAATCATAACAGGGTTTTGGTTTTTTTTTAACTTGACAAAATGATTTTAAAATGTATATATAAAAACAAAGTGTTTAACAGAATGCAAAGAAAGGCACAGACTGGGAGATCTTTAACAACCCATACCCAAATTGTACAAAGAATTCTTTATAACCAACAATAAGAAACAACCAATTCAATTAAAAACGGACAACAGATCTAAAGAAGAATATATAAGAAGATACACAGATGGCAAATAAGTATGTGAAAAACATTCAATATCCTGTGTCATCAGAGAATTGCAAATTAAAACAAAAGACCCCTAATATACCTATTAGAATGCGGAAAATCCAAGACGCTGACAATATCTTATTGTGGCAAGAATGTGGCCCAGCAGGAACCCTCATTCATTGCTGGTGGGAATACAAAATAGTGCGACCACTTCGGAAGACAGTCAGGCAGCTTCGTACAAAACTAAACATATTCTTACTATATGACCCAGCAATTGCACTTGTTAAGAGGAGCAAATAATTGGTCACCCCAAGGAGATGAACACTCAGCTCAAACCTTCACATGAATGTTTGCAGAAATTTGGTTCATAACTATCAAAATCTGGAAGCGCCCAAGATGTCCTTCACTACATGAAAGGATAAATAAACTGTGGTATGTCCATAAAATAGAATATTATTCAGCACTAAAAGAAATGAGCTTCCAAGCCATGAAACTTAAACGCATGTTCCTAAGGGAAAGAAGCCAATCTGAAAAATCTACATGAGATCTTACTCCAAGGATATGACATTCTGGAAAAGGCAAAACTATGGAGACAGTAAAATGATCAGTGATTGCCAAGGGTGTTGGGGGGGAAAGGAGGGAGAGCTGAATAGGTACAGTACTCTGGGGAGTTAGGGCAGTGAAACTGTTCTGTACGATATACTGTAATAGGGGACACACGTCGTCATACATTGGGCACAACTTACAGATCTGTAACACAAAAGGAGTACTCTAATGAAACCATAGACTTAATAATAATGTATCAATAGTGGCATCAGTTAGAACAAAGGTATGACACTTATGCTAGGCATTAATGGCAGGAAGGGGTAGAAATTGAGGTATATATGGGAACTCTCCATTCTTTCTCTCAATTTAAAAAAAAATATTTATTTGAGAGAGAGAGAATGAGAGAGAGAGAGAGAGAGAGACAATAAGAGTAGGAAGGTAGGAGAGGTCAGAGGGAGAAGCAGACTCCTCATGGAGCAGGGAGCCCAATGCAGGACTCGATCCCAGGACTCCAGGATCATGACCTGAGCCAAAGGCGGATGCTTAACCAACTGAGCCACCCAGACTTCCCTTTCTCTCAATTTTTTTCAATAAACGTAAAGCTGCTCAAATAAAAACTGTTTTAATTTAAAAAAAAAAAAAGTGAATGTATCCCGAAAAAAGAAACATGGAAGTATCTACCTGATATCAGCAATGAAGGATTAAAAAAGCTAATAATAATGAAAACAGTATGACATTGATCCAGAGAGAGATCAAACACTTTTGAACAGAGAAAATTCTCTGTAAAATTGAATAGAGAACTCAGAGATAGACCCATGCCTTGGTAGAAAACTTGATCTTGGGCACCTGGGTGGCTCAGTGGGTTAAAGCCTCTGCCTTCTGCTCAGGTCATGATCCCAGGGTCCTCGGATCGAGCCCCACATCGGGCTCTCTGCTCGGCAAGGAGCCTGCTTCCTCCTCTCTCTCTGCCTGCCTCTCTGCCTACTTGTGATCTCGAATTTTAAGAAAAATAAAATATGGGGGCACATGGGTGGCTCTGCAGGTTAAGCAACTGACTCTGGATGTCAACTCAGGTCATGATCTCAGGGTTGCAGAATCGAGTCCCATGTCAGCTCCACCCCAGGCACGGAGTCTGCTTCAGATTCCGAAGATTCTTTCCCCTTGCCCCTCCCCCAACTCATGCATTAAAAAAAAAAAAAAGAAAAGAAAAGAAGAAGCTTGAGCTTGAGCTTGTAGGGCAAACGTTTTTATGTTTTATCTTCTAAATGACCACTTGCAGTTCCTGATCAAGAGTTTTAACCGGATCTCTCAGATTCTTAAGTAACCCTCAGTGAAAAATTTGCACAGATAGATGTTAAAACTTTAGGTCTTCTAAAAATCACTCAGAAATTTAGACATTTGAAATTATATTCAAAGGCGCTCTTCCTTTTTCACACTGACAAGTGTAATTTGAAATGTCTCATCATCATGCCAGTGTCGTTAGAATCTAACTGATCCTTTTCACATAAAGTCTCTTCAGACGTTGAAGCTCTAGCTGGCAGAAAGCCCGTATATTGTTAGAGCCCTTGCCACCTGTCCCCATGCATCTAGGGAAGCTAGAAACACCCAGCTTTCCAGAGATTTTTCTAGACATTGGCTATGCTCCCAAATGGCTTCGTTAAACCATTCTAAAGGTAAATCTTCATGTAATCACAGTTAACGGGATTAAGAAATTGGGCTGAGGGACGGCCTGGGTGGCTCAGAAGGTTAAGCATCTGCCTTCAGCTCAGGTCATGATCCCAGGGTCCTGGGACTGAGTCTGCTTCTCCCTCTGCTTGCCACTCCCCCTGCTTGTGCTCTCTCTCTCTGTGTCTCTTTGACAAATAAGCAAAATCTTTTTTCAAAAAGAAATAAGGCTGAGAAAGAGAAGACATTTTGACAAAAGGGAAAGCAAAGAATTAGACAATTTTTGTAAAGATTTATTTATTTATTTAAGAGAGAGAGAGAGAGAGAGAGCGAGCGCACATGCGTGCGTGAGCAGGACGATGGGGAGAGAGAAAAGGAGATACTCTTCAAGCAGATTCCCTGCTAAGTGCAGAGCCTCATGGGGCTCTGATCCCAGAATGCTGAGATCATGACCTGAGCTGAAATGAAGAGTTGAACGCTTTACTGACAAAGTTACCCAGGCGTCCCATAAATTAGACAATTTTTGACATACTAGGGACCTCCCACTTTACTGATGACAAAACCAATTTATAAGAGAAAAAGACTGGCCATGGAAGGGCCAGGAATGAGGACCCGGGTAGGTGTTCTAAGACAGCAAGTTTAGTGCTCTTTCTGTAAGACCAGAGGCAGGTTGTGTGACAAACACGAAGGGGCAGCTGCAGTGGCTGAGTTGTTGCTTTCTTTTCTGTTTCCTAATAAGATTTAAGGCCCATAAAATTCCATTTCTTTCATCTTCTCTGTAGGACTTCTATCCCAGTTCTTCTCCCACCCGCTACACATCCCAGCCAGGCAGAGTTAACTAGTACCTCCTTGTTCCCATTACACTGAGTTCTAGCTTCCTCTGGATTCCTTACCAGTTTGGAACATGGTTAGCTGGTTTACCCCCGTCTTCTGAGCCAGCTGCGACATCGAACACTCTAAGCCATTCTTCTCCATACTCCCAGGGTCAAGCACAATGCCTGGTACAAAACAAGCATTTAGCAAATATTCACCAAATAACAAAATATTAGCAACTCCCATTGGCCATTAAAATCTTAGCACAGGCTAATTAGTGCCTACCCAATTTTCCTACATGGGGAAGTTCTGAACAAACCATTTCCCCTTTCCAACTGCTTTCCCCTCTGCTCCCTGTATACCTTAATGTGCACACCGCACCCCCCAAATTCCACCTGTTAGGAAAGTCTCCGTTTTCTAGAAGAGGAGCTGAAATGGGGAGTTCTCAACGCCCGCCTCCTCACTATTTCCATATGAGGGTCTCATTATCCTATTTGCTTCTGGCTCTTTGCACTTCCCAGTGGTGAGAGGAGAGAACCGGTTCTCTTCCAGGAGGACATTCCACTTGGGGCTGAAGAAGCAACGTGACGTCCTGTTCTGTATGTGCCCTAGGAGGCTCCGGGATTTTTAGAGCCCAGAGTAACCTTCAGGGAACTACGAAATCCACAAGGGAAGGAACCAGGAAGGATAATCTCTATGGAGAGGAACAGAGAAGTTTGCTTACAAACAGGAGGACTATCCGTCATTCAAGGACATTTGCATCTGGGAATGGACTGAAAAGTTGAGATGCCTAAGGGTTGAAAGAGAACTTTCCAACAACTTAGGAGGTAGAAAAACTTTGTCTCTCTGACCAATAATCCTCACAGGATCATGCCTTCCCTTGACTCTTTGAAGACGTCACCCACTCCCTCCTAGATGTTCCGTCCACGGCAGCCACACTTGGCCTTCCTGGTCCGAAAGTTCCCCACGTGCTCCTGCCTCAGGGTTTTGGCGCTACCTCTATGGCAGAGGAGCTCCTGCCCCACATCCCTGCAGGCCTTTCATACCCCCACTTTGCTGAGACCTTTGCTCAAATACAATCCCAAGAGACGCCTTCCCTGGTGCCACACATTAACCGCCCTCCATCGCCCTCGTCTACCTTCAGAGTTTATCTTCAAGTAACACTAGAGTTGATGTTATTGTCCCCCCACTAGAGTGGAAGGTCCATGAGGACAGGACTGTTGTTTATAGATCACTGCTGGGTCCTGGCACCCAGCAGTACTCACCTTCGTTGAGTGAGTGAGGGGATGAAAGGAATGAAATTCAACACCAGCAGCCTGACTTTCTGCCTCTTCCTCCGTGACCTGGGACTCACTAATGCTAACCAGGAGCCTGATAAATGGTTTGCCTTGAAAGATTCTACCGGAGAATCTCCTCTATACTCACTTTTATTTTCTGTTGTAAACTGAGAAGTGTGTGTTTTTTTCCTAAGCAAAGGCAAGTTCAGGCATAGCGGGTAGAAGCATGGGCTGGGACCAGAGTTGAAGCTCTGGGTATTATTCCTTGCAGGACCCTGAACAAGGCCCTTAGTCTCCTGAACTCTGTAACATAGACAGTTCTTATGAGTATTAGAGGGCAGGCTTGCCGCAGAAGTCATCAGTGAATAGTAGCTTTAATGTCTGAAAAAGAAGACCAGAAAGAGATGGCACAGAAAGCGATGGTTAACACAGGTGTGGCTGAAAGCACCCTGCTGGGGGCAGGGCCAGGCACATCCCAGTCCCTGCATTATGGGGCGCTGATCAAGGTAGGTGATCAGGCTCTTATGGGAAAAATTCTCACCTATAAAATGAGGGCAGATCTCCAGGGCTTCTTACAAACATATACAAGAACCTAGCTTTTCCCATAAACATCCCAGGAGAGCAAGGGGATGAAAGTTAAAAGAAAAGCAGAAAATCTTACAGTGGAGGAGGTGAATCAGCTTTCAGAGTGGATTCGATGAGTGTGGTGCACACAGGAGAGCCCCCAGGAGAACGCACTGCTGTGTGGGTTGGCCTGGAGAAAACCATCCGGAGTTGTTGGGTGGACAAAGTCCAGGAGGACAATGAAGGCCGGGTAAAGACGGTGATTCCAAAGGGATTCCCAAGGAGAGACAGCCAAAAGGAGAACTGAGTTGAGGCTGCATCCCCGGGTGTCTATCAGGACAGAAATGAAGGATAGAAAACTCCAGAGCCAAGTTTCCCTGGACACACTGCCAAAGGAAGCCAGAACCACTGTCACTTATAGTTGAGAGGGGAGCAACTGAGGGATCTGGCAGGTGCCTTTGAAAAGGTCCCAGCTCTTTCTTGCCCTGGCTCCTAAGGACACTAGTGCTGAGGTGGGTTTGGCTATTGGGATGGTGCTTTCAAGGTGAGTATATTATTGACAAGAGAAAAGGTCGTCTCTTTTTTAAAAAGCTGGATGGACCTATAACAAGTAAAAAGATTGAATTAGTTTTCAAAAACCTTCCTCCAGAGAGGAATGACCAATTTCATGAACTCTATCAAATATTTAAGGAAGAACTAAAATTGATTCTTCATAAGCTCTTTTAAAAATAAGAGAAGGAAACACTTCTCAACTTACTCTCTGAAACCAGGACTATTCTGATACCAAGAGCAGGCAAAGACATCAAAAGAAAACTACAGATCAGTATTTCTCATGAAGAAACCCCCCAACCCTGAGACACAACCCCCTCCCACACAAATACTAGCAAACTGAATCCAGCAACATATGAGAAAGGATGACATACCATGACCAAAAGGAATTTGTCTTAGGAATGCAAGATTTGTTTAACATCTGAGAACCAATTAATGTAGTACTCCACATTAACAGAAGACAAAAACCACACAATCATCTCAATAGACATAAAAGAAGCATTTCACAAAATTTACCAGGACTTTACAATAAAAGCCTTAACGAACTAGGAATAGAAAGGAACTTCTGCCACCCGATAAAAGACATCTATGAAAACCTTCAGTTAAATCAGAATTAACATTGAAAAAAATCAATCCATCCATCAATCAGACCAAATGGGGAAAGAACAAATCTGTTCCCCATAAGAATTAGGAACAGCACAAAGATGTTGGCTCTCAGCATTTCTACTTAACACTGTAAAGGACGTCCTAACAAGGGCAATTAAGGAAGAAAATGGAACACTAAGTATCCACATTGGAAAAGAAGTATAACTATTTTTGTGGATGGCATAATCTTGCATATACAAAATCCTGGGGCATGTAGGTGGCTTAGTTGGTTGGGCGGCCAAACTTGGCTTTGGCTCAGGTCATGATCTCGGGGTCCCGGGATTAAGTCCTACATCAGGTCCCATGCTCAGAAGGGAGTCTTCTTGAGAATTCTCCCTCTCCCTCTCCCTCTGCCCCTCTCCCCCAATCTCTCTCTCTCTCAAATAAATAAATAAAATAGATAAATCTTCAAAAAAATTTTTTAAATGGAAAGAAATGAAGAAAAGAAAATCCTAAGGAATTCACTAAAACTACTAGAACTTACGAGTTCAGCAAGATCATAGGATATTAGATCGATATAGAAAACACAATTGTATTTCTATACACTAGCAATAAGTAAACTGAAATTAAAAGGAAGAAAACACTTCCATTTGTAGTAACATCAAAAAGAAGAAAATTAATGTAACATTTATATTCTGAAAACTACACTACACTGTTGAAAGAAACTGAAGGTCTACATAAATGGAAAGACAACTCATGTTCATGGGCTTAGTATTGTTAAGATGACATTGCTCTCGGGACACCTGGATGGCTTAGTTGGTTAAGCATCCGCCTTCAGCTCAGGTCATGATCCTGGGATCCTGGGATCGAGCCCTACATCGTAGGTTGGCCCTCCGCTCAATGGGGAGTCTTCTTCTCCCTCTTCCTCTGCCATTCCCCCTCATGTGGTCTTGTTTTCTCTCTGTTAAATAAATACAATATTTAGAAATGGAAGATGACATAGCTCCCTAAAGGGATCTACATGTTCAATGTACTCCCTATCAATATCCCTGTCTGCATCTCAAGATCCTGGTCAGGGCGGGAGAGTAAACCCCCAGGTAAACTTGAGATTTAAACTTGTGGGTCTGTGTGGCCAAGTTTTCCAAGAAAGGAGCCAAGAAAACCTTAAACATGAAAGACTTTCTTAAAGCGGAATGGTTTGAGAAATTGTTAAGCCTGTCCTGGAAGGTATGGCTTTGTTATGTAATTAACATAACATCTCCCCTCATAGGAATCCCACTTACCTGTTTGAGGCTCTAAAGTCTTCTCTATAGAAGGTGACTATAGAAGGTGACTCTGAGTGCCTTCTAGGCATGGCCTCTGTTTCTCCTATTTAGATTCTGGATGCCCCCAGTTAAGCGAAACTCAAGTATCACCAAGAGAACCCTGTAACAAAAGCAGACTGTTTTGAGAGTTGCTAAGATCTGGGTTAAAATTCATACATATGTCATCTTGGCCAACCCAACTTCACCGATCCTGTTTCTTTCCCTTTACAAGGAAGGATGATTCAGTCGTACACTGGTAAATGTGTAATCATCAGCTGTTTGCCAATGTCTGTGGTGTACATATTCTCACCACAGCCAATTTCCAGCCACCAATGTGGTTGGCACTAGATATGCACAGTTAGCTCTCTTGAGCTGGTGACACCTCTCCAAACTCAGGTTAAGGGTTGTCGGTTAAATGTGCAACACACAAAAAATAATGAGTGTTGTGCCCTAATAGACCTTCAGTAAAGAGAAATATCTATTGGATGGTGCACTCAGAAAGTCAGCATTTCTTTGGGACCCCTCCAGTGGAGGACACTGAATGAGTTGGACATTCCTGAAAAAAGTTATCATGATTCCTGAGGCCCAGTGAGCACATGTTGCCTAGTGAACCGATGGTTATTTAGGGCAACAATCATGTATCAGGATATTCTGGAGGGCTTATTAAAACACAGATTGCTGTCTGGCACCCACAGAGTATCTGGTCCAGTGGGTCTGAGGTACAAGTGAGAATCTGCATTTCTAGCAAGTTTCCGGGGGATGCTGATGTTCCTGGTTGGTGACCACACTTGGAGAAAACTGGAGTTATGATAAAGAAGGCCAGAGTTGCTAAAGAGGGGTTTTCTCTCTCTTGGCATCTATGTCTGGCTCTTTCTCAGAGTTTAGGGCTCCAATGTCTTCTTCAGGCCATTCTCTGCTACTATAGCAAAACTGGTTTTATCTTTCAAAAATGAAGCATGTTGGCTATCTCTGAAGATGAGACAAGCTGAGTCAGGTGATTTCATTTGTTGCTTTTTGTTTCTTTTAAAGCTTTTATTCATCTATTTGACAGAGAGACAGACAGTGGGAGAGGCAACACAAGCAGGGGGAGTGGGAGAGGGAGAAGCAGGCTCCCACCTGAGCATGGAGCCCGACACAGGGCTCCATCTCAGGACCCTGGGATCATGACTTGAGCCAAAGGCAGACGCTTAATGACAGCCACCCAGGCATCCTCATTTGTTGCTTTTCTTAAACTGACTGCACATTTGCTTTGGAGGGCACTTGTAGCAATAAAGACATTGTTTTCTTTACCACAACCAGCTTTCTGCCTAGTAATGCACTAGGTACCATAGGCTGGGAGAAGGGAGTGGAAGAGAATGGGTTCTGGTGAAGGGCCAATGAAAGGTCAGATCTCCAGGTTGGTTGTCCAACATGGTAGTCACTAGCCACATGTGACTTTTTAAATTTTTAAGAAAAGTAAAATTTAAAACTCAGGTCCTTGGTTACACTAGCTATACTTCAAGTGATCAATATTCACTTGTGGCTATTGGCTATCGCACTAGACAGCTCAGATACAGAAACTTTCCATCATCATGGAAACTTCTGTGGGACAGTGCTGATCTGGAGCACTGATAAAGAGAAGGCTTTG
Source organism: Lontra canadensis (assembly GCF_010015895.1). NCBI lineage: Eukaryota > Metazoa > Chordata > Mammalia > Carnivora > Mustelidae > Lontra > Lontra canadensis. The sequence continues at coordinate 4,636,230 of NW_022631072.1, forward strand.
ATGATGAGGGAAGCAAAGATATCCCATAGGAAGTGAGTTTCTGCCCCGCCCATACCAGGTTAGGGAGACTTTGGACAGTATTTAATTACTCCCCAAATTTTGACTCAATATCCATAGGTACAAGGAGCCTGCAGATTCTGTCCCAGCCCCCAGCCCCTACCTCCAGCCAAGTCATGTTGAAACTAGAGGTTAAAAATCATGAATGGCAGTTGGACAGAAGGATTTGGCTACTCTTAATGGTCAACTCCTTATTTACCCTACAACTTCTTAGTCTTCAAGCAAAATGTTATGACCTTTGCTAGGGCAAGCAGCATGGTTGGTCCCAGACCAAGGCTACCACTCTGTCCAGGAACAGCCTGCCCATCAGTGGAGCACGGCCAGATGGTGGTAGACAGGGCTCCTGGCCTCCTCCCACTGAGTCACCAAGGCCAGACTACTCTGATGTCAAGACCTCCTTTCTAGGTCCCTGTCTGTGCCTCAGGATCTTGTTCGAAGTTGGAGAATAAGAGCTCAGGTACGTTCCAGATGATGTGGGTCAGTGTGGCCATTTTTCTCCAAAAATAAGAGGATCCAAGAAAATCTTGAACACCGAAGACTTAACCTGAATGACACTTAACTACCTCATGTAGGTGAGGTCATTTTGTTCCCAGACCAGTCTTCTCTCCCATCTACTTCTAATACTTCTTACTGTGATTTTGTCTCCAAAATCCCCTGCCTTGTGTATCCATTTTCCTGAACTTATGTATCCATTTTCTAGTCTGCCCAAGATCTACTGTTTCTGATGTTTCATTGCAGCAATTTCCTTCAGAACATTTTTTCAACAAACGCACAAGAGTCAGTCTCCAGATTGTGGGACTATGAGGAGTTTAAATCAAAGTGTATCCAAGGGAAGCCTCAGCTTTGGAGCAAAGAAGCTGGGAAGGGAATCAAGAAGGAGACCAGACCTGTTTCTGATCGTGGCCAAAGGAGCGTGTACAAGAGTCAAGGTTTTAAAGTGCAGTTCGTGGCACAGAGCAACAAATAATCATTCCTCATCTGCAGACAATTAATTCTGGCTTATAAATATGATCTTATTTTGATCACTTCTGAACTCCTATGAGGTAGTAAGGGCAGGTGTCACTGTCCTTATCTTACACATAAGGAACACTGCACAGAGAGTAACAATTCACTAAGAATTTCTCTACACTCAGAACATTAAACCATAATTTCTGCAGACATAATTTCATCAGTTTTTCAAGCTCCCCAAATCATATCCAGCCAAACAAACCAAACTTCTTGTTCAGAAAGTGTTTGAAAATTTAATATGCAGAGAAACCATCTGGAAGGTCTTGGTACACAGGCCCAAGATTCTGGATTTCTCGATCTCTCTCAGGAAACATAACTGGTCTGAGGACCCCACTCTTCATTGTGTCTGACCCCAGAAGATTTTTCTCTAGAAAAATCCAGACACTTATACAGATTTCAGTGAATTTTTTTAAAAAAAGATTTTATTTATTTGTCCAAGAGAGACAGAGAGAGTACAAGGAGGAGGAGCTGCAGGGAGAGGGGGAAGCTGGCTCTCCCCTGAGCAGGGAGCCTGATGTGGGATTTGATCCCACGACACTGGAATCATGACCTGAGCTGAAGGCAGATGCTTAACCAACTGAACCACTCAAGCATTCCAGATTTCAGTGAATTCTTACTTATGTGTATGTGTTGGGGGTGGGGGACAATAAGATAATCAGTGTCCTATTGAATATTCTGTGTCTGGTCACAAGATAGCAAAGCCAGCTCTAGTTATACTCAGAGTCACAACAGAAAGAAAAATCCTCTTCATAAATGACTTGGGAGATAATTTCTTCCTCCAGTAGTGGCCATCCTACACTCTCAAAGAGAGGGGAAGTTGGCTAGACGAATCTCATATTCCTGTGATGATTGTAAATTTTTTATCCGAAATGAAGGAACTCTTTCCCCTGAGGTGTTTTTTGTCTTATCAGACTGTGGTTTATTCCTGCACGTTGCAGCTGCTATCTCCCCGTAGAGTTTTCTCCTACTTGTGACTCCCCATCCCTGTGACACTGATCGATGACGGCCATTGGTTCTCTTCTTACAAAGATTTGAGCAGTCAGCTACAGATGCCCCAGTACATATTTAGATCATTCCTATTTGAAAGGGGAAGAGAGTGTTGGAATCATAGTATTTTAATGCTGGAATTGGAATAATTCCTAAGTTGATGGTTCTGGTTTGTCTGCACAAGGAGGAACCTAGAACACTGACATGCATGTTGTTTTGTTGCACTGATGACTCAAATGAAATGTTCACGAACCTCATTTTTAAGTATATCGGATTTGTCGTTTCTGCCAATACGAAGACATTACGATCACCGGGAAAATTTAGGCACATTGTAGAGTAAGAAAGTCCTTTGTGTGAAAATACTAAAGCTAAATTACTGTCTTCTTTTGAACATATAAGTTTTTGTTTTTTTTTTTTAGAGGAATGTGGATGCAATTGTATAGAACAACTCTGATATGTTTTAGGGCTTGGTTTGCTAGGTTTGTGTTTAGTGCTCATTTTGACTAACAGGGTAGGTTTCAAAAACATAACTTCACTTTATGTAAGTTTCAATCAGATAGCCAGGTCTAGTGTTTCTGGTGCAGAGTTTGTATTTTTTTGACAAAAGAAGAGAATGTTGGTATTTTAAGGTACACAGACTCATTCTGTGGATGGACTCTTGCTCGGGCAGCTGGAAAATACGTGTATTAGGCACAACAGATTATATAACCAGTATAATGATCAGAGGGCACTGATGATGCACCCGTCTCTCCATGGCCAGCGACTTAGAAGCTCTGGCACAGAATCCGAAACCTGTGGTTTCAGGGACAATAGACACTGAAAGTAAAATTGCAGCAACTACTGAAAGGAGCTAAAAGAATCGTACATTATCACAAACACAAAATGTTTTTGGGGGGATGTGCACAAAACTAGGTAAAAACAATGGGTAGAGAGACATGGAATGCCTTGTGGAAATGCGCTGATCACAAGCACGCCAGCTGGCCAGCAACATCCCAGAGCCTGTCTACTTCATTGATCGTCTTGGTGCTTCTCAAACATCCGCCATGATTCCCACTATGCTAACATTTGGAATCTAATTCAAGACCTGCGCCAACAAGTCATTTTCTTTAAAATGCATGTGCCGAGTTTGAGGGCTATTATTGTTAAGTTTCTCCTATATGTAAAGAGTTGAGAGGTTCATTTTATGATACACGGGTGTTGTTTTAGATTTCTGTCACAGCTGCACCCAATTATTCGCAAGTTTAATGGCTTGCAACAACACACATCTGTCATCTTACAGCTCTAGAGGTTCGAAGTGGATCCATGTTACTGGCTGGAAATCAAGATGTCAAGAGAGTTGTGCTTTCTGCAGGGTCTAGGGGAGAATGATACCTGCCCTTTTCCAGCTTCTAGAAGCTAGCCACATTCCTTGGCTCATACCCTCTTGCCTCTTCTTCTGCCTTCAAAGCCAGCATGGGAGGGAAGTCCTTCTCACCTACATCTCACACCTCTCCCAGACTCTCCTTTTCTATCTTCCTCTTCCACGCTTGTGATGACACTGAGCCTACCTGGATAACCTCCCTGTTATGGCTGATTAGCAACCTTGATTCCATCTGTGACCTGATTTTCCATTTACCACATACAGTAACATAGTCCCAGGCTCTAGGAAAGAGGACATGGACATCTTCGATATCCCACTATTCTTCCTACTATAGGTAATAAAAACAAAGTCCTGTATTTCAGGAGAGTGTTAAATGAGATTTTCTGCTAGGTATCCTTATACATGGTTTCATTGTTTTTCTTTAAACTCAGATGCCTTTATGAAGTAAAAAGAAAAGTGGATCTTGAAACTCACTTTAACAATTGCGTAATGAGAGCTGGGTATTAAGAAGGGACTAGAACCTTGAGAGCGGTTTTCCCTGTTCCTGTGATATCTGTCTGCAATCTATACCCTGTTTGTCAAGGCTATTGTAACAAAGTACCACAGATTGGGTGGCTTTAACACAAATTAAATTTTCTTATAATTCAGGAGGCTAGAAGTTTGAGATCAAGGTACTGCAGGGCTGATTTCTTCCGAGGCCTCTCTCCTTGGCTTGGAGATGGCAGACTTCTCCCTGGGTCTTCATTTGCTCTTTCTTCTGTCTGTCCTCATCTCCTCTTCTTCTTTCTTCTTCTTTCTTCTTCTTCCTTCTTCTTCTTCTTCTTCAAGATTTTATTTATTTATTTGAGAGAGACAGTGAGCGAGAACATGAGAGAGGGAGAAGGTCAGAGGGAGAAGCAGACTCCCCGTAGAGCTGGGAGCCCAATGCAGGACTCGATCCTGGAAGTCCGGGATCATGACCTGAGCCAAAGTCAGCCACTCAACCAACTGAGCCACCCAGGCACCCCTCATCTCCTCTTCTTACAAGGACACCAGTTGTACTGGGTTAGGGCCCACCCGAGAGACTTCATTTAACCTTTATTACCTCTTTAAAGACCCTGTCTCCAAGTACAGTCACATTCTGAGGTACTGGGGGGCTAGGACATCATCATACAAATTTTGGGAGTGGACACAATTCAGTCCCTAACAATATCTAAGAGATTTAATAATTAGCCTATAAAAGCCTTTACATTACTAGAGAACCATTTGTAAAAATCAGTGGGGCAGGAGGATACAACTTGGACACAGATACTCACTGACAGTTACTCTCAGGTAGATTTTTTTTTTTTCTAAAAAAATGGTGATTTATTTTGCTTTAACATACAATGGTAAATATGGTGGGATCATCAAGTTTCCAAAAAATTTTGCTGGGCTGACTTTACACAATTACAATACTAATGAAAGCTCATTAATTCTTCCATTTCAATGCAGCAAAGGATCCAATGGATGCCTACTAGCAGCTTGGCTAAGGATGGACATTAAAATCAGACAATACGCCGTATATATAAAGTACTTTCCTCCAAATGTGTATTAAAGTTTTGAAACAAAATTCACCATCTGCTCCACAGGACAGACGGTTTGGATTTAAAAAAAAAAATGCTCCAGACCAGGAATAACATAACCCTGTGTAACAACACTTATAATACAGTTTAACAATATTTTATCAAAGACGTGTGCACTTGAGAATGAAAAAAAAAATCTGAAGAAAAACAGTAGCCAAGGAACCGCACAACCAAAAAATGAAAATCATATAAAATATTTCCACCGCTATTTAAATGCCGAATTTAATCAAGCAATAGTGAAAACAAAACAAAACATCATAATACAACCTTCTGTTTAAAATAACAGCACTGTTCCGCCTCTTTTCCACTGAATTTTACATATGAACAGACTATATATACTGGTTTTTCAGAAAAACGTCCGTTTGGTCTGTCACACACCAGTCAGGTTCGCGCTGGATCCTCTCCTCTCCTTTCCGAGGACACACACAGCTCCGCCATGGGGCCGTACTTCCGCCGTTCCAGGCTAGGGGCAATGTCTCAAGTATAATACGTTTCTCTCTTCTTTACACAGTGCAGAGTAGATGGGCTTCGGTTATGTGGATTCTCTTTTACTCCAGGTCACTGTCTTTGTCTAAATTCAAGGCAGTATTCAACGGGGTGCAGAAGTTGGGCTTGTCGGAAGGGACGTAGCCAGGCAGACACACGCACTTGTAGGAGCCTTCGGTGTTGATGCACTTGGCGTTCTTGCACAGGGACATTCGGTTGTTCAACTCGTCACATTCGTTTACATCTGCAATAAGCCAAACCACGCAGGTCAACAAGCTCCCCCATGACTCTGAGAGGAGATGTAACCTAGAGCTTACCTGAGACCCTGGGGCGTCCGGCCAGGGCACGGCCTGGTGGTTCTCTGCTCTCCCCCCGCCAGTGAACTGGACAGTCTTCCTCACTACTGTCTCTTGCAGTCATACTCAAGATAATACAACTTTGTACATCTGAGAGGTTCTAGAATTTTCTTCCCTATTTAACACAGCATGAACATTCTGCCGGCTTGACATTTTAGAGTCAGAAACTCGAGAAAGCTGGAAGAACCTTCCTACTTCTAAGTTCCCTTCTGCAGGTACAGAAAAAACCATTCAGATTGGTCAACAGGAATACACAGGAAAAAAAGAACCAAGCAAGTGAGCGGAGAGCCCTCGAGGCAGCCTCTGTAAAGGCTCAAGTTACCTTCTTCGATTTCTTTCCCCAGGAAAGAAACGCACTTAAAATACCTGTAATAACCCAGGTTTACCTCTCTTCCAGAACCACTGCTGACGGAGACAAGCAAAACTAAACTGGGAAGGGGCTGCTGCTGGAGGGAGTAGAAGCACCACAGGAAGAGGAAAAACCCGTAATTCAAGGGCCAGGCCCTGGAAGGCGGCACAGGTCACACGAGGAAGAACAAAGGTATGCTGGCCAGTCTTTTGAAAATAGAAGGGATGGCCATGTGAGAGACAGGGAGGGAGGGAGAGGAGTTTTAGGAGGAACATTCTCCCGAATGATTACCACCCCAGTTATATTCTTTTCGGATGTTTACAGTCCCTTAAGCTGGTGTTGGTACTGGGGAAAACACTACTTGCTGTAGAGTCAAAAGTTGAAGTTAGAATCCAACTAATTACCTGGAACATTCTGTCCTTCCCTCCTGAAGTACCACAACATGAGTTCTTAAATGAGCTGTCAGTGCTATTTTTTAAAGTTGTGGTCAAATATACAACACCTAAAACTGGCCATTTTAGCCACTTTTAAGTGGATCGTTTGGTGGGATGTGGTATGTTCACACCACAGGGCAACCATCACCACCGTCCACCTCCAGAACGTCTCTCCTCTTCCCAAGCCGACACCGCGGATCCCTCTTAAATGTACTCAATATTATATGCGATCTGGCCACAGGGGATGTTAGGGCAAGAATAACCAGCCAGAGGACACACAGCACCCTTACCAACACAGGTCATCTTGGCCATGTCCAAGTGATACCCATCGAAGCAGTCACAGGTGTAACCTTCCTGCACCCTCACACAGCGGCCATTCTCGCACCCATTGAGGATGCCACACTCTTCAGCCTGCAACTCCTCAAAGCTATTTAAAAAACCTAGAAAGGAGAAGACAGGAGCCAGGTTAGAAATCTGAAGCCTCCGTGGCGCTTGGGGTGGCTCAGTCGGTGGGGTGGCCAGCTCTTGATTTCAGCTCAAGTCATGATCATGGGGCCGTGGAATCAAGCCCCGCTTTGGGCTCCGCGCTCAGCGGGGGGGTCTGCTCGAAGAGTCTCTCCCTCTCTCTCCATCTGCTTGCATTCTAGCTCTCCCTCTCAAATAAATAAATCTTAAAAAAAGAAATTTGCAGCCTCTTAGACCATCTTTTAAAACTATATAATTATCAAGGTTATGGTTCACCATATCTACGTTTCAGACACCTGTTTCAGATGTCTTCAAGTTAGCAGTGAAATTTCATGCTCAATATACCTGTACAAAACATTAAGCACACGATATTAAAAACTCTGTATATATTGTCCATGAGTAGCCCCACATCTTGAATTCTGATAGTGTATATTAAAATCACAAAAAATGATAAAGTATGGATTTGGGTCTTGCCCTTACTTATCAGAAGTGTTTATCTAAAATTCCAAATTTCCTGAGTTTCTCAGTAAGGCAAATGGCAGAACATCTTTCAGGATGGAACCAATGGAAGTCACTATCACAGGGCAGCAGACGTTTGCTCAGAAGATCTGTAGAGAATTTCAGGCTGTGGTTTTTCATTTGGAGTTCCCCAGAAAGCAGTGAAAAGCCAGGCTGGCCTTGCCCCATAAAGTCTGTTTGTTTGCTCTAGCTTTGGAATGAGCCTTACAAAAGGGCTCTCAGGAGATCAAAGGATAAAGACAGTAAAAGGGACTTGAAACATTCTGATAAATGAGAAAAGTACATCATACTTGTGTTTAGAAAGCCAAAAATCTTTTTTTTTTAAGGGAAACAAAGAAGTCCTTGTCTGGCTCTTTTTATAGTTCAGATATCTTTAAACTGATTTAGAGCTAGGGTTTAGTAATATAAAAACAGATTTAACAGGCATCACGAGTGTTCAGCTCTCTTTCTAGAGAGAAAAGTCGTAAATATAAATCCACGGTGACACAGACACACTGTTGATGTAGGCTCTCCATTCCCCCCACCCCCCACCCCACTTCTGAACCTCATCATGTATCCGCTTTAAAGAAAAAAAAATTCAAAATATGGCTATAACTCTCCATCTGGCCTCTGAAGTAATTCTCCAGTATAACTACAGGGGGCAGCAAAACATCACTGCTTACGCGGGGCTGCAAGGTGTAACTCAAGTGATTTTAAAATTAAAAACAAAAAACAAAAACCAAAAAACCACGCCCAGGGATGCCTGTGTGGTTCAGTTCGTTAAGTGTCTGTCTTTGGCTCAGGACATGATCCTGGAGGTCTGGGACTGAGTCCCGCACTGGGCTTCCTGGGGAGGGAGCCTGCTTCTCCCTCTCACTCTGCCTGTTGTTCCCCCTGCTTGCTCTCTCTCTCTCTCTCACTCTCTGGCAAATGAATTAAAAAAACAAAAAAATAGGGGCGCCTGGGTGGCTCAGTGGGTTAAAGCCTCTGCCTTCGGCTCAGGTCATGATTCCAGGGTCCTGGGATCAAGCCCCGCATCAGGCTCTCTGCTCAGCAGGGAGCCTGCTTCCTCCTCTCTCTCTCTCTCTCTGCTTCTCTGCCTACTTGTGATCTCTGTCTGTCAAAATAAATAAATAAAATCTTAAAAAATAAATAAATAAAAAAAATCTTTAAAAATAAATAAATAAATAGATAAATAAAATAAATAAATAAATAAAAAATAAATAAATAAAAATTTTGAAGAGGAGAAAAAAAAAAAAAAGTGAAAGGCCATCCAGATTTTGTCTTTAGGGTCCCAAAGCCAGTTTGAAAAATACTTTAGAAAATAAAGTCTTAATTTATGAAAATATTTTCAAATTCTAGGTACTAGGGCAAAATCATTTTGACTTTATAAATACTAAAAATTTTTATTATTACAGAAATTAAAACATGGAATTGAATTTTGAAAACTCCTAAACACACACATCAAGTAGACTCTCGAAAATACTTCTAGAAGAGTCCGCAAAGGACAGCCCCTGCTCCAAATATGGCCGGCTGCCTACTTTTGTAAATACCGTTGTACTGAAACACAGTATCCCCATTCGCTGACATGTTGTCTATGGTTGCTTTCGCGATATCCGAGCAGGGCTGGGCAGACCTGCAGAACCTTTCGCAGGCCTGCAAAGTCTGAAATTTTTACTCTCTAGTCCTTTATAAGAAAAAACTGATTTCTGCTCTAGGAGATTCTACTTTTATAGAATACTGCCTTAACCAAAGGTATCCCCAAGCTATCAGTTCAACTTTCTTAAATAACCAGAAGTCAGGAGATAAGAAACCTCAGCCTTCCCTCTGTCTTACTCTGTACCCAATACAATCATTTCTTCAGCAGGGTCAGAAAGTCCTTGCTCCTGGTCTGGGAAGGAGGAGCTATTTCTCATAACCTGTTGTAAGTTTAAAGGCCATTGACATAGTCAAAGGTCAAGGTCTAAGAATTGCATCTCAGCTTCCTATGTTGCTAAATAGGAAATTGATGTGACACCAACATGTTTATTTCTTAACATTTGTAGTGGATTAGAAAAGAGTTTTAAAGCAACATCAGCATTAAAAAAAAGAAATAAAGTATACAAGTCAGAACATTTCAACATGAAGATTCCTGGAATCTGGACTCTACCTAATGTGACAGAAGTGCACACAGGAGCCAAGTGACTGTGCCATACATAGCTGCTTAGAGACTTAACCTGTTACTTGGGATTCATGGGGCAGGCCAGCTGGGGTTTCTTTCAACCTTAATATTTCTTCTCCCTTTTTATTTTTTTAAAGGTAGATGCCCATTGACTATGCCCGTAACATAGTCATAGGTAAGTGCAGAAATTGTAAGTGCACAGTCTTACACCTGTCAGTGTCTTTAGACTGAAGTAGTGCATGGTTGTATGTTGTTGATTAAAAGCAAAAATCAGAGGTATTAGAAGTCGGGAGACTGGTTTATGCTTGGGGCGGGGGGGCGGGCCTGGCTGGGAAAGGGCTTCAGGGGGCCTTTTGGATGCTCGTAATGTTCTACACCTGGGTGAGGGTTCCACAGGGCTGTGTTAATCAACTTGGCAGGACAGATACAAGGCTGTTTTCATTAAGCACTGTTAATTCTGGTGAATGATCAATATATAATTCCATCAACACCCCCCCTTAAAAAAACACACACAAAACAAAGGAAGGCAGAGGAAGGAAAGAGAAGGGGAGGGAATGAAGGAAATACTCTTTGACTCAGAACTGAAGTTACTCCAAACGTAGCCACAGAGCTTGGGTTGCTCCTTGGGAATCAGGTCATGGCTAGTGTGCTTTGTTCACAGGTAACAGGGTCCAAAGAAAGAAAAGGCTTCACTGTGTCTATAATTCAGCAGTGTCTCCAAAGTCCTAACTCCAACTCCCCAGTCTGCAGGGATTTCCCTGCCTGGAAAATCTGGTGTCGCTTTCCCCACTGCAAGGAGGGCCCCTCTGGGAGATGTGGACGAGGTAGCTGGGATCCACACTTCCCCATTCCCATTCTTGAAGTGAGGCAACCTGTTCTTTCCGATACTGCATTTGGAATTTGAAAAGCTGTGGCTTCCCCCAGAGAAACCTTCAGCTTGAGTGGCTTCCTTATCCAGGACACTCCCATTAACTGTCAGAGATTTTTTTTTTTTTCCTAAATGGGATCAGGGATCCCAGAGGCACACTCCACCTTCCACGGAAAAAAACTCTGCACACAAATCTTGGAGAAGCCAGCATGCATCATTCCTTACTTAATAAATCCCCCCTGAGTGGATACTCACAACTTCTGACCAGAAGCACAATTTTTTTGACCTCCCACTCTAAAATACCTATAAAGATCAACTTGGCACAGTTGACATGTCATTTCCTTGTGTGAAAAAAAGATGGCAGTTATACCCCGGCTTTCAAGAAACCCTGCCCCTTATGTTAGACCATCATGGAATGGATAAAGAAATGATTTTGTTATGGATATTAGATCTTTTTTTTTAACTTTAAAAAAAGTGGACCTATCAGTATCCCACCAGCATGCCAATAATTTGATCCAATATCTCCCAAACTTGAGCATGCATAAGGCTTACGCAGAGGACGGGTAAAACCTCGGGGTCTCACCCCAGTGTCCCATTCAGCAGGTCTAGAGTGGGGCCCAGTAGCTTACATGTCTGACAAATCCCCAGGGGCTCCCTTCTGAGAATCACTGGGTAACCTTCAACCACAGCTTAGCTTCAACATAACTGAAAAGTTTGGCTTACGGTCCTGAACGAAGTAGGGATCGGCTTCTGGAGCGTACTGTTCGCTGAAGTCCACCAAGGCATCCCGTCCATATGGGCGCCGGCGTCCCGTGACGGGGATGTTACACAGCTGGGCATAGTCGTCTGAGAAGGAAATGACAAGCCGCGTGAGACGTCATGGCTGTTTGCCGGCACCGGGATACACCCCTCACAGCTCAGAGCACCAGGGACAGGCCAGCCCCCTCCCCCGCCCCCAGCGCATGTGCACCACTGGGGCCAGAGCTGTCACCATACTCTTTTGGGGAGCTGTAGTCGCCCCGCACACAATGACATGCTGGAGGGCATCACTCAGATCCTACATGGAAGACCAAACGCAGCGGCCGAGCCGGGGGTAGGCCGAGTTCCAGGAGGGTAAGGAACCGTGACAGGAGCCAGCGCTCAGAGGACAGACAGCAGGCGTTTTAGAGGAAAGACTTTATCTGCAACCATCAGGTGTTATCGCCGTGAAGGTACAGTCATTCCTACCGACAGGGACATTCGTGTTCATTCAGAAGTGACAGAAAAGTTGGATCTCTGGTGATCCCAAAATAACACAACCTGGCAACGATGCCCGTATTGCGACTGTTCTTTTTCTTTTTCTTTTTCAAGATCTTATTTATTTATTGGACAGAGAGAGAGAGAGAGAGAGAGATCACAAGCAGGCAGAGTAGCAGGCAGAGAGAGAGGAGGAAGCAGGCTCCCTGGTGAGCTGACCAGAGCCTGATGTGGGGCTCGATCCCAGGACCCTGAGATCATGACAGAGACGAAGGCAGAGGCTTAACCCACTGAGCCACCCAGGTGCCCCATGTATTGTGACTACTCTAATTCTACACTCAAGGCCGGGTCTGGATGAACAAAGTATTACTGTAACGGTGAGGGCGACCGTCCTAGTGTAGTAACAGCAGTAGCAATAAGAGTAGCTCACAGTCCAGGACGCTGGCTCTGTGCCAGGCATCGTTTGAAGCACTTACTACACATTAAGGCACTGAAACGCTCGCACTGGCCTACGAAGAGATACCATCATCACCTCCGCTTTACTCTCTCAGCTCCTCTGAAACCCTTGCCTTTACCTCTTCCACACCCCACACAGATCCTTCTACAGTTACCACTTTCCAGAGGCCATATTCCTACTCTAAGCTGCGTCAGCCCCAAGGCCACCTTCCAAACTCTCCAGTAGTTCCCTCACAGGACCCAGCTGGCGCATGGGATCTTGGTTTTCCAGATGTTCCGGGGTTACTGAGCATGCAGGGCATTTCACGGTCCTCGGCTCTTGCTTGAGTTTTGGAGCAGAGTTGTGGCAAGGTCTAGAGAAGAGAGCTTTAGAAGGGGGTGCTTCACGGTCTGGACACATGTTGCACCGAAATATACTGCCCAAGGATTTATCTAGGATGGTGAAAATCCTGGGGCTCCTCAGACTTCAGAGGCTCTGCCAGAACTGGGGAGCCCTGTCTGGAGGCCCCAGAACTGGACGGACACACTCAGGACAGTCACACAAGGCAAAAGCCACACTTGCCCGGACCGCAAATTGGGGGTAGTTTTCCTCTCTTCTGTTTCCTCCTGTGACGTACGAAACTGAAGAAATGCACTAGGACAGGAATGCCTGGGTGGCTCAGTGGGTTAAGCATTTGCGTTTGACTCAGGTCATGGTCCCAGGGTCCTGGGATCGAGCCCCACATTGGGCTCCTTGCTCAGCAGGGAGCCTGCTTCCCCCTCTGCCTGCTGTTCCCCCTGCTTGTGCGCTCTCTCTCTGAAAAATAAATAAATAACATCTTAAAAAAAAGAAAAGGAAAAGAAATGCACTAGGGCAATAGTGTGAATTCTCGGGCTTTCTTTCTGTCCCCACTTAAAGGAGGCAAAGGTGTGTGTGTGCGTGTGCGTAAGCACACATGTATGCACATACATTCTCACAATTCTCTCCCAGAACTGCACAAAGGAAACATAAGGCCAGAAAAGACCCTGGACTGGTAGGATTATGGTTGCCCCTTCCTCAAATTCTCCCTGTATGAAAGCATTCCAGGAACAGCATATGGACCCCAGATATGCCAACACCTCTGAACGAAACCATTTCAGAAGAAATATTAATTTCATTAAGGAAACAGCTAAACCTGGAAAAAGATCCTCAACTCCCCCTGCCCCCAAATACACAAAGAGAACACAAATGGTTTTCGGTTCCGCTTCAAGTTTGAAAAAGAATTAAGGATTTCCCGTGAGAGCAACATTGCCGGAGTGTTTACAGGTTTCCAGAGCTGAGGTCATTTTCTTTCCTGACGTTTTCTGTAGGTTCGTTGTACATCCGAAAGGGGGAGTGTTCAGTATCTTACACCCAAGCAGTGCTTGTGGATCAAGAGCAGGTATTCAAAATAAATTCATGTTCTTATTTTGTAAAACTGAATCCGGAGGTGGCTGAGCACCGTCCTAGCTGACATCTGCCGGGTGGGGAGGCCCTTCTGAGCCTTGAGGGTCCTGAGCTGTTGAATGACATTGGGTCCTTCAGGGCTGCCTAGCCCTTAGGCCTGGGTCTTCCCCTAGATCATCCTTCCTCCTCCACGGAATGAGCGGGTCCCTCCCTTCCCAGACCTCACCAGCCGGCACTGCAGAAGAAAAGGGCCCCACAGGGAAGTGTGAAGGGGAGGTACAGCTAGCTGCCTGGGAAAGGGGGCACCTGACCCGAAATGAAGACGACGAGTAGGATTTACTTTGCCAGAAAAGGTATTTGGGATTTATTTGAAAGAGCTTGCCCGAAGGCGTCAAGAAAGCAAGCTGTACGCTGTGTTTGGGCACTACCACGTGGTTGCTAAGGTGGGCTTCTAACTGGACCCGGGCTGGTAAAGGGGAGGAGGGGGGGACCTCAGGGATGCACCGAATCTTCTTTCCCCGCCCTTTCTTCCTCATCCATGCATTTTTGGGATTCTAGAACTTACTGTCCTTTGCTGATTTACTTTCTCTTACACATTAAACATTCCACATTTCAAAACAGTCTTGGTCAGTTATCAGAACACGATTTCTGCATGAAACATACGCTCTTTCGTATCTGAGATGTGCCACGTTCCCATCATCACCAGGACATGCACTTTGAATTATTTTTCTGGAAGCACGGACGGGTCTACCCTAATCCATTTGTGCCTCCCTTCCCGTCGTGCACATCTGCTCTCATTCTTGGCCAGGGTCAAGGGTGAAGCGAGCGTCGGGGTGACGGGAGGAACACGGGCTCTTCTGGAGCCAGAAGCTGGGGCTCAAAACCTGACTGGACCACTTACTTTCCAGTTTAGCAATTCCGGGCAGGGCTCAGTTTCCATATCTGTCACACGGGGGTAACAATTCTCATCTGTCTACCTCTGGGTTACTGATGTATGAAAATGAGATAGCGTTACGGAACTGTCCTGAATTTTGAATCACCAAGGAAATGGGGGTTCCAATGTATCTCAGAGGTAAGAATCGCTAAGTGCAAATAAAGAAGGATTTTCAAAGATAGGAAAAGAACAAGTTTCAGTGTCAGCAAAAGGTAAAGGCAGTTGTCGGCGGGCCAAGAAGTGTGTAGCAAAATAAAGAGCAATAAAGCACACTCTAGATGTTTTTAAATATTCTTTCAAAATTATTTGGAATTTTTTTTTAAAGATTTATTTATTTATTTATTTGACAGACAGAGACCACAAGTAGGCAGAGAGGCAGGCAGAGACAAAGAGAGAGGGAAGCAGGCTCCCTGATGACCAGAGAGCCCGACGCGAGGCTCGATCCCAGAACCCTGGGATCACGACCTGAGCCGAAGGCAGAGGCTTTAACCCACTGAGCCACCCAGGCACCCCTTATTTGGAATTTTTAAATACATGGAGGGAAACTCTTCCTCAGTAAACACAGGAAGATGTCTTCATGGACTTGATCTCAAACAACAGGGGACAGAATGATTTGCTGCCTTGACACACTGAATTACCTGGTCAGGCAGTGAGAGCAGAAACATGAGATCAACGGACCTCAGAGAAGGGGACTGACATTCAGCAACTCTCAGTATATGCCTGAATCCTTTAGCGAGGTCCTGAGTACACAGACTTCTCATCCTCTTCAGGGTAGCGACTGGAGTATCACAGAATTTTCTGAGACTTCAGCAAGGCATCCCCTTCAGGAACTGGGCATGGGCATCATTTCTAGCACCTGCTGGGCCTCTGAGCACCCCGAAGCCACAACCAGAGCCCATTCTAGCTTGGAGGTGCATGGCCGTGGTTATCCCGAGGGCTGAGACATGGCTACACTCCAGCTTGGGGACACAGTGAATTGTGGTGGGAGGAGGGTACAGAACCCAGACAAAGCAGATTCCTGAACTATTTCTACAACTTCCCAGGAGAGCACACGAGACTCCTCAGCTCTCCATGTCACCCAGCTCAGCGTGTGGGGATGAACACATACTGTGCCTTCTCTAAAACACCTTTTACTTAAACACATCAATGATGATTACGTGCCCCGTTGCCTGGGGATGGATACAGAGAAAAGTTTGGTTTAGCAAAGCTAATACTTGAGGCAAATACCATTTCTGAGCCACCACACATGGTTCATCTGGGATCTAGCCCGATACGAAAGTGAAATGAACAGGAAATGGAAATATTCACACCTCAAAGCCAGCCGTGCATTCTTCACCCCAAGGACAAATGAGAAGGTCTTGCTCAAAGCTATGAAAGACACACATGGGATGGCATAGGACACCGTCACAACCTGGTCTAAACAAGATCCAGGCCATCGATCACACTCCTTTCCCTGGCATGGAAGATTCCTATGACAGATGGTGCGGCTTTGATTTTAAATTGGGAAAAAAAAAAAAAAAAAAGTTTAGAAATTACCCCCTGGAGCCACTGGGTCTGGGGCCTCTGCTGTCAGCAGCACTGAGAAGCACTTTACTCTATCCTGGCAGGAAATCTCCTCTCCTGATGACAGGCCCATCTGCAGGCCTGGTCTGGACCGTCACACGCCACGATGCCACTCTGGCATGTGAGGAGACCGGGAGGTGAAGCTTTCGTCCTGAGACAAATTAAAGCCAGCTGCTTTGAGAAATGAGGACGAGGCTGCATTTCACTGTCTACACACCGAGGCTAAAAATTCAGGGCTCTGAAGTTTGAAGGGCATTATTTTCAAATAGAGGAGGACCAAGGACAGATTCTCCTACAATAAGAAGAACCGGTCATATTTTGCTCAAATTTCTGGACTGCGTGTTTTTCTCAGAGTCTTCCACACGTATTACTGATTGATGATGGTGTTTGGAAAACACAGACACACAAGCAGGACACGAAGGGAGAGGGCATTGAGAATGGAATGAGCATTTCCGCCCGAGCATGCCGAGCCGGCAGTATAAACAGGCATTTGTGACTGAAATCAGCAAAAGCTCTGAGGTTAAAAACACAGTCGCCAATGACAGAAAATGCCAGCCAGCACCGATGACAAAGGACCGTGAGTGAGCATTCCACCGGCCATGTCACACCCTGAGGAGCTGGACACCTGTTTGGGGTGGGTGTGTGGGTCTCTACTTATACTCTGCTCAGAAAAAAAACCTCTGACCCACAGAGCCTGGGGAAGAGGCCGTAACCCCGCTTCCCGGATATTAAAACCTGCTGAGCTGTGAGAGAAAACAGGGTATACTAACAAGGAAAAGGACCCGGAGTCAAAGGTCTTGGGTCCTAGTGCTGCTTTTCTGCTTTCTAGTTCCTCGGACCGGACCTATTTTTTTGAGCTTCATCTGCTCAACAGGATTAGGGTACCTGCCCTTGCACTCTTAAAGGCAAGTCACTGTTTCATTCTGTGACTCATTCACACATTCCGCCAGACTCGGAGAGTTATTACGGGCAGGGTGGGATATGGGAGAGAGGAAGGTCACAACGATGCTGTGAACAAGGGTGCATACACGGTGACATGTGCAACAGTTGATCGGGACCACAGAGAAGGTGATGACGGCAGCCAGCCAGGAAGGTTCACCTTGGAGGTGAGCATCTGTAGGGCGGAGGCCAGCTAGGTGAAGAGGAGGAAGAAGGTAACTCAGAGTTACAGGCATATGTTAACAGATAAGAAAGCTTAAGAGAGGGGTGCCTGGGTGACTCAGTTGTTAGGCGTCTGCCTTCGGCTCAGGTCATGATCCCAGGGTCCTGGGATTGAGTCCCGTGTCGGGCTCTCTGCTCAGCGGGGAGCCTGCTTCCTCCTCTCTCTCTGCCTGCCTCTCTGCCTACTTGTGATCTGTCAAATAAATAAATAAAATCTTAAAAAAAAAAAAGGCAAGCTTAAGAGAAAAAAAAAAGTACCATATAAACACCGGCTACTCTAGATCCCTTCTTTAGGAACATCGGAGAAAAAGGAACGTGAGCTCTCAGGGATAATTAAGTTCCCCTGCGTCAGCTGCTGTGAGCTTTTGCACACATTTTTCACTTCCATCTTAGAACACCCTATGAAATTATCGCAATTAACTCCTTTTGTTTCTGATTTATCCTGTCACTCGTCCTAGTTTAGGTGAGAGATTCAAATCAAAACTGGTCCATCTGCAAAACCAGGTTCTCTTCCACAGCTGCCTTTCAGAAACCCCGCAAAGAAAATTATTCAGTGCACTCCCTAGACCATAAGCCCCAGGTAAGTACGCAGTTCGGCAATAAGCATTTGCGACTGAAATTCCAGGGAGAGTAATAACCATGAATGCTGATGAGCTCAGCCCCACCAGGGTCAGCTCTATCATTAGCAAGATTTATGTTTATTGAATGTGCTCGATTTATTAGGTGAAAGAGATCAAATTGCTTAATGTTCAATTAAACTGTACTTGTCGAGGACAGGGAGGTAATGAAGTCTAAAGTCTTGGCAGGGTTTATGTTCTGCGGGACTCCCGTAAATGTTAATGCTCTAAGGAAACTCATGGACCACAGACCAGCCGGGCTCCCCCACCCCAGCAGTCACCTAACGCTGCCCTTCCAAGTTTAGTCACTCTTTGCGTTTCCAACAGATTGCTGTTTATTTAGCCGGACTCTCCCAGAGAGACAGATTAGTTGGGTACGAATGCCAAAAAGTGGAGGCTCCCTCTGCTTTCTAAAACCTGAATCCAAAATTTATACACTTGTAATGGTATTAAATCATGCCACATACGAAAACCCTGAAATAATGATTGATCTCTTGTGAATTTCTTATTAAGGACGGCATGAAGAGATTTCCCCATTTCTAAATACCCAGGGCTTTGCAAATAGAGCATTCAAGTCTTACATTCAGGCAATCACAGGGGACATGGGAATGAGGTAACCTCTAATGTTTGATAGGAGAAGAATGAACGGCACAATAAACAGGCAAACAAGAGGACAGTTCAACATGTTCGTTTTCTCAACTGATTTACCTCATATTTTCTAACTGTAAGACACCTACACCATTTTATTTTCTTCTTTCCTGCTCTTTAAATATCACTCTGCAGGGGCGCCTGGGTGGCTCAGTGGGTTAAAGCCTCTGCCTTTGGCTCAGGTCATGATCCCAGGGTCCTGGGATCGAGCCCCACATCAGGCTCTCTGCTCAGCAGGGAGCCTGCTTCCCTTCCTCTCTCAGCCTGCCTCTCTGCCTACTTGTCATCTCTGTCTGTCAGATAAATAAATAAAATCTTTAAAAAAAAAAATCACTCTGCAGTGACAATCTGAGAAGGCAACAAATAGCAAAAATTAGTAAGTAGTATGTATCAGGAATACACTGGGTTTTCTCTTTTTGTATTAACCAAGTAAGAATTACTTTAAAATAGGAGCTAAGTGTGTGCTTCAGAATAAGGGGGAGGTTGTACAATGCGGGGGATGTACTAAATGCCACTCAACTGTTCACTTGGAAATGGAAAATTCTATGGGGAACCTGGGTGGCTCAGTCGGCTAAGTGTCCAACTCTTCAAGTCAGCTCAGGTCTTGATCTCTGGGTCGTAAGTTCAAGCCCCATGTTCAGATCTACACTGGGTGTGGAGTTCACTTAAAAAAAAAAAGTAAACTGCAAATGCTTAATTTTCTTACGTGAATTTCACCTTAAAAAAAAAAAAAAAGTCATGGGACGCCTGGGTGGCTCAGTGGGTTGGGGCCTCTGCCTTCAGCTCAGGTCATGATCTCAGGGTCCTGGGATCGAGCCCCACATTGGGCTCTCTGCTCGGCAGGGAGCCTGCTTCCTCCTCTCTCTCTGCCTGTCTCTCTGCCTACTTGTGGTCTCTGTCAAATAGATGAATAAAATCTTTAAAAAAAAAGAAATTTAATAAAAAAAGTCATGAGAAACAAAAATAATACTGGAGTTCAGCTAACCTTTTTATTTTTAACTGGTAAAATGAGGAAACTAGTTGATCTCTGCGGTCCTTTCTAGTTTACATAGTCTATGATCCTGAATAGAAAATCTTTACTATTAGGCTGCAGAATCCAGGGAAGACAACTTGTCATGGAAACGTGTGGTTGTGATAGAAGGTAAACACCACAGGATGCCGGTATCGAGTTCAGTGATGCTCACCTAGATGTTTCCAGAATGATGGACAATCATGGAGTTTAATACACTGTAAGAAGTCAGTGTAACCTGTAAGGTTAGTCTCTCATTCACTTCTCTGCTGAGGAAATGGAGGTCCAGAAAAATTTAATGATATTCCAAAGACCAAGTGAGGTAAATTCTTAAAATATAACATTTTCTTTTGCTAAAAACAAATTATTAAAATATAAGGGTAAAGGTGATTGGGTTTCAAAGTATAGTATTTTAGCATTGCTCTTTTAAGTTTTGAAGCAAAGAAAGCTGTATTAATATTTGTCCAAAACTAGCTTGAAGGACGCCTGTATGGCTCAGTCAGTTAAGCGTCTGCCTTTGGATCAGGTCATGATCTCAGGGTCCTGGGATTGATTGGGCACCATGTTGGCAGACTCCCTGCTCAACGGGGAGCCTGCTTCTCCCTCTTCCTTCCTCGGCCCCTATCCCTGTGTGTTTGGTCTCTCTCTCTCTCTCTCTCTTAATCTTTAAAAAAAAAAAAACTAGCTTAATATTCTGAAATACAGATCTCAAGGTTATGAGATAAAGATACACTGTTAAATCTGTTATAATTTGAAGGGCAAATTCTAGGTAATTTATAGAATATTAAAGTAATCCTAAACAGAACCAATATTATTATCCATTCACTTAGTACAAAGTAAAACTGAGCTTTTTAAAGATGATTTTCCTATATATTGCCATTTACTTTAATCTGAAATGACTCTCTTTTACCTTCCCCTCTGGTCTATTCAGAATCAGATAATGTCTCAGTAGCTCTTGCTCCTGGCAGTGATTTCTTTAGCTACACTCTGTAGGTACTCACAGATGACCATGTGAATGGCATCTTCTGGAGTGGAGCAGTGCACAACCAGCACAACCGTTCACAACAGCTCTGCAGGCCACTGAGACTTGAATCTCAGAAGGAAGCAGGAGGAAGGCATACTGTGTCCTAAGCTCCCCAGTGAGCTAATCTTTTGAAATCTGCTTCTCTTTTAAGATACTGGCTACTGATATGGAGCCAAAACAGTGCCCTCCCTAGCTTCTCCTCCTTGCAGATCTGTGTCAGCACAAAGACAGGAGCGTGACTGCTTTCTAAGCACTTTCTCGATGCTTTTCTCCCAAACATCATAGGCCCACTCTGGGTGTTGCCTGAAGGGAGACCAGATAAACTTCCTCTTGGCCCTGCTCTGCCAGGCTTGCCTATTCTGGCCAAGAGGTCAGAGGCACGGGTGGCCAGCAGCTTTGTTCTAAGCACAGCTGTCTCGTAAGTTCAATTAAGAAAATGTCAGAACAAGCACAATGTTATTTGAATTCAAAACCTCAAACATAAAATGCAGCTTTCAATAATTATGTGCTGTGGCTTTGCCACAGCTCCATTCACCACATTTCATTCTCCTCCAAGGACATTCCAACTCCTCTTATCACTGCAGAAGGGGAACAAAAATCATCACAGCAGCAAAGTGTATTTAAAATATGTGAAAGCAAAATTTCCACGCGGAGCAAATCACTGAACAGAAAATAACACTGAAAAGGTGTTTCTAGAAACTGACTGCCTATTTGTAATCTCTGATTTCAAGGGAGAAAGCCCGAGCTGCTAAACATTGTAGTTTTGAGAAAAATGAAAACGCTTGTTCATTAAAAATAGAAGTGTTGCTTTTTGTCAGCAGATGGCTCATTTGATGTGTATGTCTTAATTGTTCTGCTTTGTCTCTAAAGGAGAAAGATTCTAATAGGACATCACAATCAAACTGACTTTCTGTTCAGAGTATTTTATATAAGAATGGGGCCAAATACCTTCTTAGCCCTTCAAGGCAGCACAGCTTTTAAGAAAATAAGCACTGAATACAACGGACACCGCAAAGTCCAAGCTGTGTGCAAACTGAAGTTTCGGAAGCGCTCAGGACCCCAAATGGTAATCCTGTCATCAAATTCTGCTCACACCGAACTGTTCTCTCATTGTTTGGGAGCCCTTGAGACAATCGTTTCCACCGGTTCTCAGAAGAGTTAATATTCCGCTTTGCAATTTAGCAAGGTCTGCAGCTGGTGTTCCAGGCCCATGCTGGCTCCCGAACCCCAGGGCACTGGGTTTGGGGACTATCTGGTTCCAGGAACACCTCCAGAGAGCTGTCTCCAGTACTGTGGCAGGAGATGGAGTCCGTTATCCCCACTATTAGGGCTGGGTTGTCGCTGATGTGTTTATTCGTTTGTTTTTTTGTTTTCCTTTTTAACTGTCCTTACTCCGAAAACACACCAGGTTTCCTTTTTTTGTAAAAATGTTATTATTTTTTTTCATAAAAATGTTTTTAAACAGTGACTACAACGTATGATCTTAACCTGAATGTGACTGACTTGTCTGGTGCTTTCTCTTTGTCTGATGCACCTGCCCAAAGCAAGGTTGTTTTTAAAAATACACTTTTTAGCTTCATTTCTAGTATTCTTCCTCTGAGGCACTGACCCTCCTCTTTGTAGCAGGCTTCTCTGTCACTCATCCCTGCGGACTCCTTCCCCCCCTCAAGTCCCATCTCTTCTTCACAGCCTGACTTGCCCTTCGCCCAGCGGGGGTTGGGGGGAGCCCCTGGCTAAGGGCTAAGTATTCTACCTCCTTCCCTGCCCTTCCCCAGCATGCATGGGGGAGGGGGAAGAACTGAAAACTAAGGTCCTTCCGTGAGTGTGATTTCAGTGGGCAGTGCAGAAGGCCCACAAAATGCAAATATTTAAACTTTTTCTCAATCCCACTCGTGATAGCTAATTTCATGTGCCAACCTGGCTGGGTCCTGGGGTGCCCTGATGTAGTTGGTCAAACGTTGTTTTGGGCATCTCTGTGAGGGTGTTTTTGGATGAGATCAACATTTAAGTTGGTGGGTCTGAATAAAGCAAATTGCCCTCCATCGTGTGGGTGGATCTCACTCAGTCCTGAACGACTGAGTCACTGAGTCATTGAAAAGAACAGAGAATGACCTTCTGAGTGAGAGAAAATTCTCCAGCCCATAGCCCACAGCCCACTCCCTTGGGCTCTTCCTGCCTGAAGGCCTGTGACCTGGAGCCTGGGGTCCCCTCAAATGTCCCACATCACCAGCGCACCCTGCAGATTTTGAATTTACCAGCTTCTATATTTACGGGAACAAATTCCTTATAATAAATGAATGAATGAATCAATCAACCAATCAAGAAATCCCTCTTTTATTGGGTCAGTTTTTCTGGAGAACTCTGACCCCCCAGCCTACCTTACAGGCACAAGGGAAGTTAATCGTCAGTCTGAGCCGTCAGGGTGGTGGGGAATCTCCCCGCAGGGTGAGCACCAGGGTGAGCTGGTAAATTACGGGGAGTCAACACGCAGACGGAGAAAAATTTATGCTAATTTTATCTGCCCTATTATTCTCTTCAGAGTCCCTGTACTAGAGGATACTGATTATAAAAATAATAGATGAGAAACCCCGCTCACATGGAAGGAATGAAATGTGCCCAGCATATCACACACGGACGCTCAGACTCCCACGGGACTATACACGTCCTACGTGCTGGTCCCAATTCCTTAATAATGGACAATCACAGCCATGAATCTTTCCAGTCAGTGACCTCAGCTAGCCTGAGGTGGAAATTCTGCTAGTAATGATGTACATGAAGCCTAGAATAGGAATACTCTTCTGTTAAGGTTTGAGAATTAGGTTTTTGTTATTTTGTATATTTATAATGTTTCAGAGGACCATGTAATAGAGAATCAGACAGAGAGACCTTATGATTTTAATCTGAAATAAAGCTGACTTTAGATTAGGATTTGTGTTGAATGAGAATTGAGAGAACTTGATTACGTTGGTAAACAGGATTTAAACTTATTAAAAATTAAATTTGTCATTTTAAGTTTCATTTATTAGATTTATAAAAGCTGCTTCAGCCCTTAAGAAGAAAATGCTGATTAGGATTGTGGGCTACCCTTTCCAGTATATATAAAGTGCTGGAGAGAAAATCAAATAGATAAAACTTATAAACGGAGACCAAGGTGTTAAGAGAGTTAACACAATTTCGATATAGAAGTCACTCTAAAGGAAAGTTTTATTTCTTCCTTGATTTATTTAAAGGTTCATCAGAAAATAAAGCTTGATCTTATTATAAACATAATGGACTTATAAGGAGCAGGGCAAAATGTATAAATTCTCAGGAAAATCTAGGTTCTAACATTATTTTGCTTTTTTACTAAAAAAATTGATACATTGAACACACTGAATGTTCATTTAAAAGCCAACATTAAATGAGCCTTTCCAGCCACAAAGCCTCCCTTAGCTTACATAGTCTTAGCTTTGGAGACTGGAAGGGCATGAAAGGAGCAGTGTCTCTTGGGATTCACCGAGCCCTTTGACTCTGTGAGTCCCCAAACACTCTTCCAATTTTTCATTGTCTTTAATTCTTGCCTCCTTTCAAAGAAGACTTCTAGCACCGAATAAAAGGTAGCAGTGGGGAGAAGCATTAGCTCAACTCATTTCCTGGAACAAGATTTGATTTGCTAACATCTACAGAGCATTTCCTGTGATCCAAGCATCTCCCATACATTTATCACATTTAACCCTCGGACGACCTATTGTTGCTGCTGCCATTTGACAAGCAAGAAAACTGACATAATGATTACATCACAAAGCTATGTCTGCCTAATTTGCTACTAAATTTTATATTGCAACAGTCCTCTTATAGGAAGAAAAGCATTTTTACTCCTTTCTAGAAGGCGTAAGAGGAAGTAAATACATCTTTTCCATAAGAAACATAAATTGCTCACTTACCATGCCCTACAGTATCCCATTCAACCTAGTTCCACAGATACCAAGGATTACATCCCCGGGAATGGGACCACTTACTGCTCTACGTAACTACGGCAGACATTATGTGTGCAGGTTTAGTAGCCAGAATTTAGGAGGCCTTTTATATCTTTCCAGGGTGACTTCAATGCTCCACTATAATTTATTAACAGCTATGCTTCCTTTAATCATCATATTCAGGATCTCTGATCAAAAATGATCAATGCTTTTGTACTCCAAGAGTATTAATTACCATATCCCCTCACAAGAGTTCTCCACTTTGGATAAAGGAAACTAAAGTAACTTGTCCAGAGCAGCCGACTGAAGCAGTGCCAGAAAGAGAACGAGATCCCTGGGCTGCCTCAGCCGAAGGCAGTGACCACTCACTGTGCCTCGGTTGGAGGATGTTCCAAAGTTATTATTAACATTCTTTGGAAACATGTTTCTTGGAAAAGGCTTTAAGCCATGACTGCTGAAAGGACCTTTGGAACCACTGCCCAGTTACGATATTTTTTCAAGTTCAGTCCATGACTCAAATCCCTGCCTTCCTTCACACCTCCAAGGGTATTATGAAACTTCTTACACAGAGATATTTGCGAATATGTAAGAACCGGACATGGATATGGAAGAAATCACCAGCTCAGTTGTTCAGAATCAGATTCCAAAGTCTTTCCCTTTTGCAAAACCATATGAAAAAATTGGGGGTAGGTTAGCTATCAGGACGTGTTAAAAAAAATTGGTGTTGCAGCAAATGGAGAATTTATTAAATAAGGGTATCACGTACACATTAGGATGAGACAACATTTAGGAAAAAACTCTTCTAATTTAGTAAGATAATTGTATAGTATGTTAGTTTTACAGAATTAAAATTTATACTTCATGTAAAAGGCAAACTGTATACCTGTTCCAAAATTTGTTGGCTAGTGCATCCAGGTGTGTAATAAATAATGAAACGAAGGAAGAAATATGTAAGTAATTTAACTAAAACTGAAAACAGGTAAACTATAAATAATTTAAGATGGCTTTTCAACCACAGTTTTTATTCCTAATTATACCTTGCATATCATAGTTTAAAAATTCCCCAATGACAGAATTGATTTCAAATTTTTCTTATGCTGTAATGACTACATTTCCCCCACCCCCAGCACTCAAGTAGAAGCATGATTAGTATCCCCAGAACTAGAATTTCTGCACCAAATGTATCTCTACATTTTTATCTCCCCACTGTTCTCTCAGAAAAACTGAGAGGACCATTCCTCTCATTTTGATTAATATTAGTATTTTACAAAACTGTTTTAACATTTTCCCATCTCTTTTGCAGCACTAGTTTCCTTAGAGATTTATTTATTTATTTATTTTTAAATTACTCTCACCTTTCCACACCTGACGTTAGGCGTTAAGAATTCTTCAGAGGGTCCAACACCTGTAGTGCAGTACACCATACTACCCATAGGTGGCACTCTCCGAACACACTAAAGTGTCCCATCAAAATTTCTTCAGTTTTAGGTCAGGACTTTAAGTCTTTATCTTCAATTTACTTAGGATGCGTCTAATTATTTTGATAATTTATTTAACAGAAGCCTAATTATTTTAATGAGATAGCCATAGACATTGGGACCCCTGGGCATTTTATTATTATTTTTAAGATTTATTTGAGAGTGAGAGAGCACGTGCGTGTGCACATGCAAACACTCTAGCCTGAGCAGGCGGAGGACCTGAGGAAGAGAATTCTCAATTCTTAACTCCCCACTGAGCACAGAGGGGGCCCCCTCCCCTCCCCCATGGTTCTTGATCCCAGGGCCCTGAGATCATGACCTGAGCTAAAATCAAGAGTCAAGACGCTTAATGACTGAGCCACTCAAGTTCTGCAGCCCTGGGTATTTTAGATTCCAGTATCCAAGTGTGTCTAATTTTCTTTCACATGTGGGTTAATGGGTTTTTATTTCCATGCGATAACAGCATCCCATATATCTTGCAATTCATAGGTACATTTTCCAGAAAATTCAAGTTTATGCTTTTAAGAACAGCAATAAAAATATTAAAAATTCATTTTAGATAAATGCAAGGCATCACCAAGTTTTACTTACCAAGAATTACTGCCTTGCTTTAGTCCCTTAATTCGTAAAATATATATTGTTGTTACTCGCAGCAGTGTGCTAGACTGACGCAGAGCTGATGACTCTGACACCGGCTCTCATTTGGCTAACCTTATCCCCTGGATCTGAAGCTGCAGTTTCTCCCAGTCCTATTAATGATGTGGGTAAAACAGTTTTCCCTGACTTCGTTTTCCAAACTGTGTTTTTTTCTCCCAGAGTCTGGAATAAGACATCATGATAAAGAAATCAAACTTGCGGGTCCTCCCAAAGCAGTTCAGGCCCCCTCTCCTCAAACATTTTAAAAGCAGGCAGCACCCAAAGGTATGGAGAGGGAAAGGAGAAGAAGAGGCAGGAGTGGGAATGAGGGAAGAGAGGCCTCCAGACTAGGATGGGAAGGCTGAAGGCACACGATGCCGTCCACAGACTAAGCGCTGTCCCACCTGCAGGGTCACCCTCAATCATCCGGAACCTCGGCTAATGCCTGGTGTCTGGCCTCCATCTAGTAGAGGATGAAGACGGGAACCCAAGTGGCCCCAGGAACGTACTGAATTATACGACTCTGCAATTCTCCTCATGTAAAGTTGCCCGGACACAATGTGTCCCCCTCCACTCCTGTCCCCGGCATGTGGTACCAATCCTCAAGATGCCATCGAACTTCAGAGAACGCTACTGAACCAGCCCCTCCTACCCTCTCCAACGACCAGTATTCTCAGACAGAGCTGCTGCCTTAGCAAGAATTAGTGCCCGTGACCTGTTGGACCAGAAGTGTGAAAGCCCGCTCCGGAGCCAAGGCTTTACTTTACACCGCACTTTAATGCTCGAGGCTGATGACAAGCTGCGATTTATTCCTCAAGTTCCCCGGCACTGTTTCCATCAGTAACTAATTGTTCCCCGAAGCAGTGCTGAGCTCCTAGGGAAACTGGACGGTTCAGTGCCTGAGAGGCTGGGATGAATCCAGTGCTTATACTAACACACAGACGATGTGGTCCTTTTCGGCTCTCAGGATATCCATGAACAACATATTTAAAAGATTCAGTGACAGAAATGATGAGGAAATGTGTTTGAAAATCACACATTCTTTGTTTCCTCGTTGGAGAATTGGTAACAGCTTTAAAGTTGGTTTTTAACAAAATCAAGGTAGATGCCCTTAGATGTCTTTCGAACATCTTGTGTGCTGGTCTGAGGACCAGCGGCATCTGCGTCATCTTGGGACGTGCTAGAAATGCCGAGCCCTGCTCACCTCTTCGCATCTAAAAACCAGAATCTGGTTTTTATAAGATGTACAGGTAATTGGCACGCCCACTGATATTTATGAAGCAGCTGTCTCGAAAAGCAAGTCTTCTACGAGGACAATTACTTCTGCATTTGTCTATCCTTCATTCATGCCCAGACGCTCTTAGATAACTGTATATTTTATAAGACCCTCCGATTTCAGGTACATTTGAAAAATGCATCTGACCTGAGTCACTCAGCAGTAAGTAGCAACAGCTGCTACTATCTTCCGGCTTGTCAAAGACTCCTCTAGGTGTTCCTGTATTAACTTACTCAATTCTTAAAACAGCGCTGAGGTAGGTGAAATTATTTCCACATGAGGAAACAGAGGCACAGAGTGACCAAGTAACAAGGTCCTGTAGATAAGAAGTTGCGCAAGCAGGAGTCAAAGGCAGAGCCTGTGCTGATCGCTGTGCCCTGGCTCCCCTCAGGGACTCTATTCCAGCAGGAACACCCAGCAGGAGATGGTCTGCTGTAGGTACAACCGGAATGTCAGGGGCTAATGCAGGCAGTGCAGGCTGGTCAGGGGACCGCGGGGAAACCTCTTTAATTTCGCTGTGGACCTTCTCTGTGGATTCAGAATGAGTGACTCCTAAGTGGGGCCTAAGACCATAATCGTAGGGATATAACAGAAATACTCCTTGTGGGCTGCTTAACTTACTCCTGTCCTCCCGACTAAACCGTTTAGAACAACAGTTTTCAGTATGTGTTCTCTGGAACCCTGGGGTTCTTCACAGATACCTCAAGAGCCTAAGTAGCTATTCTCCCAGTCAGTTCCCCCAGCATCTTTGAGGTTAATGAATTTATATGCTGCATCTTAAAATAATTCAGTGGACAAAAAATTACCAATGTTTAAACAATAAAAGATTGAAAACCACTGATTTGGTGGACTATAGGCTAGAGATTCTTTTTGGAGAATTTATCCTAAGTACTGTACTATACATATATAAATTAAGAGTGTGGCAATGCTAGTTATTATAATTATATAATGCTATTATAATTAGCAATGCTAATTATTTTTTAAATTTGCCAATGGGTACCATTCTTTTCCTGATACCCCATACCCTCCTAAAAATGTTATACACTATGTATTTGTTCACACATATTCGTTCAAATTTACATTTAAAATGTGTTTAGTCTTCCATAAGAGACTCTTAATCTCACAAAACAAACTGAGGGTTGCTGGGGGAAGGGGCATAGGGAGAGGCTGGTTGGGGTTATGGACATTGGGGAGGGGGAGTGCTATGGTGAGTGCTATGAAATGTAAACCTGGTGATTTACAGACCTGTACCCCTGAGGCTAATAATACATTATATGTTAATAAAAATTTTTAAAAAAAGTGTTTAGCCTTAGTTAAAAATAACTGATACAATATTCTAAGATTAATTCCTAACCGCAACATACCTGACTATTCTTCCAAAAGCTATGTCAATTAAATTTGATTTTCAAAGGCACGGCTTGTCAGATTTATATGCAGTAACTAGTTAATATCACAGGAGCCAAACAGGGACAGAAGAAAATGGAAATATGTGCAGAATCTCCATAAAGGAGTTTGCAGAAAGACAAGCACACATACCATAACCCAAATGTTGGTTTGTGAACAGAATATGCACAAAGCTCTTACAAATTAATAAGAAAAAGACACCAAGTCCAAGAAAAAAAAAAATGGGCAAAGGATGTGATAAACAGTTCACTGACAAAGAAATGCCTATCATTTGAACATGAAAGATGGGAAAAACATGAAAAAGATGATCTAATTCCCTAGAAATAAGTGAGACGCATGTAAGATACTCTTCTCACCCATCTGATAAAAACAGTTCTAAGGGGCACCTGGGTGGCTCAGTGGGTTAAGCCTCTGCCCTCGGCTCAGGTCATGGTCTCAGGGTCCTGGGATCAAGCCCCGTGTCGGGCTCTCTGCTCAGTGTGGAGCCTGCTTCCCCCCTCTCTCTCTGCCTGTCTCTCTGCCCACTTACGATCTCTCTCTGTGTCAAATAAATAAATAATGTCTTTATTTAAAAACAACAACAACAACAACAACAAAACAGTTCTCAAGACTGCAAATACCCAGTGGTAGAAGGGTATGAGGAAAGAGTCATTTCAAATGCTGTCAAGTTGAGTGCAAATTTGCACAATAAGTTCAGAGTAATACAGTAAATATAAAGTGCACATACTTCCTGACCCAGCATTTTCATTTGCAGGAATTTTCTCCCGCAGGTATATATAAGACGCACATATGAAGGTTCCCTGCAGCTGGATTTATAAGAGGAAAATCGAGATCGTGGCAAGAGGTGAGAGGAACAAACGACCCCAATGTCCAGGGCGGGAGGTGACTTGAAAGAAAACCTCGCACATCCATAAAACAATCTGTGTAGCCATGTAAGAGTTACCATCTTTCAGCGGTTCTCAGATACCCCAGATTGTAACAAGCATTGTGATAGAGCAGACATTAAAACATGGGAAAAAAAAAAGGCTCGTGGCCATTGTTTGATGCTGTCATTTGTACGATAGCCCCAATTTCAGAGATGCTGAAGAATAAAACAAAAAAACAAAGTGTGTGTTATGGATGATACAGAATTCAGTTTTAAATAATGCTCTTAAACACACAGGTGCCTGAGTGGCTCTGTTGGTCAAGTGTCTGACTTGTGGTTTTGGCTCAGGCCATGATCTCAGAGTCATGGTCTCATGGGTGGTGAGCTCTATCCCCACGTCTTCAAGCCCTGCTCAGTAGGGAGTCTGCTTGAAGCTTCTCTCCCTCTGTCCGTGCTCGCTCGCTTGCTTTCTCTCTCTCAAATAAATCTTTAAAAAATACGAATATAAATGCAGCTATATAACAATAATTAATGTGTAGGAAAAAAGGTATTGATTAAAAAAAAACAACTATTAAGAATGAATATCGATAAGGAGGAGTGGAATTCAGTTGTGGTGCAGTAGGTGGAGAGGGACAGAATACCTTCTTCAATTATTTCTTCAGAAGGGGTATATGCTATTTTTGAAAAAAAATTAAACAGCAAAAACCACAGGCTAAGTAAAATGATCTGAGGTATCAGCAACGTGAGATGTCTCAAGCCTCCTACGGCTGTCACTCTCCTCTCCGTGGGCATCTGCCTCCGGGAGGGGAGGCCACAGTAATGCTAACAATTACAGCCTTCCCTGTGTTCCTGCCCTGCCTGCGCCTTCCCCACCCTCAACAACCCAACAAGGGAGACATAGGCGCTGCTGTATCACAAATGAGCTGTGCTGGGTGAGGTTGTTTTTCTCAATGGGCCATTCTGGATCCCCAACCGAGACTCTCTGGCCCTAGAACCCATCCTCTTTCTTACCTTTTTTTTTTTTTTTTTAAGATTTTATTTATTTATTTGAGAGAGATAGAGAGAGCACAAGTAGGCAGAGAGGCAGGCAGAGGGAGAGGGAGAAGCAGGCTCCCTGCTGAGCAGGGAGCCTGATGCGGGGCCTGATCCCAGGACCCTGAGATCATGACCTGAGCGGAAGGTAGATGCTTAACCAACTAAGCCACCCAGGCGCCCCTACCCATCCTCTTTCTAGTCCTGGGCTACTATCACCATCGATTTCTTTATGTCTTTGCTCTTTATCCTTTGCAAGTCCTTTCCTTTTATGGCATTTCAAATCACTTTCTTTTTTATGCTACACTGGTTTTAGGTTATTGCCAATTTGAAAAGCTACAAAATAGCTTGAAAGTTGCATTCTAATGAACTGAAAACAAATGCATTTCCTCTTTTTGGGAAATGTTTTTCCTCTTGACTATTCTGAGAATGTTTTCATGACACACTCCTTCACTTTATACCCACACACACATTATCTTTCCAGCTTTAACAAATGGATTTCATAGCCAAAGACAAAATGATACACCAACACTCTCACGGACTTTCCTTTAAAGAGCAGGAAGTGGCTGCAGAGGTAAGGAGAGAAGTACGTAGTCAGTGCACAAGTCGGCAGTCACCAGACCACCCAGAGTCAGAACCGCCAGGTCCTCCCCCAGAGCAAGGAGAGGGAATAAACGCGGAGCCTAGCTGTTGCATTTTCCATATGGCCAAAGGTTTATCCTCTGATCTAACCCTGGAAATCAAAGGCCATTGGTTGAAATACATTTTCACTTACTTTCTACTCTCTTCCTTTGTTATTCTAACCCTTTTTTTGGTCCCTCTCACCAAGAGGCTGACATAAAAACCAGGACTTTGCCCTACAAAGATTGTCTACAGTCTCGAACACTTTTTTGCTCTGAGTAGGCACTGTTAGAAATGAGAAAGACTGTAGGAAGAAAAGGAAGTGTCAGGAAATATAAATTCCCAAGATGTATGTCACCAACTGCTAAGTTGCGCGATGTTTCTTTGGGGTCATGTGTCATTCTTCGGTGAAACAGAATGGATTTCAAAAATTCATGGCGGGGTCTGGACTGGAGCACACGTCCCACACCACAGCTCTGATGAAAGTAAGGAATCAGGAGCGAAGCTGAAGATAGAGAAGGGAAAGGATCGCCAGGCTCCAAAGGAGGAGAGAGGAACTCCAGCAGAAGGAGCTGCCTCCGGGCTCACCTGAATCCTTCATGGGGCAGAGCGCGCACTGCATACCCCAGGCCTCGCCATACAAGCAGCAGCACTCCGTGTAAGTCGTCTGCTTGCCAACGAGAGGCCGGCTACACACATACTCCTCGCTCAGATGTTCCCAGCACAGGTCCTGGTAGACATCAGTTTCTTCTATTTGTTCTGAAAGGGAAAACATGGTTCCATGACAATCGCACTGTTATTCCTATTTCATAAACAGTGTGGTGGAAGCCAGTGAGTCTCAAAGTTTCCATCTCTATTTCTGAGAGTGACTTCCAAGTACAATTCTTTTTTTTTTTTTTTTTTTTTTTAAGATTATATTTATTTATGAGAGAGAGAGAGAGAGCGAGCACAGGCAGACAGAATGGCAGGCAGAGGCAGAGGGAGAAGCAGGCTCCCTGCAGAGCAAGGAGCCGGATGTGGGACTCGATCCCAGGACGCTGGGATCATGACCTGAGCCGAAGGCAGCTGCTTAACCAACTGAGCCACCCAGGCGTCCCTCCAAGTACAATTCTGAAGCCGGTCTGGTCTTTCCATGGATCTAACCTCTGTCATCTCCCACCGGGTGTCTTTCCATCCGCTGTAATTCAACCTGCCCATCATGTTCCAATTAAACCCCTCCCTCTGCAGCTTCCCATCATTCTAGAAAGCACCGCACTGTCTCCCTTCTACACTCCATAATCCTAAAGCACTTCTGATTTTCCACTCTTTCCTTTTTTTTTTTTTTTACACCCACGCTTCTGTCAGATCCTACCAATTCTTTCTACATAACACTTTGCAGATTCATGCTTTCTCACCCAATTCATCCACCAAAGCCTGGCCTAGTGACACTTCCCGCTCAAGTACTCAATTCCAAACTTCCTGCCTTTCAACTGAAGTCATCCAAGGTTGCTCCTGACAGTGATGATGGATAGATCAATTATGCCAATTACGAGTAGTGTATCAACTCCCCGGGGATAAACAGTGAGATTTACTGGGACGGACTTGCATCTCAGATCCAAACGTACCGTGCGACTCCGTTGGGGGTATACACCTTTTCTCTGAAGCATCCAGGACCATTGGGTGGGTACAGAAGCAGTTATAAGAGCCTTCTGTGTTAACGCACTGGCCATCAATACAACTACTGGGGTCCTGACATTCATCCAAATCTTAAGAGAAAAAAAATTATTAAAGACAATCAGCAATCAGTTGTACCTCATACACGTCCGAAACTTTACACACTGCTAACTTTCGTCCAGATTCCAGGAGCTGCCACACGTTCAGTAACTACACATCATCATCCAAGACAGAATAGCTCTGACTATAAAAATATTAAGTTGTATCGATTGGAAAAATAATTGTGCCATGCTGCTGCTGACATTAAAGAAAGAAAGAAAACATTTAGGAACAGGATATGCTTCGAAATTCAAGATAAAATGTCTATGATAGCTTTAAAATTATTTCCTTTTTGCTATGTTTTTTCTGCCTAGTGTATATGGTTTTCTGCTTAAGTCTTAAAGTCTGGGTCAGTATTTAAAAATGACTTTCACTTGCATGGTTTGAGTGATGAAACAGGAGGCTCCCCAGACCAAAAGAACACTTTGGTTAAACCAGTGATCTGAATTATAATTCCACATTGAATATTAACTCTTTGCTTGAAATCTGTTCAAATAAGAGTATGGAGGTTTTTTATTTTCTTAAATCTCGCTCAAGAAAAAGATCCGTAAAACATTTGAAGATCTTTCCGACATGTGACTCAGATGCTAGGGAGCTGTTTTTACTACACAGCGTTTACTTATCTTTCTCCATCTGTGTATTTTCACAGCACAATGTGGCTTCTTCACACTTACCAAAGCACTGCAGTTTGACGGGATCATAGTATGTCCCCTGCTTACAGTAGCATTCGTAACCAGGCTGAGTGTTCAGACAGAAGCCATTTTTACAGATTTCTTGCCCAAAGAGCATGCATTCATCTGCATCTGTGGGGGGGGGGGGAAATGGAGAAAGAGAACAGTTAGCTTAGGTCTTTCAGTTAAAAAGAAAAGTCTAACTGATATGGGGTTTCAAGTTAGATATTATGGTATTCATAGCCCAAAGAATCTTCAGATACAACAACAGAAAATTCTTAAGGTTTTCAGAATTTATCATAGTTTTAAGAACTAATTTTTAGAAAAATTTTTAGAAAAGTTTTCAGAAATTTAGAATAAAATTTTAAGAAAATTCTTAAAGACCTAACTCACAGATGTGGAGACAGACTCTGTGATACCTATAGAACAATGTCCAAAACATTAGAGCAGAAGGTCTTCTTGTAAAGACCATCTCTGGGTTGCTACCTCCTATTTGATGAAATAACCTATGGATTTCACAATGCAACCAACGATATTTTCATAAGAATATACCTTTTAAGAAAAGTGGCTTCTATAAATGTATATTTTGGCCCATTAACTAGTTGAGGCGAAGAACACTCCCAAGGAGAGTTTGATGGGACTCAATGAGGCTTCTTTCTTGGTGATAATGACCAGCTAAGAAAAGCACAAGTTGCTAAGGGGGGTGGCAGGCCCACTCCTCCACAGAATTTATAGTGCTCGCCATCTGCAAACCTCAGTTTACTCAGTGCTAAGTTGGAGACAACAGGAACATCTGCCTGATAGGACTCAAACAACTGAATGAGAAAATCCATGTAGAAGAATCCACAGACTCTCATAAACTAGTATCCCTTACTTTCATTGCTATTATTATTATCATCAGTTCTAGCATTTTAGAGCAAATGCCATCTCATTAAAAAGAAATCATAGGATGGGGCGCCTGGGTGGCTCAGTGGGTTAAAGCCTCTGCCTTTGGCTCAGGTCACAATCTCAGGGTCCTGGGATTGAGCCCCACATCGGGCTCTCTGCTCATCAGGGAGCCTGTTTCCCCCTCTCTCTCTGCCTGCCTCTCTGCCTACTTGTGATCTCTCTCTTTGTCAAATAAATAAATAAAATCTTTAAAAAAAAAAAAAGAAAAAAAAAGAAATCATAGGCTCCAAAGATGAATCACTCAAAGTTACACAGCTGGAAAATGGCAAAGTCAAGTCCATAATACATGGCTGTTTGGATCTGCAACTAATATTCCAACCATTTACAGCACTGCTAAGACAGGGTGAGGAGGAACTTATTTTTATATGAGAGAGGGTGACTTTATGGTAAAATCAGGGCTCTGTTCCACAATATGAAGTGAGATTTAACTATATCCCTGCAAAAACAAAGTAGGATATTTGTGAACTTGAAAACCGTTAAACACATATTGCAAACCAAGTCTTGTTATTTGATTGGACTAAATCATAAAAAGATTTAAAAAAACATATGGAATTTCTTACCCAGCTACTGACTATCATTAAGACACTATTCTCAACAACGGAAGGACAATAAAAATGTTTAGTCTATATTCCAGACACTTAGCAGTTTTCAATCTTAAAATGTAAAGGGGGGGGAACCCACATTGTATATAAGATGTCAATAATACCTCTATCATGGAAATGTCAAAAGTGAGTGGTTACCAAGGAAATATTCATACATATGGTTTAAATTTTGCCAAAAAGGCTGTGCATTTATTTTAGAGTTATAGACTAATAGCATTAAATATAGAAAACACATCTACTTTAGTTTTCTTCTTTTCTATTCCTTATGAGGAATCTGTAGCCTTTGGTAAAAAGTCTCTTAGCCATAGTGGGATGAGTTCTAAAAAGGGCAAGAATCTTAACTTTGTTGATAACCACACAGACCAACAGAATGGCAGTCAAAATTACACGGTTTTAAATGATATTATTTCTCACATATCTCTGGAATAAAAGAATAAATTTATAAAAGTACCCCGTAGGTACAGAATTTTGTGTTAAGTATTTTTAGTATGTTACCTCATTTAATTCTCACAATAAACCTCGGAGACATTACTCCTACCTCAGATAGGAAGAGATGGAGACTCAGCAGGTTAACAGGACATCCCAAGGCCAACAGTCCTGTTTTCTAAATCCCAAGACAGACCTCTGCCTGGAGTCTGTAGGGGCCCTCCAATAGAAGAATTAAAGACTTTCTAATAATTTTCCATGATTAGAAGAACTCTAATTCTGTCAAACCCAAGCCATGATTTTACTTGAATGATGAGATGCACATGTGTTGCAAATCCGCTTCTGTTTGATTCTGACCTTTATAGCTCTCACCACCCGTCTCGTAAGAGGATTCTCCACTGGGGACAAAACCTTTCCCTCTAGGACACATTTCGGTGAATTCAGCTGAGTTCAGGAGAGACCCAAAACAAACAAACAAACAAACAAACAAACAAATGGGTTAAAAGAAGAAAAAAAAAAGAATATCCTCCATTAATTTGTGTTTTAAACTCAGTTTTTCTTTCTCAGTAACTTTAAGGCAAATCTTGTCATCTAATTCGGGCACAATCTCCAAAATTACACAGTAGGGGCAAATAAATCTAATGGCTTTATAAGTTTACCAGTAACTTTAAAAAACTCCCCGAGCTCATGCACTTTTGATTTACCTACATTTTGGCTGATGTGATAACTTCCTTCTCCCTTACTGTGGTTTCTAGTGTTTTAAAGGTTTAGTAAGATTCCATTCAGGCAAGATCTTAGTCTAAATACGCAAGCTCTAGTTACAGATAATGCGGTGTCAGTTTTAGCAAAAAAGACTGGTTTTTAAAAAATGTAATAAAACTGAGTCACCTTTCTGCCAAAATACCCTATGGGACCTCATTGTAATAGTGTATTCTGTGATGGGACTGAAGTTAAGTTTAAGATTTCATTTGGAGGTAGGATGATGGGTGAGGATTCCAGGCCTGAATGAAATGTACTGCAAGGTGATCTCATCTCCGCTCTGTTACGGCAGGTCGCAGGCAATGCCATTGTTATGAGGCTTCAATGCAGAGACCAAAATGAGAACATGCCAAAGCCCTGGACAGCAGAAGACCAGACCCAATTATGAACACACCACTCAGCTGGTCCTTACCAGTCCCCACCACTGGGCAAGGGAAGATCTCACAGTTGTCTCCCCACCCGGCCCCGGAAGTACAGCAGCACTCTTGTTTGGTGACGTTGGGGGCCAGCACGTTATCACAGAGACTGGCATCGTTGAGATTATAGTAGCATTCTTTCTTTTCTTCCTTGGGTTGATCTTCATCTAAGTCTAAAGAGAGTGGAGAAAGTGAGAAGAGGACCTCCAAGACCCATCAGATCTGTATCACAACAGAGCAGAAGACACAACAGTAAAAAGGTAGGTGTGTCAGCATCATTTCACTTACACAAAGTGGCCCTTTTGCTTTCAGTGGTGGTGGATTCTTCCACTGCAAGATAAAAATGCCTGGAATCCTGAATCTTGATGGATTTCTAACACACCCCAAGAGTGTAAATCTGTCAAAATCATTTCCTTTTATGTTAACCAATTACTTTATTCTTGTACATTTGGCCATGACAAGAGTTTCCATATATGCTTTCTTGCCAAACATTGAGCCATTCTATATGAGCTGTAACACCTACTTAAATCAATGAAATGCCCCAACATTTGACCAGAGAAGTGGGGCCACACAAAACATTTAACTCTTAGGTGGTTATTTGAATCAACCATGCCCCAGTCTTTTCTGAATAGAACAAGGCAGCATAAGATAACCAGAAAAACACTGCAGTAACCTAAAGTCTATAAAATAACCTTTCGTTCCTGAAAGTCTACCTCAGTTACTACAAAATACGGTTTTGAAGGAAATAATGAGTACCAGCTAAACCTCAGGGTAAAATTTCAAGGCTGGGTTCTAGTCAGGCTCATATATTTTCCAACAGACTCAGTTTAACCCTCTGTGAGAAAAGACAAAGTGATGGGACAGAAAAGAAACAATGAGAACAAAGTCTACCTACTTTCAGAAAATACCACAAATGATTTAATCCCATCAGATTTGTAGTCTGTGAACAAGAGTGTGCTTTTAAAAAAATCAATAGGGGCACCTGGGGGGCTCAGATGGTTGGGCATCTGCCTTCGGCTCAGGTCATGGTCCCAGAGTCCTGGGATCAAGTCCCACATTGGGCTCCCAGCTCCATGGGGAGTCTGCTTCTCCCTCTGACCTCCCCCCTCATGCTCTCTCTCACTCTGTCTCTCTCTCTCTCTCTCTCTCTCAAAATAAATAAATAAAAATCTTTAAAAAAATAAAAACCAATCAATAGTTTCAGACTAGCCTTGTAAAATAGTCTAATCTCTTCCCTACCATAGGCTGTAGAGGTCGAATTACTGCCTATGATTTGGTTAGAACTTATTAATAGTTTTTATTTTATGCTGTATCAAATAAAGAGCTGACTACTGCCATCACAATTATTTAGATTAATTCCAGCAAAATATTTTTATCAGAAGGCTGTTGTTTCCAGATTTTTAGACACAAAGAAACTACAGGGACAAAGGGAAAAACATTTGCCAGTGAGGATAAGACATTAATGTCAACACTTACCTTTGTTTTGCAGTTGGTAGATAAACTGTATTACTAGGAAAGTTTAGTGAGGTATTTTCATAATAGTTTCCTATATATTTATTTTGGCAGGTTCAGGTTGACTGCGAAAACTAGATCAATATGCCCTATAGCAAGTCTTCCTAAAATAGAAGTTCACAGAATTCTATCAGAAAAGCTACTACCCTTTCTTTCCTCCTATGGCAAAGAAAACAAGCAAAACGACAAACAAAACTGATGTATACATTACTCTCGAAACACAGAACATCAATGAGAGTGTAAAAGATCCCTGCTCACACTTGATTTTGGTACTTCTCAGATCATTCTATCTTTGACATAATTCAGTCTGGACTCTAAGTTAGTGTTAATAGCTGATGACAAATTCCAACCTGGAATAAACGTCCAGGAAAAAGCAGAAATGCTGATTTCTACAGCAGTTTATGAAGCGGTTTTAAATCATTTCCTTGTGTGTGAAACCAGATAAAAACCTGCCACAACCCTCGTCCCCTCTAGCTTTCAGGCATGCAGAAGACAGAAATGGGCTTTGCCCACGTGGATGGAGCAGATGGCCACCACTTCATTCTCCTCGGGAGGGGCTCCAAGCTCTTACACACATAATTCTCTGGGAAATGTAAGGGCATTCCAAGTTATTAAAATCCATGGGGTGCCTGGGTGGCTCAGTGGGTTAAAGCCTCTGCCTTTGGCTCAGGTCATGATCTTAGGGTCCTGGGATCGAGTCCCGCATCGGGCTCTCTGCTCAGTGGTGAGCCTGCTCCGCCCCCCTGCCTGCCTCTCTGCCTACTCGTGATCTCTGTCAAATAAATAAATAAATAAATAAATAAATAAATAAATAAATAAATAAAATCTTAAAAAAAAAATCCATCATGAGCTCTGTAGAAAATTTTGTAAATGCTTCCCCAACACTTGTGAATAAATTGACAGCCTACTACTACTACTACTAATTCTGCT
The DNA here is from genome assembly GCF_010015895.1 of Lontra canadensis. Classification (NCBI taxonomy): domain Eukaryota; kingdom Metazoa; phylum Chordata; class Mammalia; order Carnivora; family Mustelidae; genus Lontra; species Lontra canadensis. Next base: position 4,676,197 of record NW_022631072.1, read on the forward strand.
CATTTTATTCAGATGACCTAAACGTGCAGCTAGCTATGAATGGATGCATTTAGAAATACTATTTAAATCAGCACCATAATTGGTCAAGTTTACAGTCTGTGCTAAAAGAGGGCTGAATAACTGTTTTCTTCTTGTGTTCAAAGTCATAGGTATGTCATAGTGTTTCGTACAAAATGGAAAACTATACAGGAGGACATCATGAAGATTGCTACATCCATAGGTAATGAGACACCACAGGCTTCTGTGTTAATAAATATGGTCTGTTTTCTACCATGTTTGTTTTACTCATAGCACAGAAACTAAGAAAAAAAAATATCTTTGTTTTCCTTTTTCTTTGGAAGGAAACTCACAAGTTATTACATAAGGGAAACGACCAATAACTTTACTGTACTATTCAGGTTTTACATTGGTTGTTAACAGGTTTTATTTTTTCTCCAAGCAGATTGAAAATTCAGTGTTTACACAGCTTAAATTGGGGATTAGGCTCTCATCCGTGTTTGGAAAGAGATGCAAATTCTTTTCAAAAAACTGATCCACAAAGGTCATTCTGTGAAAAACGGCAATTTCTCTATCTTTCTAACCTTTAAATAATTAACTTCCTAGAGCATTTTTCCACTGGGAACACTGAGCCATGAACACAATGCAATGTGATTTCTTTAGAGAATCTCTGTATGGGTTTAGGTCACTGTTGCCACAGGAGGAATGGCTCTATCACAAAATAATTTTAAGACATCTAATCAACGGACACTAAAGCATCAGGCATTAAAAGGAATGAATTTTATTTTTCTTAGCGCTTTTATGAATAAGATTAGCTACACCACATACTTCAAGCCACAGACTTCTATGAAATAAACTGTCTCTTCTCTAGTATTTTCAGATGTCATTTTTTAATTTTATGAAGAGGTTGGCATAACATCTGGGCATACACAGCAATTTGCGTAGTTCAATCCTAGGGTACAGACAGTGACAAGAAGTGAGTTTTGGGACCTTTTGTTGAAGCCATTTTTACGGAGCCCTTCCTTATGATCCAGAGTAACTCCATGAAGCGGGCGGTACGAGTTATCAAGCAGCCTCACCTTTCAGAACAGACAATTCAGGCTGGGTCCAATGTGTCATGCCTACTGATTTCCCCAAACCTCTTCTATGGGGCTCAGCTTCCTAGCATCTGAACGGGCACAGGTTTGTTTTGCTTTGCTTTGCTGTTTTCCTTTCTTTCTCCTCTTTGAGGCAAAGAGGGAGGGGTCAGCAGAAATCTCTGCTAGGGTAGGGTGCAGCTACAAGGTCATACAGGGCCATCATGTTCCCTTGCTCTGAAGAGAAAGTTGTGGGTCGAGTCAGAAGTGCCACTTATGAAGAGCACCTTCTAGAAACGTCTTCTCCTGGTTCATCATAAAGAAGAGGATGTGGTGTTTGTTTATAGGACTGTTTCCTTCCCTGGTCTCATCTTAGGTTTGCTGTTAGGTTGAAGAAACCTGGACCATTTTCCTAATAAAAGTGGACGTGGGCATTTTAAATGGGCTTTTTAAATGGCTTTTAGGAGTGCCTGGGTGGCTCCGTTGTTAAGCGTCTGCCTTCAGCTCAGGTCATGGTTTGAGGGTTCTAGGATTGAGCCCTGCATCTGGCTACCTGCTCAGCAGGGAGCCTGCTTCTTCTTCTCCCACTCCCCGTTTGTGTTCCCTCTCACCGTCTCTCTCTGTCAAATGAATAAATAAAATCTTAAAAACAAACGCACAAATGGGTTTTTATTTTCAGTTTCCATTTGCAATGTATTCTGAAGGTCTTTATGAGCTAATAATCCTCTTCATACCTTTCTGAGACAGTCAGGATTTTGACAATGACCAAAGAGTATCATCACAAGTACTCAGATACAGTGTCCTCCCCCCAAAAAACACCTAACATAGTCCTGAAAAAGACATCAATTTATAAAACTCTAATGATGGTACTGTTCAGTAAATTACTTTCAACACAATCATTCATGAAGCTTTAGTCCCTTTTTTTAAATTTGAAAATCTCTACAGGCACTACTGTTTTATACCAACTCATGTTTTTACAAGAAAACAATTTCCAGTGTAATATTCCAAGGAGGAATAAAAGAAAGCTTGGAAATTCATTATTTTTCCTTCCCCCTGGTTGTCTCGATTAAAGACTTGCAAGATGAGACATGTGTGTGAGTGTTAAGTGGGATTCAGGAGAGAGCCACTGGTGAGTTTCAGAAAATGAGCACTGACAACAGGAAGGGGCCAGACAGGAAGGGATGCAAGTAAAAAGGAAGACTGAAAATAAGGGCTAATAACTTCAATGGTAAAGGTGTGAAAGTCAAAATGGAAATGAGAAAGCCAAGCACAAGAGAAAAAATATATGGGAGAGGATTCCTCCACATAGTTCCTATCCTTAAAGCAGTCAGGCAGGTGGGGAGTCAGGCCCTGACCTAAGCCACACTGCACATGGCCAGGGTGGGCAAGGCTACCATGGAAGGCTGCCTGGAGGAGCTGACCTTTGAGCCAATGTCTTAAAAAATAAATTCTGAAAAACTGGACAGGAAATAAGGTGTGATAGGAGTGAGGAGGATGAAAAGTACAGTCGTTTTGAAGTCTGTGTGGGTGGAGTACGGTGAGGGGAGGCAGAAGGAGTTCAGGGAGGGTGACTCTGAGAGCCCAAGGATGGGACAGGGATGCATGGGCATAGGAACAAGGGAAATTTGAGTTCCTGACTCAGGTATTGGGTAGGGGACAACACCACCGTCTGCTGGAAGAAGGTCGCCTCAGGGCCTCCACTAAGAAGACAGGAAATAAATACTGGCCAGGGTGAAGGAAGGATCTTGGTCTTCGTTTCTTTTTCGAGAAGAGAATGGGAGAAGTGAGCCTGAGATGGGAACAGGCTGGGGAGAGTGGGGAAAAGAGAAAGCTTATGACTCAGGGAGAGAGTACTGGAAACTGGGAAAGTCAGGGCAAGAGCCCAGGGACAGAGAAACCTCCCGAAAGCAGAATGAAGCCCCACAGGAAGGAAAAATGGGTGTGACACGCTGAGGCAGGTGAGCAGATGCTGCATGTGGAGACAGAGAAAAGAGAAGAGGTCACAACAACAAAAGCACTGTCATGGTCACAGGGCACCTGGGTGGCTCAGTCGTTAAGCGTCTGCCTTCTGCTCAGGTCATGATCCCAGGATTCTGGGGTGGAGCCTGGCCTCTGGTTCCCTCCTTCTCCCTCTACCCCTCCCCGCATTCATGCTCACACTCTCAAATAAATAAATTAATTAAATCTTAAAAAAAAAAAAAAAAAAAAAAGCCTGGTCACAACACTGACACACAGGTGTCGTGAGGGCTTGTGAAGACGACTGGGAGAGTAAAGCCACATCTAACGTGACAGATGGAATATCTGGAAATGTTTAAAAGGAAATGTACAAAACCTTCCACTTCAGGCCCTATTCATGGCAAATGCTAGGATCCCACGTGACTTCTAGCGCAATGGTGTGCATATCTCCCCCGCAGCCTCAAGAACACAAAATGACTCACGTCCAGGCAGAGTCTGTCACTTGGTTCAACTGTTACTGGTTTGTGCAAACGTGGACATCTCTTTACTGAAAACTCGGATATTATTTTGGATACTAGATAAAGTAAAAAACTTCCTAAAAGTAAAAGCACGGTTTGAAAAATTTTTCTATTCTCTCTGAATGTGGGAAGAAAACTGACCCAGCTTCCCCCACCCTGTAAACAAATGAGCCTGTTTTCCTTACACTTACCTTATTTGACTTTTCCTATAGACTTACCTTATTTTATGGTATAGCTCCATTACCAATACACAAGAAGACCCCAGGAGCTTGATGGCATTTTACAATGTTTACATTTTAAATACTGTGCTCTCGCTGTCTTTAATTTTTTTCCTACCGAAGGCCTTTTTTTCTAATCAGAAATTATTTTTTAAAAAACTCTTTCAATGTTAATTTATTTTACAGGTTAACTAAATACATTATTAAAAAAAACCCTACTCTGCCAAATATAACAGTTGAATGATATTATATGTGGTTTCCTGTCTTTAAAAAAATATTGTACATACATAAAACCTATAGTGAAACTACCTCTCTAGGAAGAGAACAAGAATGCTGTGTGGGTTTAATCGTCAGAACCATGAGGATGATTTGCACATGCCCCTTGACAGCAGGGAAGCTCTTTTTTTCTTCTGTTCCACTTGTTATTTGACCAAGCATAGAGAGGAGTATAAATGCATAATTATAAGTATAAATGCATAATAGTATATGCATTTATAAATGCATATAAAGTATAAATGCATAATTTATAATTATATATATGTATATATACACATTTATATATATACATATGTATATATATACATTTATATATGTAAGTATATATATAAGTATAGTATAAATGCATAAGTATAAATGCACAATTTATAAGTATAAATGCATAAGTATAAATGCATAATTCCTCATTCAAGTGTGGCCCCCACTGTATCTTTGATAAAAATGTATCTCTGATAAAATGAATAATTATATTAATTCTATAGAACTACCTGGGAATGAGATGGTGAGATACAAAGCAGATACACTCTCAAATCAAACAGGTAATTTGATTCAAGAGTCACTGAGTGTCTTCACAGGTCAGGCACCATGCATGCTAAGCAGTGAACAAGGTTACAGGGGATGCAAAAAAGGAGTAAGATGGAGTATCAGGGTCCTGTTGCCCTGCTAATGGATTTGGACTTTATGCTGTAGGGAGTAGGAAGCAGCTGAAGCTTTCTGTCATGAGCACCGGGGGTTGCACGTGATGGATCACTAAATTCTGTACCTAAAACCAGCGCTGCACTGTATGTTAACTGGAATTTAAGTAACAACCTGGAAGGAAAAAAATAATAAAACCAGACTCATGTTTTGCAAACATCAACTGTGGCAACTGCAAGGAGCAGGAATTGATGGGAGAGGCTGTAGGGAAGTCAGGAGGGTACTGCCACGGTCCGGGTAAGAGAAGCTGAGGGACTCGCTCGGAGGAGTGAGGAGCAGGGAGAGCTTTGAAGGACACTGTGGAAGCAGAATTGGCAGGACGTTATGATGGCTTGGATGAATGGTGAGAAAAATTAAGGTATGATGATGTCAGGATTTCTCGTACTGATGTTTGGCAATTAATGAGTGAACACAGGTTAGGGAAGGAATGGTAAAGAATTCGGTTTTGGATAATTTCGGGCAGATATACTTACAAGACTCCCTGGGAGAAAGGTCCAATAATAGGCAGCTGGAAATAAGAGCATGGCCCCAAGGACAGAGGAGGAGGCAGAAAGTATTTACTTGGCAGTGAGTACCACGTAAGTAATAGGTGACTCAGAGATGAGGATTAAATATCCCCGGAGAAGCATAGAGAGTAAAAAGAGGCCTGAACATGCAACTCCCCAGGACATTATTATTTAAGGAATGGGCAACAGAAAAAGAGTCTGGGAACAAGAAAGAGAAAGAACAGAGAAAGAGGAAGGAGGATACAGGGAAGACAAATGTCCTAAAATCAATCAAAGGGAAAAGAAGGGGTGGTGGGAGATGGGAAACCACTGTCAATTTTTTTCTTGAGGAGTCAGCAGGGAGACTAATGGCTTTAGCATGTAGGAGCTCACTGCTGACCCAAGGGAAAAGTGCTTCACACAGACGAATGAGTGGGAGGGCCCTGGAGCAAATGGGAGACGGTCCCATGGAGGTACGTGGAACATGGATGTCCCCCCAAAGAATCTGGAGGTAAGCATGGTGACAGAGAGCATCCCTAGATGGCGCCATTGCAGGGGATTTTCATTAAAAAAAAAAAATTTATTTATTTATTTGACAGGGAGAGAGATCACAAGTAGGCAGAGAGGCAAGCGGGGCGGGGGGGGGGGGCGGTAGCAGGCTCCCTGCTGAGCAGAGAGCCCGATGCGGGACTCGATCCCAGGACCCTGAGATCATGACCTGAGCTGAAGGCAGAGGCTTAACCCACTGAACCACCCAGGCGCCCGGGATTTTCATTTTTGATCTATTTTCGTATTTGCCAATTTTCTGAGGAGAATGCACATCATTTCAGTAAAGAAAACAAAACAAAGAAAGGAAGTGAAAAGGAAGCCAATTTTAGAAGAATCTGGTGTCATGGGGTCCTTAGCCTTGAGAAGTGGAAGGGTGATGTGGAAAAGACCTAGGAGCTGGGTTTCTGCCCAGCATTAGCCAGAGGGCCCTAAGGAGAACATTTAGAACTTCTCTCTGGGCCTGGGCTTCCTTACACAGAAATATCGGAGCTGGGCTGGAAAACCACGAAGGTGCTTCCTTGTTGTGGAAGTCTGGGCCCAAGCTTGTGAGGCAAGAATAAGCTCTCCAACACATTAGTGAGAAATGGTATTTAAGGAAACCCTGAAATAAACTGTGTCAAGAACAATTAATTTATAATTTATAATTTATAAATTTATAATTTATAATGCCAATTATCCCTCCAGCTTATATTCTATAATTTCTGATCTTGCTTATTCACTTTTCTTAAAGTGAGGAACCCTTGCCTCAATTATAACATACATCTTTTTGTGTTCTTTTCTTATACCTTCTGTTTTAAAAATAAAACCCAGTTCCTACCCCCCGAGTCTCCTCTGTGCACCAATCAAGACAGAGAGCCATGTTTTATGGGTAAGGCCTGAGGGCTTCAGCTGGCAAGACTACATATGCTTCCTTTAGAGTGCCCACGGACGTCAAGTTTTTATTGACCAATTATCACAGGCACTGAGGAAATAGAAGCACCAGGCTGTATTTCATGTGCATACCCTTTTACACGTGATGAGTGGCATGGACTTTTTTTAGTCATTTCTGTTGCAGGTGCTTTTAGGCAACGTACAGCAATGTCAATTAGTGGCCAAAGGCCCAGGCAGTGAAAGCCATTATGCCAGACCTAAAAAAAAAATTAGGTGGGAGCCAAGACGTAGTTTAGAAACAAAAATCCTATGACAGGAAAATTCAAAAGTACAACCTGGCGTGATATCCTGTGGGAAGTGGGTGCCCTTTGGGCCGTGGGTCTCCCACCTGTTCCAGGATACCTCTCGGGAAACACCCACAGACTCGTGACAGTGATCCGCTGTCTCTAGTTATGGGACAAATCTGCACACTGATGCGAAGTGTGCCTTCCTGCCATGCACCTCTCAGCTCCGGTTCTGTCCTCAGTCTGATCCCACCACAGATGACTCACTACTGCTCACCGCTGGAATGCCCCAGGTACTGGGGAAACTTTGTTCCAGCCGATGAACAGCGTTCCAGCCTATATTGCAAATTCACCTTTCCTTTCTGAATTACTTTTCAGGAAGGATGAGGTCTGCGCTGTTGGTCTATCATATGGAGAATACTATTAATCTGAGTCCTTGTTAAAAACTTTCACTTGAATTTCCTACACCACGGTTTGTTTTATTTAACAGCAGCTCCTTTGATTGGAGGAAGTGGCCACTCTTTGAAGTTGCCTCCATTTAACCAATCTGTTGCATGAACCAATGTTCCCTCGCCCTCTGAAAAGCACCCTGGCCAGTGTCCTCAGCCAGCTGGCCGCTCTCCGGTGGGAGCACACACATCTGCTCTCACGTGTTAGGCATGGTGCTGACCGAGGCTCGGCTGTGTTTATTCTGAAACATTCTGTGCCACCGTATTAATTGTTGTAATTGTATAACTGAACAGTATACAAATCAATAAAATGTGCCGTAAGAAGAGTTGTTTATAGAACAAAATCAAGGTTTGGAAAGATTAACGTTGACTCGGTAAAAGCAACGTTATCAAATTAGGTGTGGATAAGACAACCGCAAAAAAATTTGAGAAAAACTAGAAAAATCTAGAGAGGGATTTTACACTCATTTACTTCGCAAGGGACTTTAAATTCTTACTCCCTTTAAAGTGGGTGATGTCAATCCTGCGTAATACAGTTTATGCAGGACAAGCCATGCAGGACTCTAAGAGTGGACTTCTACTCAAAGGAAGACTCTGGCCCTCCTTCTAAGATTGGCAACTGAATGTTCCTTCGTGTGCTTTAAGATAAAATTGAAATACTTAAAAACTATATTATCTTTTTAAAGATTTCCAGCTTCAATCACCTTTTTAAACAGCAGGTCAACTACTGGCCCTGAAGAAGTCAGGGAGGGAAATCTCCTGTGGTTCACAGCTGGCCGGTCTCTCAGGACCCAGACAGAGAACTGCTCAGATGAAGATGTCATCACAGACAATCTTAACACTGCGTATCATCAGTTAAAGTTTGCCAAGAACTATGCAAATTGAGGTATAGTAGTCAGAGCTGCCAGGAACTATATAAATTAGATTATGTTGACATGGACCAATAAAAACAACTGGGTATGTACAATATGTAGCAAAAGCCAGAGAACTATGGGGGAAAATATGTAAGAAACCATAAATGGAAAGATTAGATACAAAGTTAAGAGGAAAAAAAACTATGTATCCATTGTCAGACAAGATTTATGAATCTGAGTATTCAAAATGAAGTTCTTTAAAAAACGCAGGACAATACATAGTAAGCTCTGACTGGGAGAACTTTCCAGAAAGAGTCACTGAGAGGGCAATGACACTAAGGGAGGAAAAAAGCAAAGCAAGTGTTAGGAACTTTGTTACAGAAAAACTTAAAAATAGGAGATGAGGAACAAGGCTTACAAAATGAATCACTGTAAAGTTTTAAGAAGCAGCTTACAATGAATTACTCCCATTCCCCCAAAATGGTTCAGGTGGTCTCACGATCCTATTAAAGCACCGTTAATCTCTAAGAAAAGAAATGAGCAAGCTTTAGGATCTCAGACACATACCTCATTCGAGTCTATGTGAAGTGAATGAACCATTCTTTTTTTTTTTTTTTTAAGATTTTATTTATTTATTTAACAGAGAGAGAGATCACAAGTAGGCAGAGAGGCAGGCAGAGAGGCAGGCAGAGAGAGAGGGGGGAAGCTGGCTCCCCGCCGAGCAGAGAGCCCAATGCATGGCCCGATCCCAGGACCCCGGGATCACGACCCGAGCCAAAGGCAGAGGCTTTAACTCACTGAGCCACCCAGGAGCCCCTGAACCATTCTTTGATGTTGCTAAAACATTCTAGCAAAAAAATATCTATTTTGGAAAAAAGTCATTAAAAGGGCTATTATTTCAGAACAGATTCTAAAAAAATAAGAAAGAGGTATCACTTAAATGTTTAGATTAGAGCTTACTTCCTATAGAACTCTGCCATTAACGAATGGCTTTTACAGATAGGATTTTTTAAAAATTCATAAAATTCTGTGAGGTAAATACAACCTTTCTATTTTGTAAGCAAGAAAATAAAGACTCATAAAAGGTGAATGATATGCCCAAGCTTACACAGCTGGAAAACAGCAGCCCACCACGGTCATTCCAATTTAAAGTATTACAAAAGTTTGGAAAACAAAGGACTAAAGTTTCCATTAATTCCAATAATTATCTTTTTAAATATCATCTCTTCTTCCCTCCCACCACAGATTGTAATCATTTGAAGAGCCTGGTCTATCACTCAACACAGGACCACACGCATTTAGCTTGACTACCTAACCTTCATGTGAATCATTCAGTGACTGTACAATAATACGTGAATGACTTTAGTCAAAATGATACTGTGGGTGAGGTGTTACTCTACAGAACCAAAGACAAAGAAGAAAAAGATAGTTACTTACCCAATCCTACTATGGGCCAGCCATGTTACTGACTGCGTGTTTTTTTGTTCTTTTTTTAAAGATTTATTTATTTATTTATTTATTTGTCAGAGAGAGAGGGAGAGCGAGCGCGCGCATGCGTGCGTGTGCAAGCAGGCAGAGAGGCAGGTAGAGGCAGAGAGATCAGCAGGCTCCCTGCAGAGCAGGGAGCCTGATGCAGGACTTGATCCCAGGACCCTGGGATCATGACCTGAGCCGAAGGCAGCGGCTTAACTGACTGAGCCACCCAGGCATCCCTGCGTGTTTGTTTTTGCTACTACAGGAACAACTGAGATGAAAAGTCTTTTCTCTTTGGTTCACGCGTTACAGGGATGGTCACTGGAATGAAGAGTGACCCCAGTAACACTTCATCCTGTCCCCTTCACAATGTTTTTGAATTGCTGTCTTTTTGTGTAATTCTGCACCCCTCCTTTCTACATTTAATAACTAAGAATATGTGTAGGGGAAAATATTTTTACATTTTATTCCCTATTACTTGCAAAGATGGTTATTTCACACAGAACAAGTGTACCCTGTCGAGAAGTAGTGAGAGCTCTCTTAGAAGCATGGATATAATCACCGAGATTGAGCAAGAAAGTCAAATGGCCAATGTTTCATTTTATTTGGCTCTCAAATGACCATTTGGTCTTTTGCTTCCCTTAAAATACAACCAAACTATAGCTACATGGCACACACTAAAAGAGTGATCTGGAAGTTGATTAATTTATCTGGAAAACCATCAGCTCTCCATTTCAATTCGTGCCATGACGACACAGACTAAATCAAATTTTAAACGAATGCAAACACAGCCACTCTCCGGGCCAACTTCTGAAAAAAACACCTTAACTCTTCCAAGTGGAAGTCTTTGTAGATCCTAAGAGGCCTATATGTTGCTTTTAATTTAGAGAAGTGTCAAGATACGCTTCTCCGAGGGCCAAGAAAGCAAGATTATGCAACCTAATGAGACAACACCATGTTAAACCCTGAGCTGATGGCTCTCTGAGTTGTGAGCGGTTCCCAGGGAATGTTCTCATCATTTTGGATCCTTTACCCTACCCATGGCGTCTCTGGGTTGGAAAGCACGACAGAGGCCATCTAGCTCAAACCGTCATCACTGACCACATCCTAATTCACTGATAAGGCAGGCTTGGAAAGAGCACGGAACTTCTAAAGACAGCAGTGTTCCAGGACATTTGGTTATTCCTTACCTCACTTCCAGAGCGTGTGACTCAAACCTGAATAGGGATAAGTCCCCAAGAGGAGCCACGGAGACTTACCTCCGGAGTCCCGGGAGCGGCACTGCCCAGTCATGGGGCTGTACTCCTGGTTTTCATCAGCACACACACACAGGAAGGACCCTTCCACGTTTTCACAGAAGGCTTCACCACACACCCCACTGAGCAGCTCGCACTCGTTCACATCTGGAAAAGGGAGCACAGATCAAGTCAGACGCATGCCTCCCTCCTGACGGCTCTCTATTTCACCAGTTGTGCCAGGGCTAGTGGTGTCTGCTGGTCCCAAATGGTCCCCCATGAGCAATCAGAGCCTTCTGCTATTTTCTGGGGAAGGGGTTCCTCAAGACTGGGCTGCACAATTCGGTTCGTGTAAAAGGACCACGAAAACACAAAGCCAAGTTTCCATATTCCAGTTCCACTTTACGGAGGGCCCTGGGATCGAACTGCAAGAGGCCTGTGTACACCCTGACCATTTAATTCTCTCTTCCTTGACTTTTCGACATAACGAGGTCTTAAAGAACAAGACAGTCCGCTTTCACTTTTGAATTCAGGAAAATTAGCAGACCTGGCATTTCAGAAACAAGAATCTTTCTTACATTCATTACAAAATTGTTTTCAATCTATTCATATATCTGAAAATACAATTCCCTAGTAGCTAAAATGTCCATACCTCAACAACCAGAAATCAGGTGTGTATCCCTTTGGGAAATGAAGGAAAGACCCCTGTAAATACTCACCAGGTTACGTTAGTCATTCACATGAAACAAACTATTCTAGGAACGTATCATGGGCTGTGCCTTTAAAAATTCTGTGGGTCTTCTGCGGGTGCTTTCTATTTTGCTAAGTGCTATTCATCTGTACTTAATACTTAACTAAAACATAGCCCAGGAATCTACAACGGAGTACACTTTATTCAATATTATGCGAGCACATAGTCCTAAAAAGGGCTAATTCTAACATTTGACCTTGCCCAACACTACATTTAATGTGTCTTGTCCAAAGAAATTTTATTAAGGAATGCCCAGTTCAACAAATTACTTGAATTGACATCTGAAATGCTCACGTATTTTATGCATTAAACACGTACAAACATCAGCTCTCATGAGCGTACTCTGAGATGGTTTATACAAAGTTAAATATTATATAAAGTTAAATACTATCCAAATCATTTAGGGGAAAAAATCTTATTTTCACCTGCTATACCCAGTTAATTGGACAAAAAGTTTATGAATCTTGACTTATTTGGATAATTACCTCAGTTTTCCATTTCACTTTGTATATAAACAGATATAAACCTAATGAGCTGGGTTTTGCTTATGAAAGGTATTAGAACATGAAGGAAAGCAGAGAGCTGGCATATTTCATCAACTCAGACAGTCATAATTTAGACCAGAAAAATTGACTTTAGAAATTTGCCAGTTCACATTTATCAATTTGGTAAATGTCAAATGGAACTTTCTACTTTCTAACTCGTATTATTTACATGACTCTTGGTATCTCTCCCACGAGAATGAATTCACTCAATCAAAAAAGTACTTTCTAGTTTACTTCTGTGGGCCAGGCACTGGGGCAACAATGATGACGCAGGCGGGCCCAACTCCTGCCTTCACAGAGCTTAGAGTCAAGCCAGGGAAATCAGCCAGACAATCTCACAAGGTGTGGTAAGCGCTAAGAATGAAAAGTGCAAGGAAAGCATGGAACAGTGGACCTTCAGGGAAGGGGTGGGTTAGGGACGTGATATTGGAGCCAAGTTCCAGCTGAAGGATGAGGGGCTGATGGAGGGGGGTTTGGGGGGTGTGGGGAGTGAGGGGGTAGGTGCAGGCAGAGTCCAAGTAGAGGAAACAGAATGGCCAAAATTTGCTCTCAGGGCTGATTTGACTCTCAAATCCTACAGAACACCCAGCAGCAGGTGCATATCGTAGACGCTCAGTTAATATTTGGGGAGCGTGAATGACAGATGAAATGACACCTGCTGAGTTCGGTAAAATGATAACAAATATCCCTCCTCTAAGGATGTGTTTTGTGGGCTGAAACAGAATGTCAGGATGGGTTTGCTGTGCTCATCAGACTGGTCCGACGTGAACCTCTACCAGGGGCTCAGGAGCAGACATGGAGTCAGCGGTGGGATATCTGCTATCTCAGCAGGTCACAGTTAAAATCAGCCATGCACCTACAACAGGCCAACCATTAGTCCCAGCCAGGACGACAGACAAGGTTCTCAACCACGGGCTCTGGAGGCCTCGGAGAAGACAGCTGCAGGCTGTCTATGCTAATGACAGCCCCACAGTTCAGCAGTACTGTATCTGAATCCGCGAAAGGTGTTTGGGAAGCAGGAGGAGGGGTCAGTGCCGAGCTGGAGTGGGGACAGCGTCTGGGAGGAGAGGGGCAGGATCCTCAGGAGGCAGTGGGATGAAACTCCACTCAGGCTAGGGGACACTGGGAAGATGTCATCAGTAGAAGCAGCAAACAGCAGCCCTATCACTGCACAGCCGCGTGAGCAGCCACACGCTAATTTACATTTTACGACGTCACGGGAGCGTTCAAGGTGAAGAAGGAGGTGCTGAGGCTGGGAGGTGGCATGTAGGTCACCTGACCTGTTCTGTCAAAACATTTAGACAGTTTTCATTGCCTGCATTTTAGCACAAAGGAGACTAAAGCAGGAGTTGGAACCAGCAATGATGACAGTGTTAGTTTTAAAGTGGTGACTACTCACGGGGGAGATTTTACCACTAAACTTTGGGGAAATCAGGTGCTCCCCCCGTTTAATCTGGATGGGAAACGAATTAGTGCTTGGAATTGCAGACGTTCAAACTCAGGAGTTACAGACTCCTCCTGAGACAGTGTCTGCTATGAAACGGACAGAGTAAGCATTAAGGAAAAGCCTTGTTACCTGTGATGTTCTGAATTTCATAGCCCTTCTTCCTTCCCCGTTCATGGCTCTTATTGCAAATGTTTTGTAATGATTTTGATTTAAAGCAATCACAGCTGATCAGAAAAGGAGATATAAAATGTGTTGTCTATAGGAGCATGAGCTGGACCCTGTTCCAGGACATGTGATGATATTCAGGATGCCTTCCAGCTCCATCAACCCAGACAGACTGGAGAAACAGAGTTGCACAATCCGAAGCATCATTTTACGGGTGTCATTCCTGGAAAATGAAACTCCTGCCAAACTTTTCCTTAACTGCACTGCTTAGGAAGTACATCGTGAAGACCCACGAGCCATACCACACACAGACAGATGCCTGTGCAGGCGGGACTCTGCAGAAGGGCTCCGTAGCCACAGCTCAGAGTTTCAACAGATGTTCTTTTTTCAATATACATGGAATTCAGTTCTTCTTCTTTATTTCTTAATGTCCTGAGCAAGTTCAGAAGCCATCTTTCTGCACACCCCCCAAACTAGGTGACCACATCGAATGAGGACGAAATTCTATCCCAATTACCTTGCTTACAGTCTCTCCTGCTCTTGATAACTAGGGCTGCATTTCAATAGGTGGGGACGTGAAACATGTCGTGGAAAGAAATCTAAACACTCACCCACACACCCTTGCCCATCCTGTGGGGCCTGAAAGCCCTGATAACAGAGGCAGCGGAAGGAGCCGGGCGTATTGTCACAAAACCCGTGACTGTCACACACAGTGTTGTTTACACATTCATCAATATCTGCAAAAAAGACATTTCACATCAGACACAAAACACAGACTGACAAACACCAGATATTAATGGATCGACAGAGGTGCTCGACATACCTCGACTAGTATGAGATGATCATGTTTACACAGAATGAACTTCTAAAACATTTTACATGGACATAAAATGTTTTGATGACAATGTCTTCATAGACAAAGGCTGGGCTCTGTGAGAAAACATGTCCTTTTCCTCAGGAAATGTTTTCGAACAGAAAGAGCTGCTGGAATTGCCACTGTCTGTTTTCTGCCTGCTTCCAATCCTGTATTTCCAAGGAGAGTACGTTCTCCTACCAGGGAAACCCGGCAAAGTATTGTCATCTTTCTGAATCATGGTCAATGCTCACAGTTCTTTCTGCAGAGGTCGCTTACTCATCCCTATAGATAACCTTGGACAAATCTCAACAGCATTTTCAGGAAGGGAGGAGAGAAGGAGAGGGAGGAGGAGGAGGAGAAGGGGGGTGAGAGAAGGGGGAAGGGGAGGGGGAGGAGGAGGAGGGGGAAAAGGAAGGGGAGGAGGAGGAGGGGGAGGAGAGATAGGGAATCTGATGAGTTCAGCAGGGTACCCATCCAGTCTGACCTATTCAAGTTATAGCCACTCAAGGTCCTAAATGTCAATGCTGCGCCCCCCACACCCCCGTTAGCCAGTGGCCGACTGTAAATTCACGTGCTCTCTAAAAACTTGATGATAGTGGTCTTATGCCTTTTTTCCCCAATAAAAATGTTCTCATAAAAGTGATGTCTCAATTATGAAGTTACAAACAGACTTTTAGATATACTTTTTTTTTTAAGATTTTATTTATTTATTTGACAGAGAGAGAGATCACAAGTAGGCAGAGAGGCAGAGAGAGAGAGGAGGAAGCGGGCTCCCCGCCGAGCAGAGAGTCCGATGCAGGGCTTGATCCCAGGACGCCGGGACCACGACCCGAGCCGAAGGCAGAGGCCCCAACCCACTGAGCCACCCAGGTGCCCCTAGATATACGTCTTTATCCTTACAGTGACTGACTTTAAGTGACTGACTTCGCCTTTTCATTCCCCTTCCCTTTTTCCTGGTTTACTGCCATACCACACGCTTTCATCTGTCAGGTTCTGTCCTCTCTGCTTCTGGATTACACACTCCCCAAATACAGGCTTTTGGAGAAACAATGATGAAAATGCAATTGCTGTATCCAAATACATGGGAAGATAACAAATGATTTAAAAAAAATGGTAAGTTAAGTAGCCCTTGACAGAATTTAGTTTGGAGGAGTTAATAAAACTGAACTTTGCTCTTCCTCAATTTTTAAAAAAGTTTTATTTATTTAAGAAAGCCCTACACCCAACACGGAGCTCAAACTCATGACCCCGAGGATCAAAAATCACACGTTCTTCCCAATGAGCCAGCCAGGGGGCCTTGCTCTTTCTAAATTGTTTAATGTCCAGTCAGGAGACTTTCCAGAAGAAAAAGAAAATGAACACAATGATGATTTGGGAATTGTTTCGCTTCCCTTCCTAATTTTCCAACACAATCAAGCATAAGTCCAGAGTGTCTCACTTCTGAATTATAAACGATGAGGGACCACCCACTTTTGCTCTACTCAACTCAAACAAAACTGTCCCTTCTCCTTTCAAGGCTGGGCTCTTTCCCTACCATGCTCTCTTCCCTTGAGTCCTACCTGCTCGTCCTTCTCTAGCTTCCTCAGTTCCTCCTCCCTTCCCTGACTTCGAACATATTAAAATCTCCTGGAATAGCGTTCACTTCACTATGAGGTCACCTACTGTGCTTTCCCATTCATTCTACTGCTACAGAATGTCTCAGAAGAACTATCTATATGCATTGCCTTTGTTCTTCACGGACCTCACCAGTAAAAAACAAACTAGTAACCACACTACTACTAGTAATATTGGTATAGTCCTAAAATTACTGGGAGGACTCAACAAAAGAACATGTGTAAAGTGCTTAAAACAGGGCCTGGCATGTGACATGGGAAGCGTATACTACGGGCCAACCATTGTTATGATTATTCCTCCCCCTGTTCCTTCTTGATCTACAAACTCACTTTCTCACTCTTTATTCCATGAAGCTCCTCTGAGAAAGGCCACCAACGGCTGACCCGTCCATAAATCTGATCATCATTTTCCAGTCAGCAGCCACCATCATCCTTGACGTCCCAGGCTGGCCAACTCCCTCTTTGAACTCTCTCTTTCTATATCCCATGACAGAATATTATTCCTGATCGACGTTTAACCACGTTGGCTGGCCCTCATCCTTCCACAGTCTGAAGATGGGGTCTGCCAGGGCTCGGGCTCCCTGGACCTGCTGTTTCCTTAGCGCTGCCCTGTCCCACCCTTTCCAGACAATCTGGACTTCAATTACCACGGTCCTCGGAATGAATCCCAAAGCTTTATCTCCAGCCAGGATCCTTCTTAGTCTTAATCATTTCCATTTCATCTTTTACTCTAATCTCAAACTTATCAAGCCTGAAACCAAATTCACTGTATTATTCCTAAACCACACTTCCTGAGCTGACTGACAAATCTTATTTCTGCCCTTTTTTTGCCTCTATCTCCTACCTCAACTTGAACCAAAAACTCAATGACATTATTTCACATCTAAAAAAACTGACTTTGGGGGCACCTAGGTGGCTCAGTGGGTTAAGCCCCTGCCTTCGGCTCGGGTCAGGATCTCAGGGTCCTGGGATCGAGTCCTGCATTGGGCTCTCTGCTCGGCAGGGAGCCTGCCTCCATGTCTCTCTCTGCCTGTCAAATAAATAAATAAAATCTTTAAAAAAAAATAAATAAAAAACTGACTCTCCCCTGTAACATCTAACACAGAGATGACATGCAGTAAATCTGTTCTGATGGGTTTCCAATGTAAGCATAAGGCTATGATTTATTTACTGACCACAACAGTGAGAGCAGTAACTACACAGTATCATCAAATCACTTAATATAGGCCATTACTAATTTTAGACTTCCGGAAATGGGTATTTGTCTAAGAAACTATTCACGGAGCCACAGGATTTAAGAGCTGGAAAGAAACGCAGAAATCCTTCAAATTACCAATTATACACTGATGATTTCCTTATCTTTCTCAAAGGTTGACCTCTAGCATTTAAAGCCATTTATTTGAAACTATGGGACATTTCATGACAACTGAGCTGACAATCACACCCATCCTCACTTCACCTTCATTTCTCCTATACTCTCTTCATCAGAGACTCCAACCAGTCACCCTAGCTAGAAATCTTGGAGGCATGCTTCCCTCTTTCCTCCGTCATGTCCATAACCCATTCTTCACTAACAGCAAACCTGTCAGTGACATTCCCTTTTTCAGAATATTCAGTATCTCTTTTTGGCTGCAGGACACCAACCGCTCTCCTTGGCAGAGCACAGAGCACCCTTCTTCCTCTGGCTCCTGGCTAAGCATCCAGCCAGAGTTCTTAGCCAACACTTCCTTCCCAATTTATGTCTCAGCTGTCTCAGTACACCAGAGTTCTTGAAAACGCTATGGTCTTTGTCTTCTCACTGACTTGGAACCCTCTACTCCCTCCCTCCACTAGAAAGTCTGCCCACCCTCAGCTTTGCTTGGAAACTCCTCCTGGCCCATAAGGAGTCAGCCCAAGGGACACCTCCCAAGTGTCAGACTTCAGGGTCCCTTCTCTCTCCTCCCAGAGCATTTTGTGCCATTGCTGTTCCCCCTCTCCCAGGGCCACTGTTTGGGGTGGAAAACCTCCAACTGAATGTCACCGGCAACTTAGCTCCCTACTAAAATGAGACGGCAAAGAAGGAGAAAGGAAAACCAGTGCTGAAAATCTGGCAGCTTTTAGCCCAGATTCTTGCAATAACATCTCTTGCTTTCCTTCTCATGAATTCTGCACAGTCACAACAGATGATGACTTCGTGCTAATGGCCACCAGCTCAGGAACTGAGAAACTGACCTAAGGTGAACAAGTTCTGAGATGGTTATGAGTTACTAGGCGTCTTGCAGCCTCAGAATTAATGTATCCGTGATTAACACAGAAAGTTTAGATGAGCAATATTTTGGATTTGAATGAATAGGAAAAAATAACGTGGAGTGCCTGCTGGAGACTAGCTCTTCAACAACTCATACTTTATGAAAATGATATACTGTAACTTTCAGCAGTTCCATGTTTTCAACAATGAGGTAAGGAAATAGCTGAACAAAAGGATAACATGCATTTTACTTCTCTAATGACCTGTATAAAACAACATAATTTCATTAGAATTGTCTTTGATGATGAGAGTGCGGAGATATTTTTCCATTGTTAGTTCTGTCTATAAAGTTCTAAGATCTGCTATAATTAAGATCAACTCTATAATAATAAAACTAAAATGCAAGAACATTTATTATTATGTGAGAATAAAAGCCTAACAAGATGAAAGCTTCATTACATGGACAAGTGAACACCATCTTGTTTTACTGAAGCTGATTTTTTAATATGAAACTCCGTTCTGAATGACGCTAACATGAGAGGTTTTCTCTTTGCTTAATGAAGGGGTCATTCTACTAAAGTACTAAAATCAATTTTGTTTTGGCATCTGGAAGAGCCACTCATGATCTTATCACCAGTCATACTGTCTCCCAGATGAGTGAAGAAATGACTTTCCAGAAATCTCTCCGTTGGCAACCAGATGAATTAGTTATGCTCCTACAAGACTGCTGATTTCTCACGCAACTTTTTGCCATTAATATTTTATACAGCAAGGCAGACATAAATATTATAAACATAGATATGAATTCAAGGAAGAATTACACAGACCAAGCATAGTGGATCACTGATAGGAATTCTCTAATAACAAGAGTAACATAACCATTGGAAAGAAATAGAGCATCATCGTGGGTAACCGGAACTACCTGCCTGTGGCTCGTTTTTAAAGGAGCAATGCTGTGGATGACTACACAGGCCCACATTTAGGAGGTCTTAACTTTTGACCCATTTGGTACATCTATTTTCCTTGCCTAATTGCTTTTTACCTGGTACCTTTTCTCCACAGACCAAAGCTTTTCAAAACCTACTAATTATTATCAGGGATTTTACATATAAGAGCAGAACCCCACCCACGCTCCTCAAATCCTCAAATAAAGGCATAAGGCCAGATACTTGGTGTCACCTTCTCCCTTAGGTAAAGTGAGCTACAAAATAAGGTGAAAGTATGGAGAAGAGGCATGATTTTCTAAAAGGGATTGGGGTTCTGGGATAAGGCTTATTTACTCCCCAGAAAATTACCAAGTATGTTCAAAGACCTCAACAATGAAATTCCTAATAAAACCCCAATGATTCTATTAGGTTTTCTGTACTATATACCACAACGTATGGGTATGGGGAGAAAGGAATCTCTATCTGCATACACTTTTTTAATGAAATGATTTGGTTTTCTTCCTCATATTTTTTGTTCTGAACTAAGAAAAAAGTGTTTCTTTTTTTCTTAACATGTCCTATCTTTGTGCTGTTGATTTTTTCTTCTTTTTTTTTTATTTTATTTATTTATTTGTCAGAGAGAGTGAGCACAGGCAGACAGAGTGGCAGGCAGAGGCAGAAGGAGAAGCAGGCTCCCCGCTGAGCAAGGAGCCCGATGCAGGACTTGATCCCAGGATGCTGGGATCACGACCTGAGCCGAAGGCAGCCGCCCAACCAACTGAGCCACCCAGGTGTCCCAATTTTCTTTCTACTTATTCTGAGTAGGCCATAACTACCTGTTGGAAGCGAAAGCTCATTAATGGCCCTCCTGCCGCTGTCCGCACTCTCTAGAGAGGTGGATGACAGAAACTGAGTCCCGCTACTGGTAGTGGATCTTTCACAGGAAAATCCCCACAGCTGCACAGTTGAGAAAAAAAAGCCTTCCTGTCATCCAAACATTTTTTTTTATGAATGACAGGGTTTGTCTCAACTGGAAGGAACTTTGAAGAATATCCAGTTCAACCCCTTCATTTTAAGAACCAGAAAGCTGAGGCCTAGAGAGGCTAAGTAACTTGCCTCAAGGTTACCCCATCAGAGCTGGCCGAGGAGCAGAGCACGGGGAAGGACACCCTTCTGAATCTAAGTTTGTGGCTCCAGCCCTCACGACCTCTTGCCTCCCACCACAGCGATGGTTATAAAAGGCCAGTGCAAGAGGACAAGCAGAAACAAATGTCTGTGAGTCCCACAAGCATACTGATGTGTTTTCACCACAAAGATGTGAGTCAAGATACCCACTCTTCAACTTATCTCCTACTGCCTTTAATCAAGTACTCTCCTCTTATCCTTGGACAAGGTCTGAACAAAGCAGTATCATACTTCAAAACTAAATACCCAACATACCGTATGTCCTGAAGAGGCTATATTTCTGGGAGACCCTTGCAAGAAAGGCCCATCAAGCTCCAAGGGTGTTGCAGTCCAGGGAAATCCCAGGACCATGTCTAGCAGTGGGGCTTTATGAATTTACTCTTAAAAAGGAATGACCTACTATTTCAGCTCAGGGCTTCCTGACCAACTGCAACTGGTTAAATATTTGGTGCCAGAATCTTCGGAAAATAAAGCCAAAAAAGTGGGGGGTGCTGGGGAGAGGCTTATACTGGAAGGGATGTAGGGTTCCTGCTTCAGGCGAAATGTAGCCCTCATGCTTCTTACTGAAAGGAACGGAAGCCGACCAGGAGACAGTAAATCCCAGCCAAGAAGTGGGATTGAACAATGTTAAACCAGCTGCATAGCTGCCCAGAGGAATTTTAAAATGGCATGGCGGCTGGCCCAAAAGAGATTAAGGTCTCTCTCACAGTGGAGGAGAGAAGCCAGGATTAAGCGGAAGAGGAGTGCAAGGCCTAAAGAAAAAAAATAAAATTTAGCCAATAGGAAATTAAAAACTAGATTTGGAGATGGTCCAGACAATACAATAGGATATGGAAAGAGTCTTTAAAAGAAAAAGGTCCACTGAGGTCTGGCAATATTGACAAGGCTGGAGAATCTGGGCCTTATGTGTTATGGAAAATAACTTTGTTCTGAGAAATGGGGATGAGCCAGAAAACAGCAAAACTACGTCTTTGCAGAGTCGGACTGCCATACCCATGCCTGACAGAGAAGGGGAGGGGAAAAACCTGGGAACCTGGATGGTCACAAGTATGTTCTGAAAGCTAGTAGCCTAAGATAAGCAGCAAAGAAATGATAGAGGTAGCAAATTATACTTCAAATCCAGCTTTCTAGTACATGAAATCTTGAAAAGAAGGCTAGCCCGTGAGAGATCATTTTCTTCCTAGTTTTGAAACCCACTACTTCAAAAAAAGATTTACTTAAATTATTCTTTAAAAATTACCCAGAGCTGGCTCCCATTGGCTTTCTGGAAACAGCTAGAAGTTCCAGAGAGAGTAAACCCAAATTTTGCCCTGATTTTAATCAATCATTATGTGGACAATGTATATTCACCATCCATAATTAAAGGCTCCTAATGAAAACCACCCTAAAAACACAAACATCATCCCAGTCCAAAAGCCTGGGACTCATTCTTGATTACCTACACAATTCAGTCATCACACTCTTCTGATTTCCTCTCTTGGTTCTTTTTTGTTGTTGTTGCTCAATTAGCCAACATTCTAACAGCAAAATTTATGGACCTTTCCATACATGTTGTATCCACACCATCAGTTTTCATATGTTCTGGGGTGGCTCTCATATATACTAACCCACTGGGATGGCTGTTGATAAGGTCACCCTTTTGTAAAATCCAAAGGATTCTTCTTGACTGGCGTCTTCACAGATCTCTCAGTGGTTTTTAATAGAGTTGACCACACTCTTCTTAAAGTACTTTCTACTTCTTATATGCTCCTGGGTTTCCTCTTAACCCTGTGGCCACTCCCACACAATCTTTTACTTTTTCCTAAATGTTAGTGTTTCTCAGAGCTTAGTCCTAGACCCTCTTTCCTTCTCATTCTGTATCTCTCTTGATGGCCCCATCCACCCGGATACCTTCAAATAGCATGTGTATCTGGCCACTCCAGATCATATCTTCAGCCTAAACTTTTCTTCCAAGCACTAGATCTAAACTGATCCAATTGCCTGCGTGATACAACCACATGGATATTAAATGGGCAACTCTAATAAACCCAAATCATAAATGTGGTCTTTAAAAAAAAAACCTGCTTCCATCCCCACCATCCCGTGAGTGGAGTGCTAACAACTATCTACTTGCTAAATCCAGAACCAGAGATCTCTCCTCCGTATTCCCTCTTCTTCTTATCCTACATCCAACCCAACACTATGTTCTAACCCAAGACCAGGTTCCATTTCCAAAAGATTTTGTGAGTCATTCATTTCTCTCCATCACACTGTTGCTACACTAGCCTGAGGACCAATATGTTTGGCCTGAACAACATCCTGCAAAACTCCTCCTGACTTTTCTCTTGTCCCTCTAATCCCATTTCCAAACAGCATCCTGGGTGATGTGCGTTTTAAATATACAGAGTACCGAGTAAGACCAAATGTAAGAGTACATACATTAAAAAGGACACAAATATTTTATGTGCCTCTAAGCAAGGGGGGGGGGGAATTCTGTGAGCTGTTTCATAGTGCTTTAAAAAAATCACATCAACTATAAGAAACATCCAAATATTATAGCATTAAAAATATGCACCTTCAAAATGATGATATATAGTATATTGCTGTCCTTAAAATTAACCGGTCTGTTTCTTTTACACTTAGAAGGGTACCCAAACCCTTGATGTTTCTGGGGAGGCTTTGCATATTCTGCCCAGACTCTCCAGCCCAAGAGTCACTGTGCCCCCTTCTCTATAAGCACCACCACAGGTCTTTTTCATTTTCACTTTCCCAAATGCATCTACTACTTCCCTGCCTCAGAGTCTCTGCTGTCACTACAACTCCCCCTGGGAATGCTCCACCGCACCTGCCATCCTCACCCGATTCTTCCAGCAGCTAACTCACTCTACAGAGCTCAACTCAAATGCCATTTCCTTTTTTTTTTTTTTTAAGATTTTATTTATTTATTTGACAGACACAGATCACAAGTAGGCAGAGAGGCAGGCAGAGAGAGAGAAGGAAGCAGGCTGCCTACTGAGCAGAGAGCCCGATGTGGGGCTCGATCCCAGGACCCTGGGTTCATGACCCGAGCTGAAGGCAGAGGCTTTAACCCACTGAGCCACCCAGGTGCCCCTCAACTGCCATTTCCTAAGAGAGCTTTCCCTCCTCCTCCTTCTCACTGTCTCTTCTCTTTCCTTCACAGTACCCATAATGGTTTGTGGTTTCCAAACATGCTGTTTGGAAAGTTTATTTGTGTATTTACTGCTTGCCCCTTGCATATGCAGATCCTTCAAGGAAGAACGTATCTGTTTTGTTCATCATCACATGTCCATAGTTTGGAACCAAGTCTGGCATAGAACAGGTGTGCAATGGCAACACTGAGTGTATTGTTTGATACAAAAGCAAGCAACTTCCATGATCCAGCCTTGGTCTACCTTTTTAGCTATGTCTTATCTATCACTTTTTTCCCTTTTACACGTTTAACTGAAACTATTTTACTTAGTATTCCTAAACTTACCCAATATTTCAGGTCTGCAAATCTTAGCTTGTGGCATTTATTCCAAGCCCATCCTCAAGATTCAGCTGGAGTCTCCTGGAAGCTTTTTTGACCCAACCTTGAGTTGAAAATATGTCTAATCACAGGGCCTCTTCCTGCCCCTTTCTAGACACTTATGAAGACCCTAAAAAGATGGCGCAACATATTACCACCCAAACCCGAGGCTGAGCACTTACAGCCTTAGCCTGGGACAAAGAGCCACTGAAACAGTAGTGATGGGCTAGAACAACGCTGGCGACACAACCATGTGCCATCTAACCAAAAGCAACAGTACACGAAAGCTGCACTGAAGTTTAAGAAGCTGAATTTATGTTGTAGGAACTTGCATTTGAAACTTGCAAAGGTAAACTTGAAAAGCTCTTCTAGGATGAAGATAAAAGAACAAACTGAATGGCAAGCAAATATTCATGTTTATATCCCAGAGTATGAAAGAGTTAAATATAAAAACACTACCACAGAGATAAATATGCTAAGAAATAAAAGTATACAACTGATCACAACAGAATACAGAAAATGGCAAAGTAAAAAGGTAGGACAGGAATAACAGCATCAGAAAATTAAAAGGCAAATTAAAGAATGGGGGAAATAGCTATAAAATATTGATAAATCATTATTATCCTTTTTTTAATTTAGAAAATTATCAGCCTTTATTTATATACACTGTCTGCCCTTCCTCCTTTCTCTTGTAAACTCTAAAAATGCAGATTCTTTATCTTAATGTTATCCCACAATTCACAAAAATGATGCCACCTTGTTTTATGTTGTTTTTATCTATCCCTACCTCTTACTGGATAATTTTAAATCACCCATTATGGTCGTCTAGTTTTCTTTTTTTCTTTTTTTTTAAATTTCTTTTCAGTGTAACAGAATTCATTGTTTATGCACCACACCCAATGCTCCATGCAATATGCATTATTATCCTTAATACACATAAATTGGTCAGAAAAACACAAACTCTACCTCATATAGGCAAAAAAAAATTTTCATAGAAGAGATAAATATAAAAGACGTTAAGCTCACGGGTAGTAAAAGGCAGATTAAAATGAGATATTTTCTCTTTAACAAATGAAAAAAAAAGGAACGAAAACTTTTTTTTTTTTTAAGATTTTAATTTTTTATTTGACAGAGATCACAAGTAGGCAGAGAGGCAGGCAAAGAGAGAGGGGGAAGCGGGCTCCCTGCTGAGCAGAGAGCCCGATGCAGGGCTCGATGTGGGGCTGGATGTGGGGCTCCATCTCAGGAACCTGGGATCATGACCTGAGCTGAAGGCAGAGGCTTTAATCCACTGAGCCACCCAGGTGCCCTGCTTCCTTTTTTTTTTTTTTTTTTAAGATTTTTATTTATTTATGACAAATAGTGATAGTAAGAGAGGGAACACAAGCACAGAGGAGCTGGAGAGGGAGAAGCAGGCTCCCCGCTGAGCAGGGACCCCCCCCCATAACTATGGGGCTCAATCCCAGGATGCCCGGATCATGACCTGAGCTGAAGGCAGGCGCTTAACAACTGAGCCACCCAGGTGCCCCGAACATATGCTTCTTGAGAGTGTTAAGAGCTAGGTCTCACTTGGGTATTGATGGAAGCAGAAACCAGCAGAACATTTCTGGAAGGCAAGGTGGTCTCAGGTGTAGGTAAGGCCTGTAAGGTTGTCCTTTGATCTTGTATTAGTGTCTTACAATCTAGTCTAGGGACATGATCACTGATAAAAATAAACATGTATATAGACATGTATTCACTGAGCACTAAATGGCAACAACAACAAAAGAAACAGTCTATCTCCATAATTCAGAAGATACTTTTACAAATACATGGTACAATCATGCTATGGAATTATGAGGTCATCAAAAATTTGTTTTTAAAGATCAATAAAATACAAATAATATAATGCAAAGCAGAAAGGTAAAAATAAAAGGTATAAAGATCTTATTTAAACACTTAAATTAAAACCCTACAAAACAAAGAGGATGAATATTAACTGGCAGGCAGAAAAATGATTTTATACTTGTAAAGTCACAAAAACTTCAGTACTTAATGATTTTCTAAATTTTATGCAATGAGCACATGCTACTCTTAAAATCAGAAAAATTACTTATTTGAAAAAAATTATTTGAAGGTACTAAAAGGAGAAAATTCTTTGAGTGTATACCCAAGTATAGATGGCACCCTAACCAGAAAAAGCGAATAAAACTATATAAATAAAAGTAGAATATTCATTAATATTCTAAAAAGAATTTAAAAACTGAGAACATTTAAACATCTCTTTCAATTCAACTAAGCTTAGAATGTCTTTTTTTTAAAAAAATCTCTATTTTAAAATCAAGTATTTTGCTTGAAAATGATAAAAATTACATGAGGGGCCCCTGGGTGGCTCAGTCAGAGCTCAGTCTGAGTCTGATTTTGGCTCAGACACTTCTCAGGGTCATGATTTCAGGATCCTGGGTTCGAGCCCCACATCAGCCTCCCTTCTTGGCCTCAGCAGGAGTCTGCTTCTCCCTCTCCCTCTGCAACTCCCCCTCCTTTGCTCGCTGTCTCTCTCTCTCTCAAATAAGTAAAATCTTTTTAAAAAAATTACATAAGAAAAATGTTATTATTAATAATAGAACACACATATTTTAAGTTAAAAAACCACAGGAGTTCTCAATAATCGCAACTACAATTGAAAGCAAGCAAAAAGAAAAAATTTCATGATTTTTAATCTAGCCAAGTTTTTTTGTCTGTTGTATATAAAGCTGTATTTGTCTAGTTTCAAAAACTCTGGAGACCCTGCCCAAAAGTATAATTTTCTGAACATTCATTCAGAGATTCTGTTGAATGAAAACTAAAAGCACTTTAGACTTAATCCCTTCCTCCAATACAAATGGCAAATTCCCAGTTATAAATGTTTTCTACTGAAGAATGACTTTCCTGCAGTATACAGTTGAGTACTGTATGCAATTTTACTTTTCACTGTGTGAAAATAAACCTTGGGCATATGTTTCAAATCCCAAACTTATTTTATTTTTCTTTCATACACTGTTTCATTACAAATCATAGGGAAACATTCTTCAAAAATATGTATAAAGAAGAAGGGTAGGAAGGGATTGGTATAATAATAAAAACTCCAGAAGGCAGCCAAAAAAAAAAAAAAAAAAAGGAAAAAGAGATGAGACAAATGGAAAACAGAGTAGATTTGAACCCCCAATACCAGTAATTATGCTAAATGTATATGAACTAAATTCTCCAATTAAAAGACACAGATTGTCAATCTGGATTTAAAAAAACTACCATATCCTGGTTACTTCTAAGAAAAGGGCCCTTTCAAAATAAGAACATGGAGAAGTGAGAAAAGACAAACCATGCAAAATCTAATCAAAAGAGACATATGTAATTATACTGATAAAAGACAAAGTAGATTTAAAGACTAGATGCACTGAGAGAGACAAACTGGGACATTTCAAAGAAATAAAAGCATCAATACACCAGTAAGTCACAAAAACTTCACTATTTAATTCCACGGTCTGACAATATATAAAACAAAACCCAGAAAACTAAAATCAGAAACGGATAAATTTCCATAATAATGGGAGATTATAAAACACCCCTTTAGTAAATTATGTAGCTAGCAGACAAATACACAATAGAGCTATTAATGATCTAAACAACTTGCAAACTGGGCCCTAATTAGCCTATATAGATCCAACTGCAAAATACACATTGTTTTCAAGTACACAAGGAATGTTTACCAAAACTTACCATATTCTGCACCCCAACAAATTCGAAGGATTGAAATCATTGAAATTATGTTCTCTGGCTAGAGAGGTATTTAGGTATAAATAAAAAATAAAAAAAAATTCCCCAAGTGTCTGGATATTAAGCAAAACACCTCTAAATAATTCACTGGTTAAAGAAAAAAAAATGACAATGCATTTGTAGTACTTTTATCTGAATAGCAAAAAACATATCAAATCTTGTAGCCGCAGATGAAGCCATTCATAGAAAGAAATATATAGCCATAAATATATATCAGAAAAGAATACACATATTATAGAAAAGAAGTTTGAAAACCCAGTGATCTAAGGATCTATGTCAAGAAGTTATAAAGACAAATGAAGCCCAAAGAAAGACTATAAAACAGAAATTAACATAATAGAAAACAAAGAGAAAAATCAACAGAAGTTGTTCCTTTGCAAAGACTAACACCTATGAAACACTGATTAAGAACAAAACAAAGAAAGCACAAATTACTAAATAAAAAATGAAAGGCATCACTAACACATTCTACAGACATTAAGGAGAGATAAGAAAAAGTCAACTTGGTGTCAATGAATTGGAAATTTACCTAAAATTTTACCTAACATGGATAAGGTCCTTGAAAAAGAAAGTTACCAAAACTGTCATGAATGGTCCAAGAACTGAGACCATTACTTCATCTTTTAAAGAAATCTTAATTGCAATTTAAAAAACTTTCACAACATCCCCCCACACAAACACACACACAGACACACAAAACAAAACCAAAAACTTCCAGGCCCAAATGATTTTACTTGTGAATTCTTCAAGGAAGTCAGGAAGGAACTAACATGAAGTTTTTAAAAAAGATTTTATTTATTTATATAAGAGCTAGAGTGAGCAAGAGAGACAGTGAGAGCCCACAGCAGGGGCAAAGGGAGAGGGAGAAGCAGGGTCCCTGCTGAGCAGATAATCTGGGGCAGGACTTGATCCCAGGACCCTGGGACCACGACCTTAGCTGAAGGGAGACACCCAACCAACTGAGCCACCCAGGCATCCCTAACACCAATCCTACATATACTTTTCCACAAAAACCCAGAGGGGGCACTTTCAAATTTAGTTTATGAAACCAGAAAAACCTTGAGTCTACAACTTCACAGAACATTCAAAGAAAGGAATATTAAAGATTAATCTCTCTAATGAACACAGATGCACATATTCTCAATGAAATGTCAGCAATTGAACTCCAGGGATATACTGTATAAGGATACTATAGGATGACTGTTAGGTTTATTATAAGAATGTAAAGGCATTTTTTACTAAAAAAAAAAAAAAAAATCAATATGGCTTAAATGTGTATGTGGTGGTGGGCAGGGGAGCTACCATGATTTATAGCATGTCAAAGCTAGCACAAGACAGATGTCACGCGGGGTCCAGCACTCTAGACCTGGATTCTCAGCCCTGGATTATTTATGCTTGAACTGCTACACAGAGAGAAATAAACTTTTATCTTGTTTAAAACAAACATATGGGGGCACCTGGGTGGCTCAGTGGGTTAAGCCTCTGCCTTCAGCTCAGGTCATGGTCCCAGGGTCCTGGGATCGAGCC
This sequence comes from Lontra canadensis, assembly GCF_010015895.1. NCBI lineage: Eukaryota > Metazoa > Chordata > Mammalia > Carnivora > Mustelidae > Lontra > Lontra canadensis. The sequence continues at coordinate 4,705,675 of NW_022631072.1, forward strand.
CCACATCGGGCTCCCTGCTCAGTGGGGAGTTTGCTTCTCTCTCTCTCTCTCCCTCTCTCCCTGGCCTTTGTTCTCTCTCTCTCTTTTACTCTCTCTCTCTCAAATAAATAAAATCTTTTTTAAAAAGTGTATCATCATGACTTTAGGGTTTGCAAAGACCACAGACACAAAAATTACTAAACTCAAATGAAATAATTAAAACACTGGCCTTCATTAAAATTAAGAACTTGGCTTCATTTCTTTAGACAGTTGTATTGAGCCCCTCATTTTGAAGAGGTCTGTTATGCAGGATTAGATAACTAAAACAATACCCAAAAAACTAATAAGGATATGAAAAGTTGGGGAACATCAGCCCTCACAAAGGAAATGCAAATGGACAGACACCATGACGAGCGATCCCTTACTAAGCAAGGCTAACCTTGAAAAGAAATGACAGCACCAGTGGTTGGCAAGGAGGTGGAACTGAAACGCTCAGAAATCGCTCTGGGCAGTGTGAACCAGGACTCTGAGAGCCAGCTGTATCTATGCCACGGAGACATTCTTTATACAATGAAATGCCATACAGCAACGAAGATGAAACTTGCAAACATGATGCTGGATGAAAGAAGTCAGACACCAATGAGTGCCTCCCGTATGAGTCCACCAATAAGATGTTCAAAAACAGGTACAAAAACAAAGCCAGGGTAACTAAGACAAAATAGAACTCTGTTTGGGTCATGGAGAGGGGAGTGGGTTAAAAGTAGGAAAAAGCTCGAGGGGGAGTTCGGGAAGCTCATTACCAAGTGCGCTCACTCTGTAAAAGTTCACCAAGCCATACTCTTATGATTCATGCACTTTTATGTATTTTAAGCAATTAGAAAGTTTAAAAAGAAGAGCCAATCCACACTGCTTTATTTCTTGGTTAAAGACCATCTTACCCATTTCAAAAAGTTCATTTTCTTTCTCTCTCTCTCTCTCTCTCTCTCTCACTGGTAAGAGGTATAGATTAGACTAAAATATTAAGGGACTCTGAATAGTAATCCTGATCACCATTCCCTATCTGTCCAATAATAAGCCAAATACTGTGAAATTTAATTTCTTCCAAGTAGAAAAAAAAGTCAAGCTATTTTTTTTTTTTTTGATAGGAATATAGGTGGATATAAGAGAGCATATGTGGTGGCACCTGGGTGGCTCAGTGGGTTAAAGCCTCTGCCTTTGGCTCTGGTCATGGTCTCGGGGTCCTGGGGTCAAGCCCCACATCGGGCTCTCTGCTCAGCGGGGACCCTGCTTCCCCCTCCCTGTCTCTGCCTGCTTCTCTGCTTACTTGTGATCTCTGTCAAATAAATTAAAAAAAAAAAAAAAGAGAGAGAGCATATGTGACACAACAGTCTTCCTTAAAAATGTAACTACATTTTTATGTGACCCACTGCAAGTCAAGGGAATTATGTGATTCTCTGTCCCTAATATGCTTCTTCTTTTTTGGTCTTAGAGAAGGTTGAGAATTATTATGGAGTTTTTAAATCTTTTATTTAAGATTATAACAGCATTTCTATGTATTCAGAACAGACTAGAATTCTAATATTCTAGGATAACTAATTTAGGAATTATTATTATTTAAACATATAATAGAAAATGGAAGACACATTTAAGGTTCGAAGGGAAGATCATATTTGATGGTTAAGCATTAATGATGAGACCCGAGATCTGGACCAGAGCCCTTGTCAGCTCTGCCCCTCTCCAGAGTCCACCTGAATCACTGCGAGTGGGTCCCAGTTACCGTCTCTCTCCCCACTCATATGGCCCCCACATAAGTTTAAAGATAAACAGAGTGAGTAAAACAACCTTTTACATGAGGATAAAATATAAAAATTAGTAAGATTTTATTTTTATTTTTTTTAAAGATTTTATTTATTTATTTGACAGAGATCTCAAGTAGGCAGAGAGGCAGGCAGAGAGGGGAAGGGAAGCAGGCCCCCTGCTGAGCAGAGAGCCCGGGGCGGGGCTCGATCCCTGAGGGGAAGGCAGAGGCTCTAACCCACTGAGCCACCCAGGCGCCCCCCAAATTAGTAAGATTTTAAATTTTGTGATTTTGTTTGAACACCTGAAAGAGTCCTAAGAATTTTTCAAGAATTCAAATTAAGTCCTTGACTCTCACTTACATTGGGTTTTCAAAGACAATGCAGTGGGACAAAGGTATAGAAGATTATCTCTTTGTCATCCAAAATGAGGTCAAGAATGAAAATCCTGATGAACGAAATCGTCTTAGATTCATTCCTTTAAAAAAAATCCAAGAAGAGTATTTCAGCCTTTACATTTCAAATTGTCTTAACAAGTTGATGCAGTGAGAGACCAAGAACATGGGGGAAATGCTCTGGGTCTCGGGGATCCTCATGCAGGGGGTTCACAAGGCTCAGCTTCTATAGCTGGAGAGGACATGCGTCAGGAAACAGGTTCAACAGCCTGCAGTATGCCCTGGGCGTCTGTCTTCCCTCTCAGAGAACCAGGACACAGGGTGGGGAAGCCACTGTGTGTGACAGATGTTTGTTCAATTACAATAAAAAAAACCCCCAAAACCCTCAATATTATCGGCTAAAATCCAAAACTAAGTATCTGTGACACTTAGAGGAAAAATTCCGAATTGAGTTGAAAAGCAGGGCATTTTCAATGAGACATAAAACACTCTTTCTTTGGACAAAACCTAAACCTGTATACACAAGTCATTTAGGTTTCTTTTGACAAAAAGAGAATCGCAGCATATTTCTGAATTCAAAAAGCCGTTTTTTCCCATTATGGACTGACAAATTTTTATATAAAAACTGGAAAAGTGAATGAGAAGGATTACATTTGCTACAGAAAAGAAACATTCCTTAAAATGTGAAGGGAAGAAATGAGAAGAAAGCTTTTAAAAAAAAAAAAAACCTTCTCTGCTCCTGAAGGTAAAGAATAATCCTAATTTGCTGTTATACAATGGGCTACCACATAAAGTATTTGAATATTCCATGGGGAATAAATTCCATGCCACTCAGAAAAATGTCCCCTTAGATACTTACAGAAAATAGCTTGAACTTCAATTGCATGTTGCTAACACAATTACTTGCAAAAGATAATGTGTGAAATAGAATTTGTGTTTTTTTACACTCTATAAAATTTTTAAAATGCACTGTTTTCTCTGAATATATTTATTTATAACCACTGAATTATCTTTGCATTAATTTAATAGCTGTAGATTTTTACAACCAAGATTTTTCCAAAAAATAAACATCTTCCTCTAACTTTAGAGTCATACTGTACATTTTCTCTTTTCATATAGTCTTTCTTATGCTAAAAGGTGCTGCCAACGAGGACCGGGAGAGAGCCCTAAGCACAGGCCAAACACATCAAACCCCAGATTCATCTTTTTGACACTTAGGCCCCAAAAGCAACATAGGATCGGCCAAAAAAAATTCCCATTTTTTTTCACCATTCTAATTTTTCTCTTTCTATATTCAAATAGGAGGCCAAGAAAGATCAGTTATGAAACCACAGAAAATAGACAGTGTATCTCTAGAAATAACTTCAGCATTTAAATGCAAATAAACATCAGCATTAGCCATCAGTTTATTGGCAATTGATTCATGAACCGTTTTAAAACCTGCCATCTTTTAAAACTTAGGGGGTCAATAGGAACAGTCATCTAGAACTCTTAGGGAAAACAAAGGGTAAGGAATTAAAGCAAATTATGTATAAATGGATTACTATCCTATATTTTGTATGATTTATATAATTTACATTAAATAAATTTGGGATTTAGAAGTAGATAGAATATATGTAGTATTTCATTTATATCCAGACCTAGACTTAGAACTAACAGACAATTTAATTCACAAATACTTACGTAATCGGACTGTATGTTGTGTATTTTGTAAGCACTGATAACACAAATAAGTGTTAGATGCTCCCTCCTTTTAGATGTCCACATGTTAAGGAAACAAATGGCAACATAACTAGGGTTTCAATGTAAAAAGTCCTAACACACTGTACAGAACTCACATTCATGGACATCTATGGGGACAGGCTCCATTCTAGTGGATACTTGTCAACACCCATCCACATACTTAACTCTTACAATGACTCCATGAATGCATTATGCATGTGGGGAACTTAGGCCGATGTACCTTAAGTAAATTCCTTAAGTTTACACAGCTCAGACGTAGAGTAAGAGTTCAAGCCCACGAACTGGAATCCACAGCCTAAATGGTTTTTTGTTTGTTTGTTTGTTTTTTAAGATTATACTTATTTATTTGAGATAGAGTGAGAGAGAGCACGCACAAGGAGGGGGAGCAGCAGGCAGAGGGAGAAGCAGGCTCTCCAGGGAGCCGATAGCCCCATGCGGGGCTCGATCCTAGGACACAGAGATCATGACCTCGGCTGAAGGCAGATGCTCACCCAGGGGCCCCCACAGCATGAATTTTTTTAAAAAAATATTTAATTAATTTATTTGACAGAGAGAGAGACAGAGAGAGAGGGAACACAAGCAGGGGGGGAAGGAGAGGGAGAAGCAGGCTTCCTGCCAAGCAGGGAGCCTGATGTGGGGCTTGATCCTAAAACCCTGGGATTATGACCCGAGCTGAAGGCAGATACTGAATGACTGAGCCACCCACGCCCCCTCACACCCTAAATTCTTAACCATTTCTGTACCCAATGTACACCCTAAATTCTTAACCATTTCTGTACCCAATAACTATTCAGGGTGTGCTTGAAAGAATTAAGTCTTCAAAAAATAGGAAAGACTGCCCAAAAGTACACAATACATTCAATTTGGAGTCATCTTATCGTACCTGCTTCCTGATATTCCAGGATGAGTTACAGACCTCCTCTTTACCTTTTCATTCATGCACTGTTTATTTTGCCCTAATTATTCTCAACACCATACAGCTGTGAACAAGACCGATCGAGAGGTCTCATCAACCTCAGCATCCAGGAGTGGGGTCTGACAATAAACTACAAGAGAAAGAGAAAGAAAAAGGTGGCTAAAAGGGAGCAAAAGAGGGAACAGGAAGTGTTAGAGGGTGAATGTGAGAAAGGGTGGCCAGAAAGGTTTCCCCGAGAAAGACATTTGAATAAAGACCTATAATAGAGGTGACCATCTCTACACTTCTTAGTGTAATAAATTTCCTTGTTTTAAGCTGTTCATTGCAGCCAAAAGCATTCCAGTTAATACTCACCCTATCCATTGGTTTGTCATGAAGATTATATGAGAAAATTGGTACAATGTACTTAGCATCATGCCTGGTTCCCAAGGAGAAGTCAACAAATGAAATCATTTTTAATAAAGTCATGACATCCACTACAGGAAGCACCTCCAGTCTACTCATGCTGGGAGTCCTACCAGGGAATATTCCATCAGCAGAATGCCCAACAAATACCCAATTCTGGAATCGATGTATTAAATACTACAACTGAAGCCTAATGTATACAAATACTACTCACAACAACTTTCCGTGACCTACTGAGTATTTTATTTACAAAGGACATCGAAGGACTCATGAAAGTAGCTGCAGGGAGACTGATGCCCCAGCCAAGCGCTGGGTGGCAGCAGAAGGTGTGAGGGGGAAGCAGACTATCTACAGACTTCACTTTCTGGCAGTTCCAGGTCTGTTTTTTGGCTGCAAGGAAAGTGTTTACTTCTCCGTCTATGAAAAGATGATTTTCCATAGCTCTGGGGTTTTAAAAGGTCAGCGGTGATAAAAGGCTTAGGAAGAGTTCTTGAATTTCTCTGCTACTATTATGAATTTCTTTATAAAAATGTTGATATACGGAAGACAATCAAGCAATGCATGGAAAATATGTATTCCAGATCCAAAAGCAGCTTATTCCAGCAAAATTTCCTCAGCTCTCTCCCTAATGATTTAAACATCCATTTTTACTCACTTCTGCAGAAGTGCATTCACAGGAGTGAGCGTGAAGAACAGTAGCCTTTACAGCAGGAAGCCCTTCTTTACCTGGAATGTTGTAAGATCCTTTTCCTTTTTACATGGGGGGTAAAGAGGATCTTATTATTAATCTAAATGATCTTTCTTTAGAAATGAAACATTCAGGTTGTATTCTCTTACTAGATTTTTCATTTTGGGACCCTAAAGCTACTTAAAAAAAAAAACAACAACCCCAAAACCCCAAAAAACAACAACAACAAAATAAAGCTGAAAAATCTTTGGGCCAAGTGGCCACATGTAATATATTACTGAGTCAGGGCACTTCAATGTCCTACTTGGCTAAATCCATTTTAAAAACTATTTTCTCCTTGGTGACAGGAAGTTCTATCTCTGTGCCACAAAACCTTCAAAATGCCTCAGTGCACAGTCAGCAATGGTTTTATACTTTCTTTCCATACTCTCCCTAGAAAATGTACCAAAAATCTGAGAACACCATGCTTGCTCCAGATTAGTTTTTATTTCTTCCATTTGGCAAAAGTTGCCTTTACCGTATTTTCTGGTTCCCACGAACACAAAATTAGCCTCAGAGTTTGAACCTAACTTCTTTTAGGCTTTTTTTTTTTTTTTTTTTTTTTTAGTAATGTCTACACCTAATACGGGGCTCGAACTCACAACACTGAAATCAAAAGTCACAGGCTCTACTGACTGAGCCAGCCAGGTGCCCCTCTTTTAGTGTTTCTGATATCACCATTCTCCGCAAAGTTCAGGAAGCTAGCCATCCTGACCACATGCCTCTGATTATGTTCTCCCTTTCTACTGAGTGAGTTAGCAAGAAGCAGTTTGTAAAAGATATCCTAAAAAGTTACAGGATTAGAATCACTAGGGCCATTTAACAACAGGACTGGATTCTTTGAATACGTTGGGATTCAGGGTTTAGTCACATGTTATAAGAAGTCCACTTCCCATCTTTTTAGTTGTCAAATTTGGAATCAGCATTAGAATTCTTTTGAAAGTGGGAGCAGAAGCTTCTGAGCACATAGCCTGACTGCGGTATTATTTTAAAAAGTAAGAAATAACAACCAGGGGTGGAAAATATAGGGAGAACATGGAATTAAAATGAAGGGTTTTGATTTTTTTTCCTTATGAAAAACAGGTAATGTTTTTCATAAGACTAACTTGAATGTCTGACTTTTAAAAACAGACGTTATTTTCAAGAGTAGTTTCAGGTTCACAGTAAAATTTTACTGCAAGTTCCCATAATCCCGTCTCCCCAACCCCCGTCCTCTCGCCCAGTCTCCCTCACCATCAACCTCCCTGAACATTTGTTATGACGGATGGACATACACTGACATGCCATTATCAACCCACGTCCGTGGTTTACATTAGGGTTTGCTCTTGGCGATGTACTCTGAGTTGTACTCCCCTGTCAAAACAGAACTCATGTGGGCAAGACACTAACGGCCTCAGCAGACAATCTTGTCCCCTCTGTTCTAGGATTGACAGGCTATTATTCCTCAGCCGGGGGATGACCAGTGTGAAAAAGGTACTGATAAGGCTTCATTTGTTACCCAGACACAAAATTTCTCTGATTTCTCTTCATATAGAGACAGAATGGCCAATTCAGCCCACTCGAATTAGTATGGTGCCAGCTTTCCATTCCCTGCTCCAGCCCTCAAATCTCCCTTACCCTGCTCTACTTCCTTTTCCCACAGGGCTTCTGTCTTTCAAGCCCATTATGTAGTTTACAAAAAAGAAGGCATTGATGTTGTTCACCGACAGAGCCCCAGGACAGAGAACGGTGGCTGGCACCTAGCATACACGGAATATTTGTCAAATGAACCAGTGAGGATGCTTTCTATAAGAAAAGGCTTCAGGGAAGGATTTTGGCCATGGTTTGGAGGCCTGATGAGCCATGACTAACCAGGTTCTGTGAGCTACCAGTGCTGTGTTGCTGGGATCCTTCAAGGTCCCTGCTAGACTGGGTGTGAACAGGCTGGCAAGCACAGTGAGGTCTAGACATGTCTGATGGCCCCAAATATATAAACTCTCATTCAACCGGGATGCCCAATAGGGAGAGCACCACGGCCGCTGGCCAGAGCAGTGTGCAGAGACCCATGTGAGTCATGATGCGAAGTGAGAAGCCGGGGGGTGGGGGGAGGCACCTCTTCACACAGGTCAGGGGACAGACGCGTGACACATAGGAATCTGATGGTCACAAGTTTCCCCGCTCTCCCATTCCCACACATTCTGCTGTGATGATGAACCCAAACCCTGGGTCAGCTTATCTATACACGGGATGATCGATATTTTTCATGAGTTAAAGCTCTGCAACAACAATAACAACAACAACAACAACAACAACAACAAAGGAAAAAATAAAAGAGCAAAAGAACTGTGATTTTTAAAAACACATGAATAAGATAAACTGGGACACAGAACAGTGAACTTCGTTAAAGAGGTGAAACATTTCCTTTGCTTTTCTACACAAGATAAACACTCTGGCTAGAGGACACAGGGGTGGTGGCAGGAGGAGAGGAACCACAGTTCGAGGAAGAAAAGAAGGCAGAGAGGAGGAAGTCCATCAGAAGAGCCCAGTTTCCCTGCACTTTCCAACACCCATGTGTGGGACGGGAGAAAAACGACCTGCATTATATATATATTTCAGGGGGAAAGATAGAGACGATCTTAAGCAGGCTCCACACTCAGTGCGGAAGCCGGTCTGTGGGGCTCTATCTCACAACCCTGAGATCATGACCTGAGCCAAAATCAAGAATTGGATGCTTAACTGGTTGAGCTACCCAGGCACCCTGATAACCTGTATTTATTTATTTTTTTTAAAGATTATTTATTTATTTCACAGAGATCACCAGTAGGCAGAGAAGCAGGCAGAGACAGAGAGAGGGGAGGAAGTAGGCTCCCCGCGGAGCAGAGAGCCCGACGCAGGGTTTGATCCCAGGACCCCGGGATCATGACCTGAGCCGAAGGCAGAGGCTTCAACCCACTGAGCCACCCAGGCGCCCCAGCTTCTACCCCTAAAGCATAACCGTGTTCTATTGTTTAAGGGCAAAAACACAATTCTCTGTATGTTCTATTTCCTTATTTATCCCAGATTGCCCTCCTGCAACGTAGGCTCCCAGTGGACCAGAACAGGGCTTTGCCTGGGACAAGACAGGCACTCGGTACGCGAGTGAACGGATGAACAGTTCACTCACCACGGACCTCCCACTCTACTCCCGCTGAACGTCTAAGAACACTGCTGTCCTTCACGTGCCGTAGGAGAATCGAGGTGTGCCTCCTTCCTCTCTCAGGTACATGCTCCCAGAACACTATGTACAGAAGGGCAAGGAAGGATCCCACGGTGCTGTTTTTATTTCTGTACAATCCGCCATGCTACCCGAAAGCCGGAAGAGTCGGTTCTGTCAGAGTATGCCTCGTCACTGTGCTTTAGGAAGTGGCACCAGACACAAAGAAAGCCACGGGAAATCGGGGAAGGGCCCTCCTTCCCTCAGCTGGGCCAGACACAGCCCAGCTTACAGCAGATTATGCCAGCCCTGCGTCCACCAGTCTCCGGCTGCTTAAACCCGAAGTTCAGAAACAAGCTGGTGGACGGGCACGAGGAGAGCCCGTCCCTTCTCAGTGCTAACGCAAGTCCTGTGCACATCAGTTCCGCAGCTAGCCCCAATCACATGGGCTGGCTTCACCCTACACCACAGCCTGGGGTAGAATCAGGACATTCTGCAACTGCCACAAGTTTCAGGTTCAGTCCAACACAAGAAAATCTGGACCAGTTTAATGCAGTGGAGTAAGCCCACAAAAAATGAAAGCTTTGCAAAGCTTCTTCTAGAAAGAGAATAACATGCCTAATACCCTGGGAGATTTCTAGTTACACTACCATCTATCGACACAGTATTCTAAATTATCTGTTTTATTACTTATAAAACTGTCCAGTTTCTAGAGTAAAAAAAAAAAAAATGGGGGCCAAGTGTCAAAGAAAGTATACTGAAGTATAGTAATTTACAAAGACCTAGAGGTTCTCTAAAAACACATTTTAAAATTCAAGTCTTTGCCAAGTAGATGCCTAACAGAATGGAGAACTGCAAGTGAATTAGGGTGATTATATAACTCTTGAGTTGCAGCAATCGGTATTTAAAAAGACACGGAATTAAAAGAAAATCGCTTAGACAAAATGGAGGTGAAGGTTATTTATACTGGTATATTCTTCCGGAAGAGTAACTCTGGCTTGTGAGCATAGGAAGGGACCTGTGTTTTTTTCTGAACATAATTTCTGCACAGCACCACCACTGGTGTTATAAGGTGGACCATTTTTCAAGGAAGGAAGCCCTTATAATCCATGTTCCAGACCCAAATGAAGAATCAAGCCTGCATCTTTCTGGAATGTGGGGAAATGTGCATTCTGCACATCGGTGTCCTCCGAGACCCAGGTGCGCTAGCACTGTGGCCCTCTGCCGGGAATGCTGTGGTCTGTGCACCACAAAGTGTTTCTTAAGAACTCCAGGCTCAAGGTCTAAATAAAAAATTCAGGTAAAACTCGAATCACCGTACCACGGAATCCTTGCAAACCCCCAGGGCCACCTTTAATGATGTTTTTCCCCATTTCCCAATGTCTGAGGGCTTCCAAACCCCTCAAAATCCGCTTGCTCAAACCGCACCCACACTCTCTCTCTTTCACTTGAAGCCAAATCTGGCATAAATGTTTTGTCTACTCAGCAGGAGAGTGATTTCAACAATCTCCTGCATTTTATAAGATCAGTTCCTTCTTCCCAAGATAATAATTAGTTTCAGATGAACCTGGTCGCTGTTCCTCGGCTCCATTCCACTGTGGTACAAGCAAGGAGAGGAGGCACTTCCTGCTGAGCTCTTTTTCAGAGCGAAGAATTTGGGTACTATCACAGGCCTGGGACAGAACCTTTGTGATTTACTTCTTTACAACTTAGCTGGCTTTTGATGACCTAGATGTTCCAAGAGATGGACTGAAATCACGATGATGGGAATCTTCTCAGTTTACTTTTAGAATGGTTCGGATGAATTATTCCTCAATTTATCAAACTCTAATAAATCATTAAGAACATAAATCTCAGGACTATGAACAGTTCTGTATCCCTGCAAACACACCGAGGTTGCAAAGAGAAAGCCAATGTTGTTATCTGAATATCTTACAACACAATTAACTTTTTAGAAGGTAATAAATACCAGTGGGCAAGGACATACACCAACCCACAGCTAAGGATGTTAGAGAAACAACTGGAAAATCCCTGCTGACAGTGCTTCAGAGAAGAATCACACAAGACATGTTTATAATGGTGAAGACTATCGTACGTCTTTTAATCAAAACTGGCAGTCTTGAGTTGTATCAAGGAGGCTGCTTACAGGTCCTCTGGGTCTCCCCCATGGACCTAAAATCATCATGTCCTGCATGTTTCCATGAATTAATTCAGTACCAGCAGTGGAATCACCTGTGAGTACTAGCATCATTATAACCTTAGGTCATCCTATGCGTGAATCCCAGCAATTCCTGACCGTGAATGTGGGCAGGAGTCACCTTGATACATACATGCCTGGACGCCTTAAATCAGGAGTGTCTCATAGTGTCTTCCGGTGTTTGCCTGTTTCACAGAAAGTGATCTCCTCCCTCTCTGCTTTATCAGGAGATAATTATAGGCCTCCTGACGGTTTATCTTACCTTCACATGTACGGCCATCTGCAGAAATTGAGAAACCCTGTTCGCAGACACAGTGAAAAGAACCATCTGTGTTGAGACACTCTCCACGAGGACCACAGCGTCCGGGTCGTTCGCATTCATTAATATCTGGAATTGAAACGAGTTCCAAATATGTGAAAAAAAATTTTTTTCCTTCGGTTTCATACGATAGCAGACATACAGTAAGCAACTCTGTTACAAAACGGTCGGACGCTTATTCTGTGGCCCAAATGCGCTATTTGTACCTATACCAGACCATAAGTTTTAAGGGAGAAACAACTTTGGTTCAATTATATGAATAAGCCCATGTTCAACCATTTTCAATTTACGAGAAAAAGCATTTTCATTTTCAGATGATCAACCTAAACATACTTTTTTTAAAAGACCTATTGGAGGCTTGAGGAACACTAAGAAACAATTCCTGAGAAATGGTCATCCAGGAGCATGCTGTGTTCTTCTTCATCTTTCCCACAGCTGTTGGAGCCCCACAGCATTGTGTCCCCTCCATGCCGACTGACTCTCACAACATGAACTTTTTTTTTTAATATTTTATTTATTTATTTGACAGACAGAGATCACAAGTAGGCAGAGAGGCAGGCAGAGAGAGAGAGGAGAAAGCAGGCTCCCCGCGGAGCAGAGAGCCCGATGTGTGGCTCGATCCCAGGACTCTGGGATTATGACCTGAGCCGAAGGCAGAGGCTTTAACCCACTGAGCCACCCAGGCGTCCGCACAACGTGAACTTCTTAAGGGCAAAACAGGACATGCCTTACCAATACCCTTGGGTCCTTAATGTGGGCCTTCACAATGTCTGCTGAATATATAAATGAAACAGCCGCCCATCTATACTTGGTTGAAAATGGATAAAAGAAATAAAATACAAGAAAAAGAAGGTCTTCCAGATCAGTGAAGTTTTTATTATTTGCACAGCTTTGTGATGCCAATTCTTGAATGATGGTTAAGGGCTTAGTGCGGTGCCTAACACACAACGAAGGTCAGCAAGTGGTAGCTACAATTATTAACTCTCTTGAACATATAATGCTGTCCATGTGTGCTGACCATCTTAGCGTTAAGTCTTGTGCTGACCTGCTTGTTCTCAATGAAATGTGATGACACTCCCCATGGCCAGGGTCATGATGCACTTCTAAACATTTCCAATGCATGAAGTGAAATGTTCTATCAAGCCAGTGCTAATTATTGTGGCTACGAGTGCCCACATGACGATATTAACAACTCCTGGAGAATGGTCACTTATTCACACCGGTACTGACCCATGCAACTACCTATCTGCACGGTGTTTTAATCAGTGTTTTACTCAGCTGTGTCCCTTATTACACTGACAGCTCCTTGAAGAGAACCATGTATCAGAATGGAGTCCCCAACTCCTAGTACAGCACGTTCACAGTGTATTAGGGATGTTTGCCCACCACAAAATCTCGGTTATGGTCATTCTCTCTTAATTAAACCATGATTGGTTAAGGTACTCTTAGTTAACTGGGGCCATGAAAACTATCACAGGTCCTTGGAACCCTGCAGGCAGGAGCCCTTCTATAGAAGGCCATTGCCTTCCCTTCCTGAAGTCTCTCTTACCTTTCAGTAAAGAAGTCCTTGATGCACTTTCTTAGAAGCCCATCTTTAATTCAATTAAACCTATTTACTGAATGCTTCCTATGAGAAGTTTGAACAGGCTGGGGTCCTTGCCATTATGAAGCTCACAGTCTAACAGGGGAGGCAGGAGCCAACATGAGTAGCTGTAAAGCTTAATGGGCACATGGAAAATGTATGGATTATGAGCCCTTCCCAGTGACCTCAAGAACATGCTTACCCATCAACCCTAGAGTTCTCCTCCATAAAGTCATCCCTTTCTCTGCACCCAGGATCTCCTGGTGCTCTTCTTTTTGGCCTGTCCCCTTCGCTCTGACCCTCTGTCAACACCACTGATTTATTCATCTGTCTACATCAATCCTTAACTCTTTACCATTCTGTTGGCCATATAATTCGCATTAGCTGGCTTATCCACAGCTGAATCAAAATAAGAAACCAGAGGCACCTGGATGGCTCAGTGGGTTAAAGCCTCTGCCTTTGGCTCAGGTCATGATCCCAGGGTCCTGGGATCAAGCCCCGCATTGGGCTCTCTGCTCAGAAGGGAGCCTGCTTCCTCCTCTCTCTCTCTCTCTCTGCCTGCCTTTCTGCCTACTTGGGATCTCTGTCTGTCAAATAAATAAATAAATAAAATCTTAAAAAAAAAAAAAGTAAGAAACCAAGCAGGAATTACTCATATTTCTTAACAATCTTCCCACTCTTGTTATTGTCACTGATTTAACAGCATTTCAAGGAAGAGCAATGAATCATTTTCTACTTGACTATTTCTCAATGTGACCTCACCCTGTGAAACTCTTCACTTCTTTTACAAAATCTCCAATACCTTTTATGATTCGTCCTGACCCACTGGTAATACCTTAGACTGGGCATCTTTTTTTTTAACTCTGACCATCTCTTGGCTTTTAGTTTCATATTTTTCTTCCCAGCCTGCTGTGTTGGGTTACCTCTATCTGGGTAACAAGGTTCAATAAAGTTCCACTGGCCTGGGGGGTCAAGCCCAAGGTCCGTATCTATCTTGTGGAGCCCAAGAGGTTTTCCAGACCTCCTCCTTACTGCATCCTATGCCTCCATGTGGCCCTTTAAAAGCTGCCAAATTGCAGCTTTGCAGAGGGAATAATGCATGAAGGGCTTGCTTCAAGAGAATTCACTGATTAACAAATAATTGTCTAAAAAGTTTGATGACAGGAACTGAAGATGAATTCCCAGACTTTTTTCCAGGAAACCGCTAAGAAAGAACAACATGAGTATCTGGAACTAGAGAAACATATGCATTCAATTTGGGTTGTACTTATTGAGGCATTTCTAAACTATGCTGCTAGTAACTCAGCTGAAATCCAGACTATATTTAAGTTGGGTTTCTTTCATGGGTCTGAGATTCCACAGAAATTCACAATTTGGCATCTATAAGTCAAAATGTAAAACTGAAGTGTGTTCTGAATCTCAAATGTACACTGTCACATTCCTACAGAGATTATTAACATGGAATTGCCATGCTGTCTGCATATCAGCATTGATTTTGCTGCGGGAAGAGACTCTTAGGCTTCCAACTGAATATGCCCTACTGAATATGGAACTATCTTCAGGTTATTAGGTAAAGTTTAAAGCTTGTGTCTGTCACACACTGTCATTCATGTATGTCCCATGTTTATTAGCACTGGCCTCAATCTCATTTTCAGCATTAAAACAAACTGAAATTGACACCTCGTACAGAATGTGATCTGGTCATGAGATTAGACAGAAGTAGGCTAGGAACCTTAGGCGGACTGAAAGATCAGAAGGCTGCCTCCAGTGGCACAGCCAGAGGGAGAGGATTTAAGATGAGTGTGCATTGCTGCTATAAACAGCCTCTAATCGGAGAAGGTGGGTGATGGAGAAGATTCATAGATAATACTCTAAATGGCATTAAAACGTGTTTCAGGAATATTTTTCATTTGTTTGGATTTAAGTTTTTTAAGCAGACATATTCATTTATTCTGGAAAAAAAGAATCACCAATGTGACTGAGCTTGAAGTCAATTTAATAAGGATTTACAGTTAATAAAACATGTTTGGAGAAGTGACAGAGTTGATACCAAATCACAAATTTAATGTACTGAGAGAAGACAGTAGTATAATTAATAAATCAGATGACTACATTACTTCCTTATGATTTAACTCTAGGAGTTTGTGAAATCTGCAATATGAAATCACTGCCCATTTAAAGAACACTTATTTTGCCTCTATTTGGTCAAAAATTGTGGAGGAGAGGAAGGAGGAAAGAAAGTATTGCTTTTAAAGCCAAATGTGTGCAATAAAAACAGGATACCGGGGTTTTTTAGGGGGTAACTCTTGGCATTTTTATATAAATCAAGATTCATTTGAGGATGAAAAAGTTCCAAAATGGAAATAATCACACAGTAATTTTATAATTCAAGTATTTCTTCTCTATTCCATTAAATCCAAGCACATTTACTTTTTGCATTGAAAATACTGAAAAAAATTTAAATTCACCTTACTGCATCACAATGACAAATGAATACAGGACATCCAATGAAGTACATCGCAGGACAGTCAAATCTTGGGATTGGGAAGTAAATTAATTTTTAAAAATCATGAGGCAAAGGCCCATGTCTTTGCTGTCACAGGGACAAATAGATGGGTGTGGATAATACTATGGACATAGGGTAGAGTATGATTCCAACGCTACGTCTTAGAGAGTACATAATCCTCCCTTTCAAGTACTATACATCTGGGACATGAAAGAGAAGACATAATTGAGGACAATCCAGAATTAAAAAGTTATTCATATACAGTAGCAGTGGAAAAGGAGAACTCCAACAATCTTTACTTATACGTACTTTGGGATATACTATAGAGTTCGCTAATGGAGGGGAAGCAATTAGGGGAAAAAAATCACCCAAGTAGCAGAAATAAGTATAAAGGTAAATATAAGTGAGAGTCTTCAGTGGAAGAAATAGGCATGGATTTATTAAGACTAATACAAAGGAAACCTTGCATGGCAGCCAGGTAGAGCTAAAAAAAAGTTGAGATGAAGGATCTAGACAATCTGATTTTTTAAAAAAAGATTTTATTTATTTATTTGTCAGAGAGAGAGAGCACGCAAATGAACACAAGCAGCAGGAACAGCAGGCGGTGGGAGAAGTGGGCTTCCCGCTGAGCAAAGAGCCTGATGTGGGACTCGATCCCAGGACCCTGGGATCATGACCTGCGTCAAAAGCAGATGCTTAACAGAATGAGCTCCTCAGGCGTCCCGACAATCTGATTTTTCAGTCCCAGCATCACCAGTAACTCAGTGTACTACACTGGGGGAAAAATATGGAGTCTCACAGTCTTCTCCCTTTTTGCTATAAACGTGGTAATAATCGGTAGGGCAACATAGGGAAGAATAGTGGAAAAAGATCTTGGGCTCAAATCTCTACTATTTATTTGGGAGGACCAAGCTAATTAATTTCTCTAAGCCTCAGTTACTCATGTGTAATGGATGTAAGAAAAGCTGCCTCTTAAATTCTCCACAAATCCATGAGCTCCTTACAGCAACTGGCACATAGCAGGTGCTCCGTTAAAGCTCTTGTGATTGGTGCTGTATTCTTACAAGTACCTTGTGTCCTCTATACCTTTGGGAGATGCAATGTGATAGCACTTTGAAGAAATAATAAAACCCTGCCCTCTATACCTCTAATTTTGACCAAATTATTAATGAGTTTTGTTTTTTTGTTTTTTAGGGAGAGAAAAAGCTGAATACTGGACAAAAACAGGGATCACGGAAAGGAAGGATAAATACCATCCATGAGACAAAATGAAACATACCCACAAAAGACATTTAAAAAAAAAAAGCCAGAAGATAATTTTTAATCTAGCACCAAGATTGGCCCATGGAAGGAACAGCAAAGTACGGGTGATCTGAGCTACCACAGAAGTTTGCAGAGCTAGGACACAATTCCAAAATGCCCGAGTTTCAGTTAATATGGAGTGCAAAGTGAGAACTTCCCATACTTGATGTAGACCCAAGAAAGACATTTCAAAACTATAATTTGGCATAGCTCATTTATCTATAAATGGATAAAGCCACAGACTACCATCAGGAGTCATCCTATGTAAATTAGGACTAAAAAGCAGAGAAGTACCTTGACATCCTTTATGGTCATTTAGCTGGAATCCATCTGGACAAGTACAATCATAGGACCCTTCAGTGTTAATGCAGTCTCCTCCCTGGCAAACACTGTTGTCCTCCAAGCATTCATTGATATCTGTAAGTCAATTTTAACAATTTAAAAGACAGAATAAACTATATTAAAAAAATTAAGCATTATTCTTACACGCGTTCACGTAAATGAACATTATTTTACATCGTTCACAAGACATAATGTTTAATGGAAGACAGGTTTTTAACTTTTAATTTTTTAAAATGAAACAATTTGAAAGGATTTTGGCTTTGAACAATAAATAAATTAAGGGTTTAACATCAAATGAAATTGGGAAGAGAAAACATCAAAGTCTTGTACTAAAAAATTCACTTGGCTACGTTCTTGGTGACAATAGGGAATAAAAATATTCTTTAAATATGTATTAAGAGGGGCGCCTGGGTTGTTCAGTTAGTTAAGCATCTGCCTTCGGCTCAGGTCATGATCCTGGGGTCCTGGGATCCAGCCCAGAGTCAGGCTCCCTGCTCAGCTGGGTGTCTGCTTGTCCTTCTCCTTCTGTCCCTCCCCTTGCTTATACTCTCACTCTCTCTCTTAAATAAATAAATAAAATTTTTAAAAAAATGGGATCAGGAGGGAAACAAATCATAAGAGACTCTTAATCTCAGGAAACAAACTGAGGGCTGCTGGGGGGTGGTGGGATAGGACAGGAGGATAGGGTGGCTGGGTTATGGACATTAGGGAGGGTACGTGCTATGG
The DNA here is from genome assembly GCF_010015895.1 of Lontra canadensis. NCBI lineage: Eukaryota > Metazoa > Chordata > Mammalia > Carnivora > Mustelidae > Lontra > Lontra canadensis. The sequence continues at coordinate 4,723,782 of NW_022631072.1, forward strand.
TGAGTGCTGTGAATTGTGTAAGACTGATGATTCACAGACCTGTATCCCTGAAGCAAATAATATATTACATGTTAATAAAAAAAAAAGAAAAAAAATAGAAGTAACTTCCATCATACACTTTACCTATAGTTTTGTGGGAATGTGAATCTTATTTTATTTCATTAAAGAAGAAGGCCACTCAAAATAAATAAATAAATGAATGAATGAATGAATACATAAATATTAAGAATATCTTGAATATCTAGGGGTGCCCAGGTGGCTAAGTTGGATAAGCATCCCATTCTTGATTTTGGCTCAGATCATGATCTCAGGGTCCTGAGACTGAACCCCAAATCAGGCTCTGCACTGGGTGTGGAGCCTCCTTAAGATTCTTTCTCTCCCTCTCCCCTTCTCCCCCCCAAAATAAGTAATAAATAAGCAAAGAAAGCAGGTGGGGGTGGGGAGCTCAGTTGGTTAAGTGTCTGGCCCTTGATTTTGGTTCAGGTGATGATCTCAGTGTCATGAGACCAAGTCCTGAGTAGAGCTCACACTAGGCAAGGAATCTGCTTAAGATTCTGTTTCTCCCTCTCCCTCTGCCCTTTCCCCTACCTCTCTCTCCCTCTCAAAAAAGAAAAGAAAAAAAAAAAAGAATATTTGGAGCATCTATTTATATAAGATCCTGTACTATGAATTATAAGAAGAATTTTAAAGTATTTGGCATGATTTCTGCTCCCAAACAGAAATGATTTAAATTATATTAATAAAAATAAACACAAAATATTACATTGCTTTGTAAGTCCAAAAAAATTCAACCCAAGAGCTGCCAAAATATATAATTACTTGTCAAAAGAATAGTACCAACTTCATGTGTCACATGGATTTGAAGAAGAGATATCATAAAACCAAAGGTGGCTTCATGTCACAGGAGGGATTTGCTTGAAGCTGGGACAGCAGAGTAGAAAGTGGAGGGGAGGAAGGGGGGCTTTTGACAGGAAAGGGCATCAGCAAGATCAAAAGCTCCACTGAAGTCACTTACTCAGCAGCTATCACCAATAGGTTTGAGGTTGACTGGATTTTTTAATGCATATATTTATAGCATATGCAACTAAACATGGTTTACGTAACCAGTAATGAGTTCTGACTGTGAGCATGTGAGACAATTAATGACCCCCCTCACTGCCCGAATGCTGGGCAGATCTTTCACGAGGGCTGTTTATCACCACATTTACTTCCAGTCAGAGCTCATTACTCCTAACACAGTCCATGACTCCCTCTTCTGTTGTCTGTGCAGGACTTCAATTATTAGCACTGAAGAAAGCTAAGGAAGAAAACCTTCTTTGTTTCTCATAACTTGGCATATGATGGCATTTCTTGCCAATAATTATGATTGCTGCGAAAATGCACGAGAAGTTCCAGGAAGAAGTGAACAGGGAGACAGTTACAGCCTCAGTCTCCTCACTGTCCTGTTCAAAATGTTGGCACACCGAATTGAATTCTCCTCATGGAACCCAATCCACTTATTAATACCGTTCATGAGGCAAATAAAAGAGAAACAAGAAAACACCTCTACAGTTTCGCTCCACCAGAAGAAACACAAGTCAGCCTGTCTCCCTAGATTAAAATGTTTCTGAATACTGACCCTAGGACATAAAACACAGCTAACGTGACTTTGTCACAACTAAAGTGGGGTATCCCTTCTTCTTTAGTGTGTTTTTCCAACATCACTCAAGTGAAATTTATATATAATACATGCATCTAATTTTAAGAGTCTAGCTCAGTGAGTTTGAACAAATGTAGGTACATTCTTGTGACCACCGTACAAAGTACAGGCATTTCTTTATCCATTTATACCTGTTGGGATCACTGCTGGATTCTTAAATCATCGCAAATGCGATCATTTTTTTAAGGACCTGTGAGGTATCTCTGTAAGAATGTTATTCTGTAGTTACAAAAATAAGGCTTGGTGATATTTCTCTTTGCTTCTTTTTCCAGTCTGCCCTTAAATTTCCATTCCTAATTAACCACAAAAGAGACACTACAGGAAAATTATGCACAAGACAGAGAAGAGCAGGCAGGAACCAGGGTCTCCCATGAAGTCTGAAACCTTCAGGTTTCATTCCCGTGCCAAAGAACGTTTTATTCGCCAGCTAACTGATACTTGGTATATCAAGATTTCTAAAAGTGGAAACAAAGTTAATAGAGAATATTTTTTAGATTTAATATAAATTTTTAAATTTTAGATATAAAATAGATAAAAATTCCCTGAAATATTTTAGGTATTTTTGATATAAATTCTATGAAAATAATTCATAAGCTCCAACTCTCTGATTTTTTTTTTAAAGATTTTATTTATTTATTTGACAGAGATCAGAGGTAGGCAGAGAGGCAGGCAGAGAGAGTGGGGGAAGCAGGCTCCCTGCTGAGCGGAGAGCCCGATGTGGGGCTCCATCCCAGGACCCTGAGATCACGACCTGAGCCGAAGGCAGAGGCTTTAACCCACTGAGCCACCCAGGTGCCCCTCTCATTTTTTTTTTTCAATAATGATTGTGCCACATGGGGATAAACACTAGTCTGCTGTGTATGAATCTCTGCCATAAAACATGGATTAAGTGAATATATTAGATCAACCATTAAAAAGAAAGCTGTAGGCATTTCCATCACCCTAAAGTTTTCTTTGTGCCCCTTTTCTGTTTGGCTTCTTCTGGTCAGCACAGTGTTTTTGAGACTGATCTAAGTGACTGTGTGTACCAACGGCTCTCTCCTCTTTATTGCCACGAAGTGTTGTACCATATGAATGTGCCCCAATTTGTTGACCCATTCACCTTTGATGAGTGTCTTGACTGTTTACAGCCTGGCTATTATGAATACAGTTTGTATAAGTCTTTGTGTAATCACAGGCTTCCATTTGCCTTGAGTAAATTCCTAGGGGAAGTGGCTGGATCTATAGTAGGTCTAAATTGGGACGGAGCGGCCCCCAGAAGTGATTGTGCCATTTTACTTTCCCATCGGGCAGCCATGAGAGCTCCAACTTTCCGCACTTATTCTAACAGCTCCACTGCTGTCTTCATGGGTGTTATGTAGGCCTTCGGTTTTTAGATGTACCTTTCCTTGTTCTGTAGGAAACTGGGATAACCAAGGAAAGGCATATTTCATCGTCAGCGTCGTGTGAAGAATCTCAACTCAAAAAAGACAAAGGAGAGTCCTAAGAACACGAATTTCACCCACAAGGGAAACACTACATTACCGAGATGTTTGCCCTCGCATAATGAAAGTGTGTCAGCTTTGGTCGTATTACTTTAAAATCATTTGATTTTTTTCAAAATCTAAGAGAACCTATGTGAGGAAAAGAAACAGTATTCTAAGTATTTATAAATGATTGTATAGATTTGAAAACCCTGCATTACATTAGAGTGTGATTTAGTCTAAATTTTTTGAAAGACCTCTACCTTAAAAGCAAAAAAAAAAAAAAAAAAAAAAAGAAAGAAAGAGAGAGAAAAGAAAAAAGTAGTTTGAAAATTGAGAGAGAGCCCAACATGGGACAGTCCTGCATCACTGCCTAGGGTGGTGTTAAAGACAGAGCCATTCTAAGGATTTGGGCAGGAGGCTTTAAGGAAACAATGTCAATCTTGGTCATACCCTCACTAAGAATGCACTGGTCAAAGTCACCAGGGATCCCCACACTGCTTACTCCCCAGTTGATTTTGGTCCTCATTCTTTTTTTTTTTTTTATTTTTTAAAAGGTTTTATTTATTTATTTGACAGACAGAAATCACAAGTAGGCAGAGAGGCAGGCACAGAGAGAGGGGGAGGCAGGCTCCCTTTGAGCAGAGAGCCCAATGCGGGGCTCGATCCCAGGACTCTGGGATCATGACCTGAGTCGTAGGCAGAGGCTTTAACCCACTGAGCTACCCAGGCGCCCCTCTGGTCCTCATTCCGCTAAGCAGCAATATTTGACACAGTTCATGACTCCCTCCTCTCAGAAATGTTTCCTTCTCTTGGATTTTGATTTCCCTCCTTCCTGTCCTGCCACTTGTTCTTCATCCCTTTGCTTGCTCCTATCCTCCTCCTCACTTAAAATGAGGGGCCAGAACTCCATCTTTGAACCCCTTCTTTCTTCTAGCTATGCTCACTCCCTCGGTGACGTCTTCCAATTTCACAGCTTAAACACTGGCTACATGATAATGACTCACAGCCTGCGACTCAACCCTGAATTTTACACACACCAGTCCAACTGCCTCTCAGAGATCTTCATCTGGATACTCATGATAGGCACCCCAAATTTAAAGTGCCCAAGTCCAACTCCTGGTTTCTTCCACAAACCCTATTTCTTGGCACTTCTGCACCTGCTATTCCTTTGAATGGAATCGTCTTCCTATCAATAACCAAATGCTATGATCTCAAGGCAGCCTCTGTAAGGTCAGCCCCATCCCCTCTCCCCACTCTCCATATACCCCCGTTTTTTCTCCATAGCATTTATTGTCACTTAAACTATATATTTTACTTGTTTATCATGTATATCTCCCTCACTAGAATGTTAGCTCCACAAAGGGAGGAATTTTTGTCTGCCTGGTTTATAGCTGTATATCCTATACCTAGAACAATACCTGGGACATCCTGGGCACAATTATTCGTGGAATGAATGCATGCATGAAAAGAATGAATGATTTTGACTTGAAAAGTAATGTCATGAGGAAACAAATACAAGCACTTCCTTTCTCACCTTTTTTTGATTTGGTCCACAAAAAATGACCAAGAGAGAGGGGCCACAGAAAGGCAAAGTAAATCCTAAATCTTTTTCAGGCTTTGCAAGGGACTAGCATGGACCAATCACTGTGACGGGCTGGGGAAGGTGCTAAGGTGGGGCATGGAAGGAGAGACTGTATCTAGAAAGGGAACAAGTCAGAGGCAGAGCCTTTGGGGCGCCTGGGTGGCTCAGTGGGTTAAAGCCTCTGCCTTCAGCTCAGGTCATGATCCCGGGGTCCTGGGATCCAGCCCCGCATCGGGCGCTCTGCTCCGTAGGGAGCCTGCTTCCCCGCCCCCGCCCCGCCTGCTTCTCTGCCTACTTGTGATCTCTGTCTGTCAAATAAATAAATAAAATATTTTAAAAAAAAAGCAGAGCTTTTGAAGGCTGAGATGCCAAGATCACTAATAACCACGACAATGGAGGCCAGCCTTCACAGACTGAATGGCTACTGAGCGTGTTATAGCAAGTAACACACAGAAGTTAGCACAATACTTGAGATTCTGACTTCCGGAAGGATTGAGGATAAACACTGCAAGAAAACAAGGCCTTTGGCAGAGTTGTTACACATGTAAATATAGAAGCCAACAAGAAAGATGGTTCTTCCTCCCACAGCTGGGGGAGGCATGTGAACAGCAAGAGCTCAGTTAATTACAGTTGAATACCACTGGCGAGGGTCGGAAACACTACTGGTTGGGAATTAGCAGGCTGAAGTGCTATTAAGAGTTTCAAAGACAGCACTGAATTACTTGAATGGACTCCAACCCTATTTATAACCTAGAACACTAGGGAAATTATCCCTGACTTTAAGAGAAAAAGGACCAATTATATACTCCAAAAGAAGCCTTCTTATCGAATATCTGTGTTAACAATGATGAAAGTAGGCTAAAAGCTTTTATTTGGCTTTTCATGTGGTTGATGTTGACAGACTAAAAATCTGGACTTCTGATGAAACGGGCAACACATTAAAACAGCCGAAAGAGAGCAACATGCCCTCTACCGAGGACCAGTCAATGGCCTTGGTTGCCCTCTATGTCGGTCAGGGGTTAGGACAGAAGAGATGCTGGTGGTTGGCTTAGGTTTTCGGGGCCTTACCATGTGCCCCGTTACCTGTTTACTCTAGAAGAGGTTCCTCCATGGCCAGTCCCCAGCTACACGCTTGCCTCTCCCAGCTTGGAAAGCCACTATGCTGAGTCATTAACTGTTATCCATATGTTATAGAGTTCCCAACACACAATTTTTCAATCAAATTTCATTATCTTGATTCATCACTTGTTTGCCTGTTTTCCAATACGTATGTTGATTACACCTCTTGACTGGAGTGAAGACCCGTTTGAACACCATCATTACCTTTGGATCAAATCCTAGATGATTTACTTATTCAGCAGTAACATTCATTTTAAGGCCTCTGAAACTGCCCTGACTGCCCTCTGGAAAGGCTGTCTCTGGTTCTGCCAAGTTCTCTGGTCAGGAAAGTAGGGTGCTAGGAAGTATGATGGCTCTTTCCCAAACAAGAGGGATGACAATTGAGAAAGCATCATGGCCATTTTTCAATGTGTGTCACATTTGTGCCACAAAACCCCTCACCAAAAAGCTCATGTGCTTCTCTCCAAGGTGGGGTTCAGCCCCTCACTCACAGACGCTAACTCTCCTTGTGAGGCACAACACTGCCTCGCTCACATTTCTGGTTTCACAACTGATAGGGTCTACATGTGGGACATCAGAGGACGAACAGGAAAAAACACAGTGAGTTGAGCAGACAATGAGCTCAGAGAAATCACATGTGACGTGCTGGGGAAAGACCAGCTCAGCAGCCCTGACCCACCCTGAGGCTGTGAGGCACAGCAGGTGGTGGGGTAGTGGGTGGCTAACAATTACCCGGGGCTATACACCTGGGGTATCTTTTAGAAATACTTACACAGAAAGCTCAAAACTGAATAAAATTTAGCTCACAAAAAGCTTCACAGTTATCTGGAAAATTAACTTGTGTTTACGTATTTGGATGCTGGTCCTGCTTAAATAAGGTATTACCATTCAGAACTATAGACCGGGATAAACCATCTAAACCAGAGGAAAGTGAAACTGATTCTTTTCGCATTTAAGCTGGCATCACACTTCTAAAACCCAGCTCTGAGCAGTGCAAGGGAAACCTGGATTCTACTGGCTTCTTTTCATTATTTGTGTAACCACAGGGAAAACGATTTTGCAGGAACCTAGTGTCCTGACTGTGAGGTCAGAAGGTTGGACTCAAGGACAGAAGGCAGGACGATGTCCAGATTTCTCTGGGATTCTGCAGTCAGGAGCAGTTCTCACCTTCACAGTGGTCCCCAAGGGCGGATGCTCTGTAGCCTCGGTCACAAACACAGAGGAAAGAGCCCTCTGTGTTCCTGCATTGTCCATTACTGCAGAGATGATGGTACTGACACTCATCAATATCTACCAGGCAAGAGAGTAAAAGGAAACTGTGTGAGCGGTACTCTAAAAATATTTTTAATCATGCATGTAAAGAAGTCTATGAACTATCTAGTTTATAACCAATTTAGACTCTTGGTTATGTGAATTAAACTGATCTCTAGTAAAAAGTCATGAATTCCCCCAGGAGGGAAAATCCAGATGAACTTAAAATCTTAACCAGGAAGCTAAGAATCTGTATATATTAATCCAAATGTTCATCGATGAGTGGCAAATACTTTGCTGTAATCTGTAAACCTCAACTTAGCTTCTTGAATTTCTTTTATAAGTAGAATACCGAGGTTAAAAGCAATTAGGCCTGTCATTGTCTAAAGCAGAGGTCAGCAAACGACAGCTCACTGCCTATTCCTCACACATGCGTCATACCCGCACAACAGAAGGCACAATGATACATTGTGTGTATTCGAATCTTCTAGTTTTACCATGAGACTTCAAGTCTCCTGATGGGGGGACTATGTGTACCACATCCTTTCTGACTTAGATGATCTAGCATTTTATGGTGGGCAGGTGTTTTTCACGTTGTTTGTTGGCAAGCTTTGTTCTTCACATCTGAGCACACTGACTTACTTCTGGGATTCTAGAAGAGTCAACACAAACATCAGTTTCCACAGGGACCCCGCACGACTCCACTCTCCCTTGCTCTGTTATAGCATCGTGTTGATTATTATGGCATTGGGCACCTAACCTTTGTTTGCCCCTATTGATAATTTGGTGGGTAGTTTTGCATGTATCTGACTTAGTGACATCATAGGCTCTTCAACAGAAAGGATTATGCATATGAGAGCCTTATTGTATTACCTGTAGATAGACCTCTTCTCTTATTATACATTCATTTGCAGTTCTCTGTGCACGGTGGGCATAGATAAATGCTTAGCTAATTAAGGTCAGGAGTCACAAAATAACATAAAAAACTTTGAGATGGACTTGTAGAATCTAGAACAAATTAATTTACCTGTGTTGTATGAGTATGCTTGTGTGTGTTCTCAACTTCTAGATTAGGAACTGTAATGTCTTTCCTTGTACAAGAGAGGAGAAAATGGGGAAGGTCGTGATAATATTGGTAGATCTCTTCTTAGTACCATCATTTATAATAGCATCTCAGAAGACATTTGCACTCATTAAATAGTCAGAGTTTGCATACAGACACGGATATGATTTGTTTCCTTATTGGTCCAGTAGAGTGTGTATTCTGTTCTTAAATAAACGGCATTTAAATGACCTTTCTGTTTAAGAACTCTGGACTCTGGTGCTTGTCACCAGGATATCATAGTATCTTCAAGCTCAAGAAGCACATACGTATCGAGAAGTGAAGTAATTCTGTGTGAAGTTTGATGAAATTTATATTTTAAGTCTAAGGTCAGCTTCAGTGAGATCCAAAATACTATCACCTGCAGGAACAGGATGTATTTCACGAACTTTATCTGTGATATAAGGGGGATGCTGTTTCTTTCAGTTTTGCTGAAAAGTCTTCTTCAGCAAAATTTTTTTAAAAAGGAAAAATTTTAGAAAGGGGAAGAGATACCAAGACGAAGGTCATTAACATTCCATAGCATAATGCCGGGCCGATCTAACAACCTTCCAATTACTGAAATCCGAGTAGGTAAAACTTTCGAATGAACTGAATAGAGCTGATTTTCCGCAGCAAGGAATTACACAGAGAGCAACCCTTTTTCTTCCTAAGCCGAATGCTCAGCCACTGATCACAAATACTTTATTTTTCAGATTTAACCCTTTCCCATCCTGTGTTACGGACTTTTCTGACGTCAGCTGAGGTCTTGCTTTCTGGTGCTGTCATGCAACCATCCAGTTAGTTTCTGAGAGACACCCCCTTTTCTGAATACTGTCTTTCAGGCCAGGGGCCTTAAGCGAAAACCACAGCAGTTCACGGGGCCACGCTCCTACCTTCACACTGGTCTTTCGCCGCTGACAGCTGGTACCCCTGCCCACAGGTGCACCTGAAGGAGCCTTCCGTGTTTCTGCACTGCCCATTCATGCACAGATTCCCTTGCTGACATTCATCAATATCTGTAAATAGAAACAGGAACAATTACGTTAAAATCAGGCCTATTTATATCTAATATCGAGATATATCTATATATCTATATAGATATATGTATATGTATAGATACATAAATATCTATATATCTAGAACACCCTGTTACCTAAATTTTGAGCCTATAAATCAAGCTATGAAACTATGTCCTAAAGATCAATGTCTAACTACTCTTTTCTTCTGAAAAGATCTTATTATCTTATTATTTAAAATGCATCTGAAACCTTTCAGAACTCCATGTGGCGCACAGTCCTTCCCCTCCAATACGACCGACAACTACCCGTTTCCTGACCAAATCCGTATTTCTTAGCTTCTCGTGTGGCATTAACCTTTGGAACCGTATCCCGATGTACGGAAGGTGTCACATTATCCCACATTTTCTGAGAGAGCCCACATAAACTATGAATGTAACTGCAGCTCATGAATGCGTTTTTTAATCATTGTTTTAGAGAAATTAATTTGGTTTACTAGAAACTTTTGTTTCACTTATTTGTAAAGAAAACGGATCACCACCACAGTAAGTCCCGGCTGCCTACTATTGGCTGCCAATAGAGAAATTAAATCATCTAGCTGAATGTCACTTTCAGAACTATGCAGCACCTTTCCAAATGCTCTAGGTCCATTAGCTTTAGGAGTGGTCATCAGAAAGGAACTGCCTACCTCACGTTCTCTTTCAGCACATTCTATTAAATACTTGAGACGTCAGTCCAAGAACTTAAGATCAACAACAGCGGCATGGAGCTCGTTGGATCTCACGTAATGTCTGACAACAATTTTAGTGCCTTGGACTCTTTTAGACTTTCTCAAAGAAGATGACAAATTAAGCATTCCCATGTGAAGATGTCTGCAGCAAGACTATACCCTCCATTCCAAGTCCTGTCAGGGTATGCCAGACATCTTACATAAGTTACTCATTTATGTCGGGAATATTGTCAGAAGTAATTCATTATCGGTAATGACACGCACACTTGGAACAACTTGCGGCAACCCAGTTATCTTGAATAAGGTGATCTCTGGGTCTTTAAAACGACCACGGGGACAGAGGCAGTGTAATTCTACAGATAAAGAAGCCTTTTCCTTTTCTGATGAGGCACATAATTCCTACGACAAAAGAACACTTTTAATAAAACAGGCATGCAGGACAAATGTCTTCTCTTTTTTGTGCCAAAAGGTTGAAACAGAGCATATCGTTTTCCCTGAAAAAGGATTTCTTTGAGGGACTTTCGAGCATATCACTATGACGAATCCAGCTCAGAGTTACGACAGAGACTATCTCCAGATATTTATAAGTTTAGGACATATAATGCTAAAATGTACAAAAAGATACAAGAACAGAGACACAAAAAAGAAATAAACAAGTACTGCATTAATACACTAGATAGCATATTTACAACATGGAAAAAAATTTTATTGTCAGTAGATTTAGTGAGGTGAAAACAAAGTCAATATTTAGCACCAAGGTGAAATTTGGCAGTTGCTAGAAAATTGGAAAAGGGGCAGATTTAAGATCTGGGAAGATTTTGACATCAGTGAGCTGAGGTGGTTTGGGAAAGATTACGAAATAAATACAGAGAAATATGTTATATAACTTATTATCGTAAAAAGCATGCGCTTTGATTGGGGAGTAAGGAAAACAATCAGTGTATATGTAAGTTTCTAGAGCAGCAGATGGGGGCCTTGCCTGACCCCACCCCACACTGCGATGCAGACACCAGGAAAACCAGAGTAGGGGGGCAAGGTTCACTGGCAAGTGGCGATAACAGCCCTTTCGCACCTCCAGCTTTTGATATGTGCTGCGTTCTCTGCCTTCTAAGGTTTTCTCCCCTCCATATTCAAAATTTTAAGACCAAGATCGAACAGCAGCACCTTGGGTACTTTCCCAGCAGCACACAAGCACTTTTTGGCTTTAATAGAGCTTTGTACCTGCCTATGACTTCGTGAATAACAACATCAACTACGTGTCAGACTCTGTCCCTGCGTTATCTCATTCTCCGCGCATTCTCTGTTTCTGTATTTTTTCACACAATCATCCCATCCCCCTGACTGAGTGCCATTATTGTTACATTACTTTTTGCAGATGAGCAAGTACAGCTTAGTAAAGGAAGAAAACTTACCCAAGCTCACACTTCTGAGTATCAGAGCTAGGTTCCGATATTCCGATACCCACTTCTTTTTAAACTGAACTCTAACTTTGTTTGGGTTTCACCGGTGTTTTCATTCATGCCCTCTCTGTTCCAGGACCCAATCCAGGGTACCACACTGTATATAGGGGTCCTGTCTCCCCCATCTTTCCTTGTTCTTCACAACTTTAACAGCCTTGAGAGTATGGGCCAGACTCCTACAGAATGTGCCCGTCTGGATTTGTCTGATATTTTTTCTCATAATTAAACTGGGGTTCTGGGTTTTGGGAAGGCATAGTACAGTGGTGAGACGCTCTGGCCCTTAAGGAAGGTCAGGGGTACACGATATTTCCATGACATCACTGATACTGTTAAACTTCATTATCTATAAATTTCCGTACTGCGTTTCTATCTTTCCCAACCAATACAAGTTCTTTGGGAGATTAAAATCTCTCAGTAGCATCTGCATTTGAACAAGGGCCCCGATCACGTGGGTTCCTCCATACGCCCCAAAGGAAGGGAAGGGTGAAGAGAGGCATCCTCAGCAGCCCAGCAGAGGGTTACACAGAGGGGAAAATGAGTGTTCCCAGGGCTGGCATCAACGGACAATGTGAATCTGGGGATGCTGGGGAGCCTTCTTAGAGAGGAGCAGGCTCAGCTGGGATGGCTGAGTCAGAAAGAGTAAAAATGTGGTTATAAGTCATTCACTCAACATGTGTTTACTCAGAGCACTATCCCTCTAAAGAGTCCAATCCCCAAACTTTAGAGATAATATGAGACCGGGAAATTTGAGGTTATTAATCCAAGGTGGCATGGCCAACCACTAGAAGAGCCTTGCAGGAAGGCTGTAGACGTGGGCTGCAGGAAAAGATCCAGAGGGAAGGGACATGTGCCCATTGCCCTGCTCTGCTGGGAGTGGCCAGTGTTCCACTGTCCACAAGGAGCTGGGACTCCAGCACAGAGGTCAGTGAATTTGCTACTGCCCGTGGGAGATGCTACAATTCTTACAAGACTGTAAGATATCAGCTTACTACTTGACTACTACGGTGAGAAATTAACTTCCATCCTTCCTTCACTTTCATTGAGACACTTCAGAAAGAAGAAAAATTTCAATTATTTCCTCTCCTCCTCCCCTGCAAAGAGCATGCTTTTTGGTATGAAGAACGAGGAGCAGAAAGGAAGCTATCCACAGATTTGACCACAGAAAAAATTTAAACTTAAAAAAAAAAATCATGCAAAGAAAAATTGGAGAAACCTTGGACAAATTACAACAATATACCCCCTAAAAATGTATTTATAATGCACAGACACATGTATATAAGTTTATGCATGGGTTATATATAATGTGTTCATATAGACTGATTAAAAACCCCGATAAATAGGAACAGATATTAACATAAATTTACACACAAAAAATACAAATGCTTAACAAGCATATGAAATAAATGTAATAATTAGAAGCATCCAGGGAATTAACAGATATAGGCATAAATAATAAAGATTCTTTTAGAATTAAAAGAAATACATTTTAAAAATTAGAAATTAGGGTTCTGTCAAAATAATAAGAAACATTAAAACATTTGACCTAATCATTCCACTTTTATATAAAAGAAAAGGAACCTAAAATTCAGACCAAGTTTTATTTTAAAAAAGGCTTGTTAGGTTTGCTTTTTTGTTTTTTACATAATGATGAGGAGCTGGGAAAAAAAATGTGGTTGTTCAACATAAGAACAGCAAGAAAATGCTGAAATAGTAACATACTGGACTATTAAGCAGCTTAAAAAATAATATTTGAGAAGAGTTATTAATGATGTATAAAATGCTCATGATACACTATTAAGTGACAAAAATCAAGATACAAAATTGTACATACATGATCTTAGTGATAGAAAATATCCAGAATAGAGGACTAATGATGAAGGAGATTGAGAAACTTATTTTCGGTTTGCTTATTTTTTGTGTTTGTTAGATTTTCTACAGTGGATTTTTTTTGGAAAAGATTTTATTTATTTATTTGAGAGCACAAAAGGGAGGGAGTGAGAGAGAGAGCATGAGGCAGGCAAAGTGGGACAGACACAGAAACAGAAGCAGTCACCTCACTGGGCAGGGAACCCAATGAGAGCTCAATTCCAGGACCCTGAGACCATGACCTGACCTAAAAACAGATGCTTAATGGATGGAGCCACCCAAGGCGCCCTTACGATGAATGTTTTGTGATAGCAATTTTATTGAGGTATAATTTACCACCACATTATTCATCTAAAGTGTATAATTCAATGGTTTTTAGTATATGCACCGAGTGGTGGAAGTGTATTGTTTTTATAACGAGAAGAAACGAAATAAATAGGTCTGTGGTTTACAGATGCTCTCTAAAAATATGCTGTTTTCCTCTATGTAAATAGATATGGTCTGTATGTAACCACAATGAGGAGTGACTTCCAAACATGCCAACAAAAATGTGCTCTGAGTAGTTCAGTCAAAATAAATGAGAGGTAGCCTGGTTCTCTCTCTTTCTTTTTTGGGGGTTCCCTTTTCTTTCTTTCTTTTTTTTTTTTTAAATATTTATTTATTTGACAGAGAGAGAGAGATCACAAGTAGGCAGAGAGGCAGGCAGAGAGAGAGGGGGAAGCAGACTCCCTGCTGAGCAGAGAGCCCGATGTGGGGCTCGATCCCAGGACCCCGGGATCGTGACCTGAGCTGAAGGCAGAGGCTTAACCCACCGAGCCACCCAGGTGCCCCTGGGTTCCCTTTTCTAAGCTAATTACTCTAACATATTCTCAAGGGTAGTTCAAATAAAAAGGAGAACTCCGATCAGAGCATTTACCTTTGCAGTGCTTGTGGTCTGGCGTCGGAGAATAACCCTTGTGGCATGAACACATGTAGGAGCCCTCAAGGTTGGAGCACGTGCCGTTTGTGCAGATGTGTGGTTCCAGGCATTCGTCCACGTCTTGAAGAATGTTGCAGAAGGGCGAGAGGAACCCACAAAGACAAAGGAAAAAAAAAAAAAAAGAAAACACGAATAAAGTTGAATTTGGCTAAAAATAGAAACGGTGCATCCTCCAACAGGGACAGATTCTTTAAGGTAAGTTTTCAAATGAGCCCAAAGGAGGAAGAGGAGCTCTGGTGTGAGCTGCGTGTATGACAGCTCCATGCAGTGATTTACTCTGTGCAAAGTAACTCAGGAAAGGAACCAAACACGCTCTAGGAACCAATTCCACGGAAAGCTTGTTGTAGAGGGGAGGGCAGAAGAGAGGGTAGTTTTAGAGCAGCCTCCACGACACCATGAAGTCTTCCAAAGAATCAAAGAGGTATTGAGGTCTAGCTAGGGACTGATGAGTTCAGCAGGAAGTGAGCATGTGCTAAAGCCCAAGGTAGGACTTAGGACCTGGAGAAACCACAAGAGTTCTTCATAGAAAGGTGAAAAAGGTGGCTCAGTGGGTTAAAGCCTCTGCCTTCGGCTCAGGTCATGATCCCAGGGTCCTGGGATCGAGCCCCGCATTGGGCTCTCTGCTCAGTGGGGAGCCTGCTTCCTCCTCTCTCTGCCTGCCTCTCTGCCTACTTGTACTCTCTGTCAAATAAATAAATAAAATATTAAAAAAAAAAAAAAGAAAGGTGAAAAAGACTCTGATACAATGTTCAAAGATGGCTCTGGATCGGTATTAGAAAAACCTGTCTAGGGGACGAACAAGCCTGGTGGGCAGTTTGAAGGTAGGGGACAGGCTGCAGAGACAGAGAAAATAATACTCAATTTCACCAAGCACTCACTGCACGGAAGCACGAAAGGCCGTGCATGTCCGAGCTTATTTAATCCTAACGGGAGCCATACAAGCCGACCATTTACAGACAAAGGAACCAAGACTTGAGGAAGTTCTAACAGATTGCCCAGGGCCACATGGTTTGAAACTGGGGGCTCCTAGGAGCATCCAGTCAGCGAAACTCCAAAGACCACTCCCTCCTTTGGATCTATTTCTAGTCACCCATGTTAAGTGTGGTGATAGAAACCGCTGAAGAGAGGATTAGGAATGTCTGCTTATTACCTGCTAACACAGCATTGACAAAGAAAACCACTATTGAGGTGCCCACTGATTCCACTCAGCATTCATCACATTCTCACTAGAATGTTGGGAATGCAGGGGCGCCTGCGTGGCTCAGCTGGTTCTGCGTTCGACTCTTGATTGATTTCGGCTCAGGTCATGATCTCAGGGTTGTGAGATCAAGCCCCGCATTGAGCTCCAGCAGGGGAGTCTGCTTGAGGTTCTTCCCTTTCCCTCTGCCCCTCCCCTGCTCACTCACTCTCCCCCAACCCACAAATAAATAAATCTTTTTTAAAAAAAGAATGTTGATAATTCAAAAAGGAAAACTTGGGTTCTATGCCCCACCTGATTGCTTCTGGTAAGCCCACTGTATGCTGCCGTGAGAAGACACATGGCGTCTTTTCCTCACCTTAAGGGGAAAAATTTAAACCACCAAGTGCTGAAACTACACACAAAGTCATGATGTAGGCTTAATTTTACAGCGGTCTGTAACTTAATCCAAGCATCTTAATCGTAAGGCAGGCCAACAGAGCAGAGGAAAATGCTCTGGACTACATCCATTTCATTTCACAACGCTCGCCATGAAAGCAATAAAACTTCCCGCCCTCTTACTATGAACAGGCAGGGAGTTGCAAACCCACGCATATCAGAGGTCGAGCTCTAATTCAGCATTCCAGAGTTCAGACTGCATTTGTGTGCACGGCATTTCATTAAAACTGTATTCTGGTGTTCCCACTAACGATTGCTAGAAATAGAGCATTACCAAAATGAGGCAATGGGGGGGGGCGGGGCACACCGGCACACCGGCAAATGCTTCACATGCAAACAAAACAGCCAAGGAACCTGCACTGTCTGCGTGCTCCGCCTCGATGTCACAGAATCACTCACAATGGTGAACTAGACCCTACTCTGTGACAATAAAAAAACAGCACTTCCAGACTGACTCATCGTCCATCGTTTCTTTGGTTGTGGGAGTCCACTTTTATAAACACCGAATGCAAACAACTTGAAAGAAGCAGCCAAACTCTGGAGCCAAAGTAAATAATGGGACAGAATGAGCCGAGACACTGGGCACGTAAATTCCAGACAGCAACGTTAAAATGTCACGTCTCGTATCTGGATTGGTTTCAAAAACGTTAAAAAGTTGAGAAATGTATGGATTGTTCTCTCTGATTATTCATGCACTGGGAAATGTGATGATAGGGCACAGAATGCGACAACACAATCAATTTCTAAGACCGTGTTTTCTCTCATTAAAGCAGATTAAAAGATAGCCTAGATGGTCAATCATGAAATACTTTTAAAATACTTGATACGAGGGTTCCTGCATGGCTCAGCCGGTCAAGTGTCCAACTCTTGATTTTGGCTCAGGTCATAATCTCAGGGTCGTGAGATCAAGACCTGCATCGGGCTCTGCGCTCAGCTTGGATCCTTCTTGTCCACCTCCCTCTGCTCCTCTACTTGCAAACACCCTCTCTCCCTCTCAAATAAGTAAAATCTTTTTTTTTTCCAAATAAATAAAATCTTTAAAAAAATGCAAACATACCCTCTCCCTCTCAAATAATTTTTTTTCAAATAAATAAAATCTTAAAAAAATGCTTGATACTTCTAGGATACTTGAATGAGGAGTATCACAGTGCATATTTAAGACCTGCTGAAAGAGTTGACCTTAAAGTCCTCATCATAAGAAAATTTCTTTAATTCTGTAACTATGTAGGGTGAGAGACTTTCACTCGACTTACTGTGGTCATTTTATAACATATACAAGTATCAAATTACTGTGTTGTAAACCTGAAACGAATATAACGCAGTAGATGTATCATACCTCAATATAAAACAACAACAGAATACATAGTAGGAAGGTGCCTGGAGTGGGGCTTCACTTGACGGATGTAAAAGGAAATAAACTCATTGTTTTATCTTGCACCTAGACCTCTTAAACTGCAGACCCATGCAACCTAGTTGGTCAGTGCACTGGCCATCTCCCCTTGACGTCCCACAGGCACCTCCAAGTCTTCACAGCCAAAACTCATCTTTCCCCCTGTGTCTCTTTCCAGGTCAATATACGGTACCACTATCCACTCAGATGCCCAAGTCAGAAATTGGGAGTCATCCTTTCTAGATTCCGTATTCTCCCTCTTTCCCCACATTTGATTTGTAACAGTCAATTCAATTCTATCTTCCCAGTATCTCTCAACTACACCAGCTTCATTTCATTCTTACTACCACCATTCTGTCCCACATGGGTTACTGCCATAGTTTGCTTCTCTACTTGAAGTCTTGCCCTCTCTAATCCACTAACTAGCCGGTAGCCAGTCTTCTAAAATACAAACTCAATCAATGGTATAGGTCCTTTAAAAACCCTCTGTGGTTTCCAGCGTTCTTCCATTAAGTCAAAGATACAAACTTGTAGGGCCCTGAGTGTTATCAACAGAAAGCGTGCCCTCAGTTCTTACTTCAAACCCTTGGGAGGATCAATGTTTTGGGAAACAAGGCAGTCCTTATCCACTCCACCATCCAACACCCATAGCCTCTCACCCTTCGGCAGAGGGAGATGGTTAAGTCTTTGGTTTTCTGTACTGGAGCTCAAATCTCATCTTACTCTAGGGTTATGGTCTTGTACAAGAGTCAGATTATCCAAATTTTTGTGATGCATACACACAATCAGTTCAAAAGAGAAACGTCATGAAAAACACTCTGTCCACAGAAAAATGTGTTCCAAATTCCCCAAAAAGACAATTTACCAAATGGGCTTTTGGGACATAATTTGGCATCTGCTATTCAGTGAATTAATTAAACCTCCCACAGTAAGAAAATTGCCAGGGGTTTATGAGGTCAGCCCTTTGTGGATATGATTGTTCAAAAGTTTTTGCACCCATCCCAGTACACTATTACCCAATCCAAATTGATCATTGTCATCTACGACACCCCAAGAGACTCTAACAGAGGCCTGTGGAAAACCAGAGTCTATAGGATTTCATGATCTGCTCCTCTCAGAAGCCTATCAGAAGAGGGAGTCACAACAGTGGACATGATTTATTCTTAGTGAACACTGGCTGATTCCTTTTTTTTTTTTTTTTTAGTTTAAGATTTTATTTATTTATTTGAGAGAGACAGAGAGGGAGAAAGCATGAGCAGGGGGGAAGGGGCAGACCAAGGAGAAGCAGACTCCCTGCTGAGCAGTCCAATGTGGGGCCCAATGCCAGGACCCTGGAATCATGACCTGAGCCAAAGGCAGACACTTAACCAACTGAGCCACGCAGGCGCCCCAACCCTGGCTGATTCTTACGATCATCTTTTTCTTTTAAAATGTTTCACCTTGCGGCACCTGCGTGGCACGGTCAGTTAAGTATCCAACTTTTGGTTTCGGCTCAGGTCCTAATCTTAGGGTCATGAAAACGAGCCTGTGTCAGGCTCCATGTTCAGCATGGGATGTGCTTAAGACTCCCTCTCCTGCTCCCTTTGCCTCTTTCTTTCTGTCTCAGATAAATAAATAAATTCCAAAAAAAATGTTTCACCTCACCATTTGAATCTTGCAGCCTACATTTCTTTGTTAAGATTAATAAGAGGCTCACTGGTCATTAGTTCCTGAACTCCAGCTTCTTTTTCCTTTGGGGGGAAATGAGGACATTAATCTCTTTCCAGCTTTCTGGCAACTTTCCATTCTCCACAATTTTTACAAAGATGACTTTCAGCTGGCCAGCAAATCCACCTGCAAATTCTCTCGTTGCCTTGGGATGTAATTTCTCTGGGTCAGGAACCCTTTTGAAATTTCCCTTCCTACTGTCCTGGGAGAACATGAAGCCCCCCTCTGAGGGTCCAGAGGGTAGTCAGTGGCTGACCTCACACAAATTTCAAAGTCCAAGGTTGTGTTGTCCCCTTCCACTTTACCCATCCGCTCCTTGAGGTTGGTCAGACTTGGTTCCAGAACAACAGTTTACCTGCATTACTTCCTGTGCTCTCAAGGAAATGAATCTCTCAACACTGCACACCAGTCATTCTTCAGAGGCCACTAAGTCTCATTTAATTCCTTAGTGATCACCACAGACTTCAACGAGTGAGCTCCATTTGATATGTGAAGTAAACATCTTATTTTGTCATGATGACTACAGGAAAATACAACAGGACACCCACCCCCAACATGACATTACTTCAGTGAACCCTCAAGTATTCTGTATACATAGTCTTTTTTAGTGAAGATGATGGCAGGACATTTTTGACAGAAAAGGCAAGTATGGTGAAGTCAGACACCGATGCTGGTTAGGCCATTGGGATGAAACAACCCACTCTCACGGTACAGGAAATCCTCAAGATCTCAGGCGCCTTCTGTCAAGTTTGACCAAGTTAAGATAAGCAGTAGCAGTGCAGCCTACAAAAATATGTTACACATCCCTCAAAGACTCATCACTGTTCTTCAAAGCTGGAGAAGAGCCAATGCTATGTACATCCCAGATAAAGAGACAAAGATGATCTCCGAAAATCAATCCATTAATCCTACCACATCACTGGTTTCCTACCTCCCCTTTCCGAAAGAACATTTTGTCTTTCAGCAAAACTCAACTGGGGCTATCTATGGTGGAGATCGCCATCTTAGAGTCAAGAATCCCTCAGCCATTCTTACTGCTACTTGCCAGGGATGGTTCCTGCCCATCCCACCCAGATGGATTTTCTCTCTTTCTATGAACTTTTCTTTCCTCATTATCTTAATCATATTGCTTTGTTCTCTTATTTTCTTATGTGTACAGGAAGAGGTAGTATATAGAACAGAACACTAGTTTTGGAGATAAAAGACCTGGGATGATGTCCTAGCTCTGCCATTTATTACCTATGACCATAAGCAAGCCCATTCACCTATCTGGGAATCAATCACTGTATCTGTACTCTAGGGAATGACTGTCCTGATACCAAATAAAATAATGAAGTCAAAGCCCTCTGTAGCAACATAAGAGAAGTTTTTTGTTATTATGGTAGTTGGTCTTTTCTCACACAGGTATGTTTCCTGCTGTTAAAAGTGGTTTTTTGTTTGCTTTTATGGAGATATAACTGACATATGACAAAGGATAAGTGATAATTTGGTATGCTTATATATTGCAAAGTGATTAACAAAGTTAGCTAGTGCCTCTCTTATGTCACATAATTATTTCCTTTTTTTGTGAACATAGTTATCATCTAGCCTCCTAGCAGCTTTGAAGTTTATAATACAGCACTGTTGCCCATAATCACTATAAGATGGCACTGTTGACTGTAACCACTGATCTGTGCAATAGGTCTCCAGGGCTTATCTACCTGCCAGTTGCAGGTTTGTACCCTTAAACAACGTCCCCCCCAATTCCCCTAACTCTCAGCCCCTGATAACCACCATTCTATTCTGTTTTGTTTTGCTTATTTACAACTTCAAGTCTTCTCTGGAATTAAGTACATAATTAGGTATTCGATAATAACATAATGGCTAATTAGAAGACTTGTTTAGCTATAGCGATTGGGGATTAGGTGGGAGTTTGCACATTTAATAATGTCTGCAAAAGGCAGATGTTCAGTTCTGTTGCCATCTTACACAAAGTAAATAAATGTAGCATGAAAGCTTTCAATTTCAGATAAGTCTCTGAATAGTCACCTATTCCATAAAGGTTAACAATGCTTCTTAAAATTTGAAAATAAATCCTAGTGTGCAAAGAAGTCCTAGAACAAGGAGCTTTCCATGTTGACCATGCATGTTCTGTGCACCTGGTTTTGGTGAAGACTCTGGCTAACCAGTTGTCAGATCAAATGACACCAAGTTCTTCAGATGCCTAAGACCCATTACATTTAGAAAACGTAAATCGGAGTCATAAAGTCACTATTAACTTAATGATGGTTTGACAGTGAAGGATTTGTGTGATAAAAATCTCAGAAATTTGTCTTCCCAGGTCACATGGTCTCTCACAGACTCCATTATAAAGCAAGATAAAGTAAATTCAATGAGGGGTAGCTGCCTGCATCGACCAGGTGATAGATACTGTGTCTTGTGAAGGTGAACCAAGAAAATGAAGTAAGAGGATGGAGATGGTAGCATTGCAGAAGGTAAAACATTGGTTAGGGATGATCAATGACCCTACAGAGAAGCACTGTGGTTCTCAAGAAATAGATCCCACCTAAATAAACATGCTGGAAGTTGAAAGGTAACTAGGAGATTAAGATTACTTAGATTCATAAAAGAAATTCCTATCAGATAGAGAGATTTAAGAACTACAGGAAATGAACTTATTAAAGAAAGTCAAAGACAGTTATACGTAGAAACTCGACATAAAATTTACTTAGACGAGTACCAGTTATTACCGCACTTCTTCTATTTCAGGCTTAGGGCGGTAAAAGGCAGGATAACAGAGTTGGGAGAAGAAGGGTCATAACATTTAGTGGGGTCTACCTTGTGTCACATGCCTCACGAGGTGCTTTATCTTGCTTATTTAATTCTGACAGTAAATCCCATGAAGAGAGTAGTTCAAAGGTATTGAAACCAAGCTTCATAGAGGTCATATATAACCCCAAATCTGTTCAAATTCAGGGAAATATGATCTTTATATCAGAGTCGCTGAAAGGACCTTTAAATAATTAAATACTAGAGAATGCCTTTTGGAGGATGGCTCCGTAGGGTTTGAGTTGGGCCTGTTCATGAGTGAAGAGAAACCTGCTAATTGAGTTCCTGATAGGCTGGCTTCCCTCAAGAAAGGCCTAGTTGAAGCAGCCATTTGGAACCGGCTAGGACCCAGGGTGATGAGATAGTCATTAGGGACAGGGATCAAGCAGCGGGCAGCAACTCCAGGCTGAATGTGAGGTCCAAGGAATACAATGTTGAATGATGAAAGTGGCTTTCGAGAGAGGACTGAAATCCTCAACTTGAAAGAAGAAGCTACGTTAACAGAGGAGCCAACAAGAGTTGCCAAAAAGCATCAAGGGATAGATATTTTGAAAGTGGACAATAAACCATTGAGAATAAAGGATCGGCTGGCCCTAACTCAACACTAGCACACAGCATGCTCTCCCAGAAAACACCTGCTACCATCTGACCTGTTTCTGCCCCAAACAATTTCTGTTCTAATTATAAATCAGGGAGAAGCATCAATCAGTGAGATCCAGCCCACATGGCATGACTACAAGGAGGCCATTAACAGTTTCACTAAGTCTACCTTTGAATCAGTGAAAGAAGCACGTGTAATTGGCCTCAAATCCCTGCAGAACATATGGATCCAAATAGCAGTTCTCAATTTGTAATGAATCCATTTAACAGAAAAAAGAAATTCAAATCAACATATGGATTGATGCACTTTAGAAAAAACCATAAACACCATGCCACACGAAAGTAGAATTACATATAACACCGTACAGCTTTAATTTTACAACTTAAAAATATTCAGTCCATGAGAGGACGGTGGTCAAAAAAGGAGAACACGAAGACTTATGGAACAGAATCCCCTGTGAGGTAGGGATTATCTTCTCTACAGATGACTCACAAATGCCACGTGTAAGACTTTTCTTCAAATGGTGAGATTTGGGAAAATTTTAAGTCTTTAAGTTCTCATATATATAAAATTGGGAGGGGGGAGTCTTATCGATGTACCTGAAATCATCTGGACTACGAGGATATTATAAAGCCATAAACTAGTCCCAAATAACCACTGGAGACAAAAACAAATAGAAAGGAACACCATATAAATAACTTATTATTTGACCCTCATAAAATCTCTGACACTCTCTGTCTCCCTTAAGCTGTTCTTTCTTTTTTCCTTTGTGGCACTCAACATGCATCTGACATACCATATGCTTTGCTTGCCGATTCGTTTATTTGCGAGCATAATGTGAGCTCTAGAGTACAAGTGCAATGAGGGGAGGACTTTTATTTTGTTTGCTCTCAATCCTCCGGGTCTTGAAAAATGCCTGCCTCTGGGTAGGCACTCAGCTGTTAAACAGAACGAATAAATATATAGCCAAGTTGTTGTCCATGACCTCAACTCAGTGATAAGCTTAAGTAATGACTACACCTTCTAAAAGGTATTTTAGAGCACCAGGAAGGTAAGGGTGAGAACTAAAATGTAGGCAGCATGGCTGGGTATTCAGTAGCGTGGTCAGAATTGAGCAGAAAAATCTAACTCATTCATTGGTTCAGTAAGAACAGAAAAGCACGTTGCCCTATCTACTTTTTGTCACACTCAACTTTTAACGTGTGAGAGCTCTACTACCATAAAAAATGAAGACGGATCCTTCTTGGTACAATCTGCAAAAGTCCTCCCGAGAATTTTAGAGGAGCTGCACGTCCAGGATGAACAGTGAGTGGAACTGAAACGATATCACGGAAGAGAAGCTTCATCTGTAGATGACAGAGCCTGAAATTTTACCCGAGGCAGAAGGAAAAAGTACACGGTGTATTTTTCATAGGAATATGTGATCTTAGCAAGGCAAAAATGAAAACTAGTGCTTGGAACAACTGGGTAACTCTGTGACTTAGGTCGACTACACAGTGACCGAATATTTCTGCTTATGATCCTACTCATCTGGTTGGCGAAGTGAAGTTACTCTGAACAGAGGTATTGTGTTTCCGTCACCAAACCGGAGCAAAGTAGTCACGCTTAGACTGATTGCATACATCTAGGTATAATAACTCATTTATTTTTTATTGCCCAGTCTAGATAAACGCATTTATCTTGAAGAGCAATCGCTTGCCAATTTGGTCAGTCGTATTACATTAGTAAAGTCATGAATCAGGGCTGTGGATTCCACTATTATGGATTTTAGTTACTTAAGGTAAAATTCAGGCTCTACTCTTGGATTATAATATGCAGCAGTATGTGAAAATGAGAACACAAGTGGAATCTTGATAGGCAACTATGAAATTTATGCCAAACGGGAAATTAAAACCAAATGTACGTTCTGACAGCACTGGTCACATAAACAAAGGCATATCAAATAAGCAATTAATGAACAAAAAATCACTTCTTGCAAAGATCAACATCTTACAATTCCAATGACAGACACTCTCGGAGATGGGCACAAGCTTCAGGGCAGAGGGCCACCTGAACCATAAACAGAGGCTTAGCTTGTGCAACCTGGTGATGAGTCCAAAGCTATGAAACTGGGACTGTTTCTGCCAAGACTACTTAGCCTGCCTGCTCTGCAACATCTAAATGTCCTTCCCAGAGATGTATGAGTAAAGATGAACCTTTTATTATATTCTTTATCATGTTCAGTTAGCCAGCATATAGTACATCATTAGTTTTTTTGTTTTTTTGTTTTTTTTACATCATTAGTTTTTGTGTAATGTTCAAGATGAACACTTTAAACAGGACTGAGGGGGTCTGGCATAACATGAGGGGGGGTGGGCCCCTCATCCTACAGCAAATCTTCTCTTGTTCTCTGTCCTTCAGCTGCACTCACCTTTCAGCTTCTGGAACATGACTGCTTCCTCCTTCCACAAACCCCCTGAATATACTCTTTCCTCTGTCTAAAACTATCTCCCTCCTATCCCCTTCCCCAGTTAAACCTCAATCAGGAATTTTCCAGAGGCAACTTATTCTGTGACACATTTTTACAGCATCTCAGAACCTTTCTCCCCAGCACTGTCTCATTTGTGTTTGTGTATTTATTTCTGAGATGTCTCAGTATCACTCTTCCTCACCAGACAGTGCAATGAGGAAGGCATTTTTTTTTTTTTTTTTTGGTTCCTCAATGTATCCCAGCACTCAGCACAACTCTGGGTATATTATGTAAGTTCTTCAGCATTTGTGGATGAAAAGAAAGAAGGTATGAATAAATGAGAAGTTGAACTCACATCGTCAGAGTCTGGCACTGAGTGTAAAAGAGCTCAGCTTCTAAGGAAAAGATGACATAGAGATAGAAACAGAGAGGAAAACCATTAAGGGGAAAAGCTCTTTAGAACCAAAGCAAAGCTGTCGCTTATCTTCCTCAGTGCCTGGTGTCGGTATGAAGTATTTATTCAATACCTAAATGAATAAATTTAAGAGGCGTGGCAATCCATCAAGATTTCTCTTTCTACTTCTGCTGCATGTTTGTGTCTGTATGCTCCTAATTCTACTAGCCTCTAGTAGCTTGCTTCTTCTTATGCCTTTTCTCTCTTTTTTTGGTCTTTTGTTCTCCACCACTCTCCACTCTATGGTGATTATTATTTTATTTGGTATTGGTTATTCATCACATCAAGGACAATTTGCTCCCACCAGAATGATTTCTTCCAGATAAAATCTCATATTCTTTGTGCCAACTTGCTTTCTTATATTTTCCCCTGGTTAAAACTTACTTAGAACACTGCTTAGAAATTTTCTCAGAAGGACATAAGGTTGTTATATTCCATTTTTTTTTTTTTAATTTTGAACGTGGACTCACTTGGCATTATACTACTCTTTCAGAAAACGCACTAGACAGAAGAAAACGAGACCATGATAAGAACACTCTAGTACCTACCAAGACACTGCCCATTCCAACCTCGGAACCCTTCTGTGCAGGGAACACACTGGTAAGACCCAGGAGAGTTCACACACTGCTCATCTGGACAAGTGCTTGCGGTCAAGCATTCGTCAATATCTGGAAAACCAAAAAACCAGGTCACAAACATTTTTATCAGACTACTGAAGCAAAAACATACTTTGCTGATGAAGTGGAGGGTGGGGTGGGGGAGGTGTGTTCTATCTACATTTTGACGGAGAAAACGTTAAGTAGGTAAGTCAAACACTGTCTACACTTAAACACCACAGGGATAAAGCATGGCCAGGTGTGTTTTGATTAAAATATTTACACACATTCAAAAGAGGAACTTGGCCCCAAATGCCCAACTGGCAGGGTCAGACCTCTCACCCTGTGGCTGCTTCTGGAACATCAAACCTTTGAGGCAAGAGTGCAGCTTGCCAGATAGAAATGTAACAAACAGGCATGAGAATGACGAAGCCACAAATCCACCTGGCCAGAGGCTCTCTCTGCAGACAATGGATGCTCTAGGGAAATCCTTGCTCTGGCTTCATGGGCCCAAGAATACCCTGGGTTTGAATATTTTAAAAGTTTTCATAGGATAGGAATTCCTTGGAGGTGGAAAAAACACATTAGGAGAGAATGAACTCATCAAGTATTTCCAAGAGTTTCCAGAAAACATGGTGATATGATCACAGGGTAATATTTCCTCACAAAAATACACCTTATTTTTCACATTCACAGCTAACTGAAGTTATTCATCATTTTTCTTTTCAATGTGCGTTGGAAAAAAAACACCTTCAATCTGGCTGGAGCTGTGGCAGAGGGAGCTACTACAGTGACTTCAGGCATTCTGAAGAATGGTAGAACAACAGAATGGGGGAAAAGAAGGAGACAGGAAATGGTTCAAGAGTTTAACATAACGGGTGGTACCATGGGTACCAGTCCCATTGGAAATAATCATTTTTCTAGAGTTGGATACTGAATTCATGTGACTGGATTTAATGTCTAAGTGTTCTCATTTAAAATGTATATAGGACCCCTGATCACACTTAAAATAGAGACAAAATTTTCAGGACAGAAGCTGAAAAGTAAAAGAAATAATAGTGGCCACAGCCATACATTCTGGTAAATTTTCAAAAATTATCTCCCCCTTATCATTAGATGGGTGTGAAAAGATGCTTAAAGTAAAAAAGAGGCTCAAAGTAAAAAAGTTGAGGGTGATATTAATAGAACAGCACAGGTCAGTGTGGTAATTTTTTTTTTTCCCTATCAGCGAAAAATCCTTGCCAATAGACAATGACACACAGTGTTTCTTTTCTTTTTTTTTTTTTTTTTTTTTTTAAGGTCAGATGTTCTGGGACTTCTTGTTCTACAAAAAGATGATGCTTGCCAGGTTCATTTTCCAAATAGCATTACATTCTTCTCTGGAAAGAATTTTTTTTTTTTAATAGAACTACAACTGCTAAGTCAGAGAAGGTCATTGAAAAAGCCTGGTCCAATAAATAAGGCGCAGTGTTAAGCAATACAAGACAACATCCTTGAACTTCCCACTACCCTCACCTCTGCTTGCTTGTACCCTCATCCGTAGATGAGGGACTACCTGCCCGGGAATACCTTAGCTGAGCAAAGTAAGGACGCATGAGATAATGTCTGTGAACTACAATAGATTCCTTGGAGACTGGCGCTGTTTGAAAGCAGCTTTGTTAGTGGCAGCTGAGAAAATCTTTGGTGAGCCAGAAACCTGGGGACCTTTGGTTCCGGTCCATGACGAAATTAGAAAACAGCCATGTTTTTTGGCTCTTTCTTCTTTTCAAGCCATTTCATGGGGATAGAATTATAATATTATTTACTCAGGGAACCCTGGTAGTATTTCTGTTCATTTCCACACGTTGAATGGTCCTGAATAGTCCCCTGACTGCTTCCCATTTGCTTACAGAGCTTTCATATTTCTTTCCTACTCCTTCCCAGTTTCCATCCCTATGCCACAGTTACTAGTTAAACGTCCTCTCTTCCCATCCTGAAACTGTAGGCAGAACTTAAGAATCAGCATTTGACCTCTCTGGGGAGTGCTGCTTTGCACATCCATGCTTGTCAGGTAAACCCACGCGATTAAAACAACAACAACAACAACAACAAAACCACTCCCACAGATACAGATGTACTGAGAAGGTCTCTGCAAAAACACATCATCAGGAAAAGGGGGAGGTTTCCAGAGACTAAGAGTTCTTGAGAACCAGTGAGGCGAGAGGCACCACACAAGACACGACAGCATGCATTTATTCTTGCGATAGCCCGGAAAGTTAACTTTGTGGCTCCCATTTCACAGGTTTCAAAGGGGCTAAGTCACTGGCTCCAAGCCAGACAGTTCCTAAGCGTGGGAGCCAGGAGCCAAGGCCAGTGTCCTGCCCTTTCCTGGGCATGCTGCCTCTCAGGGGCACAGGGAGGGTCCCTTGTAAGAGGAGAGTGGGGACACTTTACCCCTTGCTGTCCCACGGCCCTCGGCTGCCAGAGGAGACCTTATAGCTCCATTCTGATCCGAGCTGGTCGAAGACTCAGTAATGAAAAATGCTCCCATTTCTCTCCAGATCAGAATACAAGGGGCTGAACAAGAGGCCAGGCGGATAGGCAGGTGCAGGCTGCCAAAAAACATCTTAAATTAGCTTTCCCTCCGAGCGCGGGTCATTAGATCATGAAGAAAACCAACCCAGAGGAGCCAGGGACAGCTGAGCGCAGCCTGCTTCAGTGTGGCTGTCCCTGCCCCGGCCTGGAAGCCCAGCCACGTTAGAAAAGAGGCTGCTCCTCGGGCAGGCAGGCAAAGAGCCCCATGGAACCAGCACCGTCCACAGCAGCCTGGCCCTTCAGACATGTGCTCAGGGACTCCGCCACTCTTCTGTTGGCAGCCACCCACGCAGCACTGAAGAGGCAGCGCAATACATTTCTTCATGGAAATAACTCTTGCAAAAAGAACCTTTGCAACTGGGACGTAAACATGAGCAGAAAAATTAAGGGGTTAATCATTCTGGCCATGCTCTAAAAGCTTTTCAGAACTTTTTTTTTTTTTTTTTTTTTTAACACAACATTAGCAACACTAGCAACTTCATTGCTGTGGTCAATAATAAAGAAATTTTATCTCTTTCTGGAATGTGACCTGCAGTTAGTCAGACGGTGCTTCTGTGGAGGGTTGGTGAGCTAGTCCCAAAACACACAAAAGGAATGTAACGAGGCAAAAGGTTGGAAACTAACCGTCAACAGTGGGTAAGCCTGTACCACGCTCCCAGAGGAAAGATCCAGAAGCTGGAATTAAGTCTGGGTTTATGCTAAGATACTCTGCAATTAATTATTCCAAAGTGATTTACTCTAAATGCCAGGGAAGGCAGTTGCTGAAGTAGATAACAAGGAGAATGGGACGATGGATGGTAATCTGGACCAAGCCACTGAGGAGAGGCAAAGAGGCTGTGAGTCAGAAGGCAGGAGGAGTGTGGATGAGTTCGTGTCGCACACACAAGGGCAGAGGAAAGCAAGTCCCGGGCTGGGTGCCTGGCAGCCTTGGTTGTGGACCCAGCCCTGCATTTCAAGCTCACGTGCACCCTGCGACTCACCCTCGCAACGGCCTCCCCGGGTCATGCGGTACCCGCTGTCACAGTATTCGCACCGGAAGGCCCCTGCAGTATTGACGCAGTACCCTTCCCCGCACACATCTGGCCTCAGGCACTCGTCAACATCTACGTGAAGCAGAAAACATCGTCAAGTTTTATTTCTCAGAATAGAATTTCAAACTTCTCCCATCTCCCCGGTCAGTTTGAAGACAAGAATAAAATAACCTATTCCTACCACCACCTCTTCAATTGGTTTGACATGTTTCAAAAATTGAGTGGTTCTGATTTATGGGGGGCCCAAAACATTTACCACCTAGGGCTCCGCACACAGTGGACACCCTTCATTCAAAAGTGATGGAAAAAAGATTCCATTTTTATTTTTTCCAGTACCTAGCAGATGACTATGTCATAAAAGGTGTTCAGCAATAAATTCTGGGTTGCCTGAATAAGCAATAAGATTGATGGGATCTTAGGGGAGCTAACAACCTGATCTGGGAATTTATGCATCAGGAAGAACACTGCCATTACCTATGCAGTTAGTACCCTCCTCACTGGCCATAAATCCTGCTGGGCAAATACACAAGAAACTTCCCTCGGTGTTTTCACAGCGTCCCTGGGAGCAGAGCTGTTGGGCCTGAGTGCATTCATCAATATCTGTTAACAAAAATACAGATAAAAGGATTAGTGCAGTGTAGCATGAAATTCGGTCTCCCTGTCCATAAAATACCAGTGTACTATACCCTGTGCGCCAAATCTTCCTAACTGAGGAGAACAGTAAGAGGAGACATGATCATAGCCCTCAGGTACTTGAAGGATGGTTATTAGGAACAGGGTGTATTGTTTCAAGAGCCAAAACTACAAGCATGGCACTGTTGTTTCTGAGAAACAGATTTGGGTCAATGCAGAAGGACCTGCCAGACTCATGAAGTCATCTAAGTGCTGAAATTTGCTGTGTGACTCCCAGGTCAGCTCAGCAGAGGTGGCCAGAAATATCCTGAAAGGGATTCTTCTGTTGCACATGTGGGTGAAGTTGGACCAGATCGTAACTGCCCCTCTCAGCTTCATATTCCAGGGTTCCAAACAGAATAATAGGATGTATGTATGCAAATTCAAGAGAAAAAGCTGTGGGAGAGAGCAGGTGGATTCTTCCCTTGACCTAACCCACATGTACATGTGAAACCAAACAGCATAAGTAACACAGCCTGCAGAACGGCAGTTAGCACACTAAAGCCACATTCATTGGGTCTTTGCCTTTGTTGCTTTCTATTAATTGCGCCTACGCCTTTGTTGCTTTATAACTCTTAGTGCTGAATTTCCTTTTTCTAAAAAAGAGAGAAATTAAATTTAGTGTTAACATAATGCACTCAAATGATTTCCATAATGCTACTATACCTCGGAGATACATTTTTTTCCAAAGAACGATGTACAAGACCCTGTGTTTTGTAGATTCATTAACAGCTTTGTGTCAGCTTGTTTTCTTTTTTTTGTCAGCTTGTTTTCAGTTTAGAAATTGCTTTTAGCAATCAGATTTTATGCACTTACATGAATGTAAGTCTTTATTGCAGCACATATTAATTTTATTTCGCTAAATACATATTTGTAGGTAGCTATTTCTACCATTTTATTGTTCTATATTTTCTTATATTATTCTACTATACCTAGAAACCTCTGGACATTTTTTCACCTTCATCTTTTTAAAAAAATTTTTTCCACCTTTATCTAATTATATTACATTTGGCCAGGTAGGTAGGTAGGTACATTGAACCAGGAGACAAGAGCACCCCAGAAGATTAATAAACCTCTTTTTGGGCTCTCTTAGTTTGGGGATAAAAATCTAAAAAAATTAAACACAATAACATTTCCCATGATAATTACATAAAACATGTTCTTAATGTGTAAATATTTGGTATTTAATAATTTCATCTATCAAAAGCGTCTCTTACCAACACATTTCCTCTGTTGTTCACTGAACCTGTAGCCCTCATAGCAAATACAGGTATATCTCACGGGCAGGTTAATGCAGTGTCCTGCTCCACAGATATCGGGATTCACAGTACATTCATTGATTTCTTAAAAATAAATAGAGAAAAAAACAGACATCAACAAAGAGTTCACCCCTTTCAAACCATCCCTGTGAATTTTCTGCTTAGCTTATTGCCAGGTATGCAGTTAGAAGACAAAGGTCACCTCTAATTTATCCAGAGAAAATAAAAACCTTACTTCAAAAAGATACACGCACCCCTATGTTTACTGCAGCATTATCTACTATAGCCAAGATATGGAAGTGACCCAACTGTTTACCAAAAGACGAGTGGGTAAAGAAGATGTGGTATAGACAGTGGCCGATAACTCAGCCATAAAGAAGAATGAGATCTCTCCATGTGTGACCACATGAGTGGACCCAGAGAGTATTCTGCTAAGAGAAGTAAGTCAGAGAAAGACAAATACCACACGATTTCACTTACATATGGAATCTAAAAAAACAAAACAAATGAGCAAACAAACAAAAAAGCAGGAATATACCTTAAATACAGAGAACAAAAGAAAGTTGCCAGAGGAGAGGCAGGTGGGGGTTTGGGCAAGGTGGGTGAAGGGGAGTAGAGATACAGGCTTCCAGTTATGGAAATATGAAGTCACCGGGATGAAAGGCACAGCACAGGGACTCTAGTCGATGGTACTGCAACAGCATCGTGTGGTGACCAACGGCGGCTGCGCCTGAGTGAGCATGGCACAGCAAACAGACTCAGTTATATGCCTGAATAATGCAACACTGTGTCCACTTTACATCAATTTGGAAAAAAAAAAAAAAAGACAGTGACCTCTAAAATCAAGTATAAATTCATTTGCTTACTGCGTAATTGCTCAATTAGTTGCACCCAAATCATCAATAACTCCTAATGGAACAACCTCTAAAATGAACGGGAGTGGGGAGTGACTCAGAAAAAGGGCACTTTGGAAGTTGCAAGATAATCAGTTCTTTCTAACTTCTAAGAGGGCCCACAATGAGTTTCTATCCACTCCGGTTCATCTGACAGGATGGACTTGGAACCATCAGGCGAGTTCTCCTGATAAGAAATATGTGGTAACGTTTTATTCATTAGCAGGTCAAATTCAATTTCCAACAACTGTGTCGAACCTCCTCCAAAATTTCTCTTTAATTCTCAAGAAAGGTTTACCATTTCTCATCAAAGCCAAACTTCTGGGTGGAATTCACTCTTAATTTGTTAATTTCAACATGAGCATATTTGTATTGAGGTAAAGCAGAATCTTCTTCCCAATCTTCTTTGCTAAATCCTTTGTGATCCTAATGGTTCCTGCTGGAAACTCGCTTCTTCTGTAAGGCCTGAGCAGACTGGTGCCCTGAGTCCTCACTTTATTTGGGGAACACACTATGGTAGAGGCAGGAATCCATGCTCAATGAAGGCCATCAAAATGAGCTTCATGACTAAAAGGATAGAAGATGGCCTTAAATTACCTGAGGACTCAAAAGTGGCCTCCTAAAAGGAATTACTCTCCTTAGACAGTCTGTTTTCAATGACTTCGTAAGATGTTATAGTGGCATCGTGGTGGTGGGGCAGGTCAGCTGGTAGAAGCCCAGGTTTACAGACAGTGCAAACACAAATCCTGCTGCCCTTTCTTTGCTCTATAACACAGGGGCCAGCTACTCAAACACTCTATGTCTCACTCTTCTGTGTGTTAGATAAATGGGAATAATTAGAGCACCAACTTGAGCATCAGGTTCAAAAACAACTAATGCACACAGCCCAATGTCCGGCACACCATACGTGCTCAATGCAAGCTAGTCAGTAAAGACCTACATGTGAGACCTGAAACCCTAACAACTCTAGAAGGGAGCACAAGCAGTAATTTCTCTGACATCGGACATAGCAACACTTTTCTAGATATGTTCCTTGAGGCAAGGAAATCAAAAGCAAAAATAAATTACTGGGACTTTATCAAAACAAAAGGCTTCTACACAGTAAAGGAAACAATCAACAAAACTAGAAGACAACCAACTGAATGAGAGAAAATATTTGCAAATGATATACCTTGATAAGGGGTTAGTATTCAAAAATATATAAAGTGCTTGAAGTGCTTGTATACCTCAATACCAAAAAAAAAAAAAAAACAAATAATCCACTTAAAAAATGGGCAGAAGACATGAAAAGACATTGAATATCATTTGTCATCAGGGAAAATGCAAATCAAAACCACAGTGAGACATCAACTCACACCTGTCAGGGTGACTAAAATCAACAACACAAGAAACAAATGTTGGTGAGAACGTGGAGAAAAAGGAACCCTCATGTACTGTTGGTGGGAATGCAAACTTGTGCAGCCACTGGGGAAAACAGTATGGAGGTTCCTCAAAAAATTAAAAACAGAACCACCATATGATCTAGTTATTCCACTACTGGGCATACCAAAAGAAAATAAAAACACTAATTCAAAGGTATACATACACCGAGATGTTTACTGAAGCATTATCTACAATAGCCAAACTACAGAGACAGCCCAAGTATCCACTGACAGAAGAATGGACAGAGAAGATGTGGTGTAGATATATACAATGGGATATTAGAATGAAATCTTGTCATTTGCAACAACGTGGATGGATTTCCAGAGAGCATAATGCTAAGTGAAATAAGTCAATCAGAGAAACACAAGGACCATGTGATTTCACTCATAGGCAGAATGAAGGAAACAAAACAAATGAACAAAGGGGGAAAAAGAGACAAACCAAGAAACAGACTCAACTATAGAAAACAAACTGATGGTTACCAGAGGGAAGTTGGGTAGGGGGATGGCTGAAATAGGTGAAGAGGATTAAAAATACCTTATGATCAGCACTGAGTAATATACAGAATTGCTGAATCACTATTTTGTATACCTGGAACTAATATAATAATGTATGTCAAGTATACTGAAATTTAAAAATTAAGAAATTAAAAAAATAAAAATTTTAAAAAGGAAATAAGGGAGGAAAGTTCCTTTAAGTAATCCATATACTTAATTTTTTTTTATTTTACTGATTTAACAGTGAATTATGAACCAATAACTTTTTATGTGTAAGAAAGCCCAGCTAGCCATCATTATCATCATTGTAGATGTTGTTCCTTTTGAGGTCATTTAAGAATACGTAACAAAGAAACTGCACATTTATAACAATGTTACCTTGGACTATGATCCCATTGCCATCACCAAGTAAACAATGCTTACAAGGCATGCTGCCACGGGAGAGTCTGAGTGCCCAGGGCAAGCAGACCAGAGCCTTAAGCAGGACAAGCTACAGCAACAGCCTTGCTCGAGGGGGTCTGTGGTTTGAGCGTGAAGAAAAACAGGTGTGCTACCATCACCAATAACCTACCATGCATTCTGCAGGAGAATGTGAAAAAAGCAGTGCTTTAACAAAGACTCACTATGGACATGACATAAATTAGGGCTGAGGCTGCTTTCCAAAAACCCAAACCACAGTATTCATTTCTCATCAACTGCTATTCACTGTGCTTCGATTTTAAGACAATTGGTGCAAATCATTTGGAAAGTCACTTAGACTTTAAAAGGAAGCATATGAATGCAGAGCTGCAGTAACCACTTGGATGCCCCGCGCTTAAAAACTACTCAGACTTTTAGTGAGCCTATTTATGCTAATTCATTCCCAGAAAAATAGACTGGCTTAGTCTGTTTAATGTAAAGTCACAGAAAACATACAGTAACTTGAAAGGCTAAAAACATGGGTAACTAACATGACTGCTTAAACTTCAGTGACTGGCAGTAATGGAAAAAATGAATTATGAAACATATACAACATAATACATCATTGACAGGATAGGAAAATGCTTACTTGTTAAAAATATATAGTTGGTTACAAATACAGAATATAATCTAAATTCCAACATACGCAGAAAAGACAGGAAAGAAAGAAATCTCCATGTTATGATTATGGGAATTAGTATTTTCTGCTCTATATTTTTCTTCATTTTTCAAAATTTCCACAATGAGCATGTATAATTACTTTTATAACCAGAAGTCTTCCTTTAAAAAAAAAAAATCATTTCTATGCCACAAAAATCTTAAGGTAAAAGGTCACCTTCTCCAGGTTAAAATCTTAGATGCTCAGCGTTCTCTTCTCTGTTTACAGGAATTCCTTATAAGAATAGTGTGAAAATCGCATCTCTAACCATCTATCCCATATTATAGGTAGATGCCTTCTCTGAAAATTATTGTATTTACTTTTCTCGATTTTCCCTGTAATTACTGATCTTCCTTTACAGTTTTCTTTGACATTTTCTTAAAGCAGAAAAGATAAATTGATCAGATTTAAAAAAAAAAGATCAGAAGATGAATTAATGTAGTCAGGACAAGGATTCAGAACAAGTTCAAAGACTATAATAATCTGGGGTTTTCATGCAGTGCTTGAGCAGGACTCGCTGCCCCAATGCCCACACATACCAATTTGTTGATTACCAAATATCTATAACTTTCCAAGCGTAGTTTTAGAATGGAAGTTTTACAGGTGTGAACAAAAATCTTCAAAACTATGTGATGTTTAAATCAAATATAATACATCCTTACATCATAGACTGCCAACATATTTAAACTGTTTCTTTTTACATCAGCTCTAAAATAGGGGAAATACTGAAGAAATGTACTGCTTAGTCTTTGAAAATAAAGTGAATATAATGGCCTTTCTTCCATTCTAGTATCTTCAGTAGAAGCTATGAAGATAAATATTTAGGAGTCATGTTTGAGGATCTTTACCTGATTACCTCACTGATAAAGTTTATAGAGATACCGCTTAAAAAGGTTGATCCCAGTTGGCAGGGTACTAATGTATGTAAGAAAATGTTACTCTGACACCACTAGAGGGTACTAAGAGATACATCAAAGGAGTGGAGGGACATTTACTAAAATGTACTTGATTTCTACCCTGTTTGTCCCATTTTTTTTTAATGTAAGTGATTAATTAATGTGACTTTAATCAGTGTGGCCTCAGAGCTCCCTTCCATCCATCTGTGAGGCAGGATTCCACCCTTGTAAGTAGAAAAAAGAGTTGTAACACCATCAAAACACCTCAGAATTTTTCATACAAGTCTCCTAACCACCTCTGCCTGTGCTTTCCCCTCCTTTTCTATTAGATTTTCATTCTCCAGGGTGTATTATTACACAGAAAGGCAAGTCCTGAAGGTACTGTCTTGAGGAAGATTTGGAAAAATTCTCTCATTTCATTTTTTTTTTTTAAGGAAAAAGACATTATGTTTCTTATTTTTCTAAGAGGTCCCTCATACATAGGGATGTGAACCTGTTCCCATATAATGAATCAGCTTATGTTGAAATCTACAATTCTTTGAGCAGACTGTGTGGACATAAGCACAAGAATTATTATAAAACCTCAGACAGGAAGCACTAATTTATAGGTCTCCAGGGTACTCTAGTTAATGAAAAGGTCTAGACTTCTTTAGCATGTTTGGTTTCTCAGAGATCATCAAGAGGCTCTTTCCACTGGATTCATCCCTAACGCTCTTCACATGTCCCCTGGTTCTCAGGACCACCTTAATGTTTCCTACTCTCTGTGCCCCTGAGACACCTTTACCTTCACCTGGTCAAGGACCATATTCTGTTTCTTTCACTTAGTGTTCCGTTTAGAAACTGGAAAAAGAGCCATGACCAAAAGCCAATGGAAAACCAAATACTCTATTTATCCCAGCAATAAGGCCAACAGTGGATTTAAGAGTTTGATATCTTCAAATGTAGTGATCCGAAGGGGCACGTGCACCTGAATGTTTATACCAGCAATGTCCACAATAGCCAAACTATGGAAAGAACCCAGATGTCCATCAACAGATGAATGGATAAAGAAGATGCGGTACACACACACACACACACACACACACACACACACACAATGGAATACTATTCAGCCATCAAAAATGAAACCTTGCCTTTTGTAATGACATGGATAGAACTAGAGGGTATTATGCTAAGCAAAATAAATCACTCAGAGAAAGACAATTATCATATGATCTTTCTGATATGAGGAATTTGAGAGGCGGGGTAGGGGGTCGGAGAGGGAAGGGCAGGAAAAATGAAACAAAATGGGACTGGGGAGGGAGACAAACCATAAGAGACTCTTAATCTCAGGAAACAAACTGAGGGTTGCTGGGGGGTCAGGGGAGGAGGGGTAGGGAGGCTGGGTTATGGACACTGGGGAGGGTATGTGCTGTGGTGAGTGCTGTGAAAGGTGTAAGACTGATGATTCACAGACCTGTACCCCTGAAACAAATAATATATTATATGTTGATTAAAAAAAAAGAATTTGGTATATTTATTATGTTTTTTCCAAAATGAAAAAGAAAGCTTTTTGGCAAAATATGAGAATGAGTATGCTGACCTTTCACTTTTTTCCTCATTAGATGAATACTCAAAGTAAAGTAAGTAAGTAAATAAATAAAGCCTAGAAATATTAAAGCACGGCGATTTTAAATGAAAAAAGGAGTTCATTTTCCATCAGCATACATAGTTTACTGAAGCCGTAATGACCGGCAATACACATTAGGGACAAACATTTTTTAAAGGGGTCAATTCTGAACTTTGGAAAAGCTCTGATGAGCAAATAGTTTTTATAATGTTGGGCCATGATCATTACAAAGGTTTCCACAAGGTAGTCATGGAAGTCAAAGAATAATTTTTGGCTGTTATGCGAGAACCACGGAGGAAGTTTGGGAAGAGGAGGAAGAAGGCGTCAAATGTTAATTCATGGAAAGGTTTACAAAAATGCTCTGGCTTCCTAGCTGCCCCACAATGAGCATAAATTGTCCCACAACAATTGAAACAGATGTTTCCACTTCGCAAATATTTGCCAGAGGTTTGATTTTCCAACCTATCCTTGAGCTATTAAGACACTATGCTAAATCAAGAATTTATATGCTGAAATGTATAATTTATTTGGAAACAGTATGCCAATAATGTCACAAGCCACCAAATCAGCTGTTACGAGTGGAATATATCACACTTATGTCCTGCAAATATGTGGCTCGCTTCATAATTACTGCATGTCAAAGTATATTTGAAGGAATCTGAAAAGGCTCCTTCCAATCTCACCACCATAAAGATATCATCACTAAGCAATGTGGAGCTGATTTTGTTTATTTTAGATTCTTATGTATTATTCTATTCCTTTCTTCCACTTGTGAGACAAACTAATAGTGACAAGTAAGATTTACCTCCTCTGTGTTTTAGGGGAAAAAAACCATTGTGTAACAATCTGGACAGAATGGATCAGACTGCTCCCTTAATCTATATGTTTGGCTCTCATATCAAACCAATGGGAACATCTAAGTTTGATTTAAATTGAATTTGATACAAAACAATCTTCTTGCTCTAGTGTAGATTGCTGATTATTGTGTAGCTCTAAAGTTGCAGACCATTTTAATTCAAAGACTGTAATATTCTCCCCATGGATTGTTTCAGAAAGATTCCTCTACTATAGGATGTAGGAACACCTACAAATGCTGCATAAAATTTTAACGTCACTCTTTTCCTGGAAGGAAACAGTCGTGCTTCAAACATGTGATAGCAGATGTTGGCCCTGTATCTTTGCCAACCTCAAATTAAGCTGTCTTCTAACAACTTCATAGAACACAGCCACTTTTTTGGGAAAAAGCTCTGTAGTTCAGTTGAAGCTAAGTACCTTCAATTTGTTTTTCCTCACACAGCTGCATTTACATGGCAAAACTGCATTTATCTAGTCACCCTTATTCAACCTCTACGAAGCTTGCTTGCAAAAAGTCCACCCACTGAAGTCTGCCATTGTTAAAAAGGCACAACACTGTACTTGTACACTGGAAAACAGAAACATAGGTATACAGTATTCAGACCTAGTACATTGCATTGTCACACTGCAATTTTCCTTTCTAATAATATGAGGTCAACAGTGCGAAGATCCTTGCTGTCCAAGATGGTGTATCATATCTTGGTGTATGTTTCAGTGCACAGCAGATTCTCTTACAGATGTGCTTAATAAAGCAAGCAGACCCATAAATGACTTCAGAATAGAGAAGAACTGTTTTAGCCTTGGCCATTAAAAAACAACAATAACAACACTATTATTTCATTGCATCACTCTAGAAGTACTGAGAAGATCTGATATTTCTCTATCACTTAACTCAGTATTAAGAGTAAAATCAAAGAGCAGTTGCCATGCACTAACTAGGGAAGGCTACGGCTCTGGCTACAGTGCCCTGAACTGGGTAAAAACACAGTGTGTTCCATGATGTGACTCTATGCTCCTTTGTCAAGTGCACTTTATCTTGGAACACACAGGTGCTTTCTAAAAACACTTTCCAGGGGTGCCTGGGTGGCTCAGTTGGTTGAGGATCCAACTCCCGATTTCAGCTCAGGACCAACATCAAGGGTCCTGAGATCAAGCCCAGTGATGGGCTCTGCACTGGGCGTGGAGCCAGTTTGGTATTCTCTCTCCCTCTCCCCACCCCCAAACCTGCTATGTCCAACTTGCACATGCACTCTCTTTCTCTCTCAAAAACAAAACAAAACAAAACAAAACAAAATGCTTTCCAGTCCAATGTCTCAATTCAAATATCTAAGAGAACTTACAACCACATTTTTGAGAAAACAGCCAAAAGGTTTTTTAACATATAAAAATGACATATTTTTATATGATTTATGTTATATATATGTCACATATAATTGTGCTGTTTTTTCACATAAAACATATACATACTTAAGGTGCACAACTTGATGTTTTGATATACACATGCATTATGAAATGATCACTGTAATTCACCTAAGTAACACACTGAGCATATTTTTATTTGAAAAATTATGCATACCATGTTTCTGAGGAAGGAGTATTTTAAGAAAGGCTGCAGACTCCTCTATTGACTTCTCTTGTTATATACAGCCAACCTCATCCTGACTGTCAGTTGGCATGATACATCTTGGTGATCTATTTCTGACTATAAAATATTTGCCCACTATACAGTATATGGAAAATAGAAAATATTCTACAATACGCCCACATCTCTTGGATGTTACTATAAAAAACAACCACTGTTAATATCTGGCATATTTTCTCCCAGGATTTTCTCAATGTATAAGGTGTTTATTTATTTATTTATTTATTAAAAAAAATTTTTTTAAAGATTTTATTTATCTGACAGACAGAGATCACAAATAGGCAGAGAGGCACACAGAGAGAGAAGAGGAAGCAGGCTCCCTGCTGAGAGCCTGATGTGGGGCTTGATCCCAGGACCCTGAGTTCATGACCCGCGCCAAAGGCAGAGCTTTTAACCCACTAAGCCACCCAGTTGCCTGTTTTTTTTTTTTTTTAATAACTGGTATAGTGTTCTCCATTCCTTCATTTTCATATACTTTGTCTTGTGTTTAACAGCATTTTGTGACCATTTTCTATTAGATTTCAATAAAAATTCTTCAAAAATAGTGTATTTCATGGCAGCATCATGTTCCAATGCCTAGATGTAACATAATAATCTATTTCCCTATAGTTAAATATTTAGATTGTTCCTACTTTTTCTCTATTAAAGCTGGTGCTGTGGCAAGTATCCATTTATATAAATCATTATCTCAGTCTTCAGAGACATTATTTCTTCACACTAGATATTTCAATATAAGATTACTGGGTCAAAAGTTCTGAATATTTTTGGGGCACCTGAGTAGCTCAGTCAGTTAATTGCCTTTGGCTCAGGTCATGATCTCAGGGTCCTGGGATTGAGTCCCACATTGTCGTGGGTGGGGGGGAAAAAAAAATCCCTGCTCAGCAGGGAGTCTGCTTCTCCCTCCTCCTGCTCATGTATGTGTTCTCTCCATCTCTTTCTCGCTCTCTCCCTCTCAAATAAATAAATAAATTCTTTTTTTAAAAAAAGTTCTTTATATTAAAAAAAATTTTTTTTTAAGATTTTATTTTTATTTATTTGAGGGAGAGAGGGAGAGCTAGCGTGCACAAGCAGGAGGAGGGGCAAAAGGAGAGAGAGAAGCAGGCTCCCTGCTGAGCAGGGGGCCCAATTTGGGGCTCGATCCCAGGACTCTGAGATCATGACCTAGGGCAAAGGCAGTCGCTTAACCACCTGAGCCACCCAGGTACCCTATTTTTAAAATCCTTCATACATTATGCCAGTTTGAGCTTTCCAAAAGTGGTGAACCAGTTTACATTCCTTTCAGCAATGTATCTGACCTCAATTTTACTCTAGTAAAAATTAAATGCTAATTTGATAATAATTATTTTGATCTGCATTTCTTTGATTATGGGTTGACATTTCCTATTATATGTTTTTTCTATAAATTACTTGATTTTATTATTTTCCCATTTTTCTATTAGTATTTTTATTGCTGACTTATAAGAGCTCATTATACATTAAGGATATTAATTTTTATGCTGCTGGTTTGTTTCACATTATGATAAATGTTTATAACGTGTCATTAATGATTAAAATTATTATAAAGAATTTTGAAAATATATAAAAATAAATCAAAGAACAAAGATTATCTGTGATCCAATGAATTGGTGATGGTTGAACACTTTGATGTACTTTTTAATTTATTTATGTATGTTTTTGGTGTTTTACTTGTTTAAGATTTTATATATATTTTTTTTTGACAGAGAGTGTGTGTGCAAGCAGGGGGAGGGGCAGAGGGAGAGGGAGAATGCGGGGCTTGATCCCAGGACCCCGAGATCATGATCTGAGCCAAAGGCAGACACTTAACCCCCTGAGCCCCCCAGGAGCCCCTTGGATGTGCTGTCTCTTTCTCTGTGTTTGTAAACATTTAAAAAATAAAATTGGAATCATACCATGTTCTGTATTGCTCATTTTGCCAGAAGCATTTCCTCATGACATTAAATAGCCTTTTATAGCATTAAAACTATGAGATATTTCACTGTATATGTACCATAATTAATTTAAATGTTCCTCCTTTTTAACAATATTTAGATGATTTCCAAAGATTTGCTATTATGACTAACCTGCCCTGAGCAATCTCATACCTTTGATACAATTTTGATACCACATTTGACAGGAGGCTCACCCCCATGTCTCAAGCACAGGCAGTAGCACATACCACCACACCCACCTGTGACTTGAGTAGGCGCAATCACTTGGCTGGCACTTGATGTAGAAGCTTCGGGAGCTACTTCCACAG
This sequence comes from Lontra canadensis, assembly GCF_010015895.1. Taxonomy (NCBI): domain Eukaryota; kingdom Metazoa; phylum Chordata; class Mammalia; order Carnivora; family Mustelidae; genus Lontra; species Lontra canadensis. Next base: position 4,766,399 of record NW_022631072.1, read on the forward strand.
GCATGGGAGGTGACGTTTTTTCAATCACTACTATATGAGAAAGGAGGGGATGAAAAAATTAAAGCCTGTCAGGTGCTTGGAGGTCCCATTCCAAAACGCAAACGTAACTTAAGTCTACTAACATATCACAGTCCTGCTTGGATACAAAGGACTCTTATAGATCCCGAAAGCCGCTGGTAGTCATCTATAGTCTCAGTTTCAACATTCAGCAAGAATATATGAGAACAATTCAGAAGCCAAGGAAAAATGAGCCTTCATCAAATGATGACCCTCAAAGGTGTTCTAATAATATATACCTACTCCTGGCCACTGAAAACCATGAGAAACTTAAGTTCCTTCTACCATTCTAAAACATACAAGACCACCCCTACACTAACATTACGAGTATATTAATATTCTTAAGTATATCTTCCATATGGCACTTCACTTATGAATTCTAATGATTTATCACACTTTAAAATCAAAGATGAAAGAATCCTTATCTTGCTCTTTTATTCATCAATAATACTCTTACGAATAGCACAGAGCAACAGAAGTTACCTGGAAACTGTGGGTGCAGGTGAATAGTTGAGATGCCTGGAGAGAGCTGGGGTTGACCAGGCTCAAGTTTGGTTTTCTCTTGATCCAATGAAGGTATTTCCTGGGCGGTTGTATTAAAAAGAAAAAGAGAGAGAGAGCAAGAACTGAAAGTAGGAATTATCTTTAGTTTCCACACATTACTATCTTTACTTGATTCTACTCTTAGAAAGCCAACAAGTAACATGAGACACTTGACAATGACCTGTGCAGTTTTGTGGGGGAAAATGCATATAGGAAGTGATGCTGAGCCACGACTAAAGCAAGCCTTTGATTCCCCCAGCAGTGTTGATGCATGTACACACCCCCACCTGTGTCCCGGCGGGGGGGGGTCCAAAGCAAAAGGTCCCTTTAGACACTGTAAACAAATGCATTGGCTCAGGGGCCCATATCTGGTCTCAAACAAGGCAAAACAAACCCCAATGGAGAATTAAGCTGTGGAAGAGTAAACTCTCATGGACATGGTGCCCTGCCCCAGCAAGATGACCAGCCACACTTTGCAGAGTAAATAACGGGAACAGCACATGTGTCAACCAAGAACACACAATACATTAAAATACTTTAAGCCAGGCAGTCAGTAAGGCCTTTCTGGAACCTCCCATCCAATAACTGCACCTCCCGCTCTCAGCATAGTGGTAGTCAAGCAAAGCAACACAAACACAGGGACCTGGACCTGGGGCTTCCTCACACGTCCAGTGGCCCCCTCCCGTCCCCTGGACTGGAGGTGAAAACACAGACTGGGGGCACTTGTGACGTAGCTTCCAGTGAGAGCTGCTCGAGGCTCCAGCAGACTGAACCAGCAGGGACAGCAGCTGGGTTCAGCATACCCATGCCCCACGTCCTTAGAAGCATTCATTGGGTTACTTGGTCATGGCTGCCCTGCACACCGCTGCCATCTCCCCCAAAGCTCACTCCCTAGGTCTGTTTCCCTTTTCATCGCCGTCCTAATTTCAATGATCTGCTCTTTTGCTTTTCATAAAATAGATATCCTGCCTGGGTAGGATATCTATAAGACCCAGTTTCGTAGGCATGAGTATTTAGAGTGACTCCATTTAGATCTTCCACGAGTATGTCCAATCCATCCCCACCAAAGCCCTGCAGGCTCTCATTCTGCGGTCTGGGTATCTGTCAATGCCACAGGCATTAAATCAGGTTTCAAATCATGCTATGGTCCCTGCTCTTTCATTCTTCATTCCAAGCCCTGCCCAGCTGCACTGTTCTTTATGTTTGTTGACCTTTTCATACCCACAGCCCCCACTGCCCTGGTCTGGACTCTCTGTCTCATCCTGTTTGTTATAATCATCTAACTGGTCTCTTAAGCTCCCTCATCTCCCTATCTCAGTTAATTCTGCTGTGATTCATCTTCCATAAAGACTGAGCACCTATTACTTTGCCCCACATTTTTCCATCTTAAGAATACAGACTAATCTTCCATTACCTATTCAAGGGGACCTCAATCAGTAACAATTGCAACCCATTCCCTGCAGCCCGTGGTCAGTGCCCGCAAGGAACAGACCACCATCAGGTGTTTATGCACTCCTGACACTTATAGACAGCATCTCCCCCATCAGCACAGGGCAGCAGACTTCCTAATCAATGCTACTTCTCCACTGGACAAGTAGAGTCAAGAGAGAAGAGCACAGTATCCCACCCTGATTACAACTGCAGTTGGATTTCAAGCCTTCCTCAGCAGCCCCAAGTTCTCCTTCTAACCAAGACTCCCCTGTTCCCCCAACTGACCTCTTGCTACCTCCTCCACTGCACCTATGCATGTATAATTTCCCACCCACAGGCTACCCTGCTTTCTCTTCATCCGTCCTTAACATCATGAGACCTCCGTGAGGAGTCAAGACTGCAAAGACTATGACGGCATTTTCCGCACTGTCTCATCTCAAAAAATTTACAATGTAAGTATACAAGGAAACGTTCAGGCCCTCTTTCAGAATTTAATGAGAGTTACCATAAACTCCATCCTCAACAGCGAAGAAAATAGGTTATCAGGGAGCTGGCTGGTCTGCTCATTCCTATCAACCAAGACTGAATTCAAAATCAACAAAATTGCAAACCACTGCACACTGCTGACCTTTAGAAACACAATCCAGGAGCTGTAAATGTGCATATAAAATATGCACGTGTGTTCTACTTCTTTTGGTGTCAGTATAACAACATTCTTCTTTGTTGGCCGCTGTCACTCTAAAATCCTACTTCTTTGTTGTTCTGGATTCTTTCAGCACTTAGGGTAGAACCCTGAAGTTATTCTATCCCATATGTATGAGCTAAAAATTTTAAAAACTTTTATAATAATTTATAGGTGTTCGTGCCATCTGAATTCTAACACTTGTGTGTGAAGATTTAATAATGATCTAATTTTCATGTTATTAAAGAATCAAAGCAAGACTCAGACGGGGAACAATATTACATAAACAGGGCTTAGATCCAGCAAATTTGTATATTTCCTATGAATAAATCTCACAATTCATGGTCCCATTTTTATGCCAAAAAAACGAAAAGGCTGACTTAATATTTCTCTAAAATTTCTAAGAACCAATATTCTAGTATTGGATTGTAACTTCCAAGGGTAAGTAAGCTCTGTTCTTTTAATATAACCAAACACCATGCATGTTAAATTTTAGTTGACTTAAGAAGTACTTCACTCAGTATACGAGAATATGCGGAACATATATATATATATCCACTCTTATATATATAAGAATTCACAATTGCGTATAATCTTTCTTTCTATCCACAGTCCAGGCCATGAACTGACCTGAATTCTGTTTAAGTTTCTGATTCCATCAGTCCCACCTTTTTCTCTCACTACAATTTAAGTTCCATGAGAACAAGGAGTTTTGTCTGATTTGTTCTCGATTGCTATCCTAATACTCAGGATAGTGCCAGTTACGTTATAGGTGCTCACTAAATATTTCTTGAATGAATGCTATAATTCCTCACACCAAATAATGAATAGTAGGCATATTACTGTATTTAAGTTTAAAAAATCCATAGAATATCAATAGGTATTCTAAAAGAAAATCATTTTGATAGTAAAAAAAAACAAAAACAAAAAACAAAGACTTGCAAATAATGAATGAATTACCTTTTCAGGGGGTGCAGTTGCCACTAAAACCAGAAAAGAAAGAAGGACATTAGTACAATCTAAGGCAATACACCACATAATGGCTAAATTTTAAAAAAGCAATAAAAGTCAATTGTCACTCCAAAAGGATTAAGAATCAAACAAAATAAAATGCAGAATTATGGTCATTTGCCATTTTGGAGAATTTTACACATGACCAACAGACAAACACTCCATGCTACATCATTCCTTAACTACCAAAGTTCAGGTAGATGTGATGAAATTCTTTCCAATTCTCTCATTGACTTAACAGGTCAAAGGAAACAATACTTTCTGGTTCATTATTTTAGGTCTGATCTCAATTTTATGGAACTTCCCATATCAAAAAACATTTTCATTAATTGGCCATGTACTTATCCTTAACATAATATATGATACTGGGTGTTAATGTTAAAAAAGAAAGCCACTTATTTCAATAAGAGATCTAAGACTGAGTACTGTACTTGTCATCTTTATTGAAGCCCCGTAAGCATCGTCAGTAAGATAAGCTAACTAAATTAGAGGGAGAGAAATCACAAGCCAATAAAATCTAATTAGAGATGAACATCAGTATATTGAACAGATTACATGTTACACAATCATAACATTATTGTGAAGCAGTGGGAGTGGTTATGCCTTTGGATTTAGAAAGACTTGCTTCTCATTAATCAGTCTTTAGTATTAGTCCTCCAGCTTATGATTTAACAACTACTGGGGTTTTTCTCATTAGTCATCGTCTCCATGAACATTAGTGTACAGTGTTGGTAGATGCCTAACTTCCAAAAGCAATGAGGGAACCAGATGCCTTATCACTGCTGCTATATTCTTGTGGTTGGAAAAAATCAACGAACGGTCTATCCTGCCTAACCCACCAAGGATGTCCTGAGGCAGAAGCTGGACCAGAGCCCATTTCCTCCTGCCTGTGTAGAGTATGAGCCATTGCAAACACCTGCAAACATACCCCAAGTGTAGAGGAGCAAACCAGTCAATACTGTCAATTCTAGGTGAGGGCCTCCCTGCTCTGCTTAACAAGAAGGGCCACAAGTGGAAAAGTGAAATAAAACAGGCTAGAACACAGAAAAATTCAGAGATCTGAAAAAAGACCTCTACAGAAGGCAGCTTAGCCTAGCTCCTGATTCTCTACTAAACTAGATACCTTCTCTCCTCACAAAATCCACAAATGGGCACCCTATATTCTGACCCACTAAACTGTGAGAAGACAACAGGAGCGTCATTAAAGAAAATACATATTCTGTATATATCTAAAATGTTTGCTCCTTCTATCTGGAATAAACATTCTTAGGATAATAAAGATATTCAAGGGATTGAATATGCTGGCTTATATAAAGAGAGACACAGTCAAGGTCAATTGTCTCTAGACTCCTAAAATACAAAGCCATACCCTCTTTCTGGGAAAAATGTGCTCCTCGGCCCCATTACATACTCTGCATATGACACTTGGCAAGTCATGTACCCTCTCTAGGTCTCAGGCTTCTCAGAAAGTCAATGAAAGGACTACACAAGGAGATTTCCAAGATCCCTTTGGGGACTCTACTGTCCTGCCTCATTGGTCTCCCATGATCCCTGACTGTCTGTTTCCAATGGAAGTTCCATCAATGCTTTAACTTCTTTAAGTCTGTAGATTCCACTTAGTGAAGTACGTAACTATTTATTGAATGGCCCTCTAGACAAAGAAATGAACTAGGGTTATTCCCTAAAGGATGTAAATTACCCTTCAGGAATAAACACCAAGACAAAGTAGCCCTGAGATCACCACAAGAATATCGTTACCTGCTCCAAACATATTACTCTACAGAGGTGGTTCTCAATCAGAGGTCATTTTACCTCACAGGGACATTTGGCAGGGCTGGACACCCTTCTGGATGCAACACCTGGAGGGGAAAGGGTGCTACTGGCATCTAAAAGTTTGTGCCCAAGGAGGTTGATGAAATCCTACCACACACAAAGAATCATCCTACAGTATCAATAGTGCTGAGGTTAAAAACCCTCTAGAATGCTATTAATAGAGAAACCAAAGACACACAAGACGGAGGGCTGGGCCCTCGATCTACTTCCACTCTCACCTTCTGGCTCCGCCACGCCTGGCCCGTGTTCCCGGGAGAAGGTCAGGGCCTCCACTGGCTCTTCCTTGGCTGGGAGAGGTGGAGGATGAGTAGTTTTAGCAACAGGTTGAGTGTTCTTTGGCTTGACAAATACAGGTCCTTTACCTACATGGTGATGGATTGGCCTGCGTCTATGAACGCCAGAAACCGTATAACCCATTCCACCAGGACAGATTTCCTTAAAAGCAGCTAGATTTGGGATGGGAAAATATTCCTTTTAAAAATCTAAAAGTGCAAAACTTATACAGAGGAAAATATCATGATGAGTATTTCTTAATAAATCATCAATATAGTTACATTTAAAAATTTCAAAAACAGATGCATAATGCTTGAATTTCTCTTAAACTTGCATATTTACAGAAAAAAAACCCCAACCCTTTCTTTTATTCAATACTTCTCCATCTGTTAATTCCTTATCAATATTATATATATAGCCTACATAGCACATAGAGAGCATATACTCATATATATTATATATATCAGCAACCATTAGGAGATACCATATATACATTTTCTATATTTAGTTTTCTCTGTCATATGATATATCACATATATGGAATCTATGTAATATATTAGAAGGTTTTTACATACAGAAGATACCATATATACTATATATATTTCATAGGGTATGTGTATAAGGTCAACAAAAACCAGGCTTTCTTCTTTTCCTCCTGCTTTGGTATAATTGCATTAGTTATAACAAGAAACTCAGGAACATCTCTCTACACTAGATGACTAATAAGAAGGCTAAAAGAGAAAAATCAATCACTGGTCAGGGAAATGAGATGCTGAAATTTTCATAATTTGTTTCTAGTTGAAGAGTCAGCCAGAATGGAGTGTATCAGCTGACACGGTGAGGTTGATGAAGAAGGACTAAAAAGGGGAGTGTTTTTGAAGACAGTCTCAGGATAGTGAGAAGGAATCCAGCAAAGAACTAAAGGGATGATGGAGAAAAGTCAAGAACAACAGGACATGCCAAGTCAGAATGGAGTTATTTTCAAAAAAAGGGATGAGGAGGCAACAGCCTGATCTTGACCAGCTGGCTTAATTATCTAGAGGACAAGGAGATGTTCTGTGCCCTGGGACTGCTATCCTTGCCAGGAAAGTGGTCTTGCCTGTTTTAAAAAAAAAAAAAAAAAAGGCAGACTGGGCACATAGGATTTGCTAACCTCCACTGCATCATCTCCAGGAATAAGTGAAAGAGAAAGACAGGGGTGGCGAGGCAGTGTGTGGCCTGAGAAGGAAAATCCACCTAATCCCTTTGGTGTTGGTCTTGGAGGCAAGTTACCAAACGCAGACACTGAGGAGCTTATGGTCAACTTTTTTACTTCTACTTTTCAAATTGAAAGTAAAATAAGTCACTTCTCCCTTCTACTCAACAAGGGATCCCCTATTGAGTGTTCTGGACCTAAAATTAGTCCTCAATAAAAAGGAAACTCTAAAATACTCCTTGAAGCACACTAAAACAGTGTTTTTCTAAGGATTGCGCATTAAACGGTGGAAATTCATTCTTAAATTTAACTATGAAATACAATTCTTACTTGAAAGACCAGATGTTTCCAAAAGACAACATGTTTTCCTATCAAATATTTGCAGTATTAATGAATCAAATGTTGGAAAATCACCATATAACCAAAAATTTGGTAAGTACAAAAAGTCTGTCTTTAATGTTATTTTCCAGTTTAGTTACTGGATGTCACGGAGATGTTGCCCGGTGTTATTTATTTATTTTTAAAGTTTTTATTGAGTTATGTTAGTCACCATAAAATACATCATTAATTGCCTTGTGTTAGATCCATCGTCTTGATTTATGCATCATGTAAGAGTTACAAAGCTATTAAAATTGAACTTGAAGAGAAATGGGTCTATAAATTCTGAAGGTCATTTATTTCATGGATTTTTTTACTTTTCAATAACTAATAGTTCAGATCCCACAGGGGGATACTAGGCCCTCGTGAAGGTGTCTAAAATTACACAGCTACCAAAATACCATCAACACTATACTCTCCTTTGCCTTACCAATTCTTTCTGACCCTAACCACCAACAAAGGTAATCATGAAATTTATGTTGATATTTAAACCTTGTCTGCTGCTGTGTAAGCGACAGCTTTGAGACATTCAACAGTCCCATGAAAGTTGATGTACTTCCCTAGGTGGGAAGCACCTTATCAAACAAGCACCTGGTGAGACTTTTTTATGGTCACCACATGCTGTGAAATAGGGACCACTCCTCCCTTGATAATATCATGCCTGGTATTCACAAGGTGTGTTTCTTTCTCTTCCTGCTCGAGAAGTTGAGGACTCCTTGGTAGGAGTCAGGCACTGAGAGAAATATAGTTATCCTTTCAGGGCATTAGGCAACTATGTACCAAACTAAAATATAAGGTTTATAAAGTATAAGTTGATTAAACTTGCATTAATATTCTGACTTGGAAGTTCCTCGGTGCACTGACAGGATCTGCCCCGAGTTATTAATCTTCAGAGCACAAATTCAGTCATGAAGATAATTCCCTCCATTTGCAAGTAGAGAAAGTGACAAGCACATGTTCAACCAGTGAGTGAGTCAGTCAACCTCCGCAGGGCCTCGTGGCCATGCCTGGGACACGCGGCCAGTCGTTAGGATGGCACGCGGCCCAGCAAGGTCTCCGGTCTCTTCACACTTCTGAATGCCAGACTCGAGAGGAAGTGTCATGTACAGAGAAACAGGAAAATCTCTTTTCCATTGATTCAACCTTCTAGGGTCATGGTTTGTACAAAACTGATAAAAATACATCGTATTATTAACATGTCAATTAAAAGTTGGAAACCAAAAAGAACGCAAGCTGCCAGAATCCTCCTGGGTCGTTGTGTGGCTGGGAAGGAATAGGAGCGTACAGCGGTCATGTCTTACCTGTGCCTGGAAGGGGACATTTCTCACAGTGTGGGCCCCAGGCCTTGCCCACGCTACAACAGCAGAGCTGCTTGGTGAGGTGAACAGACAGAGGGTGCATACACTGCCTTCCGGAACTGACCAGACGGTAACAGGGCCCCTTCTCTTCAGAGATCACAGGGGTATCCGCTGAAGCAGAGAGATAAGGCCTGATGTCACCCAAGAAACAAGAAAAGACTACATCGACTCTTCCTGTCATAATAAAATGAACCCTAAAGTCTGGGTTAGACACCATACTTCAGAACAAAGTTATGTACATTTAGGGCATTGCCTTTCCTGATTTAGAGTCTGCTTACGAAATGTGTTTTAGAATCAGAGCCCCAAACCTCCCTGTCCCTATCTGGCCCCTTCTTCCATTCCAGCAAGCGTTAGATCAGATATGTGTGTGTGAAGTAAACAGAAACCATTTTAACCAAAATCAACTGCCCAACTGAACCTAGGTACCTATTATCAAAATCACGACATCATTTATTTTCTTGTATTTAGCCAGAATAAGGGTAGTTCTGGGGCAGTCTGGCAAACAAGCAGGCACTGTGAGCATCAGGAACTTAACATAGCTGATGCTGAAGCCAGCTCTTGCCCTTCCTAAGGACAGTGAGAACTCGCAGGCGTCGCTGAAGGACAGTCTAGAGCAGCTGAGAGGCAGGGAGCAGCTTCTGAGCTGCCAGGCTACACAAGACAGCACATTGGGGAAGGCAACGATGTGTTCAGTCCCTTAGAAAACATGCAAAAGCACACCAGCCCATAGTCATCCAAGACCTAAGCCCGATTCCTGATGCTTCTATTCTCAGTTTAGTACCTAAGACTTCACTAAACCAACTGCTAGACACTCTACTGAGCACATAAGGCAGCTATGAGAATAAGACACAGTCCTGCCATTGAGGAGTTCGTTTTCTAATGTAAAGGTGAGCCAGATCTAGGCCAAGTCAAAGTGCTGAACAGATGGGAGCTTGATGGTCCCCTCTTCGTCCCTTCTCCCATCCCAACCAAAGTTCTTCCCTACTGTATCACCGGCCAGATGAGGTTCTTCCAATCCGCCTTTCTCTTACCCAATTCCTCTGGCTCCTGCCACTTCCAAAATCACCTTCCGTTCCTGCCCAGATCTCAGTTTTCAATCGTTCTAAGGTTCTTAGGTAGTTCACTAAGAAAGCTTCTGCTCAAATTAAGGTACTACAACACGGTGAAAAGAGCAAAGGTTTGTAGAGCCAGGCAGATCTGGATTCTCACAGGATGTCTACCACGTGCCAGCAAGACAACCTATGGAAGTCACTGGGACTGTGATGGTTACCTGCCTCTTCCCGCTGGGCTAGGCCACAGCTAGTAGGTATTTGGTCAAACACAGGTCTGACAGTTGCTCAGAGGGTATGTTTTACAGGGGATTAACATTTATATTGGTAGATTTTGAGTAAAACAGATAATCTCCAGAACATGGTTGGGCTTCACCCTGATAGTGGAAAGGCCTTAAGAGGAAAAAGACTGAACTTCCAGAAGAGGAGGGAATTCTGCCAGCAGACTGCCTTCAGACAAACACTGTAACACTAACTCTTCCCCTGGTCTCCAGTCTACCAGCCTACCGTGTGGATTCTGGACTTACCAGCCTCTACAATCACGTGAGTCATTTCCTTTAAAACCTCTCTCTCTACACACACACACGTGCACCCACACACACACAGCCTCATTTGCTCTGTTTCTCTGGAAGGAACCCTACTACACTGGGTGAGCTGCAGTAACCCTCACCTAGAAATAACAGGCTCAGTGGGATTAGAAATACCATGTGCTCATAAAGATTTGGTACAGAGTAGACACAAAATACATGTCAGTCACTCTTTTTAATGAAAATATATATCTCCATCCTCTCAATGGGCATTTACACACATCTTGATTGCTGCATGGAGGCAGAATTTGAACAAAGTGAAGATATTCAAAAACAGCTAATATTGGTGAATAGGGGTGTGGAAAGAGCGGATTGAGGGGAGCAGAGGAGACTTTCCCGAAGCTTCAGAACTTATCCAGAGCTACTTAAAAAGTGCTCAGAGGAAAAAATTTGAGTGTTTTCCTTTCCCTTCTCCTACTTACTTTCTGGAATCTGTGTAAGACTGATGAAAGATCAAAGGTCACAAACCAAAAATAAAAGACAATGTAAGCATGGTTATCATCCCTAAAGGGATAATGAATCCCTGGAATGACTGAACATCACTCACGAGGCATGTGTGTGTTTGTGTGTGCACGTGTACCTATAGGTCGTACAATCTTAAAAACATATACATATCCTAGTAGAATCAGCTTATAAGGGATTCTACCAAAAAATTTCCTCTTTAAATTATTTGGAACTTACAACACATATTTCCATAGAAACAATGTCAGGCCATCTCACAGGAGCCCATTTACATGTGGCAGGGCTTAATTATAACACTAACTGCATTAATGTTAGTTCTAGATCCCAGGAACGAGAGCCATTCAGAGCCTGGCAGAGAGTTTCGTAAAATCCATGACACTGGCTAACGGTGACATTGATTCCCTTCCACTCCCTTCTCCACTCTCCCTTCTATGTATCCACCTCACCCTCACACCCAGGCAAGCAATACTGTATCAGGCACCATCTTTGTTACATTCCAAGTGCTCCCCCATCCAAGGACTCTAAAGAAACCTCCTACCGTGCCTGTCCCCAAAATTAAACCAAAATGCCACATCAGCAATCCAGTGTTTTAAGGGACTTAAATGTGTAAATTTTAGAGAAATTGCTTGTTCATTAAAGTGAGTTGATGGTTGTTGAGATCTTGTGCACTACACAAACACACTCACAGAGTTTGGGGTATTTTATCATCTGGAGAATAAAGATAGATGTCTAGTGAACCGATTCTTTCTAAACAAACCATCTGTAGACTTTTGTCTTCCTATCAGATGCTTCCAAAGCATTTCAAATTGGGGTTTTTAGGGGTATTAAGAGAATCACTGGCTTACGGTCATCTAGTCAATTGTTGCTGAGTATGGGTGTGTCAGACCATGTTCTAATTAGACACGTCTTACCCCAACTACATATAGGAACAAGAAATAATTTTAAAAAAATGTACTCCTTCAAAGATGGAAGACAACCAAGAAGGAAGCCATTGAGAAGGTCTAGCCTACATACCTCAGTTTTACTGGTGCTCCCATGATTCAAATTTCCTTTGACCTACAACTACGTGGAGGAAAAATTGCTCTTTATGCCTCAGATTTCTAACAGGGTGTGACTTTTTAAGCCACTATTTTAACCCCTACATAATCTGTCTTTCTTTTATCATCTCCAATCTCTCACATGGCAATTCTACTTATCTCTAGCACTTTCACATTCTAGTCAACGTGACATGTAAATCCAGAAACAATATGCTCTGAATCATGAAGTTGAGTATCTTTAGTCACAGACTGGAAGGCCAGTCATAATGGGTAATTCATTATACACTACATTTATTATTTTAAAATATGGCACACATGATCATGTATTCTCTTGAGTCATAAGGTTTTATGCTACACTAAAAGAAATCAGTACTGCCCCAAGATTTCAAAAAAGTAAGTGGAAATGGGCATGGGATGGAGTACTGACGTTCCTATGCATAGACACACTGAAACAGTGGGTTTTGTAGATTATATTTTTGCAAGATGCACTGCTAAGATTAAGGTGGAAAGATTCAGGTACTCTGTATAGACAAAAACACATTTCAAGAGTGTAAAACCTGGGGGGCCTGGGTGGCTCAGTGGGTTAAAGCCTCTGCCTTCGGTTCGGGTCATGATCCCAGGGTCCTGGGATCGAGCCCCTCATCGGGCTCTCTGCTCAGCGGGGAGCCTTCTTCCCCCTTCTCCCTCTCTCTGCCTGCCTGTCTGCCTACTTGTGATCTCTGTCAAATAAATAAATAAAATCTTAAAAAAAAAAGAGTGTAAAACCTACTGGAAATGCCACATCAGTCAGTCAGGAGCCCAGTTCTTTTTTTTCTTAGCTAGAGATATAGAAATCCCCAAAAGTAATAAGCATATAGCTCCATACTCTTGTCTTGAATCATCACCATAGAGCCAATGCTGACGGTGCCCACTTACAAAGCATAGCACGAAGGAAAGATGCTATGGTTCTCTTATTTGGGTTCCCCCATAGTATATCAAACAACTTAATTACAGGGCTAGACAGTAAATTCTGATCATACATTCAAAGACATCTTCCACACATGAATGATAAGTATCACTAAGCAGATATAAATTAATCTGGCACTGAGAGGAAGGTAAAAAATACAAAAGACTGGAGAAGATGGTATATAGCTAGCCTGTTTTCAACCCCCCCGCCCAGCCCTAACACCCCCAATATCCTCATTCATCTCTTGGGTGAATTCCATGTCAGAGTTCCATCCCTTTATGCTTAAAACCCCCATGGGAGGAGTATTGGGAGAGAGGGAAAATGTTGATGAGGATCTGAGAGATGAATTTGCTGAAAGAAGAGCCACCAGGCACCCTTTTTGGGAAACGGGCTATTCAATTCTGGGAGAACTAAAATAAAAGAAACTGTGATCCGGGAGCCAGTGCAGAGTTACACCATCTATTCTATCCTGTGGCAAGGAAGACTAAACCATGGCTCCCTTGGTAAATAAAGGACTCGCTCCCATCCATTCAGACCCACTTCTTCTTCCTGATTCAAGGCTCAGCTTGTGGAGTAAGAGCCAGCTTCAAACATGGGCTTTGCCGCTTAAAGGCTGTGTGGCTTTCCATAAGATCCTTAGTAACCCCTCCAAGCCTCCATTTCTTTATTTCTAAAACAGAAAGAACGGCCACATAAACCTCATGGACGTCTTGGAAGTATTTGATCTGCTAATGCATACCAAGGGCTTCGTGTCTGATGCTTAGAAAATGCACAATAAAGATGCTGACATCACTGCCCTGGTTTCTCTGTTACTGTCACGTGGGGGCAAACACTTTGCAGACATGTCTGTCTAGCCCCCAGGCCACAATGCTGCAAGACCCCTAAGTGACAGACCTATGTGGGGATGGCCGCAGAGGAGGTAGAAAGACAAGAGAAGGTGCAAGACAGATTACAAAGATGAACGACTTTCTTGGAGACCAGAGGAGAGGACTGGGTCAAAAGTGGCCTAGGAGCTCCCAGCCTAACTGCCTGGAAAATGGTGTCCCATGCCCAGAACCATTAAGTCAGAAGGGAAAGGAGGAAAGAAGAAAGGAGGAGGTCCAGCAGTCACTTCCCCAGCAGCTGTGTCAAACAACGATCCAGAACGGTGCTGTCCAATACATTAACGCCTGGCCGCGTGTTACTACTTCGGTAAAATTTCAATGAAATACAACTTAAAATTCAATTCCTCAGTCGCACTGCCCACATGGGACTAACATCTGTTACACCAGACAGCACAGATCCAGGACATTCCCATCATCACAGAAAGTCCTACTGGACAGCGTCAATACAGCTCAAGAGTAAGCAAACTCCTTCCGTAAAAGGCAGAATAATAAATAGTTATCTTAGACCTTGTGAGCCCTCCAGTCCCTGCTACAGCTTCCCAACTCTGCCCTCATGGCATTAAAGCACGATGAGAACAACCTATAAGTGACAGGGCCTGGCTGTATTCCAATAAAACTTGACAAAAACAGACAATGGAACAGATTTGGCCCCTGAGCCATATCTTGCCAATCCCTGATCTGGGAGCCTAACCGTAGAGGCACACAACCCAGTTTTCAATCTCAAAAGAGTCCCTGGGGGGCCTGAGTGGTGCAGTCAGTGAAGCTTCCCACTCCTAGTTTGGGCTCAGGTCCTGATCTCCGGGTGGTGGAGATTAAGCTCTGTTTCCTGCCCCTGCCCCACCCTCAACAGGGAGCCTGCTTGAGAGCCTCCCTCCCCCTCTCCCTCCCTCTTGTGCTCAAGTGCTCTCTCAAAAATAAATAAATAAATCTGTAAATCTCAAGATTCCCTTTACTAGCTGTATCATCGTAAGAAGCTGTGGAAAGCTCCCCGGACTTCAGTTGCCTAATGCGTAAAACGAGAAAAATGGTATCTCATTAAGACGTTAGAGAAATAAAAAGACGATGAGCATACACATGACTAAACTTTCAGAAGTAATGTGGTTCTCATTTCATGATTTCCAGGTTGCTGGGTGCATTTCTCCAATGCTCTATTTCTTTCTCTTTTTTTTAAATTTATTTATTTGATAGAGATCACAAGTAGGCAGAAAGGCAGGCAGAGAGAGAGAGGGGAGGAGCAGGCTCCCTGTGGAGCAGAGAGCCCGACGTGGGGCTCGATCCCAGGACCCTGGGATCATGACCCGAGCCGAAGCCAGAGGCTTTAACCCACTGAGCCACCCAGGTGCCCCCGACCCTCTATTTCTAAATTAGCAACCAGGCCCCAGGGCAAAAATGCGACCAGAGAGCAGGCTCAGAGATTTTGCATCTGGGCATTTTTCTACCAAACCTATGGACACACCCACTGTAGCTCTCATCCTGGAACTCCTGAATTCCCAAGAGAATTGCAGCTCAGAAAGTCAGAAAGTTTCCCTATTGCAACTGCAAAGGTTATTATCCTTTTCTTGGATTTGCTCTGACAAATCTTACAACTTCCCCCTTCCCCATGGCAAGGGGGGAGGAGGTCTGAAGACGTGGCAGCAGAATCCAAAGGCGCAGACCCAGAGGTCTGGACAGCAGAGGCAAGAACCCTCCTGCTTTCCTTCCCTCAGCTTTGCTAAGTCAAGGACAGAGATCGGGCAAGGAGAAAGAGAAATGGTTGCAACCTTTGGCCAGAGTCAAGGAATTCTGAGGGTGTTGTTCACTTCAGTACATTTGAGAACAGGGAGAGCTTCCCGTTGCTCCTAGGCCATTGCCAAGTGCCTTTCTTTGCGTTCAGAGTCAGCCACACCTTTTATGGCCTGGCTATGCCCTAAATTTATGCTGCCTGAGCAAACGTGGTCAGTCTCTCCTCTTTGCTTACATGCTGTATCCGGGCAGTTTTTATACCTCTCAAAAACAGATATTCTAAACGTTATACAACAACTCCTCTCCGTGCCTTTGTGTGTCTGGGCACGGGTGTCTATGTGTGTGCACGAGTATGTGTGATACCCCAGGCTCCTTCTGCTATTTCCCCATGACTATTAAGGATACCACCATCTTGCCAACACGTTTTCCCCTTACTCCGTAAACATCACCTACTTTCCTGATTCTTCTCAACTGTTTTCAGACTTCTGCCTCCCCCCCCACCCTCGGTGCCCCACATAGATGCCTTCAAAATATAGTTCACAAATAAATTAGGCTGGACTGAACCACGTCACAAATCATGAGAGAACTCCACAGTTCTGTGATGTGACGTGTGGTAAATTCAAAGGAAAGAGAAATAAATCTGCCACTCAACGCTGGTAAAGATCCCAGGTTTTAACTCAAACTCTGAACTGGAACATTAACTAGCAACAAACCTCTCTTAATACTTATCATTTCAGCTGTTGCAGCTGAACCATAAAATTGAATTATTTATTTTTCAAATACGAATGAATGGTTGTTTAATAAGTTCAGTATTATTTGGGCAACGACAGGGAAAATAAATGCTAAGGAAATGTGTAAGTGTTTCAAAAATCTCATTGGCAGATTTCTACAATCTTGTTAAAACCTGGACGTCTGCCCTTGACTCTAGACATCAGATCTAGTCAAAGTTCAATAAAACACTTCGTGACCAGCTCTCCAACTTTACCTAATCTGCAATCTTCAATGTGGTAGTTTTAACCAGACTACAAGTCAAATGAAGAGGAAAAAAACCCCAAACATTCAAAGCAAATTCTATATCCAAACTCTGTAAAATCTTCTACGCTTAAAATTATGAAACTATTCAAAATATTTACTCATGTAATTCTAATCAGCCAGAAAGAATCTCTAAATTATCTGGGTATTGTCAACAATGTGATTTTTGACCTGAAATTTCCAAATCCTTGCATTGGTTTTCAAACATACCTTGTATGCAAACATCATTTCATAGTCTAATTTTACCACCCACCAAAAATGCCCTATAATTAGGTGTCTGCTTCATGATCAGAATTGTCTGTGAAAGAACACTGAAAAAAGAACTTACGTGCAAAATGTCCTATCTGCATTTGACAGTTTTTAAAAGAAAATAGTAGTAATTAGTAACAATTTTCCAGAAGACTCTGTGAACTCAGATTTTTAAAAAGTAATGAATGAGACTGTCATTTTTATTTTACTACATTTGCCCATACTTCATCATGTCTACTTAATCTCACAATTAAAACAATAGATAACGTCCAGCAGGAACGTGTCTTGACCAAAGACCCAGTTTAAAAATGGAGGCCAGAAGGACACAGCTTAACATATACCAAAGTCACATTAAAAAGGAGGCAATAAAAATAAAAACCTATCAGGACAGAAATACAGAATTGTTCTTAAAATTATCCTAACAGTTTCTGTCATACATTAATTTACAATGTTTAAACTTTAATTGCATATGGCTTTTAAACAATTGTAGTGATTACCTGCTTTGCCACAATGAACACCGTTCTTTAAAAAGTAAGGTAATCTTAAAAAAAAAAAAAATCTGCATGTGAGAACTTTCTATCTAAATTCATCCATCTCTGGTTGTCGAGTGATCTTTAGGGATTACACTAGATTAGGTTTTGTGGCTAGAGACTTTCCTTGGAGAAACTATATATTTTCTGCATGAATATTAGGACATAGGGTTTGATGAAGGATTTTTACCCTTACCAGGTACAAGAGAAAAACTTAGAGACAACATTTGTAAGGCAAAACAGTCTAATTCTGGAGACACATTTTGGTGGTTTTTGAGGACAACAGAGAAGAATCTTAGAAATTAGAATTGAATAGAAAATCTGAAATGCAGGGTCTTTATAACTATTTCCCAGACTCTAGCAACGGAGCAAGTACAGTGAAACCTCATTAAATCAGACACCGGTGACTCAGAATTTGGACTAATTGAAGACAGAAGCTGGACAAAGTTTAACCCAGCCTAAATAATGCTTAAAATGCTCAGCAAGGGAAAAACTGTTGTCATCTTTCAGGTATGAAAATTTTAAATAACTCTCCATGAGAGTTTATTTTCTCAGTGTGCTTCTTCCCTACCTTGAAGTTATAGCTATTATAGGACTGCAATAAAAATTTAATTTGGAGAAAGATCCAAAACAGGGATGTTAGTAGGTCTGCTTCCTTCCAGCTGTCCTTCTAATGAGATTTCCCCACACATTTACAATAGTCAGTTGACTTCTGAGTATTCATCTTCCTTTGGATACCCCCCTCCTCAAATTAAAAAAAAAAAAAAACGATCCAAAATAGGAATAAAAAGTGATCATTACTTACGAACACAACTTGAAAAGGTGGGATCTGGCCCAAATCCCATTTTGCAGGTACATCTGTAGCTGCCCATGGTATTCAAACACTCACCATTAGGGCACACGCCCTGGAGCTGGCATTCATTAATATCTGCAGGAAAACACAATCCTCTTAGAAGGGATGGTCCAGCCCAGCTGCACAGATTCTGGCTGTAAACAGCATTCACTCTCTTTTTTCACTACAATAATCTCTTAGTGACAGTAAATGAGAGATGTTGGCTTTTAATGCAGCAGGTATGAGTGACCCAAAATCAAATGAAGCATTCAATGAACATCTACAATTTATATCATAACTATTTATTACGCACCTACGATGTACCTGGTTCTGTTCGAGATACTAGAAATTTACGAGTGTATCAAACTGACAAGATTCCAGCCCTCACAGTTCTTACCTTAATAGGTATCAGATTTTAGAGATCATACAGGTAAGGCAAAGACTCTTGCCCTAAAGACGCAGGCAATCTAGCTGGACATACAATGACCTACCGATTAAAGAAGTGAAAAGCAGTTGACCTTATCACAATAAGAAGAAAGGTCATTAACGTGAAGAAGTCAAATTATGAAACTGTCCGTGTAGACAGTAAGAGCTGACAGAGTTAGCTGAAGGTAGGGGAGACCAGAGCCTTGAGGAGGGGTTAAGACTTCATCAGGCATCAAGGTCAGGGAGAAGATGGGTGGATGGATGGATGGATGGATGGATGGGGAGGAAGGGGTGGGTGACCTACAACAGTGACCCCAGAACATGGGCGCAGAGACTGCACAAAGGGAAGGGGGAATCAAGAAACGCTAAGTCAAACTTGGCTGGAAAAGTAGTTTCCGGAAGGTAAACAGTTGGAAAAAGAGCCAGTTAAAGCCAGGCTAGCTTTGGATTCACTGTTACTGAGACAAGGAGCCATCCTAAAGGTTTCTGAGCACAAGGAAGATAGCACCAAAGGCAGGATCCAAGGAAATTCATCAGGCCAACACATGGCTTGGTGAGAAGAGACCAGAAGTTGATGACTGAAGGTGTAATGCAAGTAGGAGACAGGACAAGCCAGGTTGGGATAGTGAGAATAATCAGGAAGGCATTTTTCTTCTGAAAAGAACAATGAGCCAAATGCGTAGATAGTGTTTGACTGACCAGCAGAACACTGGAAAGGAGCAGAAAGGAGTTGAAGATGCCTGGGAGGTATCTAATCTGGGAAAAGAGGAAAAGACACCGTTGGTTTTGTGGAAAGTTCTGAGGAAAAAAGAGGCAAATGAAGAGACTAATTTTACACTTGAAGGTCACATACACAAGTATAAAATCCAGCAACAGTGGTAGATTCAGGAATAAAGTAAAGAGACAACATGGCTAGAAATAAAGACTTGAGGTCACCCATATAGGGTGATTGCTATGGTCTGAATGTGTCCCCCCAAAATTCAGGCATTGAAATCATAACCCCCAAAGATAATGGTATTAGTAAGGGTGCCTTTGGGAGTCGCTTAAGCCATGAGGAAGATCCCCAGTCCCTTCCATCGTTTGAGGACACAACAGAGATATCTGCAACCAGAAGAGGGCCCTCATCAGAAGGGACCATGCCAGCACCTTGATTTTGGACTTCCCAGCCTTCAGAACTGTGAAGAACAAGTATCTGTGGTTTATGAGCTACCCAGTTGGTGGTATTCTATTATGGCAGCCTGAATGGGCTATGACAGCAATCCAAAAGAAAATCAAAATGATTTGGAAGACGAGAGATAAAAAAAAAAAAGATTATAGAGTATTTTATAAAGGTTATTAATTAAAAATGAAAAACAGAATAGGACAAGATAAAAGTGAAAAATTAATGGTCATTTCTATTTTTATTCATGGTGGCTTATAAAGTTTAACAATTAACAGACATGGTTATTAACATTTCTGTTTCCAATAATGTTTGCCTGCTTCAATCATCAATTCCAACAAAATTTCTATTAATGATTTCAAAATTAATTTTCTATATTAAAATCGGACACAATCGGTAGCAAAATATTACCAGCAAAACTGTCACATAATAAGGCAAATATAGCCCTCAATAAATCCTTATTTGCTTGTATTTCATATTCTAAGTAGCCACTGATTTCCATAATGGACCTATTTTATTGAACACACGCAGTCTGTAATTCCAGCGATAAAACACTTTCTCAATGACATCCAAATAACAAAAGAACACATATATTTGCTGTAGAAATCCTACAGCTTTCTAACTTGGACCCAGCTGAAAGCTGGCACCGCTAGACCACACCTGGCATGGCATATGGTCCCGCACCTGGTCATCTCACTCTTTATCAGAGCCTACACTGTGCTGGGATACATGCCCATGCACAGCATGTAACTGAAAATATTCCCTTATCACTCACTTTCCTTAAGAAAACCAGCATGGAGGACCAGAAAGAAAGGCAAGTCCGGTTGGGGCTACATGGTACAAGTAAAGCCCCTATTGTATGTCCCAGGTTAAACCTCAAATTTGGGTAATCAGCCAGTTGTGGGCTAAAAGGTAGGACAAAATCTGCACTCTCCTGTTCTCCCTCATGTCCCCACTTGCCTGTGAGTTAGGAGCCTTCCTCCTTCTCTGAGTGGCCCCTACTCCTGCTCATTGGCTGCACTCCTACATATTCCACGTTCACCTTTGGGATGCAAAATTGTCCCTTGACTGGAGTTTTCTATGAAGTGGTGTGCCAGCCTCGCTGCTGGCTGCCAGGTTACAATGGCGGGTTTCTCCTCCAATGCATAAATATCTGATGTACAACATTTGCTTGTGCCCTCTTCCAATATCCTCTCTTTGACTTTCCTCAGCATTGTCCATTGCTTCAACCATGATGCGGTGGGAATGGAGGACAGGAATTAAGACTTAAAAAAAAAAAAACAAAAAAAAAACCACTCTGGCGATAGACAGGAAGAGAAAAATTCAAGAGGAAGGGGAATCCTGCATTTCCTACTACTTCTACCTTTATCAGCTTGTGCTTCTGGCACTAACTAGCCACACCACCTCCCCTAATTTTGGCCCTAGAAGCATGCAACTTTCTACCTCACACTTTCTTGGCTTCCAGAAAAACTCCTATTTCCCTTACCTGTCTCAATTTATTTTTTAACCTGTTCTCTAAAATACCATAACTTAGAGATTAAATTTCCAAGTTCCTTCCTAATTTATATATAGCAAAGTATATCGATCTTAAATATACAGCCACATGACCTTTCACACATACATATATATATGTATATCCATGCATGCACACGTACATAACTGTGTAACCACCATCCAGACTGTGATCTGGATGGTGACAATGGAGAACATCTCCATTGTCTCGGAAGGCTTCTTTACTGCCCAGTCCCATCAACATCTCTGCCCCCACAGGTAACTGCTCTCATCCATTAGTCTACCCTGTTCTTCTACTTCATCGAAAGGGAATCCTATTGCATATGTCTTTTGTCTGACTTTTTTACTCATTATTATGCCTGTGAGATTCATCATTATTGCATACAGCAATTCATTCTTTTACTGCTGTTATATTTTATTGTGTGAGAATATAAAAATTAATTTATCCATTCAACTGTTGATTGACATTTGGGTTAGTTCCAATTTTTGGCTATCAGTAACAATGCTTCTGTGAACATTCAAATACAGACGTCTTTTGGTAGGCCAAGGTGCTTCTTACTCTCCTGTACGTATATAGGAGTAGAATTTCTGACTCACTAGAGAAGACTCATGATTACTTTTATAAATAATCACAGAGTTGTCCAAAATGGTTATGCCAATTTCCATCCCTGGCTCCAACTGTTCCACATCCTCACCAAATTATCGTCAGTCTTTTTCACTGTAGCCATTCTGGTGGGAGTGTAGTGTTGTTTCACTGTGGTTTTAATTTGCATTTCCTTTTCATATATTTATTGGTCATCTGAATATGAAAACATTCTCTTCTAAAATGCAAATATCTAGGGAATGTTGTAGGTCAGTAAGATTGCTTCCCTCTCAGTAGTCCAGGATATCAGTGGGTGATTCTCTAAGGGGGAATGGTGTGTGCTTGCCTACGGGACATTTTGGGTTGTCACAAGGACTGGAGAGTAGAGAGAGTAGATACCAGGTAGTCTAGCATTCAAGAAGTATGGGTAGTCCCCATTGACAAAGACTTGCTCAGCCAAAATGTCTACAATGTCCTCGCTGAGAAATTCACACAGAGATGATCAAACTCTGAGTTTGTAAGTACAGAGGGTCCATTTTGACTCAGCATCTGTATCTTGTTCAAATGACAATCTTCTCTTGTCACAGAGACTGTGCTGTGGTCTTAGCTAAAATCACAAGAGACTGAGTCCCCCACATCCCTAAGTTTGGGCCTATGTGGTTTGTGACCTACAAGGCTACAGTCCTCACTACCAAGTCTGACCAGGTCTCTGACATGGTTCATCAGACTTAACTGTCATCTGCGGAGCTGTCCTCAGGGCCCTGGGAACCTGGTACAGCTGTTTTAAGCAAGGTGCTTCTTTTGCATTTGCTTCAAATATTGAGCTTCTATAATAAGATGGCACTTGTCAAAATTTGTAAAAGTTTTATATCCTGACTTTTTATTTCTGTGCCAAATCATACGGCAGATTTCAACAACTTATTCACAAAACCTTCAAAAGCATTGCAGTCATAAATTGTTAATTCCCAACACACAAAATTTTACACCTAAAAGCTAGATAAAAATGGTCTTTTTGGCGGGGGGGCACTTTCTTCTTCCATCCCCAGTTTTGCTCCCAAGGAAACTGTAGGTGGTTAGTTTGTTAGTTTATATGCTTTGTGTTTAAAAAAACAAAAACAAGGGGGGCCTGGGTGGCTCAGTCAGTTAAGGTCTGCATTTGGCTTGGGTGGGGAGGTATCCCTGCTGGGCCCCCAGGGAGTCAGCTTCTCCCTCTGCTCCCCCCCCGCCCCGGCTCATGCTTTCTCTCGCTCTCTCAAATAAATAAAAACTTTAAAAACAAAATAAAAACAAAACCACAAAGATAAAAAACAGATCTCCCATGGTTTTTAATTTAGAACCTTAGAAAATAATATGAAACATGAAAAGTTATCCAAATGACTTTATCAGGTAGCCAAGCTCCTTAAGATCTTTCTAAACAAACTGAAGGAAATGAGAGGTTCAAAATGCTTTAAGAAGAAAGATGTATTAGGGGCACCTGGATGGCTCAGTGGGTTAAAGCCTCTGCCTTCGGCTCAGGTCATGGTCTCAGGGTCCTGGGATCGAGCCCCACATCAGGCTCTCTGCTCAGCAGGGAGCCTGCTTCTTCCTCTCTCTGCCTGCCTCTCTGCCTACTTGTGATCTCTGTTTGTCAGAGATAAATAAAATTAAAAAAAAAAAAAGAAAGAAGATAATAATACAAGCTAAACACATTATATCTGGACATGAGAGGTTTGAAGAGTACACTAAGATGTTATCAGGCAAAACTTTAACAATTATACGAAACATGATGGGCAAATTATGAATTATAATTCTATTTAGATCCCAATTCCTACAGCTATTTTTAAAAATCAAATAAAAGCCTCTAACTTGATCCTTTTTATAAATAACATATTTGACAAACATGACTGGGTTTCAGAAGTCTCATATTTTAGAGGGTCAGCCAATCTCCCTATTGTATTCTGATTAAATTGAAAACAGTTTAGTGTTTAAGCAAACAGATAAACAAATGAACGTGTTCATTGTTTCCCTCTATAGAGCACTGAATTTTTCTAGCCAACTGTGGAAATCTATCCTTCCAAAGAATGGTATCCCCTCACAGTTCATGGAGTTAAAGAAATATCGATCCAAAGGAAAGGCAGGAGGAGCTGGCCCTCTGAAACAGCCAGGCCCTCTACCTCCCAAGCTGAGCGGCTTTGTTAAGTCCAGAAGCTGACAGAAACAGAAAGAAGGAAAGAAAACTTAGACAGCCCTACATGCTCCCTTCCGGTAGGCAAAAATCTATAGGGCTACAGGGAACATGAAGAGGACTTAACTTACTTCTCAACTCACTTAAAACATTTATAGAGTTTCTCTGCCCACTACAGCCTACCATGTGTGTCTGGCCGCAATAAGTTCAATAATACAAAACTCTCTTCTCGTTAGTTTAAAATGGTTGAATATTAGCAACGTCACACGGTTCAACCTCATACAACCAAAATTGAAGTCTAAGCATCTTTTAGCAGATAGCAGAAAAATACAGAGGAGTTGGAAAATATGCCTAACAAGGGACTCTTTTTTTTTTTTGGTTATAATTTTTATTTTTTATAAACATATATTTTTATCCCCAGGGGTACAGGTCTGTGAATTGCCAGGTTTACACATTTCACAGCACTCACCATAGCACATACCCTCCCCAATGTCCATAACCCCACCCCTCCTCTCAACCCCCCTCCCCCCCAACAAGGGACTCTTTAAACAACTTAATGTAACACAGATTTAGTATCTTAAGAGTAGGGAACAGCACAATAATCTAGAAGAATGAGACAAGGACCCTCTTCCTCCTCCTTTACGTGTGTATAGCACACCTCCTCTCACTGGAACTTCAAAACAACTCTGGATGGTGAGCAACACAATAGTTATTCTCATTTTACAAGCAAAATTTGGCCAAGATCATTTCTTTTTTTAAGATCTTACTTATCTGAGAGACAAGAAACAGAATGTGTGCGAGAGTGAAAGAGAGCGAGAGAGCGAGTGGGCGTGTCCACGCACTTGTCAGCTGAGGGGAGAGGGAGAGAGAGAGGGAGAGGAAGGAGGAAAGAATGTCAGGCAGACTTTATGCTACGTGCGGAGCCCTATGCAGGGCTTGATCTCAGGACCCGGAAATCATGACGTGAGCCAGACACTTCATCAGCTGAGCCACCCATGGGCCCCAAGATCTTATTTTTTTAAAAGGGTTGGGGGCAGCATGTGTGAAAATCTAATGAGAAGCATATCCCATTAAGACCTACATTTGGTACAACGGGGATGTTAACTTATGTTACCCACGAGAGCAAGTCACTTAGTTTCTCTTAATGTACGCTCCTTTTCTGTAACACAAAGGGGCTGAGCCAGATAATTCCCAAGGTTACTTCTAGCTTAAATATTCAGACTTCAAAACAACCTGGTTGGAAATGCCAAGGTATAAATAATGACAGTTATTATGACTATGCATAATATATTACGAACAGCGTAAGTGTCCTTATGGGAAATAAATGCACTTTGATGTATCCATTCTCCTAAAGGAAAGTATGTATGTTTAACAGAGTCATAATTTACTGCCTTTTCAGTGATGTAAGTTTATACAGGAAATGAGGCATGTCCAGTAACTGAAAGGAATTAAGTACAAGGTGAGAAGAGCACATGGAGATCTTCATACTGTGTGGAACTATGAAGCTTTCTACAGATTCTGCTGTGGATATTCAGATTTTGTTGATGGACAGAAATTCCAGCATACGATCTTGCAATAGGACTTCCACTTGAAAGCAGAAAAAATACATCTCAAGGTCAATACTTTTCCTAGCCAGACGGACCATTTGGCTACTTAATAGGGACCACTTGCTTTAGAGAATGCGTTCTCCCAGAGGACATGTGGATTCCTTCAACTCCTGTGGAAGCAGATTCACACTGGGTGCACCGTAAAGGCGTATGACAGTATGTCAAAAGGCACACACAGGCTTGGATACTTTTTTTTTTCCAAGATTTTATTTATCTATTTGACAGACAGAGATCACAAGTAGGCATAGAGGCAGGCAGAGAGAGAGAGGGGGAAGTAGGCTCCCCACTGAGCAGAGAGCCCGAGGTGGGGCTCGATCCCAGGACCCTGGGATCATGACCTGAGCCGAAGGCAGAGGCTTCAACCCACTGAGCCACCCAGGCGCCCCGGGCTTGGATACTTTTACTTAAGGGAACAACTTCATATGTTTCTTCCTCTAAAAGTAATTTGCCCAAGAACACATGTGCCAATCTTCCCTTCCTATTCCTTCTTCCTTAAGAGCCTTCATCCTCTTTCCAAAGCAGAGGCATACCTCTTGCTCATCTGGAATCTTTTCTATGTGAGCACAAAGATTCTCAAAGGCACCAAACATACAAACATTTCACAAATATATCCCTCCTGAGGAAAAGTCACAGGAGAAGTGTTAAGTCTGGTTTGTTCAAGAAGGCCCAGCTTTTGTCAATTAGGTTAGGCAGTGACACAAGCCATCTCCAAAGCTCCAAGGTTTTGATGAAAATAGGTTTAAAACACATATCTAACATATATGTCCCAGAAATGACTGTACTTTGTCTACTTAATTTTGATGGGGAAAATGTAGACATCAGCTTAAAAATGGGTGAACCCTAATTATTAAACCCTAATTATTAAATCCAAATTATTTTAGGAGATAAGTGTATCAGAAAAAAAAAAAGTTTGAAGGCCAATGTTCTAGAGCAACTTTACCCGAGGTATGTTATGTCCAACAAGCTTTGTGAGCTTCTAAAAGGGTCCTGTGGCCAAATATGTTTGAGAAACACTGCACGTTCTACATAAGTGAGCACACTACAGACCCCAAGAAGTTGTTTAGCAAGGAACCTCAGTTTTCTTTAACTTGGTGTTTTTCACACACTGTCCATTAACATCTCTCTGAACTGGTGGTCTGTGGAGCACATTTGTGAAATGCTCTCTGGGAATCTCCCCCCCACCCCCCAAAATAGGTCTCTTTGCAGCCGTGTTTGTCTCGAGCTTGACCTCAGTGCCGTAGGCTCCCCTCCTGACCTCTAACTGTCCCACCTTTGCAAATGATAACCTAGCCCAAGATGGATTTGCTCACTAGACTCACTGAGAGGAGGCAAACCACCATGCAAGCAACTCCCTTCCTTCCAGTTCTTCTGTCTTCAGAGTAATATGATAAAAGAATTATCAGAGCCCAGAGAACAGCTTGTATTTATTTCTTGCTACATGTGTGCTACACATGGAAAACACTAATAACATACACATCTCTGTTGGTCTTGGATTTCTGACTCTAGTCTACAGACACGACATTAATTTTTCCTTGAAACATTCACAGGAACATGAATCCATCATGGGCTTTCCTCATCACTCATGATACAACAGTCATCTTCCCATTGATTTTATAGCCCCAGAGATTCAGGTCAAAGAGCTATTGGAAAGTACAACGTGCTAATGACTCACTTCACCACTGTCTTGCCTGAAGAAAAGTGAATAAAATAAACAGACACTTCCTTTTTGAATCCTATCCCAGTGATATAAGCACAGTAAGAAGACACACTAGAAAAAGACTCTCAAATGGATCAGAATGAGTCCCAAACTGGTTCTTAAATGCTGAAACATGAAGCTCAAGTCCAGACCAAAAGCTATTTAAGTTCTACCGAAAATTCTGTGCTTACTTAAACTAGAAACTGCAGCAGAAGCTCCAGAAAAATGCCTAGGAAGGTAAAAGAACCCCTTCAAATCAGTAACACATCAATCCTCTCTTAGTCACTGACTTCTGTAAAACTTGATCCAGAATCACATTAAGTACCACAGCACTGGGATTAAAACAATAAATAGAGCAGAGGGCTGTGATGAATTTCTGGCAGCTAAATAAAAAGAATTTTAAACATTTTTAAGTGTTTTTGAAGAACTGATCTATCAAGTCTGGTGGGCTCCAGACTTAACTTCTACCTACTGATTTTCTACTGTAACTTTCCAAATACATAGCAAGAACAATGGATTCTAAATCTCATATTTATACCCACACTGCTGTCATATACACATTCCCTATTTTTTCCTAGAAAGAAATAAACATCACAAAAATCAATGCCCTTAGGTTGTGGAACTGAAAGCAACTTTAGAGACAATGCTAACTAGAGAATACTGCATAGACAGAGAAGTCAGAGAACACACTGAAGAAAGGGAAAAACGTATTGAAAAGATTTTAAATGAAGACATCAATGGATATTATCACATCACTGGCCAGAACTGTGAATATTAGGAATTGGTACTGGCCACGTGTTGCTGAGTGAAAGGAGCAGACATGAAAGAACAAAGACTAGACAATCTGGAAATTTATTAAGAAATCCAAATTGATCTATTCTTTTAAGAGTCAGGCTAGGATTATTTCTGGAAAAGAGAGTGCATTGTTCTATATACGGGTTACACATAGATACAAAGTTTATTTAAAAATATAATGAACTAGGGGCACCTGGGTGGCTCAGTGGGTTAAAGCCTCTGCCTTCGGCTCGGGTCATGATCCCAGGGTCCTGGGATCGAGCCCCGCATTGGGCTCTCTGCTCAGCAAGGAGCCTGCTTCCCTCTCTCTCTCTGCCTGCCTCTCTGCCAACTTGTGATCTGTCAAATAAATAAATAAAATTTTAAATATATAACAAACTACACAGTTTCTAATATAATCACCAGAACAGTGTTTTTCTTCACCAATACTTTGTCAATATGGCTCCATACATAGATGTATAGTGACCTCACATTAATATAAGTACATATCTTCATTTCCTTTTTCCCCAGGCAAAGGCACTTCTATTTCCTGAGTCAGGGTGAAGCGTCAGGATGTTGCAGACTCATTGTCAAAATGACCCCAATTCCCCCACCTCTCTACCTCTCCCTGCCTTTCACTATGTGACTTTACAGGTCCTCCCTTGAAGGGGTAGTGTCCAATTCCCCTCCCCCTGAATGTGAGCCGGTCTTGTGACTTCTGACTTTCAGCCACTAGACTACGGTAGAAGAGACAGTGTATCAATTCCAAGCCTCGGCCTAAAAAGCTTTGTGTGCTTTTATTCTCTCTTGGAGCCCTGCTACCACCATGAGAACAGTGCACATTAGCTGCCCAGAAGATGAGAGATCCCGGAAGACGGTGGAGACATCCCAGCCAAGACCATCCTAGACCATTCAGCCCTGGGCACCAAGCGGCAGATTACAGATGCATGACTGAGCCTGGCTGAGCTCACCCACACCTGATGCGAGGACAGAAGATACCAGAAAAGGAGTGCCTCAGCATCCAAAGGAGCTCGAGCTTAAACAAAAGCACAGAAGCATAAATACAAAACAAAATCATACAAATTAACACAAATGCATTTAGAAGCATAAATATTCTGCTCATTAAAGACTTCTGGAAAAAACTGAGGAGGTACAATGACTTACTAATAATATTAAAAAAAAGCTTTTAAGCGACACAGCAGACACATTTACAAGACAACTTGCTATAAAAATAATTGATGATGTCTGGAGAACTTTATGATTTCTAAACCAAACCAGCAAAGGAGTCTGAGCGAAACACAGATTGTGAAAGGACTGGCAAGCATCACACTGCCCATCATGGTTTCCCCACCTGTAACAAGCAAGTGTGGTCACGGTCAAGAATTAAAGACCTGACAAAATGTGTTAAAGTACTTCCAGTAGGGGGCGCCTGGGTGGCTCAGTTGGTTAAGCATCTGCCTTTGGCTCAGGTCATGATCCCAGGGTCCTGGGATCCAGCCCCACATCAGCAGGGAGCCTGCTTCTCCCTTTCCCTCTGCCTGCCTCTCTGCCTACTTGTGTTCACGCATGCTCTATCAAGTAAATAAATGAAATCTTAAAAAAAAAAAAAAAAAAGTACTTTCTGAGAACCCGGGTGGCTCAGTTCAGTGAGCATCTAAATCTTTTTTTTGTTTTTTAAGTAATTTTTAAATTTTTTTTATAAACATATAATGTATTATTGGCCCCAGGGGTACAGGTCTGTGAATCGCCAGGTTTACACACTTCACAGCACTCACCATAGCACATACCCTCCCCAATGTCCATAATCCCACCACCCTCTCCCTACCCCCCTCCCCCTGGCAACCCTCAGTTTGTTTTGTGAGATTAAGAGTCTCTTATGGTTTGGCTCCCTCCCGATCCCATCTTGTTTCATTTCTTCTTTTCCTACCCCCCAACCCCCCCCCCCCGCAAGTTGCTTCTCCACTTCCTCCTATCAGGGAGATCATATGATAGTTGTCTTTCTCTGATTGACTTATTTCGCTAAGCATAATACCCTCTAGTTCCATCCATGTCATCGAAAATGGCAAGATTTCATTTCTTTTGATGGCTGCATAGTATTCCATTGTATATATATACCACATCTTCTTCATCCATTCATCTGTTGATGGACATCTAGGTTCTTTCCATAGTTTGGCTATTGTAGACATTGCTGCTATAAACATTCAAGTGCACATGCCCCTTCGGATCACTACATTTGTATCTTTAGGGTAAATACCCAGTAGGAGCATCTGATTCTTGATTTTGGCTCAGGTCACAGTCTTGGGGTTGTGAGATCAAGGCCCAAGTCAGGCTTGCTGCTGGGCATGGAGCCTGGAGCCTTCCTGGGATTCTCTATCTTCCCCTACCTCGGCTCCTTCCCCTCACCGTGGTCTGTCTCACTCTCAAATAAATAAATAAATAAATTTTTTTAAAAAAAAGTACTTTCATAAACTATAAATAGCTACATACATGCTAGTAGCACAGGTTGCAGAAGTAAATTCTACTACTCCCTGGCTATGTAACCCTCCATTAGTTAATTTCTTTGAGCCTCAAGATTCAGTTTCATTATCAGTCAAAAAAAAAAAAAAAAAAGATACTACTACTTATCTCACAGGGTTGTTGGATTATGACATACCTGAAGCATCCAACACAGTGACCCCACGAACTGGGCTCTCAGTAAATGCTAGTAAGATACATACATGGGCAGGGAAACATACATAAGCAATGATGACCAGAAAGGAAATGTATTGCATTAGAAAAAAGAAAACTATCAAGTTATTCTTAAGCAAATAATACCATAAGGAGAAAAGCTTCACGTCACTAAAATCAACAGTAGTTAGAAATAGAGCAACAGGGGCACCTGGGTGGCTCAGTTGGTTAAGCACTCAACTTGATTCTGGCTCAGGTCATGATCTCATTGGTGGTGAGATCTAGCCCTGTGCCAAGGGGCTCCTTGCTGAGCATGGAGCCTGCTTGAAGAGTCTCTCCCTCTGCCTCTTCCCCTCCCCCCAATAATTAAATCCTTTAAAAAAATACCTGGGGAATATATTTTATAAATATTTTTATATCTATATATTAGATTTAGATCAATTAATTAGATTAATTAGATATTAAAATATAGTATTTTCTATATTTAAATAGAAATATACAGGGCCTATGTAAAGAAAAATACTATTTCACTGCCCTCTGTGTGTTTTCAAATTTGTAAAGAAAGGAAGTAGAAGAGAAGAGGAGGGACACGGTGAATAAACTCCCTAGTGTTAGTGAGAAGGGAAATGGACATCGTGCAACGTTCACAGGAAGAATCACAGCTTGGAACCCATAATTTCTCTTGTAAATATAAGCACAGATTCATTGAAGCTTCGTGTTCAAGTATGCCGGTGACAGTATATATACTATGAAAAAAATAGAAACTAATCTGAAAATAGCACTTTAGGGGGATGGCTAAATGAATTATCCTATATCCATTTAATTGGATACTAGGTCAGCATTAAAACAATTTTTCTAAGATTTAATAACATCAGAATGTATTATCTATTAAGTAAAAAAAGAAAAAGTTTCACTTCGCACTTATCCATGAATTATAATCTCAAAAAATATATACATACATATGATTGGCAGGAACTATAGCAAAATGCATCAGTTTTTGAGGGAGGTTAAGGTAGTTTGTATTTCTATACATTTCTTTAGTTTCTAAATTTCAAACAATAGGTACCATTTATTTTACAAACAGCAGATACAATGTATTTGTTTTAAAGAATAGGTTTTTAAATCAGAAATTTCTCTCTTCTGGTTCATTTTTTTTTTAAAGATTTTATTTATTTATTTGCCGGACAGAGATCACAAGCAGGCAGAGAGGCAGGTGGGGTGGGAGGAAGCAGGCTCCCTGCTGAGCAGAGAACCCTATGTGAGGCTCGATCTCAGGACCCTGGGATCATGATCTGAGCCAAAGGCAGAGGTTTTAACCCACTGAGTCACCCAGATACCTCTCTTCTGATTCATTTCTTAAGCATTTACTATATGCTGCTTTGATATTTTAATTATATGAGAACAGAATTATATGAGAACCTTCTAGGGGCGGGAATTGAGTCTTATTATATTCTAATATTTCTCAAAGTACTCCCACTTAAATCATCATTAACTAAAATGAATGAGATAATGAATGGCAGATGGTTAATACATTGATGTTGTGGGCTACTTAATTACAACAGGAGAAAAGACAATCTTTGAATAATATTTAATTTATATAATTTGAAGCTTTCTCAATGCTTTTTAGCATCCTCAAAGAAAATCTGTAAAAATATGTACACATTAAATACCACATTCCAATACTGATATCTTGAATTTTAAAAAGCTCAACCCTGATATGGATAAATGTCAAAGAAATGTTACACAGACACTTGATGTTTTGGCATTCTCTGTTGTTCCAAATACACAGCAACTACAGAGAAATTATAAAAGAAAATTAAAAAAAAAAAAAGAAAAAAGAAAAAACAAGACAAATATCCCAGTAAACCTGACTTATCCTAGAAATACATGGCAGTAGATGGAGCCATTGAATTTCTGGGGCTAGTGACTAGGAAGAAACACGGGCAGCCAAGAATTTCGCAACTGAAGACAAGAACCTGCAGGCAACTGTGCAGAAATTTCTTCCTCAGCAACTGAAATCCCGCTAAATTTTTCAACATGCTTAAAAAGTTAAATGAATACCTTCAAAAGAAACAAGAACAGGTAGCTTTGAAAAATCAGAAACCTCAGAAGAGGAAAACAGTCTCAAAACAAAAAGTATAATGGATGCCATAGAGTCCAGATGGGCAGAATAAAGCAAGAATTAGAAAACTGTAAGATGTATTCATTCAAAATGCAGCCAAAGAAATTAAGAAAGGACAAAAGGATACAAGCACGAAAGACTTATTCAGAGGCATGAAATTCAGAGAGGTTCCCCAAACTAGTCAACAGGAGTTTAGCTGAGAAGGTGGTGGAAAAACAGAATCTGAAGAGATAATAGCTGGTCATTTTTCAAATCTGAGAAGAGACATGACTATATGGATGGCCAATACACTCTGTCTACTGAGAAAAGTCAAAATAAATGCAAATGTTGACACACCATGATAAAACGGCAGGAAAAAAAGGATTCAAAGATCTCAAAAGAGAGAAAGAGAGAATATCTCTAAAGGAGGAAAAGTATCAAAAAGAAGTCAGAATACATCAGTATAATGTATTGCTAGAAAACCACCTAGAGCTGTACACCTGACCAGTCTCCTTTTTTTTTTTTTTAAGATTTTATTTATTTATTTGACAAAGATCACAAGCAGGCAGAGAGGCAGACAGAGAGAGAGAGGGAAGCAGGTCTCCCGCCGAGCAGAGCACCCGACGCGGGGCTCGATCCCAGGACCCTGAGATAATGACCTGAGTCTAAGGCAGAGGCTTAACCTGCTGAGCCACCCAGGTGCCCCAGGACCCTGAGATCATGACCTGAGTCTAAGGCAGAGGCTTAACCTGCTGAGCCACCCAGGTGCCCCCTGACCAGTCTCCTTATAGAAGAAGCTCAAAAGAAAAATTTTTTCAGACCTCTAAAGTATGTACTTCTCAGGGGCCCTCATTTAAAGAACTGTGAAAGAACATCATCTTGAAATACAGACTGGTAAATACAGGACACACAATTAAATTTGAGTTTCAGATAAACAGGTACTTTTTAGTATGTATGTCCCAACCAAATTATTTGCTATTTATATGAGATTCAAGTTTAACTCGGTGTCCCATATTTTACCTGGGAAACCTACCTTTAAAAAAAACCCAGAAAGCAAGCACAGGATATAAGAAATGATGCTGACTGCAAAACCTCATAAAATAGATTAAACTCATTTAATAACTAACTATATGGGAAAAAAAAATCTTAATTTCCACTAACTGTACCTCTGAAAGTAACTGTAAAATGATGACTCTACGTGAACCCAGCACTATGCCACAGCCACATTCTTTTCTCCAGCCAAGCAAGTTTTCTTAAAACCTGTACTTTCTAGTTTTCTCAAAGCACGTGAAGACCAGTCTTCTTCTATATGCTTACCATACTGCAGTCACAATTTTTTATAATGATTAAGAGGTCTGAAATAGAAGCTATAGTTCAGCCAAGCTCTTCAGAACCCAAAAATCCCATGTATGGCTTACTGATGTGGAGTAAGTTTCATTTAATAACCGGAAATGCCCCTGAAAAAAAAAATGTCCATTATCCTTTCTATGTTCCAAACAAAATCTGGTTTCAAATGCAGTGTGGGGCAACATCTTAAAGAAGCTCCAGAGTGAAAGTTTTGTATTGGGTATGATGATGTCCCATGTATCTGTTTTGTAAATTTATTTTATTAAAGCAGAAAAACCGGTGTAATAAAATGACACCAAGAGAAAGTTATGTGGGCAGCTCTTTCATATTTGCGTTAACAGGTTCATCTGGAGTCAGCTAAAATTTAGCTCGTTGGGAGAGTGAACAAAGCAAATTGTGTCCTGCTGATTCCAACTGATTTAATTACACTAAGTCCAAGGTCAGGAAGGTTGTCTTAGTCATTACTTATCCTTAGTCTGTAGCTCAGGAGAGCCCTGCCAATTAATGGTTGGGGATCACTGAATATTTTTAAATTTAATATTTTCGAGATTATCTATGAAAAAGGAATACACAAACACTGGATCATGAAAGTGTAGATGTCTCTCACTTACATATTTTGGCTTTGCTAAAAAATGCACAAAATAATACTAGGTGGGTTTTATCCTTATAGCTCATGAAGTGGGTAATTTCAATGGATCCAAAGATGTATTTGTTTTTAACAAAAGATTTCACTGAACAGATGGGTCCCCAAGTAATTTCAGATTTTAAATGTATTTTTAAAGCTTGGATTTATGTCTAATTTTTTAAGAGTTCATTCATCTCGTGACAAAGTAATGGGCAAGCAAGAGTTCTCAAAATGCAGGAAGAACAGAGCTCTAGAGTCGGGGAGTATGAAAGCAGGCATTCCTATTATCCTATTCAGGAGGCACGAACCCCTTTAATTCTAGCTCTACATCGAACTTTTGCACAATAATCGAATGACAAATGTTACTCTAGATCCACCACGGAATATGCTTGCGTTGTTTGTTATGATAAATGAAGGAAATTACAACAATTCCGTCATGTTAAGGGTAGCGAGGGCAGGTTTTAAGCTCCGTGTGTGTATATGTAATAAATCATTCCTTTGAAAAGATAATTGCAGCACTGCTAGAGAGGAAAAAAAAGCCCAACTTTGAGGGCAATTATTCCAAAGCTCCTCAAATTAACTTGTGCACAGTTGGTTCTTTGTGACTGAGCCCACATTACTAAACGTTGTTTCAGGACATTAGTTCGCTTAGGTGAAGGAAATAATGTAATTCTAGTTATTAATCACTTTAATGTTAAATGTGCTTTGTAAACTGAGAAGACATTAAACTCTAAGAACAATGTGGAACGCACAAGCAATTAGTGGTTAATGGGAGCCTTTTGAAAAACTCTAGCAAAACAAAATCAAAAGCTTCAACGTTCTCAGAAAAAAGAGTGTACATATGTAATGTGAGAAAGTTCTATTTAATTGTGCTGACTAACAGTGTCACAAAGGGAGTGAAATTCAGCCCTTCTCTCAAAAGAAATTTTAATAGGTTATGATGAATGAAATCATATTATTTTATGAGTCAACCTCCTCTATAGTGTAATTTAGCAGTGCCTTTTAGAGGCACCATGAAATAGAATTTTCTGTGATACTTCACTCCAAAATCCATGCCAAAAAGCGTAACGCTGTTCTGCAAATATCCTCCTGAGACAAATGTAAGCCAGGATTTGGTGTTCTTGACCATCAGTGCAAAGAACAGGATGGAACCATTAAGATAGGCTCAGTATGAACAAAACTTGCGAAAGGCCACTCCATACCAGCCATACCGGAGGAGGAAAATACAAAATTAACAACAATAATCAAGCAATTATTTAAAGGATTCTTCATTCTATTTCACTAAATAAGACAACCAGGGTAATAGGTGCAAATTTTTACTTCCACTTCCATCATGGTTTTTTTTTAAAATACTGGTAGAACCTTGAACCAGCTAGAAGGAGGAATATATTGGATAACCATCCTTTCTTATTACACAAAACCAAATTATTATTAATTACTTTGACTCCTATTACTCCTCACAACAGATGGCATGTCTTCTGTTCTAATGACCTATATCTACCTCAGTCATACTTCCAGATACATATAAAATCAGTAAACGAGGTCATGCGGCACATGGAAAAGGATGTGGTTTAGGAGTTCAAGCCTGGCCGGGCTCTTATTATCTGTGTGATCTTGGTAAAGTTACTTACTCTCTCTGTGTCTCAGTTTTGTTTT
The DNA here is from genome assembly GCF_010015895.1 of Lontra canadensis. Lineage (NCBI taxonomy): Eukaryota > Metazoa > Chordata > Mammalia > Carnivora > Mustelidae > Lontra > Lontra canadensis. The sequence continues at coordinate 4,802,807 of NW_022631072.1, forward strand.
TGTTTTTTTTTTTTAAGATTTATTTATTTATTTATTTGACAGAGAAATCACAAGTAGGCAGAAGTAGGCAGAGCAGCAGGCAGAGAGAGAGATTCCGGAGAAGCAGGCTCCCCGCTGAGCAGAGAGCCTGATGTGGGGCTCGATCCCAGGACCCTGAGATCATGACCTGAGCTGAAGGCAGAGGCTTAACCCACTGAGCCACCCAGGTGCCCCTCTGTGTCTCAGTTTTAATTGGGATTAATAATGTCCATATCCCACACCCCATCCCATCGCAACCACAAAAACACGTATACTCTTCATCATTTGTGGTTGGGAAAAGGTGACGTTCTGGAGAGTGTCCGCCATTGAGGCACACAGGTTTACAATGGGGAAGGATAAGTAGGGATCCTTGTCTGTCTACAGTCTAAGGAGCAGGAGGGTATTACCTCATCACAGGGCACACTTTGGGAAACTTCCTGTCTAGGGTTTAAAATCTGAGGGACAGTCCGAGATGTCATTTCTTTCTTCTCATCCACAGCCAACAGAATACCGAGAGCATCAGACAACCGGAATGTACCTACAAAGTCATACAACCTCATGCTCTGCCCAGGACAGACACGTCCCTGGCTAGCTATAATAAGGGTCTGTTGGATCACTTCCACATGCAGGAAGTTCAGCACTTCCAAAGGCATTTCAGTGTTGGCGAATGCTAGTGCACACAAAAAGTCCACACAAATAGTTATAAATATGCTTCCTTTCAACTCCATCCTATGGACTGGTTTTTTGAAGGAACTCATCAGAGACTTGCTTTGTAGGACAGTTAATCGAACATTTAAAGGCAGGTTTGCACGGCAGCCGCTACATTTCTCTTCAGTCTGCACTTCTCCAGGGCTAAACATCCTGAGGCTTCCAGGCCCTTAGCAAGCTTTGTTGTCCTTATCAGCCAAGAGACAACGAACACCAAACATCCAAACCTCAAACCCAGTCCGAATGGCACAGGACAACATTGTTACTTCCAAGCTCATTCTGCTTCTACTAACACATTCTAAAAATGGACTAGGGCTTGTCATATAGATTTGTATCCAAATCTGTGAAGCAGTCACTTCATTTACACTGTAGAACATATATTCATTCGACATATTCCTTCTTCCATCCATTTAATTCAATCTTCTCTCTTTTCACAGAATCTTTTAAGGATGTCTTAAATTCTACCCATTCCTAGGTAATATTGATTAATCTGTTATTCCCGTTACTAAGGTTTACAGAGGTTTTTCAGTGTCTTGGGCAGTTAAATCTAACTTTCCCAATACTCTTTCACATGAGGGCTTATCATATTTTAAGGCAAAACTGTTAAACACATGGTACACCTCTGTGAATTTCAAAAGAAAATTCTTTGTTTGCTAAAAAGCTCTACAAATCATAAAAGTTGGATGCAATATGGAACAACTTGAGAAAATCCTCAAGTAATTAAGATAGGCCATCGAAATGAGCCCTTTTAGTAGGAATTAATCCATACTTTGTAACATTACCTTCATTTACTCTGTCCTATAAATACATACTTGGTCAAGGATACTGAGCCCCAGACAACAAGTCAAAAAACGTGTGCTGTGTTCCTGACACAGGTCTTAGTTCACTAAGATTCTTTTTTTTTTAAAGATTTTATTTATCTGACAGAGATCACAAGTAGGCAGAGAGGCAGGCAGAGAGAGAGAAGGAAGCAGGCTCCCTGCTGAGCAGAAAGCCTGATGCGGGGCTCGATCCCAGGACCCTGGGATCATAACCTGAGCTGAAGGCAGAGGCTTTAACCCACTGAGCTACCCAGGCACCCTGGTTCACTAAGATTCTTGAAGGCTCTTTATTTTAACACAGACATACTTCTAAGTTACTAATAACACCTTAATCCCAGACATGTAAGGGGAAATTAAGAGCATTAATGAACATTTCACAAAGTAAGTGACATAAAATTTGCTATCATCTTTGTGTACTAAATGAGGCATTAGTCAACCTGAGTTCTAACCTCCATTCCAGACTCATAAAAGCCTCTTAGCCAGTCTGGGCTTGAACGTCTCCATCTAAACGGTACAGACGCTGGGCCAAGCTAAATGATCTCTGAGGATCCCTCTGCTTGCTCAACTCTGCTACGTGGTTCAGAAAAAACTGAGCAAAAGTACTCAGGACACTTCACATTTAGCTACACAGCTTTCACGTTGCCTAAGAGTGCATTCACCCTGATATTTAAGACCTCAATGCTTCAAGGTGGCTAGCAATATTCTGATGAGGGGGGGAAAAAAAGAAGTCTCCTACCCAATCATGTGTCTGCAAGGAAACAGTACTGCTAGGAACATGTGTGTAGTCATCGGCATATATGCATCTGCCCACACATGGACAGGCAGTGACTAACCTGGAGACCACAAGGGGCTCCGTAATGGAATCTAATCTCCTGTGAGTTTCATCGCAAATTAATATATGGGGATAAAATGTTCCATGAAGTTTAAATACTAATTCTAGTAACCATATACTAAAACTCTTTTATTTCCTTAGAGCTAAATTGAGTGAGGAGATAGTCACCGCTATGACCTTTGCATACTGAGCTAATGAGTGAAAACATGATAAAACAACTCAAGAGTCCTCAAAAGCCAAAACAATGAAGTCCACACCAATGAATTCAGTTAAGCTTACCTTGACAAAAGGTGTTGTTAACCCGCTTGTAACCTTGTAGACATTCCATCATTTGGTTATATCCGTGATAAGCTGTAAGAAGAAATAATTCTTTGTTACGTACTTATGTTCTTACAATCCTAAACTACCAGTGTGATAACCCAAGCCACCAAAGTCATCAGTGGTCTGTCTTACTCATTTCTAAGATACCCAACTCAATATATAGCAGTTTCTTTCATGTTAGCCCTGTTTTTCAGTATACTTCCTCGTCTGCAACAGATAGAGTCCCAAGTAGTTGTCAGCAAATCTTGATTATATTAATCCAAAGAATCATAAGACTATATTTTCTTCCAATTAGTGATTATTTACATTACAAAGGATCTATTCCTCCCCAGTGATTTGCTACAGGCATTTGAATTTTCTTATAAGTTGAACATACATCCTGGCCTGCTTGGGACAGGCCTGGGTTAAGACAGTTGTTCTAGCGAAGTTCATTAATAATAGCACTCCATTTCACTCTCAGAAGCATCCCAGTTTCAACAATAAACGGCATGCTCACCTAAATACTGGCTCACATATTCTGGTAATAAGGGATTCTTACTACTAGGAACCTGAGAATAACTACTAGGAACCTGAGAATAAGGGATTCTTACTACTAGGAACCTGAGAAGAGAAGAAGCCAGGGGATGAGAAGGGCTGCTGTGATCATGGGTATGGTTCATCACAGAATCCTCAACCAACAATACAATGTTGACCTTACCAATCACGAACAAAACTGGATTCACTGATTCCGACACCTTAAGTGAAACTCAGGAGACTTTGTGGCATATTGGATACAGGATAATTTCAGGGACCAAGCAGACCTGAATTCAAATCCTGACTCTGCCAATCAAGTTCTGCGACCTTAGGAGACAAGCTTTCTGGGTTTCCAATGGTGAGTCCATACAATGCGAGTATTCACATCTACTGAGCAGGTCAGGGCTTTTGTGGATTTTTAGATATAATTTATGCAAAACGATCACCACCGTGCCTGACAAAACCACTCAAAGATGACAAATGCCCTTGTTTTCTGCCATAAGCTATTCTTTCATTAAGAAGACCATGAGCAATAGAAAATGGGCAATAATCAAAATAGGGTGGATGGTGAGACCACTAAAAAGACCTGAACAAGGAGTAAAGAGGGAAAATTCAAAATAAAAAGGAAATTTTCTTTTGGAAAATAAAATTATTTTGGCCCTAACACATATTCTTTATTCTCACCACCACTCTCCTCCTTCAGTTCCTTTCTCTGTTATATGTCCTGTCTCTTCAGATCCTCCTGAATTCTGGGAGAGGGTTACAGTGAGGAGTCCTGGAACACTGAGTTATAAGGAGGAAGAAAGTGTCATGTTCAAGCTCCTTGGCCACATAACTCATCTTCCACAGAATGGAAACCCTCTGGAGCAGGGTGCCTCCAGAGGTTTTGGGATCTCTGTCCGTGAACTGTTCAAAGGCAAAAGAGAGGCTATCTTGTTTTGAAAGTTCCACCAGTCATCCACCTCAAGGCAGAGAGCCAGACCAGATGATCTCTTCAGGTCCTCCTCAGTTTAGGATTCAATGTTAATTTTCTTCTAAAAACTTTTAAAGGACCAGTGACTTGTTCATGCTAAGTACATTTTTAATAGATTACAGAGTATCTAATGGAATCATTTGCAGATTTAAAATTAAGTTTTTCCAGTAAAAACTGATCAACAGTGAAAGGTCTTTCTGTATGTGGCTGAACAAAAACTTCAAACATTAAATAAAAGCCACTTGAAAACTGAAGTTTGAACTACTTTAAGTGAAATTTTTTTTTTTAAAGGGCATGGAACACAAAACCATAGCATATAAAGCCAAGGAAAGTCTGCTGTCTTCCAAAATGAATATGATTTAGAGAGTAGTATGAACCAAGGAAAGGAAAGTTTCTAAATGACACAGGAAGAATGTGACCCTGAGTGTGTTTCTTGGGAGTGAGTCACTTAGGACAGCACAAACAAAGTAAATGTCAAGATGTTAATAGTTTACTTCAGTCATAATCCTCATTGCCCTTCCTGAAATGAAATCAATCGCTTCAACTTTATACATTACATGAGCCAACATGAATTTATTTTCATCAGCATTTAGTCAGAAGTGATAGCAACTTTGTACTTTCACATTCTCCTTTAATTATTACTAGGACTAAAATATAGAATTAACAAAACCATTTATAGCAATGAATTTATTTATGCTCAGAAAACACAATTCTTTTTTTTTTTTTTTAAGAAAACACAATTCTAAATAAAAACAACAGAAGGTCAAGAATAGAGGTTAGGGATTAAGAAACAACAAGAATCTAGGATTCACTTTACCCCTAACTTCTGTCCCTCTCTTGCAACTTTGGAATTCAGAAAATGGAGGAAAGGGAGGCAGTTAAGCAAAAAACACAGAGAAAAGGAGGGATAAGAAAAAGAAACAAGATAAGGGAAAAGATGGAACAAGTATTAGAGAACATGAACTTGGCCCCAGAATAAAGTTGGAAGAACTGGACTTTAGCTTCTGCAGTCCTTAGACCTAGAGGCAGGAAGCACACTGCCCCCTCCACAATATTTCTACAGACAAACTTACACAGTATAATGAGGGATAGGCCATTTAAAAAAAAAAAAAAAATCAAAGCTTTTACAACATTTTAAATACAGACTCTTGTTTCATGATCCATAAGACCTAACAGCAAGTGACCAAGTTGGGAGTCAAACTCAGGTCTACTGAGCTCCAAAGTCCATGCTCTTTAAATCATATCAGATCTCTCCTGGATATCCCTTTGGTCAGGTTTCCAGAATAATTTTAGGCACATGGATCTTTCAGTGAGGAGGAGCTATCACACTCAACCCACTTACTGGAAATCCATATTACCACTCATTATTAAATCAGCATAAAAGTCCACAAGGGACATTCTCATAATGAAGGTCTTTATTTATGTGACTCCCTAAATGAAGAATTCACCAGTTACGGGAAACTTTGGTGGGTGTTTTCACAAATCAGTCCTCAAAAAAAAAAAAAAAAAAAAAAAGGAGTGTCAAGAAAATAAATGAAATTTAAGGCATTACGTGCTTTAATAAGCAGTTCTCAATTGCCTTCTTAGTAATTTTAGTGTTCCATGTTAAAAAAAAAAAAACACGTAAGGTTGAGAGACAAGGAGGTCCACATGAGCGGCAATGAGACAATTATTGACAACAAGTTACTATAATGGCAGAACAGTAGGACATAAAACAAAGCTGTGGAGCGGTGATTCGGAGACGGCAGATTCTGGATTGGACAGAGGTGTGAAGGGCAACTGAGAATATCAAATCAACGGGTGTTTAAGAAGAATAAATAGGGACGCCTGGGTGGCTCAGTTGGTTAAGCGGCTGCCTTCGGCTCAGGTCATGATCCCAGAGTCCTGGGATCGAGTCCCACATCGGGCTCCTTGCTCAGCAGGGAGCCTGCTTCTCGCTCTGCCTCTGCCTGCCACTCTATCTGCCTGTGCTCACTCTCACGCTCTCGCTCTCTCTCTCTCTCTGACAAAAAAATAAATTAAAAAAAAAAATCTTAAAAAAAAAAAAGAATAAATAAAAATTATCCAACTGAAGTAAATGAGAAATTCCTTGCAACACGAAGTGTAAAAACCTACTACAAAAATCTTCAGTTATATAAGGCAAAGGAAGATGACTGAGAAAAATATCCTTGCTTTCTTGGGAAAAATGTGGTAAGTAAGTATCAAAAAAAACAGGTTACCTCTATTTTTCTAAAATATTCCTCTTACGAATCAGCCGGAGTTAATGCCACATTCAAAAACTAAAAATACTAACTGTAATTGGGAAAAAAGTAACAGAGAGTCACAAATCTGGATCTACTCAAATCAATAGGTTCTAAAAACCCGAATTTATAGACTAACCAAAATGTGTGGTATCAATATAGATTCAAGTCACTGAGAACTGAAATGGTATAAAAAAGCAGTGACTAGGGCGCCAGGGTGGCTCAATCAGTTGAGTCTGAATCTTGACTTCAGCACAAGTCATGATGTCAGGGTCCTGGGATCAAGCCCCATGCTCTGTGGGGATTCTGCTTCTCTCTCCCCTACCATCTCCCTCTACCTGTGCCCTTCCCCCTACATGTGTGTGCACAATGGCATACGCACTCACTGTCTCTACCCCTCAAGAAAAAAAGAAAATCTTTAAAAAAAAAAAAAAGTGGTGATTGAGAAGGGGAAAGTACTGTGTCCTCGTGATTTTTAATCTTTTTTTTTTTTTTCTTTAGTGAAATCTGGAAACTTAACAGTATCACAAACTTCTACTGTGGCTATTAATAAAAATTCCATTTAAGGAATTTAACCTAAGAAATAACAGTTTCACTAACTTTTTATCAGTTTTTGAAACATTTGTGATTTTTAAAGACATCTTACTTTTTCTTCACCTGAGGAAAATGAGCCTAGTTTAGCTCTTCAAACACTTTTTAAAAATAAGTAATCCGATGGGAGAAGGCGACTGAGAACTGCTTATTAAACCACGGAATCGACAGGAAATCTTTCTCGGGCTTGCAGCAAGGTTTCTGGAAATGCAAATTATAGTACCATGTTCCAGAATTCAGTTAAGAGTTCTTTGAGAGTCCAAAGCTATCTCACCGTTAAACCAGTAATCATAAGGCAACAGATAGGCTACATTAACATTCAAAGGAATGATGAAATGTCACTTACATGGCTTCTTGGGGCATTTCTGGCATTTGTTAAAGCCCCAGGAGGTACCCACAGTTCCACAGCAGTCCTCCTGCTTTGAAAGGCCAGGGAGTGCCTTGCCACACTGCAGTGATGAGATGTGAAACATGAAGGTTAATTGAGTGCACCATGCCCAGCCCCGGAGCCCCGCTGTGCTTCCCCCTCACATTATAAAACAGTTCCCTTGTTATCAACACAATTGGCGGGTGGAGGATAAAAAAACCTCAAACTTTGAAACAAAACACCAGATCAGAATCAATATGACAATAATGAACAAATCTATTTTTTTTAAAGATTTTATTTATTGGTTGGTTGATTGATTTGACAGATAGAGATCACAAGTAGGCAGAGAGGCAGGCAGAGAGAGAGGAGGAAGCAGGTTCCCTGCTGAGCAGAGAGCCCGATGCGGGGCTCGATCCCAGGACCCTGGGATCATGACCTGAGCTGAAGGCAGAGGCTTTAACCCACTGAGCCACCCAGGCGCCCCAAACAAACCTCATTTTAAGAGCTTCTTGGCATTTCGAGAGTCTTAGAAAAATTTGTCACTACTCAGAGCAATTCATAAAACATACGTTTCCAATGCCCCCCTCCTTTTTTTTCCCCTTTAGAAGAGTCTCAACTCAAAAGTACAACATAAACTTTTACAATTTAGTGTAACTGTCAGCTGGAAAATCTCTGCTGCAGGAACAGAGCTGTAAGGAGGTGGGGGCAGGGGTGTCAACCTTGAGAATATGGCCCAGGTCCCATCTGCAGAAGGCTTTGGGTCTTCCTATAACCACAAAGGCCTTGGCAGGAACAGGACAGGAGAGAATGGTATGAGAAATGATCACTGGCCAGATCAGCTTTGGCACATGAAAGCTCCAGAGAGCCAAGTGGTCTGACCCAGGGGAGGTCAGCCAAGTTAGGAAGGTGCTGGCAGGTTTAAGCAAAGTCTAGTAGGCAGAAGAAGGGGGCTTACAGTAGTCAAATATAAAGACCCACCTCCTCTCCTGGTAAATCACAGAAGCCCTGAAGAGGCCGAGAGGCAGGGGCCTGAAGTCAGACCAACCCAATGAGGTCAGGAAGGGCCTAGCTGAAAAGAACCTACTCTGTGTACCCATCCTAAGGCCACTTGCATTAGAAAGGCCCATGGCTCTCCATCAATACTCTGTAGGCTAAGCCCAGACCCCACATCTGAGGGGCCACTCTGCCTTCCTATGCCTCAACCTCTAAAAAAGTCCTCCCAACAGTTTCCAGGGTCATCTTTCCAAAAACGAATCTGAGGACATCACTCTACTGACTAAAAACCTTCCATCACTCCCATAGTCTGAGGACTGCAAATTCCCAGGGATGATATATAAGATCTTCCTTTCCCTGCCTCAGAGCAGATGACTTTCCCTCTGCCCTCCTCCACCTCTCTACACCTAGCCTTCGGGCACACTAAAAGACTTGATTTTCCGACCAAATGTCTTTCCAAGAGCTGTCTCGGTCCTCTGGTATACCTTATACCCTTCCTTTTCCCTTTGCCCGGAGAAGCTTTATCCTGTGAACTCCAGCTCTGAAAAGCTGTCAGGAGGAAGCCTCCTGTCTCTTCAGCTTCAGTGAGCTCCTCCTTTCTCTTCACCCCCACCCCGCACACCACACAGCTCCACCGCCTCCGCTACACTTTTTAATTAAATGCAGATGGATCTTACGTATCTTTATATCCCAGTACGCAGTGCACATGCTCCATAAATTCTGAAGGAAGGAAGGAGCAAACAATCCAAGGAACTAAGAAGCAACCCAGCTGCGGTCCATGCAGACAAGGAGTGGCTCTGTGAGAACCAGGGAAGGGTAGCGAACGCACCCAGGCTAGTGAGCGCAGCGTGGTGACAGAGAGTCTGGGCAGGGGACAGCAGGCACCTGGCAGGCCTCCAGGCCCAGGCAGACAGCATTCTGACGGAGGCTCTAAGTGCCCACAGGTTCGAAATTGTAAAACAAAGTCAGGGAAGCCCTGGCACCGTTAATGAAGGTTTAGTTCCATCCTGGTTCTGAAGTCCTTAGGTTTTCGTGGTTTTTAATGATTTTGACAGGATGCCGTGTGTTCTCCAAGCAGTAAGTGATGAGGGTTTGGGGGGAAGGGCAGGGAGACGGGGAGGAAAGTGAACACCCCAAGAAATGAGAACCTGACAGAAGAAAAGCATACAGTGGCTGGATTCAGGTCATCCCCAGACTCCTTCGGCTCAGTCACAGAAAGCTCACATCTGAAAGAGGAAGCAGGAAGAAGGAAGAGGGAATTGTGCTACAGGCCCAAGACTCAAAACCAGTGATGATGCTGAGAACACAAAGGTCTGTCCCCACTGCTGCATGTGGCTGCCAGGGTGCCTCCTGCTTATTTCCGGTTTTATCAAGACACCAGTGTACCTCAGATGTAGATCATTCTTGTACCAGATTCCGTAGGTCCTTCTCTTCATCAAGCAAAACTTTCAACACTTGCTGATTTTATACGCTCAAAATTTTAGTAGCAGTTAAAATCCAATTTTCACCTCAGATTCCTAGAATGTTTTATTTGGTAGGGTAAGAATAAATCATCTCTCCCTACCAGGCCTCAGAAAAGGTACAAGGTTTTCATTACAGGATTCGGGCTGCTTTATCCCATGGCTTTGTTTTTGCAGGTCCAAGGCCAAGAGCAGCACAAACCATCCAAATCGATTAAATAAATGACGGTGTAGGTGGTACCACGAAACTCTGTGTTCTTCTCAAAATTGGGCTTGCACAAGATAATAACAGGCTGCAAGGGATGAAGTCGGGCTTCTGACAAGGCACAAAGTCTTACACATGCCCTTTGAGGTAGTTAATCATGAAGAAGCTTCCATGTGAGCCAGAAAAGGCCTGAGAGATCTAATGTGGGCTAATGTGGGCTCTCCCACAAGAGACTACACCTACCACCATGAAGTCTTACTTGGATGTAAGAAGTGGCCAGAGGAAAAAGAAGGTGGAAGAGGAGCTTTTCTCCTCCACACTGAAGGTCACACTGGAGAGAATCACAAAAATAGGAGGAATTAGCATTCAGAATGCCCTTCTCTCTGAGTAGCGGATTCTGCTTCTTCATGAGACACCATCACAAGGACCCAATGCTGGCTCTGCCTAACTGCATTTTTATGCCCACATTGAGGTGATTTTTGACAAGTGAAAAACACAAATGGAATTTCTCCTCAGTGTCTCATTCACCACATCGTCAGAGAAAGCCTATCTCTCATTTCAAGGCATATCTTACTGTATAAGTAACCCAGAAGAAATAGGCTAAAAAATTTACAACCAATATTTAGGTATCTCAAGCCAGAAAAAAAAAAAAAAATCTATCCCGTCAAATAAGCATTGTGCTGGAGCTCCTCGAAAAGCTCACCCACCCTCCAGCTGCACACCGGGGACACTGTCACTCCACACATCCCTGCTAGGGATGGGCAATGGCGTGACCCCCCTAGAGCAGCAAGCAGAACAGGGCTGGTTCTGACAACCAGGTCCTGTGAGCATTACGCAAAGAAAGGAGAGGCGAGACCGGGTGTGGCCAGGATGGCAGAGTTCAGATACGCTCAACAAGCTTGTGGCCCGAAGCCAGGTGTGGGATGAAGGGATGGGCAGGACGAAAGGCCACAGATCACAAGAAGAGAGGATTTATGTCATCCAGCAGGAAACCTTTACCACAGTGAACACTCCTCAGCGATGGAAGACGATGACAGCTTCCCTGGGAGCGGAAGCTGGGGGACCACCTGACAGGAATGTCCAGGACACGAAGTGAGTAACTTCTGTGGTTTCTGCCACATCAGGGGTTCTGTGTTCAATACCTACTGATAGGTCACATTACAAGATTTAGAGAGGGCAAACTACTAGACACCGCAGCCAACCTTAAGAACTTCTGATGCTCTCACAACTGCGTTCAAGACTGTATCCCAGTAGATACACTCCTAACCATCTCTTTTCAAGTCTCACTTCCTTCCTCACATCAGTCTCTCCAGAGATGCTCACCCTGGACTGAGCTTCCTCCTACAGGACTTACGTAAATTAGACAGAAAAGAGAAAAACAAACAGAGCTACTCCCAGCCCCAATTCACCAGGGCGCTGGCCATGATTCTTAGAAGACTGAGTGCAAGAAAATAATTCAGCGACCTTTCCTCCCTTCTGGGTCAGCGCTCCGCCTCAGAAGGTAAAACTATTCAAGAATTGTTACAACTGCTCCATGAATAGCCACGTTTTACCTTTTACAACGCAAAATTATCACATGTGATGGCGCAAAAACCTTACATTTTTTAAAGCAGTTAAGAATAAACAGATTGTGGAATAATGTACTTTTCTAAATCTTGGCCTGGTTGAGAAAACTTCAGATTTCAACCTCAGGTTTGAGGTGCTACCAAGGGATGGCATTTTCTTGAGATTTGAAGTTAAGCTATGATTGTAGGTTTTTCAGATCTCCCTATAAACACCTGAGCAGGCTTGACAGTTCAAAACTTACCATTTGGCAACGAAGGGCTGTCATTTTTGTCAATTAAAAACTCACCACTGGAGATGCTTCAGAGATGAACAGTAATTTGAGGAGGCTGTGATAAATATTGGAGCATGGCTTCGTAAGATTTAATTTTCATACCTTAAAATCACTAGCACCTACAGTATCCTCATTCTGAGAGTGTTTATTGTGTTACAGTGCCAAGTTGTGGGGACGGAAGATCCAGTAGTGGGTAGAAGACGACGGTGCTGGATTAGAATTAGTAAACCTGGATCTGGATCCCCACTCTCTCTCATGAGCAGTGAGATGTTCACCAGACTATCCAGCCTCTCTGGGCTAATAATGGGACAATGGGACAATAACCCCAACAGCCAAAGATTGTGGTGAGAGTAAATGATGTGTGTCTGAGAAGGGCTGCGCTATCCCTGTAGCCCCTGTGCAGGGACTGGGAGAAAGTGACCCTTAAGATGTGTTCTGCATCAGGACACAGCATTCAGTAAACACAGCATGGGCTGAATCCCTGTCTGCCCTCTCAGCTGGTGTCCTGTGTTCAGTACAACCTATAAAATGTTCAAGAGCTGGCCATCTGTTAGCTTCCTAGCATACAATCATTAAAAGAGTTCAGATGGGGCACCTGGGTGGCTCAGTCGTTAGGCAGCTGCCTTTGGCTTGGGTTATCCTGGGGTCCTGGGATCGAGCCCCACATCGAGATCCCTGTTTGGTGTGGAGCCCGTATCTCCCTCTCCCACTCCCTCTGCTTGAGTTCCCTCTCTCACTGTGTCTTTCTCTGTCAAATAAATAAATAAAATATTTAAAAGAATAAATAAAAGAAAACACTTTAGATTATCCCACTAGTAAAATGGCCACTCAATGGAGATGGCCACCATGTCAAAGGCCTACTATTTAGCTTTCCTATTAAGACATTTAAAAATGACGATCTGAAAATACTCTTGGGAATTACCCATTATCACACGTACAGAACTCGTTTTACTTTGCAATCAGGAACCATGCTACAATGAAGCATAAATTACTGAGTTTAAATAAAGAATGTTTTCCCAAAGAGAAAAAGGCACCGGAGCCCAAAAAACAAATGACAGCTTAAAATCTTAAAATGATACAGATTTTTTAAATACACTAAAGTAAAACATGAAAGAACAGAGAAGGCTGACTCACTGCAACTCTTGCAAGAGTACGCAGGACTGTATTTAGGCAAGAGCTGAAGCAAAGCAGTGACTCAACTGCTGGGCTGGAGAGACAGATTCCAAAGAGATGGAGCAGCTCTGGCTGAGCCCAGGACTAACCACCGACTGGGAGAGGACCCAGGGGCAGGTGGGTGGGAGGGGAAGGGCGGAGGAAGGCAGGCCAAAGACGGAGGAACGGAGAGAGTGGGTGGGGAAAGTCAGAGAATGAGATGGAGCTGAGCCATGGAGAATTTTCCAAATTTGGGATTCCGTTTGTGGTTAAGTACCAAAATTAATCAGGAGATAGTTCCCTTCCCCGAAGTAAGAAGTTGCGGACTGCTTCCAGTGAATATATAGCATCTTTGAAGTGATGACAAACACAGAAATATTGATAAAGAGAAGGAGAGGGGCACCTGGGTGGCTCAGTGGATTAAGCCTCTGCCTTTGGCTTGGGTCATGATCCCAGGGTCCTGGGATCGAGCCCCACATCAGGCTCTCCGCTCAGTAGGGAACCTGCTTCCCCCTCTCTCTCTGCCTGCCTCTAGGCCTGCTTGTGTTCTCTCTCTGTGTCAAATAAATAAAATCCTTAAAAAAAAAAAAAAAAGAGGAGACAGAAGAGGAGGAAAAAATTGTTTTTATTTAAGTATAGTTTTCTACATCTGAAACTCACCCCCAAGAATAAAAAAGAAATTATCAACATAGAGTATACTATTCATGGGGGGTGGGAAGAGGAATAAATTATATCTAAAGTCAACACAAACAGTTATCAGAGGACCCAAAAAAAACAAAATTGGATAATTATTAAAGGCCCATTCACAATACTTCTCCTCCAGGAAAGAGCACAAAGGGGGGTTTGTTGTTTTTTTGTTTTTTTTTTTTTTTATTTTATTTATTCATCTGAGAGAGAGAACATAAGCGGGGTGAAGGGCCTCCCTTCCAGCTGAGCAGGGAGTCCGAAGTGGGGCTCGATCCTGGGACTCCAGGATCATGACTTGAGCTGAAGACACTTAACTGAGTCACCCAGGTGTCCCACAAGGGAATTTTAAAGTTCAGCACAAAATGAGCTCTTTCCCCAACAAATGCTATCCCCCACAAAATACACACCCAGGCATCTACATGCCCCTTAGGACTAGTCCTCTCTGAAGGTGAAATTGACCTTTTCACACAATCACAGTCCATGTGGACCAAGTGAGAAGTAGTGTGAAGATGACTGTAGCAGAGTAAATGGTAAGAGCACAGCTTTTTTTTTTTTTAAGATTTTATTTATTTATTTGACAGAGAGAGATCACTAGTAGATAGAGAGGCAGGCAGAGACAGAGAGAGGAGGAAGCAGGCTCCCCGCCAAGCAGAGAACCCGAAGTGGGACTCAATCCCAGGACCCTGGGATCATGACCTGAGCTGAAGGCAGAGGCTTAACCCACTGAGCCACCCAGGCGCCCCAAGAGCACGGCTTTTGAGCTTGGACCAAAATGGGCTGGTGCTGGTTGACCTGACCAGTTACCACATGTATTATTACCATGGACAAAACTCTCAGCCTCTCACTGCCTATGTCCTCCTCTATAAAACATAACTAAAAATGCCCATTTTCACAGAGCTCTCAAGAGGAGTGAGCCATTACCTATGAGACAGTTAGATGGCCAGCATGCATGAGGCTCACAATGTTAGATCCCTTTCTCCGGGCCTAGAAACCAGGGTTGATTTAACAAAGGACTAAGTAACTTAACAATTATTCAGTATGTGATGTCCCAGATTCAGTTTCTCAAGAAAAGAGATATAAAAATAATTTAGATATAGAAATATGAAAAGAAAAAGAAGATATTATAAATTTTGCTAAAAATGTTGAGGTTTTCACAAAAGTGCACTTTTGTGAAACACTTCAGATTATTATTATGTCTGGCTAGTAAAAAACAATAAATGCTCAGAGAATAAATGCTGTGGAAGATTTCTAATTGTATGGACTTCATTTTAATTCTCCTCAAGAAACACAACATGTCACTGAATCACCATAATTCAACCAGTTCATATCAACGTTCCAGCAGCAAATTTCATTTTGGGGACATCGAGATCCTTTCGGTCACCCACCATGTCTTGGTGCCAGAAGATCAAGACCATGAAGCCAAAATAGCAGAGCCCACTCCGCACCTCTTGCCCACAAGCACCCATGGTTTAGTCATAAAACACTTGCAGAACATGGTGCTCACGAAAATAGGTCCCAGAAAATCTGTCCTTCTAGGTTCAGCTAGTATTATAGACTGAATATGTGCCTCATCCCCCAAATCCCTATGTTGAAGCCCCGAGCTCTAATGTGATGACATGGGGAGGTGGGGCCTTTGGGAAGTAATGAGATTTATTTTTACTTTTTTCCACACTCACATAACTTCTATTATAGTATATTATTATAATTGCTCTACTTTATTATTATTGTTGTTAATCTCTTACTATGCCTAATTCATTTATTCATTTTTAATTAAAAATTTTTCAAAGTTTTATTTAAATTCTAGTTGGTTAACATTCAGTGGAATATTGGTTTCAGGAGTAGAATTTAGTGAGTCATCACTTACATGTAACACCCAGTGCTCAGCAAAAGTGGCAATTTAGTGCCCTCCTTAATATCAATCACCCACTGAGACCATCCCCTGTCCACCTTCCCTCTATCAACCCCCCGCTTGGTTCTCTGTAGGGGAAGTAATTAGGTTTAGATGAAGTCATCAGAGTGGAACTGCCATGATGGGATTAGTGTCCTTATTAGGAGGGGAATAAAGACCAGAGCACAGATTCCCCCTCTCTCTATCATGTGAGCACATCAAGAAGGTGGGTGTCTGGACACCAGGAAAAGAGCCCCACCAGGAACCAGATCTGTGAGCATCGCGATCTCAGACTTCCAATCTCCCCAACTCTAAGAGTAAGTTTTGGTTGTGTAAGCTACCCAGACTATGGAATTTTGTTATGGTAGCCTGAGCCAATTTATACAGATAGCAATGGTTTCTTGTGAATATACCGTGTCCAAAAGAAATGGCCTAAGAGCCAGGAGGGACTAGTACAAAGAACACCAGAGTAGGAACCACAAAGCCTCAGTTCTGGTCCTCACCAGCCACAAAGTCAATACCAGATGTGAACCAAACTAATTCACTTCTCTGGACTTCAGCTTCCTCATTAATAAACTTTTAAGTATAGACTAACTGCTCATACTCAACGATGTGCCTACATTCTATGATTTTATAAAGGCTCCAGTGCAGAAGTAGAGGATAACCAGGGAGCTATGAGTGGCATGGTTTGCCATATCAGGGAAATCCTATGAAGGTCAGTGTTCCTTAAATGTCCCGTGCCTACCAAACTGATGGAGAACATTCTCTGATGCCGTCCGTGTTCACCAGTCCTAATGACATGCCCTGACCGAGATCAGGGTGATCAGTGATGATCAGGAGGAGTCTCCTCCTCTTCTTCTTCTTCTTCTTAAGATTTTATTTATTTATTGACACAGAGAGAGAGATTACAAGTAGGCAGAGAGGCAGGTAGAGGGGGAAGGGGAAGCAGGCCCCCCGCTGAGCAGAAAGCCTGATGTGGGGCTCGATCCCAGGACCCTGGGATCATGGCCTGAGCTGAAGGTAGAGGCTTAACCCACTGAGCCACCCAGGTGCCCCTGGGTCTCCTCTTGACCGTATTTCATGCTCATCCCTTTCCTGCGAGCCAGTACTCACAAAAAAAGGGCAGCTCTTTCTTCCTGAAAATAGTCTCGGCTCTTAAACAGCTATTTTCTAGATTATAGTAATTATAGTGAATTACATTATGATTATCAAGAGGCAAAGTATCAGAAATCATTCAAGAGAGTCATGGAGATGTGGATTTTGCATATTGTGAGCTGTGACCCATATAAAATCACATTATGATTTATCAACCCCCACTGCACGGGTCTCCTGTAAATTCTTCCACCTGTGCCGTTGAGATGTTCATCTCCACTCAGAGCTAGAAAAATCTCATTCCAACATTCTGGCAGAAAACTGAGCTTTTCTGGCAAACAGAAGCTATACCCTCAGTACTCTAAATTTGGTTGAGGAATGTGAATCCCTTTTTTGGAAATCCTGGACTTCTCGTAAGAACCAGAATGAGGTCCCTTATAGGGAAAGTTTTAACTGTATATAATGGGGGGGGGGATTTCATCCAAACTTCTGTCACAGCTTTTCTTTATTCCTATCATCAATCTTTTCCACTATGATATAAACACATCTCCACTCTGGCAAAGTGACTTTTACCCATCTTCCCAGCAAAACGGTGCTCCTATAGCCTTCGGACCAACCGTGGTCCCAATCTAAACTGGAAAACCTCAGGAGAGCTCCTCAGTGTCCATGCACTACAACATTAAATATGCTTATTTCTACATGCCAGTAAGAAAGAGGGTCCAAATATCGAAGCCTATCATTAATGCAACTACAGCAACATATTTGATCAATATGTCCTAAAGGCCTGTTGTCATAAAGCAGAATACTGTACGGGGGAGCACTGGCGGGATAACAGGCATTGTCTCCTAAGAAGAGGAAAATGCTTAAATACTTCCAGATTTTCTAAAAGAACTTGTAAAAAATTTGCTTTGGCTTGAGCAGAACATTCTTTATAGGCAAGGGTTTTTTTGTTGTTGTTGTTGTTGTTGTTGTTGTTTTAAATCCACCCAGCTTTCTTTTATTAGAGTAATTAAAACAATGTTAGGCATTTGGGGTATCTGATACAACCATAATCCTCTGATATTTCAGGCTATTGATTTTACAAAATATCTACTGTGACTCGGGCATTAACTGCTGGAAATGTACCCACATTGATTTCTGACAGTGTATTTGTTTAAAGCCTGCTGAAGCCAAACCATGGGCTTCAAGGAATTCCAGACAACTACTTTAGTTTATGAAACGGTCTTTTAAAAGTTACACGAAGGCAAAAATGGTTTTAAAAGTAACATACAAAGGGAAAAAAAAATTCTTAAGCATGAAACTTCTGATTCTGCTTGACATCGTTTCTAAAGAAACAATTTGGGCTATTTTCTCCATCTCTACAACGATTTAAGCATTTCAACAGTTGTGATATATATGTATCTTGCTATTTGTACATTGTGAAAAGAATAAGCATTGTCATCATTATATTCTGACATCATAATTCCCATTAGCCTGTCCTTGCAGCAAAACAACACAAATCACATCGTAAATCCTTGCCCTCGATGCTCAGAACATGAAATTTATTCAAAGTTCCACTACCCAGGATGTGACTAAAAAGACAGACTCGTGTTGAGAGGGAAATAAAGATGGGTATCCAGGCATGGTTGTTGTTACCATGACAACCGGATCACTCCCAAAATGATGAACATAAAGGCCTCTTTTCCTCAATGTTTCTTGCTACAACTGTATTGAGGGAAATTTTCTATATTAAGCTTCAGTCCATCTCAGGTTCTTTTTTGTTTATGTAGAGATACTGCAAGGAACAAAACACGTTTTGGGTCTCATACCACTGTGCAAATTCTAACACGTGCCTCATCTGGTTACGCTCCCAGGTTTTCTGTGCCTTATCCAAGTACACAGAACTCAAAACTAATAATTACCTGTGGTTTGGTTGCAAATAGTGTAGAAAAACTGAATGCCACAAATCATATTAATAGGTTTCTTTAGTTCCCTGGGAGCAGGAAACCAGGTCTGTCTTGACCACTCGCCACCGCTTGTGGCGGGAACATTCACTGCTCACCAAAGAACCACTTGTCCTAGCTTCCCCACATATGCCGGCTTCCTAACTACCATGGGTCAGCTCAGACTCCTGCTAACAAAACAGCAGAGAGCAGGGGGTTTAAATAACAGACGTGCATTTCTCACAGCTCTGCAGGCTTAAAGTAAGAGAATGGTCAGCTCTGGTGAGGTCTTTCTTCCGGGCTCGTAGGAGGCTGCCCTCTTGCTGTGTCCACATATGGCAGAGAATGGGAGTCCTTGGGGATCACTTCTTAAAAGGACACTAATTCTGTCACCTCCAGGCTCCGCCCCTACAATCTCACTGAATCTTAATGACCTCCTCATTGACTCCACCTCCAAATAAAGTCACGTTCGAGGTTGAGATTTCCACGTACATTTTGGGAGGGCCACACAAATGAGTCCGTAGCCCCGACAGGCAGGGCCAAGTGACTCCTTCTGAATAAGGGCTGTGGGAAAAGGAGGGTACCTCGCAGCACCTCTTTCTCCCCATTGTAGGAATTAAGGAGGCCACATATTGCTGATAGCATAGCATTAAGGTGGTGGAAACCCATTAGCTTGGCACTGGAGGGAGATCTAGCAGAGAGCTCTCTGCAAAATGCAAGCTTCTGTCATGTTAATTTCTGACTACAGCGCAACCTAGCCGAACCTAATAATGTATTTACTGACTATTCCTCTGTGCCCTGCACTGAGCTCAATTCCTAAAAGGCCCTCCCCTCACAAGAAGCACAGCCTTGTAGAGGAAAGAGGGTTGAAACCAACCATTTTAAGAGAATTACATTCAAAATGGTCTGAATGGATTCCAAATGCAGTGAGAGTTCAGGGAGGAGAGAATGAACATGGGCCGAAGGACTGGAAGGCTTTCTGGAGGAGGCAACACCAGAGAGGAAGCTCTCAGGTCAGGCTGGATTTGGGAGATCATCGTAGGTCTTGATGTTTTTGATGTTGATGCAATTTGCTCTGTCCACAGATCTTGCGCATATGTAACTATCAGTGGCATGTAAGACCAGAAAAGAAGAAAGATGTCAAAATTACCACAATCAGAGGACTGCAGGACCAGAGGAGGTCATGGTAGTCTTCTCAGCCAAAGTTATTTGAAAAAAATGAAAATCCTGAGGGCCAGAGATATCTGGGCACGTTTGCAAAAAAATGGAGAAAGATCTATGGATGTGGAAACACCAACAGAGCTGGTCCCCACTTCTGAGCCTCCATTTCACATAAGTAAATGGGAGACAAAAATGCCAACTTCGCCTCGTGTTTTAAAGGTCAAGTAAGGTCCTAAATGGCAATGTTGTCTATCAACTATCGATTTTATACAAACACACTGAATTACTAGGACTCCTGCCGCTAAGCCGCAGAACCCTCATACCATCTTCTGAACAACTCTGTTAAAGCCTGCACATTCTCTAAACTGGACCTCTTCAAAGTGTCATCTTGAAAGCATTGCTGTTTTTGTTCAAAACAGTTAGAGCTACTCTGTCTGGATTTCAGAATTCTTTTCAGGGCTGAAGATGCACATTTTAAATATCCTCCATGGTGCACATCCTTGCTTGCTGGAGGCTGAAGTGACCACTGGAAGGCTTCGATCCACTGACACTGTAGCAAATGAGTGAGCTGCAGAGAGAGAGAGACTAATTTTCTTAGGCAGCTCAAAAACCGATTCTGAAACAGCAGCTTCAAAAGAGCTATGGCAAGTCTGTTTGTACAACAGCATCGCTAGAATAAAGACAGAGTCTCATGAAAAAGACCTCAAGGAGACAGAATATTCTATCTCCTACATACATTTTCTGATATATAAAAGGAAACAGTTGGCGGGGGGGAATGGAAGGATGAGAAAGAAAAAGAAACCTGGACTATCATCACTGTGGGAGAAGAGGTATGACAGCCCAGGGGAGACATTCTGTCATCTCTCAACCCAGGGCAATGTTGCTTTCTTCTCCACAAATTTATGGGTCAGATTCCAGAGGACTGGGGTTTATTTCGATTTTTTTTTTTTAAGTAAACCAGATGATTCCACTTTGTTTTAGCGAATCTCAATTCTAAGAGATCATGTAGATGAAGCAAAAAAAAAAAAAAAAACAAAAAACAAAAAACCAGACCCTAGAATATCAGCTGCGACTCTAAGCAATTTTATAATGTACAGAGCCCCAGTCAACCAGCATCTCAAGCCTTGGTCCCTTCGAACTACTTCCAGCGAACTCAGAACTGTCACCGTCAAACGTCAGAACCACAAAATCGTGCCACGTTGCCAGCATCTGAAGCGATCTATCACACTGCCACTCTCCACTGCCCCCGAAATTCCTTCATTGCCTGTTGCTCAGCAAATGTGGGAGTCTAATTACTAATAGGTGTCTTATTTTAGTGAGCCCTAGAGGTATAAAACATAGAAATCTGATATTCCATGTCATGATAAAGGCATTTTCATTGCCAATAAAATGAAAACCATTTGAGAGCAGGGGCTTGAGGAGGACTCAGGAAGCGTAAACGTGTCTATGAAACAGGCCAGGGGCCGTGAACACTGAAAGCGGACAGTCGGAGGCACCCAGAAACACTGGCCCCGGTGAAGACCAGTATTAGGCAGTGGGAAGGGGAATGTCTGGGTCATCAACCATTCTCTGAAGGACTCTACTGCAGTTCTATGAATCTATATTTTGATTATCCTAATGTCTTAGTCCTACGTTCGCTCCAAGTCAAACTAGCAGTTCTCCCTGCCACTGGCAGAAGCCCAGTGACATGCAGCTCTTTCTCCCTTTGGATTTTATCCCTGTCTTTATTGATCTTTACAGCTCGAAGGAAGAGGGGCCTCGCACAAAGGAGGTCTGGCAGAGGTTGCTGGAACAAGACCAGCCCCTGCCAGAGAGCCCCGGGCTCCTATCACTGACATGTGTGGGACACGCTCAGTGATAGCTAGGCTGCTGACACAGGTAAGCTTTGGCAAGGGTGGCCTTTTTAGAGCCACTGGAGACAACCAGACTCACTAACACTCAATTAAATATTTCTTCTGTTATGCCAAAGGAGTATTTGAGTGGGACACTGAAGAAAAACCCAGATGTCATAGGAAGTGCCTGGTGTTAATGACTTATTCCACCTGAAGGAGGCCAAACGTCAGTAAATGTAATCAGACACCACCGGTGGGGCTCTCTGCTCACAGAGAAGGCCGATGTCTGGTAGCCCTGGCCCATCCTTTCCCAGTCACTGCCAGGCAGTACATCTGCAAGAAGATGAAGGCCAAGTTCACCGGGGATGGCCCTGCCCCTCCAAGTATGTGGCTGGGGAAATGGGGACGGGCCGAGGGCCACATGCACGCCTGTACCCACTGCTGACCCAGCCTGGCAGACTCCGTTCCCTTTCACACAGGAGAGGTAATACATCTGCGAGAGGCCAAGCATCTTTGGTAAAATGTCTTAATAGTTGTTCCTTCTTTAGAAGTCTCAGCTGCGTATGTCACTTGTGGACTCAGCTGAGGGAAATAACCGATACAAAATGTTACAATGAGTCTGGCCTCCTCCCCATCAAAATACCCTCAACCAGCTATTTCATCTCAGCTTATGCCTCTTTCCAGCAATGCACTTGCAGTCATAGTCGAGGTGACTCTGTGGAAACTAAAGAACAGATTTCTAAGCAGAACTTCATGTCCCAGCCCCCTTAATTGAGCACTAAATTCATTTTCCATCACCGAGAAGAGATTTTCAAAGTCGGCAGTCTGTCTCTATATGTACATCGGTAACAAGCCACACGGGTATCTACCCATCCATCTGTATTTTTTTTTCTGCCATGTGGAACTGACAGACCTGGCATCTGTTTCCCTACTTTCTCACTGGCTTCTGTGTGGTAGAAACCAAGAAATATTTTTCTTCAAAGTCCTGTCACAGAAGAGTTGAGATTTTTTTTTTAAAGTACTTTCAGCCATAATTAGGATAGTTTCCACTTTGATGAGCCCACACTTTCCTGTTAATTTCTCCATAATGTTTACTTAAGAAAAAAAAATATTTTTAAAGGAAAGCAAGTTTTTTTTTTTTCAAAGATTTTATTTATTTATTTGACAGACAGAGGTCACAAGTAGGCAGAGAGGCAAGCAGAGAGAGGGGAAGAAGCAGGCTCCCTGTTGAGCCAAGAGCCCGATGCGGGGCTTGATCCCAGGACCCTGAGATCATGACCTGAGCTGAAGGCAGAGGCTTAACCCATTGAGCCACCCAGGTGCCCCTAAAAAAATTTTTTTTGAAACAAAAGTTAAGTGCATCTGTTTGACCCTTCAAAAATTGTGTGTGTGTGTGTGTGTGTGTGTCTTAGTACTACGGTTTAGAGACTGGGAATGTTATCGAATTTATCTGCCAAAAAAGACAAATCTCCAATTATATCCAATTATTTCTCCAAAGGCTGATTCTGCTTCCATTTTTCGTGTCTAAAGAGAACTGATAAAACAACGTCTGGAACCTCTAAGAGGATCCCCCACCTAATTCTTGGGTTGCCTTAACTTAGTTTTGCCCCAGCTCTTATTACTTTTATGAGCAGGAATTAAAGGAAAGAAAGGCTTTTCCAATAATTTCAGGATTTCACAACAAGTACTGCTCCTTTCTCTTCTTCCTAATCCACATAAGGATTATTTTTTTCTACAGAATGCATATCATAGAATTTAATCTTAGAGTTTGTTTCTTATGGGTTTTTTTTAAACATATAGACATTTTATAGTTGCAAAGTACAAAAGAGGGTTTGTATGTTGTTTGATCATCTTTATCTGTGTTAAAGCACTGTACTAAAAATATATTTTCTGTTTACACCTACTTCAGGTTTTCCAGGATTTCTGTTCTTAGTTAACTCAGGTGTTTATACATGGAATTTTCTGCTCTTTTGGCATTTTCAACAGGAAGGTCTTGAAGCACTTGAATTTTTTTGTCTCATTTTGTAATGTCTGTGTCTAATTAAGGGGCATGTTCCCGTGTTTAACAAAGAGCACATGATTGCACAACTAGGCAATGGCAAACCCAAGCATGGACGCTGGACCCCAAGCCCTACATTATGATACTAAACACTTCTCAGACGAGGTCTTTTCATACCATCTGGCGTCATTAGGTCACTGCAAATGTTTGTTTCCAGCAACTGGGCAACAAATAAAGCATGCTTAAAACAACCAAAAACTCAAATGCCAAGTACATTTCAAATTTAGGTCACTGTTAATAGAACCAATTTAAAACAAAGGAAGCCCTTGTACAATGGAAAAGGTATATATATTCAATGTCCCTGTGATGCAAAAAAAGAAATTGGAGGGGTATTTTCTGAAATTTGGCCTCTCTTTAAGGATGAAAACTAGCATGGTAATGTTCAAGTTTTAAGCATCTGAAATACCAGGAGATTTTCCTAAAAGCAGATGATAATTGTAACCACTGGAGATGTAATTCTAACTTGATCAATACAGTAAACAAACCTTCCAAAATGTTTTCAAACATACCACGATTTACTTCAGGTAGCACAGATACCTCATTGCCAAAATTACGACTTGTTAACGACCTCAGATTTGGTCTATATTCAAGAAACCCATTTCTCTCAGCCACACCATACATTCTATTAATTTCTATCCTTTTAATACTTTAACATGAATGTAATGATGCCTGTACACAACAGATTCACACAGATATCAATACTTTATATGATCTAAAGAATAAGAAATTATTTTGAGGACTCAAAGATGGGACATCAGGATGCCTCGGTGGCTCAGTTGGTTAAGCGGCTGCCTTCGGCTCAGGTCATGATCCCAGCATCCTGGGATCGAGTCCCACATCGGGCTCCTTGCTCAGCAGGGAGTCTGCTTCTCCCTCTGCCTCTGCCTGCCACTCTGTCTGCCTGTGCTCACTCTCTCTGACAAATAAATAAATAAAATCTTAAAAAAAAAAAATGGGACATCACTTTCTAGAACAGTAAAACAATAGGACTGATTCTTCCTCCCTACTCCACCCCCTGCCCTCGTATCTTGATACACTCTGTCAAGGTGAAAAATATTATAAACGTCCAATTCCATTATTCCTGTTCTTTTCTCTTCATAATACAACCAACCAAAGAGATGCCCTCTGTTTTCATGAATTTATCCCCACTAGATCTATTTGCTGCCCACTAAATCTTCTCCATTCATTCACTCTCATTCCATCTCTGAAACCGCACTGGGTCTCCCAACTGATACTCAAGAATACACCATTCTTGATGTCAGTCAAGGATGGGGCTGCTTAAAACAAAGATGTACCTACTCATCTTCACCTTACAATCCTCCCCCAGGATCAGTTAGTCAAGGAGAGTGAGCATTTATCTGATTTCTGAAGCAAGGAAGTTCAGAATGGTCCAACTCATCACCATCTTTTTCTTTCCAACAGCCCATAATCAAATCCTGATGCCTGATTCTTCGCAAAAGTTCAGACACTCATCTTTATTCTTAACTTCACTTCTTAGACTGGACCCTGGTCAATTCACAAATGGACCAAGGCCAACTTCTCTTCCCTGGCCTCCCCATGTCTACCATTCCCACATCAACCCACCCCATTCTTTCCTAAGTTGAAACTTTTAAAATTACCTTTTTTAAAAAAAAGATTTTATTCATGTATTTGACAGAGAGAGAGAGCACAAGTAGGCAGAGCAGCAGGCAGAGGGAGAGAGAGAAGCAGGCTCAACACTGAGCAGGGGGCCTGAGGCAGGGCTCGATCCCAGGACCCTGGGATCATGACCTAAGCCGAAGGCAGCTGTTTAATGACTGAGCCACCCAGGCACCCCTAAAATTACTTTCTTAAAATTCATAAAATGTATCAAAGTTATGGCTTTTAAGTTCAGCTTAAAATTCGATTATTCTAAGTTGAGAAAGCGATCAATTTTCTGTTTCTCTTCCTCAAGAAATTATCAAAGACTGACATATTCAAAGAATAATACAATGATCACTTGAATATCCACCTCCCAGGGTCAACAAACAGTTAAGATTTTGCCGTATTTCCATGTAAAATGCACTTGAAAATAAATTATAGACATCACGGGATTTTACCCCTAAAACTTTCAACATGCATCTCTCAAGAATAAGGACACGGTCCTACATAATAACACCATTATCACACCTAAACATCAACAATTCCAAAATATCATCAAATATCCAGTCCTGTTTAGATTTCCCCAATGGCTCCCCGAATGTCCTTTATAGCGGGGTGTTGTGTGTGCATGTTCTTCTAACCAGGATTTGATTAAGGTTCATATGTTACATTTGTCACTGTGTCCCTTTGTCTCTTTCTAGAAAAGTCACTCTGCCCTTTTTTTCCCATGAGAAGATTTTTGAAGAAACCAGACAATAATGTCCCACATTATGAATCTGTCTGAGGGAGGAGGCATGTGTGTGATACTTTTAGTTGGCTTCCTCTTTCCTGATGAGCTGGAGAGGTCATGGTGTAAGAGCTTGAGTAGGTTCAGGTTAAACATTTTTGGCAAGAGTACCTCAAGGATGATGTGCAAATGCTGTACTTCAATCCCAAGTTTACCGTCTAATTATTAGAATATGCCATAGAAACAAGGGCAATTAATGCCAAATTTGTTCTGTATATGACCTCTCATGGCAACACAAAAACACAGGTGCTTACCGATGACTCTAAGGCATTCAAAACCTCAAACAGCCAAAATTTGCAGCTAATAAGAGTGTTTCAACTCAGCAAAGCAATGCGCCCTGAGTGGATGTATGCAGTTGTTTCTGCAATTCATTCATAATCTACCTACACCTCCTCCCGGAGTTTTATTTGCAAACTAACCACAGCAAGAAAGCACACATGTTTTTCCAGCACCCTTGTAGGATGTATCTTGTATACTACTGCCTATTTACCAGTAGTGTATATTAAAGATTTTATTTATTTGAGAGAGAGAGAGCACAAGCAGGGCTAGGGGCAGAGGAAGAGGGAGAAGCAGGGAGCAGGGAGCGGGAGCCCGACACTAGGACTCCATACCAGGATGCTGGGGATCATGACCTGAGTTGAAGGCAGACACTTAGCCAACTGAGCCACCCAGGTGCCCCAGTAGTGTATATTTTCAAATGCCTAGATCATCCTAATTACACAAATTAATTGGGCAGTCACAGGTACCCGGCAACACTTCTCAGTAACAGGAAGACAAATATACACTGAGAATGTTTTCTCAAAACAGGTCTCATTTTGAAGCTGTGTATTAGTGACTACACATGCAAAATAAATTAAGAACTGAGATCACTGTCTGGATCATTCAGACCCAAAGTCAGAAAAGTATCCAGATAAGGCAAAAGTATTCCACGGAGTTCGAATTATTTGGGCAACACCACCAATTACCCAATTTACTTTGACTGTATTGTCCAGCTGAGGCTCAAAAGTAAACAGTTTATTTTTACGGGTTCTGGTTAGCAATCATCTCCCTACTATTATACCAAAGTTGTAAGTTTGTTAATGCCTCCTTTTGTTACTTTTTAGGCTCTGTGTTCCAACTTGGAAATTAGGGAGAAAGATACTGGGCACGTAGTTTTAAAAGGACCTGCTTTTTCCTTTCTCATGACCAACCCAAGCCGGAATGACTAAACAATGCAAATGCCACCAAAATCATCTCTCTCCAAGGCCAACCCAGGGCAACATTGTGAAGTAAGAAGCTTCTTCAGACCACTGACCCTATTAAAACCTGCCCTTAGCACAAGAATCCAGTCTTTACTTCTAAGCTAAACTGATGATGTTCCTTCTCTAAAAAGCATTTGTCTAAGCCTGGTCTACAACTGAGGAATGAAAAGGTGCCCTTCAGTGGGCATATGTCAGGTATCTGCAGGGGGGTGACAAAGGTTATGATTGGGAAAATCGAGCCTTCCTTACTTTACTGAAATTACAGGACATGAGCAATCACCTACTCTATTTTTAAGTTTGACTCTATCTGGATAGACAAGCATCTTCTAAGCTAACACTTGCAGAGTTCTCTAATGTTTGCAAAGTGGGGTTCACATTTTGTTGTCTCATCTTGACACACCTCCATATTCTTATCTCTACCTTACAGATAAGGTTTCCCAGCACACTGCTGGGCCCATGGCGCTAGCCAAGACCCTTAACTCTATCCCCATGGGTGTTCTTTTCTATTTGGGACTATAAACCAATTTTGTCTACTGCCCTGGAAGAAAGATTATAACCCTACTATGAACTTGTCCAGAACCTAAAATGTATTTTCTAGGTGTCTAAAGCAGTAACAACTGATTCTACAAATACTTCCCACACATATTTTTTTTTTTAATATTCAGGTAACAACAGCTAATTATAATATAGTTACCTCATCTACTCTTCTCATGGGGGATCCAAACCATATCAAAACAACAAGGAGAACCATAGGACAAATTGACATCACTATCATGTGATCCCAAAGCAAGCAGCACAAAGTAGTTGGGGTAGAGGAACCAATGTATTTCCATTGCCTTTGCTACGTACATCAACAATGAGTTTTAAAGAAAGTCAAGCCTTTCTCTCACTTTATTATATAGGACTGAAGTTACATGTAAATTCAATATTAAAATGCATTTCAAACAACTCCTGCATCACCAACCTAGTGATGAATTTTTATCAGGAGAGGAAAGATGTCAAGTTATTACTACACAAAGGGGTCAAATTTCCTCTGAACCTACAACCAGCAAGCTATTGCATAAAGGCATAAAGGTTTCAAACATCTTTGCAGAATTCATCTCACATACTATGTCTCATGTCAGACACTTGTTTTATACACAGATCACCTTAAATGAAGAAAATATATAAGCAGGCAATCATGGACTTCCAGCAGCAATTATGAAAGATCACTACTTAATATTACAGACTGAGGTCAGAAAACTTTTTTTTGTAAAAGGTTTTGCAGACCACATTTTAGGACTTGGCTGTCACATGATCTCACCGACACGACATAATTTTATCATATAGCATGAATGCGAGGATAGACATACGTAAATGAATGGATGTGTCTGTGTTCCAGTACAACTTAAAAACAGGCTCGTGGGTCAGTCTGCCAGCCCCTTCTGTAGAAGATGATCTTACTAACTCTGGTTTTTCCACTACTACAAGACCATTTCTAGAATGCATTTCCTAACACAGGCTAGACAGTGTCGCTCACCTGTGACCCGACGGTTTCTTGGAAGCACCGGCCAAGCTGCGTCTTCGCAGCCACGGGATAGACATGGGGGATGACTTGCTGGTGAGAGTACGTGGAATGTACTGTCTGGGTCTTCTGGACAGGAAGCCCTTGGTAAGAGACTTGGGATTGGTCTGGTAGAGTTTCTTTTGCCTTCTGGCCTGTTGGGCCATCAATTCTTGAAACCTGATGGATCTGGACTGAAGCCTCGGGAGGGTGTTTCACGTGGATGTTGACTATGTTGGGAGGAAATTTCACTAAAAGAGATCAGGACAAAAAGTCAGGCATGAATAACATGCAAATTGGCATGAGAGCAAATATTACATACACACGTATGTAGCTATATGTGTTTCTCCACCCAGGGCATAAAATATAGAGTGCATATGCGTGTCTGCTGTGTAGCCATCAACTCTGGAGAATAAGAGGATACATCTCAAATACAAACTGGTCCTGAATTTATGTACTTTTAAGGGATCAAATTGGACATATACAGAGAAATTAAAGCCTCTCCCAGTAACCCATTCATGAGACAAAAATTCGTTTTTCAGAGTCAGAAAACTATGAAATCCATGGTGCCTATGGTCGTTGGGTACATTTTATCAAAGGATAGTAGTAAAGACTCAAGAGTTTGATTACTTTTGCATCTCTCAGAGTTTCCATTGCCAAACTTGGAAGATTCACCTTTCTACATCAACAGAGGAAATAACAATTTCACAAAGCGTCATTCTCTTGGCCCGAACAGCGGAGTGTGGACGTACTCGTGTGCACCTTGTGTCCCACCAAATACCCACGTGTGATATTTTATGTCTGTGTTTACTTTCTGCTGCTTTCACATACAATTTCATCTTGTGATGCTAACATTCAAGTTTTACAGAATAAAGGCTAGTCACACTTCTCTGACCCCTTTCCAAAAACTGGGCATGGAGGAGATGCCAGGTTTAAAAGAATGAGTTAGTCATAGAATTCCTGAGCTCCAAGTGACCTAGTTTACCTTCCTCTACAGAGGAATCAACTGAAGCCCAGTGAGGTTAACTAATTGTTTATAACTAAAACCAAGCGCCCTTCAACTACAAAATAAACCAGGCATTCACCAGCAGGTAGCATGTGATCCACGAGCATATTTGCCCTCAACACGGCGTTGCTCATCTTTCTGTTTCCTGGGCCTTCCCAGAAATGTGCGGGTAACAGCTTTCAGTGCTCAGAGCCAGCACAGAAGGATGGGCTCCTTTCTGGTTTATTTCCTAGATACCAAATCTCTATGGTCTAGAAAGTACTGCAGCCATATACCTGGGCCTGTATTCTGTCCCTGCTGCCATTTCTTGGGCCACAGATCACATACTTGTTTCTGATTCAATACCAGCCCTGCCAGGGGCAGATAATCGCTTTCATGTGGGTTTGACAGGTTACCAGAAGTCTGATGAGTGGGCAAAAAGAAAATAAATAAGCTTACCTTTGACTCCTTGTTGGCTGGTCATGGTCAGAGGCAAAGTATGTGTGGAGTGGACTACATGTGTTCCCAGGGCCTTGCCTGACTGCTGGGAATGCTGATACAGTTTTGGCACACTGCCACCGTGGACCGGGATCTGACAAAGCTTCCCTGTGAAATTCGGAGGGCACTGGCATTTGTCCCTTGAGCTGCACTGGCCGCCATTCATACATGGAAGATGGCAAATGACTAAAAGGGAAAAGAGAAAATGTGGAGAGTTGGTTAGTTTCTCAAATGCTAAGTAACAACCAACCAACAAAACTCCCAAAACACACAGCCCATTATAACCATTACATTCCTGCTGACTTTAGAAACAGTCAACAACAAAGTAACTACATGAAGAAAACAATAGTCTTTGTTACTCACTGTCTTCTTATGTCATTTAACTCTCCAACTGCTTATGGCTGTTCTCCCCAACAATGGAAAGAATTCGGGGAGAAGAAGATCTCCATTATATGTATAGATATAGATATAGATATAGATATATGTATATAAATAGATGTATGTATATACAGATAGATATAAATATATTCATAGATATGAATATACACACACAGTCACTCAAGATTATTATCTATCTACTGCATCTATAATTACTTTGCTTTTGTGTTTTATTACTTGTTTATTAACTGTCTCCCAAGATAAAGTCCTTGGGGAAAAGAGATATCTCTGGCTTAGTGATTTTTATATCCTTGGCATCTAGAATAATTTCTGGCACACAGGAGACATTAGTTATCTCCTCAAAAAATAAACAAAGAAACACAGGAGAGTGCCAAAAGTATCTGTTGAGGGTTTTCTCTAAGACAGGGAGCTAAGTGCTAACCAGAACCAGGGAGAATAGTGTGGGCCCTGCTGTAGAGGAATTTGCAGTCTCATCGGGATAATAAGACCACAGTGAAACAGCGGATCCGTTTGTGAGTGATTAGTAGTATGGACTTTAACTGATTTAGAATAAAGATAAATGGACATATGGGGTCAAGAACTGTAAGGGGAGTTTTAAATTCTGTCTAAATTCAGCTTACAGACAACTTCTTTATCGCTAACAAATTCTTCCCATCAGCCTTTTAACATGACCAGATTCCTACCAGCTTGAACAGTAAAATCACCTCAACTCCATTTCCTTCCAGCTTCTACCCTCTTTAAATTTTCTCCTCCATGATCGGCCTTTCAAACAACTGTCCACTTCTCCACACACTACCATCTAGCTTGGACGTGCCTGTTTTCTACAGGACGCTCCTCTTACGAAGGTGACTTAACAGGCTTCATGTTGCTAAACCCAAAAAACGCATTTCACTCTTCCTTTGATTTCCATCACATCTCACTCACCCATTGTTCTCCTTCCTCTCTGCCCATTTCAACTTAATATTCTACACAGACTCCACTTCCTATGCCTTTGAAGTATTGGTATGCTTTAAGGTTTGATGTTAACCTCCTCATCTTTGCTAATGCTATATACTCCTTCTCTACCATGCCAGATGCTGATGTCACCCAAATTTGTATTTCTAACCAAAGCTTTCCACTGAGCTCCAAACTCTCTACTACAATATCTCTTCATGTAGAGATTCCACAAGCAACTCAAACTGGAAATATCCAAAATCAAATTCATCATCTCCCCCCAATACCTCCATTCACCAAGTGGTCCTTAACAGAAACCTCATTGCTGCTCCCGCATTTCACCCATCCAAGTATCCAATCCTGGAGGTCCTCCCTTGTAAACACTCATCAGATATGTCCAGTTCCTTCCCATCACAGGACCCCTGGTCCTTCTGAAGTCTTATCATTTATGGGTCTCACCTCATTTTCTACTACCCAGCTAAACTGAATTCCATTCATTTCCTCAGTACTCAGGGTCCTCTTGTGCTTTACCCACCCCGTGTCCACGACCTGAACACTCTTTCCACTCCAGCCCCCCTCACCTACTTGATACCTCCTTAACTTTTAGACTTTGCTTAATTGTCCCCTTTTCTAGACGCATTCCCAGTTGCCCTTCACCTGGGTGTGGTGTCCCTCTTCTGTGCCTCCATGGTTCTCATCACTGATCGTCCTGGCACCGAGCTTACTGCTGCGTGGGTTGTCTGACTACTTTTGTGCATGCCTCATTCAACTGGAGTTCTGTGAGGTCAGGGACCTCCTCTTGCTATGTTTTACTTCCAGCATGCAGTTCAGTTTCCAGAAGAATGCCGGAGGTGGATAGAGAACACTGAATGAAACAATGTGCGCCTACCACTTTGTCCAATGCCATTCCTGGTCCTCCTGAAGATCCAGCCCCTGCTCTTTGAGAACATGAAAGCTAACTGAGCAGATAATACACGGTAACTATCAGCACAGATCAGCATAGAAGTGACAACTGGAAATTATAAAATGCAAATCTGGTGGGCTATCAGAGAGGAGAAAACACCTTTCTGGGAAATCAAAATAGACTGTATGGGAAAGATCATTTGGGGTAAGGTCTTTGAAAATGGGCAGGGGTCAGAAAAACAAAGAGAAGTGCTTTCGAGGAAAATGAAGGAAGGAAGCAGGCATATTTGGGAGATAATGAATACAGCTGTCTTGTTAAAATTCTGGGTTCCTGAGGCAAGGGGTGAGGTGACAAAGTGGAAGAGGTAGGCTTAAGGAAGACAATGCAAGTCCTTAAAGGCCTGCCTGGTAAGAAGTGTGAGTTTTACTCTGCAGTCGGTTTGGGAGCTGGGAGGCCCCAAGGAGACAACTCAGGAAGACTGACTCTCGGGAAGATCTCTCTCGTGATGGCAGGTGAGAGTCGCTGGAGAAGTGAGTGACGAAGGTAAGGAATTCAGTTAGGAGGTGACTGTAGTCACCGAAGCACACATTGAAAACACCCAGATGCGGATCACAGCAACAGGAACCGAGACACACACAAATATGACGACAGAGGGAGAATCGGTACCAGGAGACAGGACACAGGAAGTAAAGAACAGGCTGAGGAAGAGAGGGGACCATGGAGGAGGAAGGAGAGAGCTAGGAAAAATGACCAAGGAGACCACCCAGACACCATGTCCAGGGCCTGCCCGTGCTGGATGGAAGCTGATATGCTTTCTCCAGCGCCCACACGCCACTGAGGTATTAGGTAAGAGGAGAGGAGTCAAAGCAGACTCTGTGGTTGAGTCAAACACTTCATAACTCCCTGTTCACTTCTCAATTCAATTTCTAGGTCATTTGGCTACAGTGGATTCACTTGAAGTGTAACAGGCAAGGGGCGTCAGGCCAAGATTTAAATGTATTATAAACAGTTTACCACCAGACGAAGGCACTCTTCACTTTGTATGGTTCCAAAGTGCTTGAATTTCAGGGACCACCGTTTGGTCACCTAACACCAGTAGCCCCCAAACAGCAGGGTTCCCACTTCAGTTGTCACAGTATATTAATGCTGAACTACATAAAGCACAAACTTCACCGCTAGCGTTTTGGTCCAGAAATCCCCGCACGAATAACTGATGCCTATCATGATCGCCAAACCATCGTGTCACTTCCACGACGGTGGGCATCTGATCCCTGCTCATCCATCGTTCAGTTCACGCGCAGACAGACAGACAGACAGCAGGCAGTCATGTTTCCCTCCCCCATCTCATTGGAATAAACTTACTGGACATTTTACAGAAGTGCATAATCAACAGAAGGTGTGGGGTCAGCACAAACAAGTGTAACCAAGAAATAAAAAGCATTAACAGTGGAATTCCACTAAATTGGATAGTCACTGTAAGGAAGAAGATGAAGATGTCCCAGAGGAAGTGACATGGAAGGAACACTGAGTTCACAGCTGTGAAAGCACCAACGCTGGAAGCAGATCCAGACTCAGGAAGGAACAGGACAATTCACTGCAGCAGAGAAAAGACAGACATGTCGTACGGGACACAATAAGAAAGCAAACATGAATGACAGATGCTGGCGAGGATGCGGAGAGAGGGGAACCCTCCTACATTGTTGGTGGGAATGCAAGCTGGTGCAACCACTCTGGAAAACAGCATGGAGGTTCCTCAAAATGTTGAAAATAGAACTACCCTATGACCCAGCAATTGCACTGCTGGGTATTTACCCTAAAGATACAAACGTAGTGATCCGAAGGGGCACGTGCACCCGAATGTTTATAGCAGCAATGTCTACAATAGCCAAACTATGGAAAGAACCTAGATGTCCATCAACAGACGAATGGATAAAGAAGATGTGGTATATATATACAATGGAATACTATGCAGCCATCAAAAGAAATGAAATCTTGCCATTTGCAACAACATGGATGGAACTAGAGGGTATCATGCTTAGCGAAATAAGTCAATCGGAGAAAGACAACTATCATATGATCTCCCTGATATGAGGGAGAGGAGATGCAACATGGGGGGTTAAAAAAAAAAAAAAAAAAAAAAAAAAAGAAAGCAAACATGTTCAAACTACTTTTGATAACTTCTCCTCAAAGAAATAAAACAGGTTGATTCTCAGTGTTCCTAACATTTTAAATTGTAGGGCAATAAATTAAACTTAGCTTCATTTTTATTTTTGCATTGCCCTATACATTTATAACCTACAGTAAGAAAGCTTCAATATTTTGACAAAAGATTGAAAAGGTCATAGAACTGGTCATTTTCCCATTGATTATTCAGGTGATTTTGCACAGTTTCGGTCTGCAGATCATTTGGTCCTCCATTGACATGTAGATGGCCTACAATCAATGCTAAAATAACGACATATGTGTAACCATCTTTCCCCTTCACAGAAATGTTAACCAATTCACTTTTGTGAGATGTTCCTAACATCAACTTCCTTTGAACCTAACAGGAATTTAATCAGTTTTATTTAAATCTACCTTTAGACCCCTAAAGCAGTTTTCATGCAAGTGTCAAGGATGTACCAGAGTATACGGATACAGTCATATCCCACCATACAGCTCTGGTAACCTTGTGTGTCTCTCTCTGTTCATAAAGGAAACAGTTTCTGTTTGACTTATTCTAACCCGTAAGTGGGCACTCTTTATAACTATTTATGACTGAGAGGTAAAATATCTATTCCCCCATTCCAGCATTTTCTAAAATCTAAATTAAAATATCAAGTTCTCTGCCTCAACTCAATAACTACAGGTTGAGTCTTTTGTGGCAAGCTCTCTTTTTATAGCTCAATAATCTTTTATATCAAAGAAAACAAATTTAAAAATCAACCTACAAACTTCAGGATTTAACTATGAATGGCTTCTTTCTGCTTCCCAAGTTCATGCCGCTCTCCAAACAATCACGTAGTGATATATGGTCTGTGTTGCCAGCATTCTTTAAAACCTTCTCAACACAGGAAGAGGAAAAAGACTAAGTTATCTTTAAGGCTGACTCGAGAAGCCTGCGGTATGCTGGCTGTAGGTCTAGCTATGGCACATATATTATAGAACGTGTAACCAGGGGGTGTAATGTAGAATGCTGGCTGAGAAATTCCATCTCCCTGGCAGCCTGACATTTCACCCGCCACCACCATAATTCACTAATTCACCCTAGGGCATCCCGTGGTCACCTGGGACCTACTGCAAATAACGAGGTAGATGGATCCACAGCCTGTTATTGCAGAAAGTCTAACCTTGCGACAACCACTTAGTATATCTCGCGGTACTACTCTACGAGGTCAGAACGAGCAGACGGATCCAAGTTCGAGGTTTTAAATATGCCAAGTGTCTCAGTGGGTTCCACCATTTACTCTGGTCTAGAAAACAACTTGCCGTACTCGAAAAACCGGGCTGATGCAACAGTCACATTTTACGTCACAAGCTGGAACTTAAACGAAGAGATAGCCATTTGGGAGATAATTGGCCAATACGAGCGGACTAAATTTTCTCAAGAGTCAGACTATAAAAAGCCATATTCCTTCTTTCCTGTTATCTCAGTTGACTATAAAAATGCTTCAGCTGCTTGTCCCCAAAAGGCGCCCTCGGAACGTACTCGACTTTCCTTCAGCAACATCCTGGCCCCTCCACCCACCTCCTCGGTTTTCGTGCCAGCAGACAGACCATTTCAAGTTATTGTGGCTAAGGCAGAACAGGGGAAACAAACCTCCATCTGAAGAAAAACCTACATCTGTCATTTCACAGAACAGACACACACATGATTTTGATTTGAAGAGCTACTTAAAGTTTCCCACTTGTCTCTGATTAGAAGAATAATGTTCCCTTGAAGGGCTGCACCATTTTTGCTGATATCCCCGTGAGTATGGGAAAAAAAAAGCAACAATATCTTTAGAAAGTCAACGTTATTACTTTATTTCTTCTCCAAAACATCCCGACACCACCCCCTCTTTTGAAGGGCATCCTTAAAGTCTACTCAGCCAGAAAGTGGGTTCATACTGTAGTTGTCTAAAGCTTTTAGGTAACAAATGTTAGCTAATAATTAGAGGCTACAAACCACTGCTCACTTAAGAACCTATCCCACTGCACTAAAAACAAAAACAAAAACAAACCTTGCCTACTTGCCTTTTAATTCAGTAGGCATCACTAGAAAACAAACAAACAAAAACAAATAAAACCAAACCCAGAAGCTGAAAGCAAAGATGGAGGTCACATTCTTATGAAGCCCAGACAGGACCTCGGAGGGGGTCTAGCCCTACGCAGGAGCCAAGGAGAGAGCATGGAGATTAGCAGGCATTTACTATAACTTAGGTTTGGGGTTTATTTGTGGAATGTAGAGATTTACAATTGTTCTGCTCTAAATTTGTCTGTAGCCAATTCTTGGTTATCTGTCTGCTAACGTAGATGGACCCACAGGGTCCTCCAAGAAAACATTTGAGATATAGGGGTCCGGAACAACCTGTCCAAGAAGGCGGCATTTAAACTGAACCTAAGAGGAGAAGAATCCGGTGATGTCACGAGTTGGCAGAAGAGCATCAGCAAAAGAAGAAATAACAGGAGCCAAGATCCTGAGGGGAGACAGGGGTTAGAAAGTGGCAGGAGCGCGGGAGACAAGGACAAAGTGAGAGTGTCTGGGCTGGACAGAGAGCGACAGGAGCCAGATTCCCATTTCTTCCCACAAGGCTATAGGGCAACCAGTAAAGGCAGATACAGAGCAACAGAATGAGTAGAAACAGAAACTAACAACTCAGGACCAGGACGGACAGCCATCACAGGAGTCAGAACCAGGGAAAAAGAAAGAGGACAGAGAAGTAAGGATAAACAGGCTTCTCTATTACGAACACACAAAATGTGCACTATAAATCTGCTTTGAGTTCCTGGACCTCATTTTACATTTTTGAGTAACTATTTAGCCAGATACAAGTTAAATTCCAGAAGGTTTAATTTAAAACTCATTAGATACAGAATCATTCCACTGGGAAGAGGACGTTTTTCCTTTTTTTTTTTTTTTAAATGTGTGAGAGGAGAGATTCATGTTCTTGATAATACATGCAAAAGGAAAAAAAAAAAGAGTTCAAAGAAATCTTGGGGCAAAGGAAAACAAGCTTTCATAGGAGTTAAAAACACCACCCACCACTCTCTCCCCGCCAGAGAGAATCTCTTTATTTTACCTGCTCTGGTAATTAGGAAGACCATGTTCATCCAAACCCCACTTACCAAATCCTGAGGTTTATTACTGGGCTCGAGTTAAAGGGATTGCAGATTTCAACAAATGCAAAATATCAACCTTAATACAAACAAGAATTCCAAGAATGTCGCTAGTTTTTAATGCTGTGTGCATTAGCAAATGCTTCAATACCATGTTCTGTTTACAATCCCAGAGATATGGAGCTCTGCCACACACATGCACACTAGAGCTTCCAACTTGGGATGAGGCCATTCATCATCTCAGCTTTGTTTATGGATTTCTGTTCTTTTAGCTTCAGCCTCACCAGAGCACTGAGCTATCTAGTCTGATCTAGTTGAATCCTCTGCATGACCTAAGGAGCTCCATTCATCAATGCTATCACAAAATTCTACTTCCTCCCCTTGAGCCACAGAAGTGGTTAGTGCAGTTATGTCTTCAAAATTCCTGAACACCAGGGCTCTTTCACCCTTTGGAAAGAAACACAGCAGCTTTTGCAGGCTGCAGAGTCAACGCAAAAATCCCAGACACCTTGGGGCGGAGGTATCCTCTAGAAACAACCTCTGAAAACTGAAGCAGGTGTTTTCACTTTGTGGGTTACGGTGTCCCCGTCTGTTAAAAAGGGTGACTCCATAACACAATCTGCAGGTTCTTTTCCAACCCTGAAATTCTGGTTCTCAAGAGTTTAACCAAGTCAGTCAACACTGTGACATCCAGATGGCCCCCTCTCATCTAATGGGGATGGCGGGATTTACATTTTACAATGGGGAAGAATGACTACCCAGACCCTTGCAATTTGTGTAGAAGTGACTGGGGTTACTCTGCTAACTGGTGTGCTTTATTGAATTATATGTATAATGTATAATCAGACACAGATTCAAACTTAAGTTTCATTCTTACTGACAACACAGTTAATAAAATGCTCAAGGAGTTAGGAAAAGTGGACTTCATTTGGTGGAGTCATATAAGCATATCACACTGGGGGGATGGTAATGCTGCCCCTCATGGGCAGGGAAACAGGTTTCATCAAAGGATGGCAGGTGTCATCCTCAGAGACCCCACCTTCTACAATGCTGTCCCTGCAAAACTGTACAGACACAATGCCGTTCTAGTCACCGCTGCCTGGCATGTTCTTTGATATCACTGCAGAACGCTTCCTCAAAAACCAACTAATACCACTTATGCCTAGTACCAAGTAATACCACTTAAGCTACATACAATAGTATTACAAATAAAGGTTAAAAACCTCTTAGTATTTACTGTAATTTTCAAGCTCTGGTGTCTCCAGGGACCAAGTTCAGACTCCCACTAAGTTCAGTAACACCTGCTTGTTATTTGTTTATTCCTAAGCCTCAAGAAAGGACTTACATGTGAATTTAGAATTTTAAATTCTAAATTTTAAAATACCTGCAAAGCCAAAACCTCAATAACACATATCTAACACAAAACTGCACTCCAGCCTTCTGACATCACAGACAGTCTGAATTCTGGAAGCGCTTTAATGTCTGGTCTAAAGATGGCCTCCAAAAAAGGAACGTTCCTCCAAAGAAAGGGGCATGCTGCATAAGAAAGATTGCTAGAGCCATTTGCAAATTTGGGGCCGGCATCTAACAACTTGTGTCATTTATCAGCCTATATTGTGTTATAATTATTTTTTATTTTCCTTCTACTTTGTTTTGAATATGGTAGGAAAGAGGCTATGGTGTTCTCATCTTTGTACCTCCTGTATTTCATAGCACAGTATTTTACAAATAAGAACTCAATGAAAAATTCACACCAATCTCCCAAAAATTCCAAATGGGAAAGAACCCAGCACGTACCTATACCTCTTTTAACACTCCTCATTGTTGTTGTTGTTGTTGTTCTTGTTGTTTTCCTGACACATGATAACTTAAGCATATACTGGAGTAGTTTTCTAACGATGTTGCAGAAAGTGCTAAGGTTCTACAGAGGTGCTAGAAAGTATCTACCAAATAATCTAACTCAACCACCTTATTCTACGGACAGTGAGCTACAGACATTGTGTGTGCTTAGGACATCATGGCCATGTAGTCACAGAAATGGGACCAGAACACAGGTGTCCCAAACCTTGGTGTGGTGCTCTTGCCCACACAAGCCCTTAGGATGGAAGGACCAAGAGCTGTCCCTCAAATCTCACCGGAGTCTTGTCTCAAAGCCCTTTTAAATTCTTCTTCCAGAAGCATGTTTTTCATAAGTGGTCATAATAGAGTTTACTAACAGAGGCCTAATTCAGATGGGAGGGTTTAGCTCACTGCAGATCAGGGAGACTCATGAACTTTTCAAGGGAGCTAAATACATAAGTTGAATCACACCAGGGCTTCTTGTTCTTCTAACAGAGAGACAGATGGGTTTTCCAGGCTACAGACATCAGAGGAAGAGTAGGTGTATAGGTTCAAGAACAACACAATGAAAAAGGAAATGAACAGCATTTGTTGGATAGCATAGACTGGACCGTTTCCATCACCGAGAAAGCTCTGTGGCACACTGCCAGTCTATCACATGTCCCCTTGAATTCCAGTGAGGATGGAAGGGAAGGCTAGAAGCTCAAAAGTGGTTGTTTGCTCATTCAGTGAAGATTTATTGTAGATCTACCATGGGCATGTCCTGTTCCAAGCACTTGGTAAATATCAGTCAACAAAACAGACAAAATTCTCTGCCCTCCTGGCACTTCACTTCTGTTATCTGCAGTCTCTGTGAGAATCTGGGCAGAAGGAGAATTATTTTAGGGCCCAGGAGTCAATCAGCAGGACATGGTCAGAGAAAGAACTTTTCTCCCAGTTCTGCAGGCTACTACCACCAATCTGGCCCTTTCAAGGAGTGGGAAGAGGCATCAGGCAGGACAAAGAGCTGGAGTTCTGGGGAAGGGCCTTCCACAGGGCAGGGGAACGGTTCTCTCCTGGGGTTCCATCTGTAGTGACCCTGGAAGGATCTAGACAGGAAGACCTGGGCAGATGCCATGTGGTGACTGCAGGTCACCAGTACTAGGTGAGGAACAAAGCACCCTTGGGGATCCTCAGACACACTCGCAGGGAGAGTAGGGGCAGAAGGGATAAAGGTTCTGTGTAAGAAGGTAAGGGTTTGGGGCTAGCATATGCTGGGTTTTTCATTATCACTCTGTTACCTATACCCATGAGCTGGTGAAGCCTACAAGGACATCTGGGTTACAGTTACGACACTACAGTCCACATGTGCATTCTTCCGTCACTACATAGCCACACTGTTTCATGTTAGATACTGCTACGGAGCCTTAACATTCGTAGGAGCTATGTAAGTCTATTAAGTTGACAGAGGATAAACTACATAGCCACTCCTCTCTTTGTTTAGATGACATTTCTGTTTTAACTATCACAGATAAAGCTGCAAGGAATGTTATCCAGTATACAGTCTTACCTTTCTTAGTAATTACTTGCTCATGCATTAAACTAATATTTACTGATTGTTTAGTATGCACCAGGCAATGTGCTAGGTGATAACAGTGAACAAGTGAGACACTGATGAGTCAGTTATGCCTGCCTCATCGTGAGGAGGACAGATGGGCCCAGGCTCTAAAACCAAGGGCCTCAAACAAGACCTCCAGAGGGTGTGAATCCTAGTTTAATTATCATTAGTGTTAGGACCTTGGGCAATTTATTGAACACTTCTCTGTCCCCCATTTCTTCACCTATGAAATGGCAATAAAACCATACCCAGCTTGGCTGGGTTGTTGACTTGAATGAGGTCATATATTCAAAGCACTGAGAATTCAGCACAGAGTAAGTACTTGGGGGATGTGAGCCCCAGCAAATCAGTATCAACTTCATGAACAGGAATCATACAAATGGGGAAACCAAACTAGTACTGTAACAAGGAAGCGACGTGCATATCCTTATAAAGAGTGCACTGAACTGTGCATTATTTCACTTGCTGCTGAACTGCCGAGTATGTCAATTGATGAATCATCCAGAAAGAGCAAATGATTCACATCAACAGAATCTGTCATTACCGTGTCAATTTCACATCTACCTTGTCAAAATTGGATCTTACTTTCAAATATTTCTACCAGTTTAATAGCTACAAAATGTTAACTTCATTGCTTTAATATTACACCTGTGATCAGATTATACCATCACACTAATTTTGCAAGTCTTTACTTAGTCAGGATTTTTGACATTTCCCCTACATATATGCTTACTGTTTTTATTTCCTCTTGTCTGACCTATTCACGTTTATATATTCTCCATAACCCTTAGAGTCTTGATGCTTTTTAATTACTTTCACAATGCTTTATGGACAAGAGATTTCAAGATCTTGTTTGTCCTTTGATGAAATAATCATTGTGAATATATTTCCCATTCCTTTTCGTTTAGTTTGGTTTGGACACACGCATTTTCTTGTTTTCATATAATTAACTTTGTACGCTCTTTTCTCAATAATATATTCCCCGGTTTCATCCGTTTAAAACCTACTATACCTCCAAGTATCTGATAAATGACCTATTTCATGCTAACTTTCTAGATTATTTTCATCTCTCTTCTGCTAAATTGTGTAACTCATCCCATCTGGAGTCTCTACCCAGGGGATAAATACGGATTGTAACTAATTTCGTTTCATACTGCAATCTAAATACCTTAGTATTTGTTATCACATAAAACTTGCTTTCCCACTTTTTGAAGATAAGCAGCTATTGTGATAGAAAGTTTCAAAATCAGGAAAACACAAAGTGGTGGGGGAGAAAAAATGAAACACAATGTGGCGGTTTCGGGCGGAACTGGGCTGGGAGCGTGGGGAAGAATGCAGGGTAGACAGGAGGCGAGGCACAGGACTAACACACGAGCCGAGAAACATTCCCTGGGAGACATGAAAGAAGAAAAATACTGGGTAATAAAATGAAATGGGGTCTGTAAAATCCAGGCAGATGCCAAAAGGGATAAATTCTGGGTAGACAATGTTTGGGAACCACTACTATAAACACCCGTCAGCATGGGCCATCGACAGCTTCCTTTTATCCCCACCCTCCATGGATCATTACTTTCCCATGACTCCCACCTCACTGCACGGCCGTGGCGAGGATATGCCACCACGAGGCCGCTCTCTCTATCCTTGCCTTGTTCCTTGTAAAGGGCAGGGAACTCTTTCAGCCTTCTCCTCCTGAGGAGTAAGCAGTTCCCGGCAAGTAGTAAGGCAGGGAATGTTGAGCGGCAGCACCAAGAGTCAACACCACCACAATGAAGGAATTATTCATTTGCAAGAGAGTGGGGTAGGCTGTGTAGCTGCTGAAGGGACAGACACTGGAGAAGCTCAGCCTTGGATCTTTTTAGATTCCTGAATGGAAAACCCTCTGGTGGAACAACAGGCTCCCAAGGCCTTCTTTATATAGGAAAGAGCCCAGACAGGAGTGTGGCCTGGAAGCCTCCAGGTGACGCAAAAATGCCCAAGGAAAACCAGTTTAGAGGCCTCTCCAGGCTGGTGGGGAAGCTCTCCCCAACACTGATGGTTTCAAAGTCTTACGCATAGGTCGCAGGGGGTACACACAGGTGCAGACAGAGATTGCCTACACTCACGGTCAAAATGGGCTGAATAACCCCTGGCCATCGCTGCCATGATTGCACAGCAGTTGTTACTTCAGCTACTAAGAAAACGACTGCTTTTTCACTCTTTGCCTCTTAGACTTACAGGCCTAATTTGCAGGTACTGAAGCTAGAGACAGAAGAATGGGTTTTTACATATATGAAATACTAAAAATTTGTTTAAAAAAAAAAAGATTTACTTATTTATTTCAAAGGGGGGGGGGTGGACGGGAGGCCGCAAGTGCGGGGAGGGGCAGAGGGAGAGAATCTCGAAGCAGACCCCCCCGCCCCCGACAAGCGCAGAGCCGGATGCCGGGCTCCATCTCACGACCTGTGAGATCCTGATCTGAGCAGAAACCAAGAGTTGGACACTTAACTGACTGAGCCACCCAGGAGCCCCAATACTGAAAGTTTCTAAGACCACATCCCAAGTTTCAATGTTACAACCTGTTAGATTAAAAACAAATTTAATCCACGTTTCTTATCTTACACAGCATCCCATTTTTTCATCTTGTACCTGCGTGCAGAGAAGGATGAAATGTTTAACGGGAACCAGAGGGTGACCTACGGACATTACCGTTTACGTGGATGGTAGGAAAAAAGTTCTTGGGTAGCTTCTCCTGGATCATTCCTTCTGAGATACAGACTCCTCTGAGCTAAAAGCTGAACACATCAATATCCTGCCCATTTATTTCAGAGATGCTGGGTATCCCCTGCAGAAGACATCAAAACCCAGCAATGGCAGAAGGACTCTTCTTAATCTAGTCCTTGCTACCTGTCTAGCCTGTTTTCCCACTACTGCTGTCATGTCCTCTTCAGTTCCATTTATACCCAACCTTTGGTCGGTTCTAAGTGTG
Source organism: Lontra canadensis (assembly GCF_010015895.1). Classification (NCBI taxonomy): domain Eukaryota; kingdom Metazoa; phylum Chordata; class Mammalia; order Carnivora; family Mustelidae; genus Lontra; species Lontra canadensis. The sequence goes on from NW_022631072.1 coordinate 4,847,088, forward strand.
CCATGCTCTGTCTCACATGTATGGTTCTATACAGTCTCTTCTCTCCTTTCCAACTTACCACCCCAACCCTACTACCTCAACCCAAGCCTCTGACTCAGTTTTACCTCATCCCTAGGCCTTCCCTGATGTGACGGAAGAGCTGATGGATGCCACTCCCTGCCACGGACGAGCAGTACACCTATGTGCAGGGCAGCTTGGCACAGACAGCAACGAACTGGAACTTTCTGGGTGCCTGTCTGATTTCTCCAAAAGGCCATGAGCTCCCAGAGGGAGGAAATCTTGTTTAGGACCTTGCCTCTTTCAGCAGCCCATCCTTAAGAGTTTAGCAAAATACTAGTCACATGGTGGGTACCTGATATTTTTTGAAGGAATAACTGAGCAAATGGAACTTTTTACAGAACATTTTTTGATTATGAAGCCAAATGAATGCCAAGTTCTAGATTTTTTTTAATAGTTCAGTTTCCAACTTTTTAACTTTGTCTTAGCTAACCCTAAAGTGACCATGAATATTATATTAGTCATTTGCTTTTATTGTCTTTCCAAATCATTTGACTTGATTTTCATGGAAAAAAATCCCTATTTGCACTAATTTTTTTTTACTAGTTTGCATAATATTTCATTCAATGATGTAATTTCTGGTCAGAAACAAAAAAACTGACCCTTTGTAGCCACTGAGCTCAGACCTGGGGGAGGGTGGGATATAGTATATATGGGGTGAACCGTCAGGAAGAGCCAGTATGTGGTGGGCATCAGTCAGTATATTTTTAAAAAGGAGTGGAAGGAGTTGGTTAATTTGAAAAGTTAGTTAGACAGATGTAGTTTTAGAGAGCTTCCACCACAGACTGCTTAAAATCACACAGCAGAACTTTCCAGAGTCGAATGCTAAAGCTATTCAAAGCCATGTGATTCATTACCAACTGATGAGATGAGCCAAGATGTCTCCGTCCGTTTAACTTAAATAACTTGATATGTCAAGTTCAGGTTATTAAAATATGCCTATTCATTCCTCAGGGCTCCATATATACTTCCTGGATCTGGAACATTCCATTAAATCAAGACAATATGTATCAAAACTGACTTCCTGAAGATAATTCTTTCTAATCCCCAGTATTGGCCCATGGGTATGTTTCTAATTAATTCTCTTGAGATGTAGCTCAGCCTCAGATGAAGTTAACTTTTGAAACATCTTAGTGTACACGCTGATACTCAGTTACCACAATAAAACAATTGGAGGTCTAGATTTTGTACAGGATAAGAATCAGAGACATGGAAGAAAAGTAAATTAAAACTACCATCATTAATCAGGACTAGAAAAATTTCCAAATCCTTCTGGCAACTTTCCTAAATAAACCAAGTATCATCAGGGAAACTACTTGGGTATACGAAGAAGAATTTCAGAAACTTTTCCCTAATATGCCTCCTGTTTCCCCTCTCTCCTTTTATGGCCTGTCAGACACTGAACTTAAGGCAACTATATAAGGATGTTTTAATTCAGACTCAAAATGCACCATGCAATCATTTTTACTGATATGAAATGAAACACTATAAGTCTTACAAACTAAAAAATTTACCAAAGTGATTTCAACATGAAGTTATATAGTATGTAAGTATAGTTATAGTAAATACAGTATCCAACAATCTAATCCAAACAATAAGAAAAAGCCCACATTATTCTTAGATGTGTATCCACTTTTAGAGTTACTCTGTTCTGGTAAAGGTAATTTCCACAACTAACCTGGTAACTTGAAAAAGCTAATGGGGAAAGAGGGAAACATTTCATAACTTTTATACCTATTAATAGGTTCAGCACCATTGGAGCCTGAAACCTATCAAATGCCAAAGATGTATTTTCACAAACAAGTTATTTGGAGCAAAACGTTTTTACCCTTAATATTCTACTAAACCTGGAACTGATGTATTTAAGCAACTTCACCATGACTTAAGCACTTTCCACGGGATTCACTTTTTCTGGTCCGTAACTTTTACCAGGAAATAAATCCAGATAATAATAATAATAATAATAATAATAACCATAGTAATAACAATAATGCTTCCTGGATATAATAAAATCACCTTCACTACAGAGATTTTTTTCTGCACAAGCTGAAAGTCTAATATATCAGAAGCTCTCTCTTCTGGGAGCCAAGGGACCCAAGTCCCAGCCCTGGCTCATCCTCACACAGCTTCAGTAACCTTTGGCAATTCAATCTGGCTCCCTGGAACCTGGTTCTCTAGTTAGTAAAACAACAGACCTAACTGAAATACACATTTCCTTCTTGGTGCTAAACTTTTATGAATCCTATGATGTACAAAATGTTAGAGACGACTGCTTCTGAGCCACAAACACTGGAGCCAATTTCTTCTCCGTTCCATAACCTGCATATTGTGACCAAGTCCCACTGTTCCTCCCTCTTCATCTTCAGGAACCCTCCTGTTTTGTTTTGTTTTGTTTTTTTCCTCTGCATTCCCTGATGCATTTGTCCGAGTTCAGGCTATTGGATATTGCGTGAACTATGGCAAAGCCCTCTTGATTTTTCTTACCTCTCTCCATACTGTGTCTAAAATGTACTTCCTGACATAGATACTCAGTTAGCTCATGACCCTACATTGTTTTTCTGTGGCTCTCTCTTGCCTAAAAGAAAAAAAAAAAAAATGTGTCTTCTCAATGAAATTGAGGTAAAAGTCCCAGGGGGATAAGTGCCTCATGGGGTTTGTGGTAAGAATGAGCAGCTCTACTCATGGTAATAGTGCATCAAACACCAAGTGCTGTGGTCTTATCTCCACGGGGTCCTGCTTTGGGCATTTTTGACCACAAAACCCAACTACGTGTGATTTTCTGGAACACACCACTCTCTCTTTTCCGTTCATCCAATGCACCTGGCTAGATTCTGGAAGAATTCACACCTTCCTTTCTTCTTCAGTACTTGGGCCCACCACCATTCCATGTCCTCTCTTTCCATGAAGCCTCCCTTGATCGCCCCCTGCAGACCTAGGAGCTCTGCCTGTGCACCTAGAGTGCCCAAGTAGATGCCCAATAAATGCAGTGGTTTGAATGAAGCCCAGTGGAGCCAGCTTGCCAGCCCTCTCTCTGATGGAAGGCCAGGAGACCCGAAGTTAAACTCTGTCTGGGTTTATGCAGGGACCAGTTAAGAATTTTTCCCAGTACAGCCTTTTCTGTTTCTTTTTATTCCAAATGACACCAAAATAAGTAGAGTAATAATGCTTGAAGTGAAGGGATAGTTTCTGCCAGCATTCCATATTTTAGCTTCCCTCTAACGCTTTTTCCACGACTTAGATAGCAGCAATCCTGGAAAGAGTGAACACTTCTGCTACCTTGGTCGCAAGCCTCAGATTGTGTTAGAACTTTTAATGCTATATCCAGAATATTTCTAAACCGTATTTTGTATTCTTTCCATAATTTTTAACATACTGAATATTTCCAGTGTTAAGCAATAATTCAAAGTCTCTTAAAGCTTCCTATTTCTTAGGTCTAAAATGAACACTCCCTCTCTTTACCAGAGCCCTTTGCCTTTGCTTCTCAGACACATCTGTGCCACGTCTGTGAGTCACGGGTCTGAGGACAAGAGTCCTTGTCTGTATCTGGCAAGTCTCCTCTGAACGCCTCCTACAAAATCCAATTAATTGCTCACTTAATTGTTCTCCCTATAGAAAAGCTTCTGCTACCACTGAAAGGGAAATGCTATACATGTGGATAAACTCACAGCTTGTTCCTAATCTTCATGAGTGATTTATGATGAGATATCTTCCAGCTTCTAACAAGCTGATCAACAGCCATGCAGAGGAAAGACAGTGACTCTTATTTGTCAACATGTATAACCAATATGGTCCAGATGAGGAAAGCTTGCACTTTGACTTGAGGACAAGAACAAAATTTCTGCTTTTACCATTTGCATAAAACTGCAAGACTTCTTACAATTAAAATGGAAAATTCTAGTTTTCATGAACCAACACCCCATAGAAAATAAACCAAAAAAACAGAGATTGATGGAATTTTCCAATTCATAGATATATAATCATGACATCCAATCAGAATTCCTGAAGCCAACAAGAAAAATAATGTTTAAGGACTCATTTTGATTTTAAGATGTTGTGTGACCACTATCTTTATATGCTCTTGTGTATAAATCTACTGACGCACATATGAATCAGTACAAATCTCCTGAATCAACATTCAGGACTGATAAACCCTACCCTTTATTCTGGCACCTTAAATTCATCCCCCCACAAAAGGTAGAGAGGAACAATACAACTGCCTCCTTCCACATTTGCTCTTCTGAGCCTCATAAAACAAATTATCTGTGGCTGTCACTCTATTCTTAAATTCTTAAGTATCAATAAGTTCTTCCACACAGGTTCCTCAGATTGCAGATGGAACCATCAAGGAGTGCCAGCAAACCTGCGCACTGTTACTTCATTTCCATTTGAAAAGAAGCAATTCAAAAGCCAAGGGAGATACAGAACAAAGAGCTGAAGAAGCATGGTCCTGAAGGAGAGAAGAGATTATTAAGTAAGGAACCAAACCATCCGAAATTTCTAAGACTTCTCAGTAAAAGTTATCAGACATCAATGTTTAGTCTAAGATCCAAGTTCTTCAATATGCCCAATATAAACCTGTTGAAAAGTCTCCACTTCATTAATAAGTTAAAATATATTAACACTTTTCAGCTAATACATCTAGTCTTAAGTGATGGAAATAACCTATCTTAAAATGCTTATATGCCAATTTTGACATTATCTAACCATCCACATGAAAATGTTTGCACAAGGCAAGGACAATGAAGTTTCAGTAAGGAAATGGCTATCCGTCCTCTATGTAAGGGAAAGGTGCTAACAACTGTTGGACTTCTACTCTTTTTTTTTTTTTTTAAGATTTTATTTATTTATTTGACATAGAGAGAGATCACAAGTAGGCAGAGTGGCAGGCAGAGGAAGAGGGAGAAGCAGGCTCTCTGCTGAGCAGAGAGCCCAATGTGGGGCTCAATCCATCATGACATGAGCCAAAGGCAGAGGCTTAACACACTGAGCCACCCAGGCACCCCATGGATTTCTACTCTTCTTAGCATACTATAGTCATTGTCTCATTTACTCTTTATAGTAATTCTGTGAATGGCAGTTTCCTGTCAAACCACAGAAGAGATAACTGAGATTCTAAGACGATTAATATTCTTCTCAAGGCACACCATTAATAAATGGCCATCAATATTTACAGTCTACCATGATATCTCCAAAGTGTGCAAATTGTCCTAAAAGATTCTGGAGTGGTCAGGTGATGGAAAGGCCCAGTCATGGTTGTTATGACTAGTGGCTGCTGTAAACACCCATGGAAGCAGCAGCCACAGGGCAGGGACTCTAGTCTCCCCTCCTAATGAAGAGTACTAACCTCTCATGGCACCTACTGGGCCTAGACGTGGACTCAGAATCCTTCTCAACACAATGCACACTCTACTTTCCATCCCTAAGTACTGCAATGATCAATAATGATAGGGCAGCGGGGCACCTGGGTGGCTCAGTGGGTTAAGCATCTGCCTTTGGCTCAGGTCATGATCCCAGGGTCCTGGGATCAAGCCGAATCAGGCTACCAGCTCAGCGGGGTGTCTGCTTCTCTGAACTTCCCCCATCCCGTGCTCTCTCTCTCACTCCCTCCCAAATAAATAAAGTCTTAAAAAAATAATAATAATGAGGCAGAAATAGTAGTTGCTACTAACTGCAAAGGCCCAAAATCTAGTTACCAGGGTCCTTGTCTCTAATAATGCAGTTATTCCCAACAGAGCTGAAAAAGCCTATTTCTATTAGAGGTCAACACACTGCACTGAATTCCCATACTTAAAAATTTCGTATACGAATCATTATTAAAAGAACAAATGAAGATGTGGTGTGTCATCTGTAAAAGCTTAGAAGCAAGCTAGAGGAAACCAAACTTATACAGGCATCGAAACTCTGGGGAGGGCCACCCAAGGACGCTGACACAATCAGTCAAAATATCCCCTTGGAAGCAGCACTGCCCTAACCACATGAATGACTGGCTCCAAGGAATTCCAAGGCACTTGGATCCCATTAGCTTGGCTATTCATCTACCAACAATTAAAAGGGGCAGGTCTCTTCAAGACCCTAATAAATTTTCTCCATGTGGCTATAGAAATGGAAATTGTCCACAACAGTTATTTTTACAGTTGGAGTGAATCTTTAATTCTCTGGGTTAAGTACTTGGACTTGCCAGGCCTCACTTTTCTCATCGGTGAATGGGAATAATAAATACCCCTATTGTTCTCAGGAAGAAGAGAAAGACTGTGTGAACCATGCCTACAACTGCGTTGGGGGCCCAGAGGGTGCTCAGTAAACATTAGTTCTCCTTTCCCTGCCCCTCCAGGCCAGATCTTTCCCCGGAGTTCTAACTTCAGGAATTATGCTTCTCTAGAAAGTCACTCAATTATCACACAAGCAGTTAAAGCAGCCCCATAGGTCCTATCCATAGGTCCCAGGGCAGAGTCAGCATGTGGCTTCAGCAGGGACCCTCCACAGAGAAGCACAAACACTGGAGTTTCTGTCCTTCTGTTACTGAAACACGAGTCAAATCATCAGACAGAAAGATGAACGACAGAAGAGAGGAGGAGCAGAATTCTTCCTCTGGCAATGGAACCAGTGATGTTGTCTTTAACCCACTGAGCCACCCAGGCGCCCCACGTGATGTTGTCTTTAAAAGGTAGATGGGCTGGGGCAGGGAGGTGACCGCCATGGTGGCTTTTTGATGACTCAGACTCCACTGCTTGGTTAAGGGGCTGCTGAACGGGCTGAGCCCTGATTTGACAACAAGCACGAGGTTCAGAGGAACTACTACCATTCCTCTTGCTGCGGCTCAGAAGGACCCTATCTTTTGGCTATTTGTGACAGGAAGCCCTTCAGTCGCGGGGGCGGGGCGTATAGCGGTAGCAGGCTCCTCCTCTCTGTGAAGAACAGCAGACAATCGGGGCTCAGTCAAGGCCAAGGGGAGGGAGCCAAGGTAAAGGCGGCTGTTGCTGTATGGCCGCAGCTTTGTTCCCTCACTCAGAGAGGCACACTCAGGGCAGGCCGGGATTCGGCAGACCCAAACCCCACATTCCCATCTCATTGCCTTCTGTCTGGTCATGAGACAAAGAAGCACAAGGGACATTTCATCTTACCTTAACTGAGTTTTCCAAAGAAATGTGTTTCCTGCCTCATTACATGATGTGCTAGACTAAGCCTGTGTCAACAGTTTCAAGAAAATAAAAGGATGAACTCTGGGTTTCTACCATTTTGAAGACGGGTAAGACTTTTGTCTTCACAGCTACTCTGCATTTAGGTACAGTACTGTCCAGATGAAGGAACAGGGTTACAGAGGAGGGGTAGCAGGGGGAAAAGGGGTGGGGGAAGGAGAGGTAGAGAGGGGAGAAGAGAGACAGAACGGAAGACTCATTGATTTGTATCATTTAGAAGTTATTACACTAAGGGACTTTCGCTTATATTTTAAGTTCTAGGAAGTCAAAATGTTCTGGGTAATACATGTGAATCACTGGAAAGAAATCTTCCATTTTCTGGCTAAAAGGTGACTCCTGTGATAACCACAAAGTCAATGAATCATAGGTCCTTTATTACTCGACTTCCTTTCAATGAGCTAAGAAAGTTACTCAGGACCCCCTCTAGAAATTAGCCAAGGAAAAGTGAGTCTCCCAGACTTGTGTTCATATGGGACATCCTCTTTCAATTTCTCCTTTGGGTTCATTCCAGAAAATGGCATATAACTGTGGCACCCAGGCTTTACCAATCCCTGCATAAGGTGCTGTGGGCAGCAAGTTGCCTTCGGGGGCAGGGACGGGAGGGCCTGTGTGCCAAAGCCCTGGGCTATTTCTTCAGCATGACTGCCTGTATTTTTAATTCTAAATCCCTGTATATCTGGGTTTGGTCTTCCACAGGTCAGTCTCTATCTGAAGTTTTCAGTGTTATCTACTCACTGTATGGTTGAGCAAAATTTATGTAATGACTGGGGAATATTCTGTTTTGCATATATATTCTTTTTTGAGTATTGACATCCTCGTTTCGCCCAGTGACTATCATTTTGTTTGGATGGGAATGGGGTTGGTAGGAAAGGCTAGAGCAGAATCCAGCTCTAATACTCCCACCTAAATCACCACACAGCAGCGTCCTCCAATAGCAGGCCACTTCAAGAAATCTCCAGATAGAACCTTAAACCTCAAAATCCTGTTTGGCAATATAATGAGAGTCATAAGTCTGAGTCTGAATGAGCACTTGGCCATTAGCGGTAGTCCCCTTCTGTCTCTGGGCCTCAGTGTTCAGATTTATAAAATGAAAAATGTGAATTAGGTGCTCTCAGCTCAAAGGATCTCCCACTCATAGGACTCTTTGGTACAACTGTATGCCACTGGCTCTCGACTTTTCCGGAACACCAATGACCATAGAGAAGCCATTTCTGGAACACCATTTTCCCTCCTTCACTGCTTACTGTCCTCACGGCAATTCATTCCCATATATGCATTAACCACATTTTAATGCTTTCTGCCTTAACAGCTTCTTAAGAACCAAGACAATAGCCAGTGTCTGGAATCCAAACACCTTTGATGTGTGACTTATAAATTTTTCAACATCTATAATTTTAAGATTAAATTATATATTAAATTTCAAAGGCCAAGTACTTCAGAAGGGGTGGGGTGGGGGGAGGGATTCCATGTGATTTCCATGCACGCCTTGAGTCCAAATAAAAAACCACTCTTTAGTCACCAATGGAGTGACTATCAACTGTGTAAAATGTGTCATATATGGAACTGTGAAATGCTTAAATTCTTTATGAAAACCCCATATAGCAAGTTACACTGAATCAAAGTTCTTTGGATGCTCCCAAAATTTATTAAAGCTATATAGAGAAGATAATTTGTATCAGACTGAACACTGCAGCTAAACGACATAGAAACATCGACTTACTAGGCAATGCGATCAATTTATGTTTTTCAAGTTTAATGTACACAAGAAATTAGACATAAACTGGTTACATTTGTTGATGTCAATCTCCTATCTTACAGTGTGTCAAAATGTGCTCGGTGTTACGATTAATGAATTGTTTTCTGATGTCATCAAATATGTGCTGCACGGCCATCAAGCAATTAATAACAACAGTGAACATGCGGACACCGCTGTGGTCAGAAGGCATTCTGAGAAACCACGCTTCACCGAACCCTTGAAACAACTTTCTGAGGTGGGAATCAACTTCCATTCCACAAACGGGGAAGGACTTCCACACACACACACACACACACACACACACACACACACACACACGACTGAGCTTCCCCCAAGAGTCAGTGAACAACTTGAATCAGATGTGATGGATGAAAGTAGGATGTGGGTCTGTCCATGCCCAGCAGAAAGAAGACAGACACATCAAAGGCACTCTTTCTTCTGAGGCTTCGCGCCCATGCTGGCACAGAGGGAGCTATGAGACACCACCACGCACAGGGCAGGGCGCGGCTCTGTGGAAAGCCTCGCTGTGCTTACTCACTGGCCTGGTAACCTTAGGCAAGCTACTTACCTTGTCTGTACCTTATTCTCCTCACCCAGAAAGTGAGAACAATCAGGGCTGTTGTAAGGTGAAGACAGAATGCATATAAAATGTCTAGCGCTGTGCTGTACATACAGAAGGCATTCCCTAAGTGGTAAATTAAAATTTCTGATAAACTCCAATATATTTACATGGTCTTCATCAACAAAATCCAGGCTTTATCCTGGAATATCCCTCAGAGTTTGTTGTGTAGTATTAAGGAGGGGGTCACTGCTGATCAAAGGAAGAATCTGATACCTTGATTTGATGAACAAAATTTTATCAAAATTTTATAAAAAACAAATCTCCCTATCAGCTGTACATAAGGAAGAAAAAACACACTGGCAACCCTAACCACATAAAAAAGTCACAAGTTTCTTCATGGCTTATAAAGAAAAACACACGACCGTTAGTAAAGTGAAAACACCAACAACACCAGGAGAAAAGAAAAACAGCAAAGGAGAAAAATGTTTGGACACCTGGGTTCTCGACCAGGAGTGATTTTTGCCCGCAGGGACATTTGGTAAGGAGTGGAGACATTTTTGGTTGCCACGTTTTTAGGGAGGGGGAGAGGGGAGACATCCTACATCCTACAATGCACAAGGCAGCTCCTTAGAACAGAGAACTGGGCCGCCCACATGGGAATAACACTGAGGTTGAGAAACCTACTGCAGACACAGGAGAAGACTCCGAGTTCAAAATGCTTAATACTGGATCAGAAAGGGTACGGTCAAACAGACAATCTCTGCCTTGGGAGATGAAAATCGGGGTTCTAAACCCAAATGTATATTCTCTGGACTGGGAATGTATACAAGTTCGACTATATTAAAGACTATATTAAAGACATTAAACTTAAGCAAGAACTTCCCCTCTGATGCAGCCATTTCATTTCTAAGGTTTGATGAATCCTTAAAATAATCACATATGTATACTAAGAATTCATTATTCACTACAGCTGAGATGACAATGGCAAAGGTTGAAAAGGCAAATACGGAACACCCTAGTCAAGTTTACTGCGTTACAGTATATGCCAGGATAAAATAGTATGCAGCCTTAAAAAAAAAAAAAAAAAAAAGCAGATTCGTTTGTGTGGATATTAACTGTTAAGCAAACAAACTAGACGGACTTTCACTCCCAGGTAGGTCCTGCTGTGTTTTTCAAATCTTGTGCCCTATGTCACACAATCCAAGAAGTGCGTTACTTTTTTTTTTTAAAAAGAACATGCCAGGGGTGCCTGGGTGGCTCAGTGGGTTAAAGCCTCTGCCTTCAGCTCAGGTCATGATCCCAGGATCCTGGGATCAAGCCCCGTGTCGGGCTTTCTGCTCAGCAGGGAGCCTGCTTCCTCCTCTCTCTCTGCCTGCTTCTCTGCCTACTTGTGATCTATCAAATAAATAAAATCTTTTTTAAAAATAAATAAATAAAAGAGGATGCCATGCAAATCAACTGTTTCAAAAATCTGCATTCGGGTCCTTAACTGTAATTTTAGTGTCAGTCAAGGCACAGTCAGGACAAAGAGGCACATTAAAATGTGGCCAAACTGAAGACAGTCTAATAGACTCTTTTTTTAAAAGATTTTATTTATTTATTTGAGAAAGAGAGAAGGGAGAGAGAAAGAGAAGGAAAGAACAGAGGGAGAGTGAGAGGGAGAAGCAGACTCCCAGCTGAGCAGAGAGCCCGATGCGGGGCTCCATCCCAGGACCCTCAAATCATGATGAAAACCACACTGAGAACAGTACCCCTGGAACTGCAGAAGAAACTGGCAAAGAGGGCTCCTCTTGACAGAGGCTGTGGCCTCAGGCAGAAAATCACTAAGACCCCAGAGAGACTGCAGGCAGCAGCTGGGAATAAATACCCTGACCTCTCTCTCCTTCCGCCCTCCAGTCTCCTACGGTGCCTCCAAGGACAGAGAGCTGGGGTGGAAATTCAGGCAGAAGCATTATTCAACTCTGTCCTTTGGCTGCTGAAGAATGCTCACTCATCCGCCTTTTCTTTAGGTCCACACAAAGAAAAAAATCAAGGAGCTGTTAATCCAAGTAAATTAAGATAACCAGAAGAATTGGCAAGAGATCAATGAAGCCAAACACCCATCAGATGGAAAAAGCTACCTCTTCAATTACTATAAAAACTGTGCTCCTTCAGTTTAAAATGAGCTTTTGACTTTATTCCCCCCAATAAGGTGATTTAAATCCTTGCAGCTCAGATTTTTAATCCTAAACCACACATCTGTTACAGTTTGTAGAAGAGACCCAGCATACTCTAAGGCATGTAGGCCTTCACTGCAGTTTTCTGAAAAATTTTTTTAAAAAAGAAAGGAAGGGAAAAAAAGAAAAAGGAAGAAAAAAAAATCAACCTTCTACAACCTGACTGATCCAACCCAAATCCACATCCTCCCATTCCGTACTATAAGAGCTGTGTGTCCTTCAGGCAGGCCACCATGAAGTCCTTCTGTTTCTGGCCAAACACTTCTGAGCATTTTGATTTAAATAACTAATCAAGGGAAGAAAAAAAAAAAAAAACCCGGAGTCATTTGTAAGCTTGTCACATGTCTCAGGCTTCCCATTTTCTGTTTAAACCTGTCAAGGGCAATGACATACCACCACACAATAGGTCACTAGACTCACATAAAATCATGCTTTGATTTAAACTGGAAAACAGAGCCAGACAACTAAAAAAGGGAACACACTGCATATACTAGGAAATAACAGTAAATATGTTCAGAATAAAACATACTGAAGAAAGCCCAATCCCACTTCTATTGTATTTTTTAAAATCAGAAAAATGGGCTTTATATGAGATTGGATAGTATCATTTTAGGGCTACAAGGGATCGTGAACATCAACTGCCTAAACTCATCCTTTTGCAGATGAAAAATTAAAACTTCCGAATGAGTCTTGTTCAAGGGCCAGGACTGGGACCAGAACTCAGGTCTCCCAAAAGACTTGCATTCAATACTGGCTATTGATTAAGTACGTAGCATAGTGGAAATCTCAGTTGTTGTTGTTGTTTTTTAACATTTTATCTATTTGACAGAGAGAGACACAGCTGGAGATACAACATAAGCAGGGGGAGTGGGAAAGGGAGCCACGCCAAACAGGGAGACCGATGCAGGGCTCGATCCCAGGACCCTGAGATCATGACCTGAGCCAAAGGCAGATGACCAAAGACTGAGTTACCCAGGTGCCCCTGTAAATCTCAGTTTTAAAAAAATCATCTATAACAAGCCAACTGAAAATTGGGCAAAGGACTTGAATACATATTCCTCCAAAGACAATATACAAATGGTGATAAGCCCATGAAAAGACACTCAACCTCCTTAGTAATTAGGAAAATGCAAATCAAACCACAAAGAGATACCACTTCACACATATTAGGGTGGGTATCACCAAAAAAAAAAAAAAAAGGCAGTGGGGGAGAGTAATAAATATTGGCGAGGATATTATTAAATTAGAAACTAGTATGCCACTGGTGGGAATGGAAAATGGTGCAGCCACTGTGGAAAACGGTTTGACAATTTCTCCTCTAAGTTCAATGGAATTATCGTAGGATCCACTGGTTCTACCTCTATGTATATTCCCTAAAGAAACCAAAGCAGGGTCCCCAACAACTCCTTGTGCACCAGTATTCACGGCACCATTATTCACTGCAGATGGAAACCTGAATGTCCACCAACAGGTGAATGAGTAAAGAAAAGGTCGCTACACATACAAGGGAATATTATTCAGTCCTAAAAAGGAAGGAAATTCTGGCACATGCTGCAACAGGGATCAACCTTGAAAACATCAGGCTAAGTGAAATAACCCAGATACAGAAAGACAAATACTGCATGATTCCACTTATATGAAGTACCACTAACAGGCAAATACAGAGAGACAGAAAGTAGAACGAAGGTTGCCAGGAGCTGGGCGAGGGGAGAGAGGAATGAGAAATTACTGTTTAATGGGTATGGAGCACGTTTGAAATGATGACAAGTTCTGGAAATGGTTAGTGGTCAGGGCTGCCCATCACTGTGAATATACTCAATGCCACTGAAGTATATACTCGAATTTGGTTAAAATGGTAAATTTTGTCTTATGTATATTTTACCACAACTTAAAAAAAAAGAAAGAAAGAAAGAAAAGATACAATTGAAAAAAAAAATCAGCAACGTGAATTATGGACTGAGGGTCTCAGGAAAAGCAGCAATAAAATATTGCTGTGCTGATGGAATTAAGAACAGGCATTTCATTCAAGGAAAAAAAAAGTACCAAACAATTGAAAATTCCAAGTTTCCTGGGCAAGATGACCAAAACCTAAGGGGAAACTGTGTAAAAGGTTATACGCAGGTGAGGGCAAGGTCTTACTTGCTCTCTGGGGCTGTTTCTCAGGCCAAAAGTAAATGCTTTAAAAACATGATATACCTCGTTGTCCAGCTAACCTGGAGTGTTTTGGCCACAAAGAGGCTTTTCTTTTTTCAACAAGTTAAATAATATGTCAGACTCTCAATGCTTGGATAGTTTTCTCCTTTAAACTTGGCAAAAATGACCCTTCAAAAGGCATGTGGAAAGACATTTGGGTTAGAAATAACAAATATGCAACCCTCCCAAGGTGCTATGTTTATTTGAACATATAATGATGCTATGGTTCAAATAAACACACTCAGCTTTCTCTCCCTTCCCCACGGCCGTAGCACAGACACTCTGCAAATGAACGTGTACAGTAGCAATGCTTAGTGTTGAAAAGTGGTTTCTATTATACGATCACTTCTGAGATGTGCAAAAAATGCCTCCCATGCTAAGCATTTTCCCACTTGTTATTTCTTTGGTTTCCAAAGAATCCCCATAAAAGCCAATCAAGCCCACGTGAGTCACCCAGAGACGCCACAAATCATCTCAATCCCTCACCCTTGGAAATCCAACATGACCATCAGGTATAAATTATCAAATGCGAATCTGGCCTCCGGGAGCCAATACGTGTACAAGAGGGCTAGAAGAACTAGCTGTCAGTTCGAGCCCCCACACCATCACCAAAAAAGTGCACTGTGACAGAACACTGATGGTTTTAGCTAGAGAACAATCTTGAGATTTAAGAGGGTGGGTTCTCCAGAGACCTGGACAAAACATTTGAGAAGGTCTGAGATACAGTCCAATAGGGAAAAGCAGCAATGCCTAGAGCACACTTCTCAGCTCAGCACTGTTAACACTGGGGACCAAATAATGCTTTGTTGTAGGGACAATCCTGTACCGGAGGGATGTTCAGGGGTACCCCTGGCACCTGCCGACTACATGCCAGGAGTAAACCCACCCCTCCGGCCCCCAGTATAGACAACTACTAATGTCCGACTCTGCCAAATGTCTCCTGGTGAGAAGTGGGGGACAAAACTTCCCCATGCTGAGAACCATTACCAATCTCGGCTCTCCCCTTTCCATCTGCATTTTGGGTGTGAACCAGAGACCGCATGGTGACCGAGGGCACTGAGCATGCGCCCCTGGGGAAATGCCTGTTAGAGGCACGTGAAGAAAAAGGAAGGGGCCAGAGTGAGGGGAAGGAAATACAGTGGGATTGTGGGGACAGAAGGAGGAGAGAGTTTTAGCTCTGCTATCCCAGCTAATGAATTCATTTTACTTTATTTCTGTTTTATTTCCTATTAAGTCAATTCTCTAAGATGCTGTTGGTGCTCCCTCATATCATATTCACGAGTCAAAATCTCAGCACTGCAGGGGCCCCTGGGAAGCTCAGGTGTAAGTAACAAAGTGCAGGACAGAGATGATGTTATCAGAGATCCAGGATGATCGTTGCATAAAGGGTTTGGACAAGTTGGTGTCATTCGAGTATACCTTATCTTGAAGACTGTATTCTCAAGTCCTTTCAGAAGGCTTACTATTACTCACAAGTAGAGCTTCATTGGAATAAGGATGGATCTGGGCAAATTTATCTCCCATGTCACTTCATCCAGAAAAACAATTCAAATTTATGTCCTATTACTAGTAGGCAAAGAGCATTGCCCTTGCATATCGTTGTGCATACTATGAAATGGAATGCTTCTAAGATTTTTATTTTCATTTATTTGAGAAAGAGAGAGAGAGAGAGCATGGCAGGGAGGGGCAGAGGGAGAGACAGAGAAAGTCTCAAGCAGACTCCACACAGTACAAAGCTTGACACAGGGCTAGATCCCACAATCCTGAATCAGAACCTGAGCCAAAACCAAGAGTTGGATGCTTAACCTCCATGAGGGGATTTGCACTGCATTCCAAAGCTGACAGAAGTCAGTGATAGTCATCTCACTGTGTGGGGTGCTGACTGCACTACAGAAACCAGCTTGCTGCCCTAGGGAGGGAAGGGGACCATCATCTGGAGAGCCTAATGCATATCCCTTGAAATTCAGGGGACATGATGAACAGAGAGACTTTCTGCAGAAAATTCTTAAGACAGGAGACCAGCTAGAGCAGGCGGAACCGGAGGGGTAAAGAGAGAAGGCAGCCCTGCACACAGGCATTAGATGCTACTCTTTGTGACCCTGCCCAAGAGGCTGTATGGCAGGTGAGGAAACGCCAGCTTTAAGGGAGAAACGAAAGGAGGTAGGAATGTTGCAGAGGGTTAACATATTTTGATTATATAGCATTTAGAAATCATTTCCTAATATAGTGTCAAGACTCAGTAAGTCTCGGTAAGTATCATTAAATAATGATAATGTATCTTTTTCAAATCATTTTTGTTATGAATTAATAACACCTTAGATCTTTGCTACTCTGTGGGTGGTATATGGCCCAGCAGGATCCCATCCCCAGGAGCTTGTTAGGAATGCAGAATCTCCTGAATTAGAACCTGCATTTTGTCAAGATTCGCAGTGATTCCTAACCATGGAAGGGTGACAGGCACTGGCTTAGACTAAAGGTTCTCTATCAGAGCCATGTCTAACAATCGCCAGCATCGGTGGTTTTCACAATACACACATCCAAAACACACCCAGCCATTATGATTCAGGAGACGAGCTGGGTGGGTTGGGCATTTGTACCTTTCAGTAATCCACAGGACCTTCTCCTATAGAACCAGGACTGAGAACCACTGATTCAGATGTTGGAAAAGGCAGACATTTGAAGTCAGGTTTCAGCCAGAGGTTCTAACTACTCTCCTACCTCCCTCACCCCCATAAACATTGCTATACAGGTGAATCCACTTCTCCTTCTAGAGTCTTTGTTAAGTCACCACCAACCTCTAACAGAACATACAGTTAGCTACACTTTCATCTCAGGACTGACGAGGAACCCCATTCAAAATGATCAAACAGAACCAAAATGGCACACCCAATGGAGACACACAAAGCAAGACAGGTTGAAAAGATACTGGACGCCTCCAGCTTGAACCCTATCCATGGCCTGGGATGTGTCAGTTTGACTCAGCACTGACTTGTCAGGGGGGCTTGTTATTTGTGAATGAAAATGAAAGGAACCATTCACAAGGCACCAGCAAATTGTTAGGGTTTCTTGTCTAGATTTTGTCTTGAGGGAAGAGAGAACAGGACCTGATTTAAATCAGACCCTGATTGAGCCGCTGTTATTGCTGCATACCCAAATATTCAAACTCAGCCACCACGGGAGCAGATCAAATTTCAAATAACTAGCTAAAACAGAACCCAAGCTCTTGAATCCCACCCTGATTTCTAGGATAGACTATTAGGCAAATTAGACACTATTCGTCCCTCGTGCAGTATGTTTCTAAGAGTTAATTTCCTTAAACGAGATCCCTCAGAATTCTGAAGATTTCAAGTGACTACCAGGTAAAAAGAAGAAATACTTTTTGCAGAAAACGGTCTATAATATGATGAAGTTTGACAGAGGGGAAATGATAATTACTGTATGAACAGCACACTGAGAAGGTCCTTTACCAAATAAGGTTATGGTTTCTGCAGTGGATGTGTTTCAATAAGAGGATATTTTCAGCCTGAAGAGTCAGCTTCTTTTTCAAAACGGGTATAATACAGAGTAAATTCTGTTTAATGCTAATTCATCTATTTACCAAGTACACAACTTTGGCATGAATTTTTTTTTTTCTTTTCCATACAACGTCATGGTTTTCTGGGCACATTACAGGACTCTCAGATGTTTCTAATTACCCTCTGTGTACACCCAATAAAACAGCTGGCTCAAAATGTTATTAATACCATAAGAAGATCCAAAGAGCTCATAAATCACCCTTTCTTCAGAAAGGGACAACGCAGTGGCAAAAAGTGACATATTCTAATCTTGCTAAATAAGGCTGGTTAAGAATGTTCCAGTGCACTTCCTAATTTGCCAGAAAGAAGGGCAGTGGTCTGCCTTCCTTACTGTAAAAAATCTTAATGTCAAGTTTCCCTTTCACCTTGTCTAGGGAAAATTAGATGAAAATCAGGTTGAGTTTTTGTACTAGGAAAGCTTAGAAACTCTTCATAATCCAGAACAAATTTTTATTGAATCTGATGGGCATCTGAAGTTTGGTCTCAGAGTGAAGAAATCTATCATTACTGCCCAAAGTTTTCATTCTTCCCACCAAATCTTATAAAAGCCAACACAGCAGTCATGCCCGGTTTTGTTTTTTTTTTGGGGGGGAGGGTAATTATTGCATGAGTCTAAATTCAAAATAATGGTGTTGAGCAGGAAACCATTCCCTTAAACCCTTACTCTTCCACAAAAGAGAAAATCAAGTTTCCTTTTTTTTTTAATCAAGTTTCAATAAGTGTATCGATGACAGCATTACATTACATTGGCAAAGAAAGGGCATCTGGCTCTTTTCATTTTATTTGTGATGTAACTTTGGAGAGTAAATCTCAAACTTCCTAACTAGCTTTATCCTTCCCCATTTGGTAGTTATTTTATTTTCCTGGACTGCATAACTCAAAGACGACCGTGTGGCTGCCCTCAAAAACATTTTCATATCATCTGTGATGTGAGTTCCAGAAGGTTTTTCCAACAATACACAAATGCATTATTCCTCCACCACTTGGGGGGGGAAAAATACATATATATATATGTATGTGTGCGTGTGTGTATATATATATACTTTAATACTAAAAGCTGATCTAAACGTTTGATTCTTGTCCAACAGATGCAAAATTGAACCTAAAGTGTACGCCAGTAAGTGCTGCAGATATATACCGTATCTTATAAATATGAGTTCAGTATTTATGTTAAGTCCAACTTCCTTAAATTTACTATAACCAGGGAGCCCAGAGGTGAATTATGCAATGACAGCAAAGTGAGCAGCACAAAGCAAGATCAAATGTTATAATCACACATCACTGGAGATTTCCCCATCACTGGAGATTTCCCCATCTATGCACGATGATTGTTTATCCTCCTGATGGCAGCATTCAGTTCCAGAATGTGCTACACTGTTTCAATGCTCTCACTCTTGGTAGCAGGCTTTGCAATGGGCAAGAGCTTCCTGGGTCAGCCATGTGACCCCTCAAGGAGGAGCGGATCCAAGGCAGAGGGAACATGGTGCTATTCCACTGTTTCCACCATATGACAATGATATCTGGCATTACTCTGTATGCAGTCTAACCTGCCCAGAACTAGCCTAAATGTGAGCAAGTATGGAACCTTCTGTGCACTAGGAGCAGAGGACCGAAGTGGAGGAGGAACAGAAACATCCGTGTGTGTGTGTGTGTGTGTGTGTATGTGTGTTTTAAAAATGGGAGAGCAGGAAGGGGAGGGGCAGAAGGGGAGAGAGAGTCTTCAGCAGGCCCCACACCCAGTGCAGAGCCTGATGCAGGGCTCAATCTCACTCACACTCTGAGATCTCGACCCGAGCTGAAATCAAGAGCTGGACGCTTCACAGACTGAGCCACCCAGGTGCCTCCGTGTCTTTTTTGAAGACAGTGTGTCATCAGGATCAGTAAATGAAGGAACTATGGTCTCTGTTGTACAAAAGGAACATACCCTATCCAAATTCCAGAAGAGGTAAGCATACCGACCTGTATCACAGGACACAGAAGTCGTGAATTAAGAGAAGGACTGGTTATGTTTGGGAAAGACAAAGCTCTTCTTCTTCTTCTTCTTCTTCTTCTTCTTCTTCTTCTTCTTCTTTTTTTAAAGATTTTATTTATTTATTTGACAGAGATCACAAGTAGGCAGAGAGGCAGGCAGAGAGAGAGAGAGAGGGGAAAGCAGGATAACTGCTGAGCAGAGAGCCCAATGTGGGGCTCGATCCCAGGACCCTGGGATCATGACCTGAGCGGAAGGCAGAGGCTTTAACCCACTGAGCCACCCAGGGGCCCCGACAAAGCTCTTCTTGAACTCAACCCAAGGAATCCAGATATACTCTCAGTCTGCGCCTTCTCATAAGTCTCGGGGAAGCACTGTACGAAGGTCAGGTCATTACTGGAGTCACTGTACTAGTTTGGAATCAGGTTAAAATACCAGCCCCGGGCTCCAGATCGATCAAGAGCACACCTGAGCTACAGCACCACTGCCAACTGACAAGGTGATCACTAGAAAGAGAAAAGGAGGGAGAAAAAGCAGCACACAGAGAAGCATTTGACATAGAGCTTGAAGATGTTCCTTAAGAGACTGTGGGTATTTAGATGTCAGAATGGGGAGTGGGAGCAGCTAAAGGCATAGGAAGCTAACTGCCCTTGGCCATGAGCAAAAAGTACCCCACAGTCCGTGTTGAAAATGTAAACTAAAAACTCCACCCAAAGTGCTACAAAGGTGTCCTTTCTCATACATCTTGAGTCACTGGAATGTGTTCTCTTCTGCGTCCCCAAGCTCTATAAAGACTGCTCAGATGGCCATTGTACTGGGGTGATTTCAGCTGCCTGAGGATTTATGAGGAAGCTGTGTTGCATAAAATCTCTGCGTCCTAACAACAGGCACCCGCGTAGACAATTTGCTTTGTCAACCCAGAGGCCATAAGCATTCCTGAAGTAACTCAGCGTGTTGGCCCCAGGGAGACCAACAAAAAGCAGACAGGTCCCTGACCCCAAGCAGGTTGAAATTTAGTGGAATACACAGGTATGACAACAAATGAGGGAAATGAGGCTTCTTGGCATGAGCGGCGTGGGGCCGATTCCCAACAGAGTGGTGAGGGCCTGCCAGGCACGATGGCTGGGGACATGAAGCTGGCGGGCAGAGCCAGCCGTGTGAACAGAGGCATAGCAGCAACCTGTAGACCTTCAGTAACCCAGACCCTTACCTGGGTAGCAGAGATTAAGGCCATTAAAGCCAGGAAGCCAGGCAGCAGCTTCTCCTGGAAGACCCAGCACGCTAAGCTAAGTAGTCTGGTTTTCCAGAGATCAAGCCACGTGCTCAAGCTGAGTGAACAGGAAAGAATACACACTTTCAGACACCATGTTACGGACTCCAAGGAATTCCGAAAGGTCATTTACTCTAGGCGAGCCAGCAGAACCCCATTAAGGAGTCCCAGTCAGCCCCATGATATAGGCCAGGCATGGCTTACAAGGAACGATCGATCACACATGCCTTTCTCACAGAGCTAGCAAACTGCTGAACCCTTTTACCTACAGTCGTTTCTTTTCTTTCTTTTTTTCTTTTTAACTGTCCTGACTACAGACAAACTTTCATATACAACCACTCTGATGCCCCCCAACTTCTCAGTTTCAAAGATCTTCCTCCTCAACCAAAAGGACCTCATTTTCTCCTGCTTTGGGCTCTTAGCATCAACTCATGGCCTCTCCTTGGTCCAACGAACCCCAAGAATTGCCCTTCCATGTGGTCTTCCTCCACACTGGACCTCCCTCTTAACACAAACACTCACACATACATGCACACACTCACACACACCTGCCCTCACAACCAGTTTTCTTTCCATTAAAAGCAAGCTCCATAGCAAAATCACATGATCTGTCTTCTATAAAATATTGGAGAAAGAGGCAACACAGCTTCTTTGGTAATTCTTTCCTATGTCGAAGACCCTATACTTTTTATTAGAAATAACCAAGATTCCTTCTGCAGTAATTCCAGGATCATTTTTACACCAAGAGACATGCTTGCATACACATCCTCTGTGTATAAGGCTCTTTATCTACAGATGTCATTAACAGGATTCCCTGATACAATGTGTGTGTGTGTGTGTGTGTGTGTGTGTGTGTGTGTTCCTATATACAGATCGATAAAACCTAATCCAAGAGGATGTACAGGACAAATCTGACTGAACGCTCCAAACGTCAGCCCTCTAGAGATGAACTGCAATTTAAATTAAACAAACACAGCGACAGAGTTAGATTACAGAGTTTGTGATGTTCCCTCCCAGAGCTCACCACTTACTCCATTCACTGTTCAAACATCCTCTCACCAGAGAGCCCTTTGGGACAGGTCTAAAATTGCAATCTACTTTCCACCACCACTCCCAACTCTATCCCCCTCCCAAGTTTCTATTTCTTCATAGCAGTTATCAGTGCTTGGCATATGCCCAATTTTCCTTATCTGTAGTATATTGTGTTAGCATACATTTCACAGTAGTGTATACTCACACTATGGCTTGGGTTTTTTTAATTTTTTCTTTTTAGATTTTATTTACTTATTTGACAGAGAGAGACACAGCCAGAGTGGAAACACAAGCAGGGGGAGTGAGAGTGGGAGAAGCAGGTTCCCTGCCAAGCAAGGAGCCCGATGTGGGGCTTGATCCCAGGACCCAGGATCATGACTTGAGCGGAAGGCAGATGCCTAACAACGGAGCCATCCGGGTACCTCTAAGTTTTTAAATTTTTAATTGTGGTAAAATACAATATGTCTAACCTAAGATTTCCTATCTTAGCCATTTCTAACTGTACAGATCTGTAGTGTCAAGGCCATTCATACTGCCAAGTATTCAAGCTCCACAACTTTTTCATCTTGCAGAACTGAAGCTCTCTACCCATGAAACAGCACTTCCCTATTTTCCCCTTCCATCAGCCCCTGGGGACCACCATCCTCTCTCCCTCTATGAATCCAGCTACATAGGTAACTCATACATGTAGAATCCTATACCATTCGTTACTTTGTGACTGGCCCATTTCACTTAGCATAACACCATCAAGGTTCACTCACTTCTTTCAGCCACACTGTATTTTTTTAATGTTGGAGGGGCAAGTGTCTGTTCTGTTCATTGCTGTATTCCTAATGCCCACACCCTCCTTGGCACACAATAGGCGGTCGATAAATATGTTAAATAAATTAACTTCCTAATAGCATCTCCTCAGCTCAAATAGAATAAACAAGAAATTGCTTTACATTATAGCATTTATTCAGTATCAGAAAATATTTCGAGAAGATTCAATATATTTGGTAATAATTTCTTTGTTAAGTTCTTAAACATTCCAAATTGCCCAAATGAAAAGCAGCCACTTTCTTTTAGTTTTGGATTAGATCCCGTGTTTAAAACATACACTCTATACAATGCATCAAGGGGCAAATATATGCACCCATTAATCAAAGAGTGATATGCTGGCATTTCACCGGTTTTTATGCTGGATACACATCAAGGGATCCACATGAAGACAACTGGGGGAGGACAAAAGACTCACCATCTGAACTGAGTTGTCAGACAAAAATCTCAAAGCTTCCCCCTCCCTGAGCAGGTATTGGTTTGCGGATAGCCTCAGTGAGAGGGAACTGGTCATCTCTCGTCACAAAGAGATCCTACGTAATGAGTGTAACAAAATGAACTGCTTCCCTGCCTCAAAAACACTTCGGGACGAAGCTGGTTTTGTGAGACATACGGGGAACATTCCCAGTGCAGAGCAGCAAGCCAACGTCTAAACTGTTAAAAGCGGCTAGAGGCTGTCAGCTATGAGTTGTTCACAAGCTTATTTAACACTATTAAAACCCTAGTTTCCTGCTTTACAAAAAAAACAAAAACACACACACACACAAACACACACACACACAAAAAAAAAACCAAACAAGAAAGCGTCCCTCTTTTTTTCAAAATGATATAGATCTCTGCCCCCTTTCAGAGAACTTTAGTAAGTTCTGAAGAAGTCCAGATCCCTAAGCTTGGAATTCAAGGTGCTCACCAGCCTTGCCCCTTCCTTCCCAGACTTGCCATATATCACATCATTACCTTTGGAGCTTTCTACATTTAAGTGAAACTACTCCCGCTTCTCAGAAACTACCTGTGCCTTCTTGTCTCCATGCCGAATTCTAGCAGGTAAATTCTCCCCCGTACATCAGCTTTACCTCCCTTCTATTTCCCATCCACCTACATTTTGAAACTTAACCAGTGTTTCAGGAACCACTGCCCCCAACAGTCTACAATCAGGCAACATGCATGTACCCAGCTCCCACTACGAGCCAACCTGGGTAGCAGCGGGGATAGCACGGTGAACTAAACAAGAATGTCACACGCCATTCCTTTTCTCTCAAAGTTTCCCTCCCTCAGCTGGATGTGGTATCTCCTTCTCCGGGCTCCTGCGAAACATCTTCTACCTTGATTTAGATTTATTTACACATACTCCTCATCTCCGCAAAGCAAAAGCTCTCATGGGACAGCTTCATGATTTGTCTTGGAAAAATTAGTACCGTGTTTTATACATACTCACTTGGCAACATGGAGAGCGGGAGGTATCTGGACTCAGGAACAGAAAACCTAAGTGAGAGTCACCTTTAATCAAAGCACCGGGGCCTGGACATTCACATCCACAGAATATGAATGCTGTAATTTACCTCTCTCAGAGGAAGTACGCGTCAAATGAAGTAACATATGGGAACATACTTTTTAAATTATCCAATAATTTATATAATTATTCACTTGATGCTGATGGAAACTAAGTCCCCTGTAAGTCCTCAGAGAAAACAGCATCATATAAACCAAATGTGTTATTTTAGCTATCATGATTGCTTTTCACTGGTTCTACAAATAAGCTGTGCCACGGATAGTATTATTTTATTTCAAATATTCTAATTGTGACAACATGAATTCCTGTGCTCTTCTTATTAGGGGAACTTATGACTCTATAAACAACTTTAAAAATACCAGGAGGTCATCTTCGTTATATCCCTATGAGGGGAAGGAATCCATTAAAACAACAATGGTTAACCTGCCGGCCCACCCAACTGGGAATATGTTCCCATTTTTTAAAAAGGCAAAGCTGGGGAGAGCAAAGAGGCAAAGCTCAGAATGTCACAAAAAAAGTTATTATCATTAGAAATCTGCTTGAAATGAAATGCCATTTAATGTAAACATTCTGTTATATCATACTAATATCATGTTCATAAAAATGAATTTATTCTAGAATCTCAGAGTACTTCCCTTGGATATCATCATCGTTCGGGCCTCACACTCAGTGCAAGTCATACTTTAGATTCTTCCAACTGAGGATGCCTGCCTGGCTCCATCAAGGGGTTGATCTTAGGGCTGTGAGTTCAAGCCCCACTTTAAGTGTGGAGATTACTTAAAAATAAAATCTTGGGGCGCCTGGGTGGTTCAGTGGGTTAAGCCTCTGCCTTCGGCTCAGGTCATATCTCAGGGTCCTAGGATCGAGCCCCACATCGGGCTCTCTGCTCAGTGGGGAGCCTGCTTCCCTCTCTCTTTGTCTGCCTCTCTGCCTACTTGTGATCTGTCTCTCTCTGTCAAATAAATAAAAAGCATCTTAAAAAAAATAAAATCTTAAAAAAATATATATTTTTTCCCAACTGAATATTCAAGAACAGAGACTCTATGCTTAATAGTCATGAAAAATATACCTGCCTCTCATTTCTAAACAGCCCAGACTCACTATCATCATAGACCAGAACACCTACTACAGAAGAAGCACCAAAAAAAAAAAAAAAAAGGAAGAAATGAGTATCACCCCTGTGTCTGCTGCAGAATCACCCTCTATATACCCATTATTACCTGTTCTGTGTGATCAATGACCAGAGTCCAGGAGGATCTAAGGCCAGAATATGCCCAATGGCCATGATGAAGTCAAGACAGCAACCCAGAGCTTCTGGTCTCTGTTCTCTCTCAGACCACCCATCCTTCCCACAAAACCAACCCCATGAGGTCCTTCACCTGTGTCCCTCCTACACGTTGTGGTCTGACCCCAGGAAATTAAGTAAAGAGATGACCTAAGGAGATCTAAGTTCTGGTCCTAGGTAGCAGACTTGCTGTGTAACTAAGTCAAGCTCACTTATACCACCCAAGTTTCCTTATCAAAAAAATGTTACTATTATGTGTCCCCCCATTCCTTCAAAAAACAAATAAACCTATAAACCGCCATGGAAATGTTCAAAATTATTTCTGCGTTCTGATTATCCAAATGGATTATTTAGTGAAGCTGCCTTGACTCTGAAGTCCATGTGGTTTTCCCAGTATTATGTTGACTCCTTGGAGCAGGGGTCGGCAAACCGCACCACTCAGGCCAAACCGGCCCACCAAGGGTTTGGTACAGGGCCACGTCCAGGCTTGTACATATGGCTGCTTGCAAGGCCAACGCAGAGCTGAGGAGTTACACGTCGTGCAGTTTGTACTGCAAAGTCTCAAGTATTTACTATCTGGCCCTTTACAGAAGAAGTCTGTCAGCCCCCCACATCTTATGTACCAGAGGCCAAAGAGAGTAGCTAGCAAGTTATGATGAATTTTTAATTGTCCCCAAGCTGTTCTATTTTCCATATACATATCCTATTTGTCAAAAGATGCAATGTATTGTAAGCAAATACAAAAAGAGAAAAAAACCAGGAAGTTAGAAAGTCACTTTTTCTGTAAGTAATCCAGCTATATTATACCAGCTAAGTCCACAAAGATACAGGTCTAAAAAATGAATTTCTAAAATTTTCTGTATCTCTGAAGAATCATAATCTGTAAGTTCTACAGAATGACCTTTCTTTAATTAAAAGAAATGTACAGCTTCTCCCTCAAATTATCTAACATTTGCATCTAAATAAAGAGAAGAGGAAAATCACTGAGGACATACATGAAGTATTTCCCAGGGTTACCAACGTGAAACTTTATTCCCGAGCCCTCTCTGTCTCTCTCTTTTAAACTACTCTGCCAATCCTTTTGTGGCAGAGTTGAGTTCTGGTTTTGAGATTTTTGTGTGTGTCAATAAGTTTGCTCTGTTTCATATTGTGACCAGGCTACGTGTATCCTGTTCTCCTGTTCTTAAACATCTACTTAAATGCCAGACAGGAAAGTGTGCGGCGTGTTTTAACAAGTAGACTTCCTCTGTTTCTCAAAGCCTGCAAATATTTAGTTTCAGAATGAATACACTGTAAGCCAAAAAATTACCACCCATCCGATTACTTTGTCATTCCTACTGTAAAGATTTATGGAAAATGCGAGGAGGAGGAGAAAGAGGAGGGAGAGCCGACACTGTTGAGGGAGCTGGGAAACCCATGAGAGCAAGGAAGGCAATCAAGAAAAGTAAAAGTGGGAAAAAGTCATTAAGCCCATAACAACCTCCTGGGAACTGCCTTTTCTCTTCCCCTCATTGTCTACAGCCCTCCAGAAAATAATATTACTTGTTACTCATAAAAAATCCCAAGATTTTAAAGACAGACTGAATTTCAGAGGCCCCTAAATGTAACCCGTTTGTTTTATGGATGAGACGAAACCGAGGTCCAGAAACAGTAAGTGTCACACCCTGTGGATTAGGTTGTTAGTGGCAGGACCGGGACCAGAGTCTAGATTCCCGATCTGTGGTTCAACACACTTCCCATGAGACTCAGCTCTCTGCCCTGAGAAGTGTAATGTGCCACTTGGCACCTACCAGCTACATTCTTTTTAAAATATGCCCAAATACACCTAGCGTAGCCAGGAAATTCACAATACCCTTTTAAATAGTATCTATGGGCACATGTTTTTTCCAAGTACAGACTATCTCGAATACTGCTTTGACTTCCGAAGGAGTGGGAGTCACAATAAAGCAAGAGAATAATCACAGAGCTAATAAGGACTTCAGGCTTTGCCCTTGTATTTTGTCTTGATGATCATCAGTTTGAAAGAGACATCCTCTCTCCTGGCCCCCCCAAACACACACACTCAAGACTAAACAGCAATATTCCATAAAAAGACCAGATCTAGCCAGTGTTATTATCTGTCTGACATTTGGGTTATTCTTGCGAGTAGCTCATAATGTAATGTGGGTGTCTGTGATTATTTGAGTACACATGGCAAACCATAATTGGTCAAAAAATAATAAAAGACATTTTTCCGTGACAAAAATACCGTATTGCATGACAACATGGCAGTGTGACAGCACTCAGCGGACCACAATGCTCTCTCCCTTTACGAAGAAGTAAAAACAACACAAAAATTCTTAAAGTAAAAAGCTTTCTTTTCAGTAACCTCCACAGTCCATATTTAAATTAGTTATGAGAGATTCAAAGGTCCTGAGTGCTGACAGTAAGCCACTCGCATTTTTCCCCTGAATCCTTGTCATATATCAATTTATAATTCAGCCCTCTGATACAGAGCAGCAACGCGGCGCAAGACGCAAGTCCGTATTCCTTTCTACAACTGGAATACAGTTTTTGACAATTTTTTTTTAGAACACGACTATTCATCCAGTAAAAACTTCAACTCCATCACCACTATCCACATCTTGTAACATGAGTCAGATCTAATGCAAACTCTCCTTATGACCGAGCAGATAAAAATCTGAAGCCAATCGGGGCAAGTCGTGTGCGAAGTCTTCATCTAAAACCGACCCCCTTCTGTCCTATTGCTACCTCCCATCACCGCGGGCTGCGTAAGTGCTAGGCAAGAAGGGGCAACGTGCTAGCTGCCACTGCTCTCAGAAGCCAAAAAGCAGGTTAAAAATTATTCCGAAAGTCATTTACAAGAGCTCACACAAGAAGCACATTCGGACTCCCAGACAGAAACCCATTCGAGCAGAGAGCCATGGGAGCGGAGGGGGCTGTCTAAAGGCTTCGATCTCATAAGCCTCTCTTGAGTAAGGACAGTCAGGGACCATGGAGGAACTCACCCACTCGGAAGTTCGTGGCCGTCAGGGTGTCGGCAGCGTGACCATTCTCACTAATGAGAGTGGTGGTGTTCCCCTTCTCACAGCTGTTCTGACAGCTGCCCTTGGTGCAGGTCACTTTACAGATGCTCGGAGTAAAGACCACCTTGATGCGGCCAGTGTGGTTACTCACTAGGAGCGGAGGCAGGGAGAAAAAGAACAACAAACACATCAGCTTAGTATCCATGAACGTGCCTTGGAAGGTTTAAAAAAAAGGGGGGGGGAGAAAAAGAAAGGAGAGGAGAGGGGGAACGGGAGAGCCCACAACCCGACAGGTTTAAGGAAAGAGGGAAGCCTTTAGTGCTCGCTGCTCTGTATCCAGTGGTGTCTCTGAAACAGGAGTAGGAAGCTTAGCAAACAGAACTCTGGGATGCACTCCAAAACCACATTTGAAGTCGAGTCACTGGAGTGGGATTACTAACCACAATGCTGCACTTTATTCACGGGCAGACAAAGAGCAACACGGAGGGCATGACATGAAAGAGCCAACCCTGACAGGCACATGTAATGCAAAGAGGTTGGCCGTGTACCTCACGGTGAATAAACTCTTGTGTCCTCAGCTTGCATACTTTCCCTGTTTCTCCAATTCTTAAGTCACCATTTGCAGCCCGACCCCTGGAAATGTTTTAGGCATGCGGCATGTCTGAAAACATCTGTCTCAAATCTCCTGGCACTCTCAGCTGAAGTGATCAAATCCTGTGAGGCAGCTGTGGGAGCCCATTTCTTTTTCACAACTCTGGGGCGTTATTTCTCCATCTTAATTCATGCAACCTGTATTTTGTTGTACTGTAAACGGGGTCCGCCTAAGGGAGAGGGAGGCCAGGTCACGAGGCCCAAGGGCTGCCTCTGCTCCAGGACCATCCGGCAGACAGTCTGCCTCAGGCAGGTATTTCCTGCTTTCTCGTGGCCCTCTCCTCAAAACCAAATGCTGTGACCTGACTGCACAGCAGAGGCAGCAGAGTATCACGAAACGGGCACTGATCTCAAAGTCAGACTCTGTCTGGTTCATAATCCTGGCACAGCCGTGGTGTGACTTTGGACATGTCATTTCACCACTTCTATAAAACGTGAAAGAATCACAGCTGATGTTTTCTAGCTAGTTCTAACTTTCAACGTCTCTATCAGGGGTCAGCAAACTGTGGCCCTGGGATCTAATCTGGCCCACTGTCTGCATTTATAAATAAAGTTTTATTAGAACACAGCCACGTTCCTCCTTTACATGTTCTCTACGGCTGCTTTTGTGCGGCCATAGCAGAGATGCATAGAGAATGTATGAGCTCACCCAGAACTGCCATTCATGGCCAAGTCCCAATCTAGGCTCCATAGCAAAGTGCAGTAAGAAACTCTAGTCTGACTTTTACAGCTGTGATGTGCCCCCATCCAGGTCCTTCCTCTTTCCAGGAGCCTAAGGCAGAAAGCAAAGACGGTAGCAGAAGCTGGAGACGGATTATTCATCTGTGAGACTAAGGGTGGTCGGAAGTAGTGCCTATCCTATTGTCACTGTGTTACTTTAGTGGCCAAAGGGGAGACTAGCTCTGGGTCAGCCTTTCTGCGGCCACTCTCTGCCTACCAGAAGCAATTCTGCCTCTGTATATACTCCTTTGGTCTGACCAAGGTTATATTTTCAGGAAGTCATCTAAGAGGCCTCTATAAGCCCTCAACAAAATAAACTATGGTCAGAACTGAGCTTGAAAACCAAAAACCTTATCAACAACAACAACAACAACAAAAATTAGAATTTCAAAGCTGGAACTGGGGCTCAAAGGTCGTATGACACAACCTTTATTTAAACATCTCTGGCGACAGGGAGCTCATTACCCACTAAGACAGCACGTTCTGGTTCTAAGCTGTTCCTACCTTCTGGAGCTCAAGCGTGGCAGTGGCGTCCATTCATCCTGATCTCACTCCCCATGGTCTCCCAATCTAACAATTGGAGCTCATGCTCCACATGAGCGCCCTTCAACTACTCAAAGAGAACTACCAAGTAAGCAAAGAAAGCTCAAGTTAGCAGGATCTTGAACAGATCAGCTTGGGTTGGCCCACTCACTTAACACAAGAAAACGATTCTTCCAGAAGAAAAAGAGCCTCAGTTCTTTTCAAATGTTTTTCCAAGATGATTTCCCATTCCCATTCAGTGGTTCTAACACAAGAGATCAGGACACCTAGTGTGAAGTGGGGAGATAGTCTAGGGGCCTGACCAGATCTTCCAGCACCTTACAAAATGGCATCTGGAAACCTTTTTTTCCTATAATGAGCCAAATAGTAAATATTTCAAGGTTGTAGGCCTGATGGACTCCATTGGCAACTATTCAACTCTATTGTGGCAGCAGGAAAGCCGACTGTCAAAAACATTACGTAAATGCATGGTGGTGGCTGTGTTCCAATAAAACTTTATTTAAAGAAACAATGTGTGAACCACTGTTTTGAATGCTTATGCAGTATTTAAAATGTTTGCGTGTAACCAGAACTTTAAAGAACTAAAACAGAATGTTCATTCCACAATCAGGAAAAATTCATGCAGCTCGACTTATTTTTTATTATTATTTTTTTTTACAGTAGCACACACACTCACACGCAGGCACACACAGCCCAGCTCATGCTGAAAACTGTCAGACCATGCTTACAAATATCTTGAGAAAACTTTGTGTATCTAAGTGTGTGGAGCCCATTTAAAAAAAAAGAGAGAGAGAGACAACATCATCTCACTTCAAAAGAATATAAACTTCTATTTTTTCTGGCTCTTGGTACAATAATGAAATTAGAAATGGTGTGCCAACTATTCTGTCTTCTCTGGCATTAACTCGTGGCACCAGCAGCTGCCATGCAGATGCTCAGACCGTCACCTAAATTATGCTCACTTCGGCGAAGAGAGACATCCAAAGAAAGCAAGCACTTAATCATTATTCCCATTTCACCTCTCGGCTACAGTAGTCACTTTATAGGCACTTGAGATTCTCCGGGCCTATTGTTTTTAAAAACTTATTCTATTTCTTTGCCAAAAAAAATTTTTTTGGCCTGGAATCATTTGGATTTTCAAATGGCAGAGACAGTTTCATATAACTTAATTCTGATTTTTACAATGTTCACATCGTCTTGGAAGAAGACACATTTCATTTCATATTTCCCTTTGTGTTTTACTAACTTTCTGCTATAAAGTAGTCTACTTCTAAAGCAGACACGTAATCTCAGCGGGTCCTCTTGTCTTCACAAAGCACTGATTTCTTCATTATAATTAGCTTTTGTTTTCCATATCAATCTCACAATCAGTATTGAAAAACTCGTATCTTCTTTTGACATTAGATGGTCATTTGTAGTTCTCACAGGATCTCCAAAAATATTAAATGAGTTAGAAAATACACTCTCCTATCCCCTTGTAAAATCATTCCTATGTTTCTACTAGGGTATCATGTAGAGTTTGACTTTCAAAGTACCCACGAGTAAGGTAAACTGCTCTGAGTTTCGAATTCCTCACATGTGACAAGCTCAAGACAATACCACTCGTCTGTTTAGAGTTTACAGGGAATTCACCAACAGTGGCAGTGAACTTTCCTCTAGAGACTCCTTGGTCTGTAATCTTCCTCAAATGCTTGGAGTAAACTAAACTCAAGAACCCCACATGCCTGCATACACGTATGCATAAAGTGTAGAATACATGAAGTGACCCCAAGAAGACTGTCGAACCCCATGGAGATCATGGATTCGCCGGATGCTGTCAGCCATTCTGGTCTAAGGCCTTGTTTCACCAGAGAGGAGACTGAAGCCCATGGTAAAATCAGCGGTCAAAGACCGTCCCTGGAGCGCTAATAGCTGATTAAGAATTACAAAACTGGGGGAGCGCCTGGGTGGCTCAGTCAGTTAAGCATCTGCCTTCGGCTCAGGTCAGGATCCCAGGGTTCTAGGATCAAGTCCCAGGTCGGGCTCTCTGCTCAGCAGGGAGCCTGCTTCTCCCTCTGCCTCTCCCCCAGCGCCCCTCACTCCCGTCCTGGCTTGTGCTCTCTCTCTCACTCACTCTTCCTCTCTCTCAAATAAATAAATAAAATCTTAAAGAAGAAAAGAATTACAAGTCTGGAAAGCAAAAGTCAGGCCAGTCAGGACTTAACAGGGAAAACTCTTGCCAGAGCCTTAATGCTTGGTCCCTCTGATGAAAAGAATGTAATTTTTAGATCCCCGCAGGTAAATAAGCCCCAGAAATCTTAAGCAAGTGTTTTCAAACCTGGCATTTTAGAGGCCTTGGCTAGAAACATAGATTGCCTGGAGCCATGTAGCACCTCCATCGGGCCTCCTAGTCAGTCAGTCAGTCAAGATACTCAGGAGTCAACATCCTGTCTGCAGGTCCTGCCAGCCCCTGCACAAAGTTAAACCTCCAAGAAGAGGCACTGGCACATGGTTTAAAACAAACCACAGACATTCAGAGCATATGGCGAACGGGATGGAAGTGAAGCCGATATCCTCCCAACAGGAAAAGCTTTCACTTCTGCTTCCCGATCACTAATGATGGAGAAAAACTCAAAAATGTGAAAATTGTTCTTGACAAACAGACTTCAGTCTAGAAAAGTGCCCAGCTGCCATCTTTCCGTCATTGGCCTAGGATGGGACCAAAAGCAAAGGCAGCCAAAGAAATAAACAGAACAAGTTCAAGACTCATGTCAGATGTCACGCACACAGTCTCCTCCACATCCACACAGAAGGCTGTGACAGCCCATCAGCCTTCATCCAACTGGAACAACAGGGACCAAGGCGCACAGGAAGTGTCCTCGGCAAAGGAGAAGCACCCCCTCTGTGGTTAAAAGCCGTCACCCTGCCCATTAACGGAGGCTGCTTAAAGAGACTTCGGAGCTCAATCAATACACAGGTCCCATGTGAGAAAAGGAGCTAAGAGCTCACTCTTCTGCTGCAGTCCATTGCTTGCCCAAAGGCCAAGAATTCTTTGAAGGGCAAATCATCAAAGTATTAAATAATGCTTAGAATAACAGGAGTTCATTGTTCTGCTCTCCAGGCTTGCTTAACTCCTCATGGACTATTAAAATAATTGCCATAGAATACTGTGTTCCTCGAGAAAGGTGCTGTGCAAACAAACTAGCATCCGATCTATTACTTCATCGGGTGGCTCTAGTCCTGGAACAGATTTCTAGTTGTCATGGGAGCACCTCCTCAGATGAGACTCTAGGACTTACATTCCAGGAACATCTCTTGAGGTTTTTTCCAGGTAGTTATGACTAAATGAAGAAGTAGAGGAAGAACTACATGCTATCGAGTTGACATGATACACTTTAAAAGAAAGACCATGTGAGTTTCCTCTGCCCCTCAATTCTCCATTAATATCCACTCAAGGCAACTAGGTCAATTACTTATCTCTCTCACATCTCCATACAAGATTTCCTTTCCTTTTTATACTTTCAAGGAGATGAACTCTTCATCTTCACCTTTCTGTGGGTCTGTTAAATCATTTAATGTAAGAATAAGTTTCTGGATATATTCTGAGTTCCTTATAGAATTGGCTACCACGCATCAAGAAAACAGGCATCAACAGTACACCATGTTTGAAAATGTAAATACAGTCCCCAAAATAGCCACTTGGGCAGAAATGCAGCAGCGACCTAGTCACACACTCTCTTGTATGAACTCACTCCCTGATTCACTAAGAAAATAAAAGCTCTAATGACCCAGGCCTACCAACTTACCTGGATCTGTACCTATCCTGCCTTCCCCCTGATGAAGGATGGGGTTCTAGCTAAAGCCAACCTCCCCCTACTGTCCCCTCCCCAGCTAAAGTAATGGATCCCTCCCTCTCTTACAGACTCAAAGACTTGCTCTCTTCTCATCTGTGTTCTCATGCAAACACGTTGCACTCTCGCCCAAATATCAAGAGCAGCACTTCCTATTGTCTCCATTCCTCTCTAGTGCAAGTGATACTCTATTTCTCTGCTCTCCTTACAGCAAAGCTCTTCAAAAGACTGCTCTACTGACTGTCTCCACTGCTTCCCCAACTATTCTCTCTGGAACTTGCTGCACTTAAGCTGTTGCTGTCCATACTTCACCAGAACTGCCCTGGTGAAGGTCACCAGGGTCTCCACATTGCCAAATTCAATGGCAAATTCTCTGAGTCCTTCTTCCTCCAACATTCAGCCTCTCTAACACACAAGGACACAGCTTCACGATACACTTTCTCCGCCAGTCTCCTAAGTGACTCTACTCTTTCATGGTTCTCTCCTACCCTGCTGGCCAGTGCTCCTCATGACCCTCTCTGGGCGACAGCCCCAGAGCTCAGTCTCTGTGGCCTTCTCTTTCCTAAAAAGACTTCCTAGATGAGATCATCCTGTTCTATCTCATGGATTTAAACAGTATCTATGAACTTATATATAGAAAATGTTAAACTCTAGCCTGGACCACCTCTACCTTAAATGTGTGTGCAACCAAGCAACCAATGGTCCAACCGTTGATGGGTCTTTCCTAAGTAAATATCTAACACCTAACAGACACCCCAAACAACATGTATTCAGAATTAAGCTTTGATTCCTTCCTGTACCCACACGCAAACTTGCTCCTCTTCAAGTCTTACCCCATCTCAGAAAATGGCAACTTCTTGATTGGTGTCCATCTGAAACTCAAAACAATAGCAAATCCTGTTAACTGTCTTTCTAGAAGGTAACACCTTCTTATTACTTCCATGACGAACACTCTGGTACAATCCATCATCATCTTTGGTCTGGATTATGTCAACAGTCTCCTAAACCAGACTCCTTGCTTTTAACTTTGCCCTCCTCCAATTTACCCTCCTCACAGCACTCGGGCTATCTATTCTAATTTGTCTGTGACATCATAGGGCTCCTCCTTTCCGGGACTTCCC
This sequence comes from Lontra canadensis, assembly GCF_010015895.1. Lineage (NCBI taxonomy): Eukaryota > Metazoa > Chordata > Mammalia > Carnivora > Mustelidae > Lontra > Lontra canadensis. Next base: position 4,882,419 of record NW_022631072.1, read on the forward strand.
TTCTCTATCAGATCACAAGCCAAAGATCTCACAATGGCCAACAGGGGCATCCACAGTGGCAACATCTGACCTCATCTCCCACAGCCTTCCTCAAGCCATTCACTCTGGCTTCCTTGTTAGGATGGGCGTGCTTCTGTCCCAGGCCCTTGCACCTGCCACTCCCTCCACCTAGAATGTTCTCCCTCTGCCATACACGGCTTCCTCCCTCACTTCCTTCAAGACTTCTCCAGAATGTCAATTCATCAAGAGGCCTTTCCTAATGACCTTCATAAAACTGCAACAGCCCCACACATCACCTATCCACCATACCTTGCCCTACATTTCCTATTTCCTATAAACATACTTTACATATGTCTTTGATTATCATCCTGAAAGGCAAACTCCATGATAGCAGGAATACATCTGGTCACTATTATATGCCCAACATGTTTCTCATAGTAAGTGTTCAAGAACAATAAGTGAATGAACAAACTTCACTAAAAGAAATTAAATAAATAATATTTATCTGTGGGTTAAGTGCCAGTAGTGTTAAAATAGTAAAGAATACTCCTATTAAGCCTTTAGCTCTAAAACATACTTGCTGTAAGCTGTATTTGTCAAAGAGAAATGTTGTAGCCATAAAAGTTTCAAATCAAGCAAAAACACAGTTGTTATTCAGGAAACCCTGCAGTCATTACAAAACACAGTTTTCCCAAAAATCATTAAAACAGTACCCAAAAATGGCCAACGACATAAAAAAGTGAAAATTAAACATGCCAATGAGAGAATAGCTGAATAAACAGGAAACAGAAATTTCTCACTTTTTCAAAAGAAAAACAATTTACTCCCGAAGTTTCACAACATATTATGCAGAAATCAAACTGACACATGATAGAAACCTCCTTTAATTTTGTCAGTAAGAGTTATGATGATGTGTAAGGAGTTTTAAAACCCATTTTTTATTTACCAAGTATCCATTACCTTTGTCAAAGAACTAGGAAATTGAGAACATCCCTACTGAGATTCCGTGAGCCTATTATGAACTGCTACTGGACCATAAAACCCACCCATAACCCACCCATGTTGGGAGGTAGCTGGGTGCTCAGTCAGTTAAGCGTTGGACTCTTGGTTTTGCCTCAGGTCATGATCTCAGGGTCATGAGATCAAGTCACATGTCAGGGCTCAGCACCAAGTCTGCGTGAAATGCTCTTCCTCTCCTTCCCCGTCTGTCCCTCCCCCTGCTCACGCACCTGCATGCACACTCTCTCTTAAAAACAAACAAATAAATAAAATCTTGTGAAATACATGTTGGTTCCCAGCACAGGGAGACTGGCCAAGAGATTAGCCAGAGATTCACCAACGAAGACAGTAGATTTCGTCCCAAATTTCCACATATTTCAGGAGTCAGGTGTAATTTCCTATTTCACTCAGTCTTTGTTTTACCTTGACTCAAGGCATAAAATCTTAGATTGTCACCTATTACCTGCCACATTTTCTCAGCCTTCAATCTTACCCTGCCAACCAGACCCTACTGCCCCAGGAGGACTCTAAGCCACACACCTTGAGACCATAGGATTTGTTTTCATCCTTCCTTCTCCTACGTGGGGTTACTCCTCTTTAAATACCAACCATAAGTTCTCTTCTCTACAAATAATTGTTAAAAGATCCTCTCTTTATCTCTGGAGCAAAATCAAGTGTGTTTGAAGGTGTAATAGATTTTACAATCAGAAGACTTAACTTTTCCCCAACAAGTTGCTCACCTAGGAGGATCTGGTCCAGTGTTTGCAGAAAGAAATACAGTCGGTACGAAAAGTGGAAAACTAGCAAAATAAACCGATGGTTTTTTGGCATTTTCATATTCTGACTTGTTTTGTAAAATACTTTCTTTAACATCTCCTGAAGGGATTCAACCGTCCAGGCATATCTCAGCTGACAGACAAGAACACCCTGGAAAGTTCAGGACAGGCTCTGGACTGCAGTCCAGGGAAAGAGGGGACAACACTCTAAGGACGTCAGCCCTGGCGTCCTGTAACTGCCCCAGGCTGCTTCACAGGGGCTCCTTGGATGTAATTTTTAAAACTCTCCTGTCTAGAACATATCTGGAAATCTCTGCTCCTAATCTTGAATACCAGAGAACCTACTATTCCCAATCTGTCCAGAAGTGGTGGTGGCATTTGAAATGCTGTGATATATCCCCTCAGTCGGGTCAGAGTCCAACTCTTGGTTTCAGCTCAGGTCATGATCTCATAGGTCATGAGACCGAGCCCCACATCCGGGCTCCCCACTCAGCAGGGAGATTGTAGATTATCTCCCTCTGTCCCTCTCCCCACTCATGCTCTTACACTCTCTCTCTCAAATAAGTAAATCTTCAAAAAAAAAAAAAAAAAAAAAGAGTGAGAGAGAGAGAGAGGGAGGAACACATCCCCAAGGTGACAGGACTTAACTCAGTAGATAACAGAAAACAGAGCAAAAAACAAAGGGGGACAGGAGGGACTCACTGCACCCATGTACTCAATTCTGAAGTGAGAATGTAATCCACCACCTGGACCTAGAATCCTGACAATTATGGGAAACATACTTGGGGAGGGTTGAATGAGTTTGTCCAGGGAGCTGGGTTTTTTTTTGGGGGGGGTGGGGGAGGTTGTTTGTTTTCTTTCTTGGCATCAACATTCAAGATGCAACTCCCTCTGAGAGTCTGTCTCCCGAGGGAGAAATACCATTTAAAAGATGCATTTTTCGGGGTGCCTGGGTGGCTCAATGGGTTAAAACCTCTGCCTTCGGATCAGGTCTCTGCTCAGCAGGGAGCCTGCTTCCCCCTCTCTCTCTGCCTACCTCTCTGCCTATTTGTGATCTCTGTCAAATAAATAAATAAAATCTTAAAAAAAAATAAATAAAAGATGCATTTTTCATGTGAAAATCTCTACCTCCCTTAAAAAACCCACACTGGTCTTTGCAGCAACACAACTAGAGATCTCACAAACAGCCCTGGGAGGCCAGGCTTCCTACAACCAGTTAAGAGAGGACTTCGCGGCTGTCCCTGAACCCAGAGAACAAGGTGCAGAGCAATGAATACTTAGGTGTCTTCTAGTTCTAGTCCTCACACAATCTGGCTAGTTTGCACAGTCTCCATACAGAAAGCATGGGTTAGATAGGTTTCACATGATTTGAATTTTCTATGCCTTAATTTTGGAACAGAATTTGGTTTTATTTATCCTCACATTTGTTGTTTTTCCAAAGAGAAGTAAATGGAGGCATTTGTTATCAGTCTATCACTCATCATTTCCATAAATAACATCTGTTTGTTCATATGTGGAGAAGCAAGTCTGACTCAAAGGCAGAAAATCTATTGGGCTATTTGTTTACCAAGGAACAAATTTCATGACTTATCACAGGCTTGATTAAGTGGGGGCCACTTTTCCTGAGGGTCCCAGATTATATCTACCATATGCTTTGAGAATTAGGATTCCATTGAATTTACATACTGGTTATGAGAAATATCTTTGACAAATATTTCTGACAACATCAAACTCCTTAAAAGAAAGTTGAGATCCTTTCCCATCTGACAGAATCTGGCCTCACATCCTGCAGCATTCCACACAGAGCCTGGGCATTAGTTAAACCCAACTGCCCCACGGTCCTCGCTCATAGGCCTACTTCCTTCACGTGCACTTTTCTCCCCGCTAGAAAACCACCTTTCATCCTTTGGAACCAACCCACTTATCCCCTCCCTATACAATGTTCAGCAACCTAGGCATGCCAGTTTGGACAATGCAGCTCTCATTTTCCCCTGGCTTTTAGCACATAAATCTATTTATGTCTATTTTTCTACTTTATCAATCTTCCTTTGGCCTCAGTCAAGCCCAAGAAAACAGTTTTTATTCTTATCCTCCTCAATTTGTAACAAATAACCCACCTGGTGGTTTTCCTTTTTTGGGAACAACAGAAGATTATGTGGTGGGAGGGGAGTGCCATAGGAAAGAATGCAGGGGTAGGAAATGAAAAGAAGTGAATCGAAGGTATTATGAGCCCAGGAGAGGAATACACAGGCATTCAACTGTCTCCTGCAAGGGCAAAGAAGCAACTTTTACTCTAACTAGTAACTGGAAGTCACAAAACTTGAAAGGAGTTGAAAGCAATCAGGGCACCATTCCTTTGTAAGGGGGCATGGAAACTTCCCTCCTACACTACAGGCAGACACAAAGAAGAAAATGAACTATCATACTTTACAAAATTTAAATGCTACCTAAAGAAAGAAACAACTCAAAAGATAGGGCAGAGAGTCTGGAAACCAAAACTTCCTGTGTCCTGTTGAGAACGAGCTGGCCTGGCCAGAAGCAGATACCTTGCTGTGCCTCTCAGGAATTCCAATCTGGCCACAGAGTCAATAAAAGTCCAGAGCAAAGAGATACTATAATGTGAATGCATTTTATTTTAAGAAGCCCCAAGGAAGGTGAAGATATGAACATTTTTGTAACTGCCCAAACAACTTCCAGGTATGATGGATTCGGTTGAAAGAAAAAAATCTGTCAGGCAATTGGTTGGTTATATAGAAGAAAAATAACATCTTTGAATCTCTGAATTTAGCATTCTAGCATCAGAGATAACCAAGCTTGCAGAATACAGATTCTTTCATTCATTTTTTGTTTTCTTCCCTACAGCACAAACTTCTCTCTGGCTCAGTTTTTAAATGAATCCATCAAATGGCCCCAAATATTTTCTCCAAGGGATTACTGCCAAATCCAATAGAACTCATCATTAGAAAAAGATTTCAGCCTAAATATCCCTTCTCTCAAAGTCATATTATATCTAGCTTTTATTTATCCTGTGATAATAAAATTGAAAAATGATTGGTTGCCAATAAAAAATGAATTACTGATGTGTCATCACACACCGTAAATTTTCCAGCTTTTAGTTAATTCTTTTTAGGTTACTCATTCTCAACTTCCTCTCCCATCAAGATAGTGCCTCTCCTGTTGAACACTGATGGTTTTCAAATCTCTCCACAAATTCTTCTGAAATCTAATTCCGCTCCCCTTGAGCATGAGCTGGTCTTAGCAACTCATGTTTAAAGAACAGAATAAAAGAGAAGCGATGGTTTCAACTTCAGAGGCTCCGTCACAGAAAGCACTGCAGCTTCTGTCTTGGGCTCTCCCTCTCCAATCACTCGCTCTGGGGGGAAGCCAGCTCCCATGCCATGGGAATACTTAAGGGGCCCACAGAGAGGCTCACATGGCAGAGAACCAAAGTCTCCTGCCAAATGCCATCTGACTGAGCCACCCTGCAAGCGAATCTTTGAGATGATGGCACCCCTACTGATAGCCTGATCACAGTTTCATGACAGAATCTGAAGCAAAACCAATCAGCTAAGGTATTTCTGAATTTCTGAGGCATAGAACGTGTAAGATAATGTTTGTTGCTTTAAACCACTAAGGTTTGGGTTAATTTGTCACTCATTAAAAGTATAAACACACAAACACACTTCGCTGTTTTTCTTTTTCCCTAGATTCTGAAAAGAAAGAAGCTGAATGTATGGACCTTTCTACAGGTACAGGGCACTGTCTGCATGACTGATGGACTCATGAAGCCTGTACCAATTCCCTAACTGAACGACGGAGCTCACATGAACACCACAATCATTTAAATGATACTCATCCCTTCCCAGACTAGGAAACTGCAGAGATGTTCATCAGAAACCTGACCAAGGTCATTTTATTAGGAAACGGTAGAGCTGGCATTTCAGCACAAGCCTTCACTCTCCCCTCACTACCCAATGCCTCTCCTACACTTCCAATGAGCACGCACTCTGAAAACTTCAGGATACCAAGCACCTGGGAAGGTTGTAGCAAGGGAGGGAAACAAACAGACTGAGCATATACTATGTGCTTGGCAGTATACTGGGTTTCATATCCCTTACCTCATTTCATTCTTACAACAGACCAATGGAATTAGTGTTAAGATTTTTCTTTGACAGAGAAACGAAGATTCAGAGGTTCGATGGAATAGAATACAGTGAAACAAGTCACAGGCTCCAACCTCCAGGATCTTGCAAACTAGAGTAAGAAAGAAAGACACACAGAATAATGCTACCTGACCCATCCACCACACAAGGCCATGGCAGGGGCCATGTGAAATAATCTGTATGGGTATAATTCATGAGCTGTTAAACACTGGGCAAACCCAGGAGGATATCGTTGCATGTGGCCAGCTCTTAGTGGAGCAACTGTGGGGGAAAGCTCAACCTAGTGGTGACATTTACCCCATGATATATTATATAGCAAAACCCACAAGTGCTTCTAAATATGGAAAATTTCATCTCAAGATGTTTGTTTTATGGTCGTAATTATTATTTAAGACTCTAGAATAAAGGAAAATTCCACTGTGGACTTTGATTCCTTCCTAATTTCCAGATAAGATCTGATGGCTTGACTTGGTCTGAAAGGTATCAAAATGGATTTCAATGAATAATAGAAACCCATTGATTAGAATGGCTTATTTTCCATTTGAGTAATTAAGTTCAACAATTCTTACCAGGAACTCTATGTTTAGATCATTTTCAAGTGAAACTGTCATGAAAGCCCTACATATAACAATAAAGCTGACAGATTTTTTTTAAATGTCATCAAAGTTGGCTTTGCATTCACTTAAAAATAATATGCAAAGAGCTAAAGTAGCACCCTTTTTTCCCCACCGTTATTACGGAAGTATTGTTGAAACACAATGTTACATTCCCTTCAGGTATACAACACGGTTTTTCACAATGCTGTACTCAACATAACTGTAGCAACCATCTGGCACTGTCACACAGAGCAGCTCTCTTCCCAAGGAATAAGACTGGTTTTGGCAATTCTTTTTTTTTTTAAAGATTTATTTATTTAAGTGAAAGAGAGAGAGTGAGCAGGGGGAAGGGCAGAGGGAGAGGGAGACCATCAGATTCCCCGCTTGATGGGGAGCCAGATGCGGGACTTGATCCCAAGACCCTGAGACCATGACCTGAGCTGAAATCAAGAGTCAGATGCTTAACCAACTGAGCCACCCAGGCACCCCAGGTTTTGGCAATTCTTAACTCATTACAGTTTTGGTTCCTAATGAACTTACCTGAATATACAGGTAGGGTAAATTTTAAATAGTCAATATACTAATATTATAATGTAACACCCTAACTTAATGCATATCAGGCTCTCAGCACAGTGACTGGCATGCAATGAGTACCCCAGAGATGAGGAAAGAGGAAGATGGAACCTACATAGTGCCATTGGTGGGAACAAATGAGCTTACGTCCAAATTTCCTAATTACCTGACATTCAGAGGCAAGAATATAATTTCCAATACCTTCAGCAGGTTTTTAGAAATACATATTATATGGTCTTGAGGTATATTAAGGTGTGGTTTGGAAACTGGGATCTCGGACAAGAAACGTTATGAATCACTTTCTCCACTTAGAGTCTTTTTAAAACTTTAAAAAAGAGGCATCTAATTTTGCTCTATTTCCATGTTCAAGACCTGGCAGAGCCTCCCTGACAGGTATTTGCACACATAGCCCACTGTGGTGGCCTGAAAACCCAAAACCAGAGAGGCATGACGGGATTTCGGGGTCTTACTACAAAGGTTCCTGTCCGTACTCACTAATGAACAGAAGCTGGACATTCTCCATTCCATGTGAGCAAGAATCCAAGAGCTAAAAACACTTCTATTAACAATCCAAATGGGGTGGGGTATGCACCTGGGTGGCTCAGTGGGTTAAGCCTCTGCCTTCGGCTCAGGTCACGGTCTCAGAGTCCTGGGTCCAGCCCTACATCGGGATCTCTGCTCAGCAGGGAGCCTGCTTCCCCCACCCTCTCTCTCTCTGCCTGTCTCTCTACTTGTGACCTCTCTGTCAAATAAATAAATAAAATCTTTAAAAAAAAAATCCAAATGGGTACTGATATATAAATTAGGTAACACCGCAGGCCCTATGAAACCCCAGGCCAGGCAGAACAATTCTGAGTACTCGGTGGTCTTGGGGAACATATGGAACCCACCCCACTCACTTGTCTGGGCATCTACCAACACCCCAAGCTTTCTCGGGAGTAAGAGGATAAAGACCGGACTAAGGGAGGGAAGAAGAGTAACGCAGCTGGGCTACCCTTCTCTAAAAGACAGTCTCTGGTGCTCTGAGACATGAAGACATGCAGTTGTTGAGGGGAAAGGTTCAAACAGAATGTGTGCTCGCTGGGTTCTCTGCCTACAACATCCTGGGGGGTGCGTTGCACACACTCGCAAGTGATGGGGCTGAACAGTAAAGCTGTGCGTAGCAAAACGGGAGATGCGGGTTTCAAGACAACCCAGAACAGCCAGCCACACAGGCCAGACCCTGTGGAGACCAGAATATACTTCCATAACTGGGAAGACATTAAGAATCGGTATTATGGAGGGCACGTATGGGGTGTGGTGCATAAACAATGAATGCTGGAACACTGAAAAGAAATAAAATGGAAAAAAAAAAAAAAAAAGAATCTGTAGTACTTTCAGCAACCCATTATATGTTGCCCTATATCCAGAAAATGCCTTTCAGAAAATGCCATTGGACTTCATTCTTAGACCCAACATTGACATGATACAAAGCTTCTCCCGGCTGTTTCTACTTCTACTTGGTATTCTATTTCTGCGCCAATTGCTTACTGTTCAACCCTAACTTAAAATTTCTTGAAAGGTTCTGATTAATCTTACTTCATCAGTATCATCCCTCAAAGGTATCGCTCTTCTGTCAGGCCACCTTAGAGCAGCTGGCCAGCTCAGGGTGGTTTTCTTGGGTCGAGTGCCTACCCATCTTCTGGTCCACTGTGGCGAGAAGCTGAGGTCACCCAGACCTTGTACATTTTAACCTAAATGTATCCTAGCTGATTAGAACAGTATCATCTGCTCTGAGAGCAACAACTGCCCAGATTGTCTTAAAAAGTCAATCTTGTGCCTTGCTAAGGTAATCTAAGAAAAGCAGAAGTCAAAGGAACTGGCAGGCCAGAGGACTGGATCCATGGGGTTTTCGTGGTACACGGAAGAGGGGAACCAGACAAGCTAAAGCTCAGATTTGCTATACTGTCCGTCCACCTGCACTCCATTACTAACAGCAAGTCACACAGCTGCGCTCCAAGTCAATGGGGCGGGAAAACCCACTATACCTGCAAGGAGGCCATGGCAAGGAGAAGGTGGAAAGAAAGAGTTACGTGGAAATAAGATCTACATTTTTATTCTTTATTCTGGGCTGAAAAAAAAAATGTCATGGATAAAGGTTAAATAGGTCAGGAAAATGTTAACAAAATATATGTGTCTATCTCCTTGTAAAAACAAACTAAAGCACACATCGGGCTTTGTCTTTGGTAAGTATCTACAGCTACAAACACAAAGAAAAAGACCTTCGGACCCGATAGCATCTACCCAACTGTATCACCAAAGGCGGCATAATATTTCTGAAGGATGAGTAGAGGGGAAAAAAAAAATATCAAAAGGTTTTGCTCGGGGAGTGTTATTCTGGACCCCTCCAAAGGGAAGCAGAGCTCTGCAGGCATGGAAACTGAACATGTGGGAGGAAGAGCTCGGCTTTTGGCCGGATCTGAGGCAGGCAGTGGCCATCAGGAGATGCACCTGTAGCCATTAAGTGGCCTGCATTAAAACAAGCAGCACAGCTGCGGCTCCAGGAGCCCTCGATCCCACGCAAGCTTCCCCGGGGGGCCATCTACCAAAGGGAGCCACAACCACCGCCCTCCCACCTGCTGTCCAGATTCTTGTTCTTCCCCGAAGCTTTCTAGATCTGTTACTAGGATACAGGGGTTTTGAAATAACTGTGATGTTTTTCACAAGAGCAATCATGGCCAGTTTAAAGTTTTCATTTAGCTAAAATGCTGGGACCTTGGGAAGAGCGAATGTGGGAAGCTGTGAGGGCTACATGAAATTTTTTTTTTTTTTAACAGATCCTGGTGAGATGGATAATGTAAGGCAGCTTCAGAAAAATAACTCTTTAAATAACACACGTTTATGTCTGTGATTGAACATGTATGTTTATATATGCATATACATGCATCACACATACACATTTTGTGGTTTAATATTTTCCTGTCAGAAGAAGTACTCAAATACAATCCTACTGCAATTACCTCTTAGGGAAGAAAGGTTTCCCTCCCATTGCAACCGTGTGTGAATCTGTACTTCCTCTGTACAGGAACACAACTTGGGCAACTGAGTTTCAGTAAAGGCACATTTCAATTTCATGAGGGGCTAATACTAATATCAAAAAAAATCATGCAGAACTAAAATTGTAGAAAATTACAACACAAACTCTTAAAGGTCATAAAATGTAAGGGAGGTAGGGAGGGCTTTACCTCAAAGGGGGGAAGACAGACTCACCACAAGGCAGTAATTTTCAATGCTAAGAGGACCCGTCTCTAAGGGGACTAACCTGAGTAAATACAAATTTTATTTCAATTCCCTTTGGAATATCTCCTTAGCATTATTTTTGTACAGTCTCATTTCTGTTGAATCAAAACTATCACTGCAACTTTAACAATGATTATTCCCTAGAAACTATTTTCTTATTCAGAATTCAAATCAAAGTAAAGCCCTCTGTTTCTGGCAGAGAAATCCAAAGGCTGAGTAAAGCATCTCTTCTTTTTCAAACACAGATTTTCTCCTCCCAAAATGCTGTTCTGCACTTTCCAAGCAACCTGTAAATTCACTCATGGCATTTTCCCCCACCATTGTCTCGGTTTGGTCACAGAATATTCTGGAACCATACAGCATCTATTTCTCAATATTTTGAACTTGGTCTCAACACCCAGAAATATCCTTGGATTACTTTGTTTATTTATTATGAAATCTTGGGCCCTTGGGATTGAAACCTCCTTCTCTGGCATGAAAGGCTGCCCATTGGAGAATTTAGATTACATAACCCTTCACTGTAGGTTTTCCTCCACTGTTGTTTTTAATATTGCTGGATAAGCTTCCTGGAAGTGTTTCGAATCAGTCTATGTCGACCACTGCCTAGCAATCTTCTACTGTGTGTAAGCAATCCAGAGGCAAAGAGAACATTAATGTTCACCGACCTTCCTGGACTGGGATGTGATCAGACAACTCCTGGATAAAACATACCACCTGCCCTCACCACCGCCAAATGAGGCACAGTGGCCATGGCAAGACGGCACATGAATCCTTCCCTACAGCAGGAAAGGAAGGACTCAGTGGAATATAGATTTTTAAGGACATCAGCTCAGCAAAACCCTGATCCTTCACGGACATTCACTGGAATGTTTTCTCGACCTGTTTGTACCAAGGAATGCTGTTGCTTTGGTATCTAGGCATTTAAGCCAACAAGAGGTGATACTCTTCTAGTCATCTACAGCACTAACAGCCACACTGACACACAGCTGGAAACTGGCTCAAGGCTCCTTATTCCCACACAAAGTGTGGTGTGGGTGACCGAACAGACCAATCAAGGACTTGATTTCATAAGGCAAAAAGCATGGAGATCTACCCTAATCCCTTCTTATTTACCCTAATTCCTTCTTTAAAGCAGTCTTTTTTCACCAGCTCCTTGGAAGATCTAGCTCCTGGCTGGTTCCCACTTCCACTGCCACTTCGTACCCACTGGATTGGTGTGGGACCAATCCCTAAGACATTTATTTGCACATGACCCACCAAAGGTGTTCTCCATGCAGGGAGGGCTATCAGGGCAGCAGAACGTGCACCTAAGGAATTCTCCTTCCTTTGAAGTGCACACTCTGTCTATGGGCAGAACTTTGCCCCAGTGGGGTTCTCACCAATTAGTGACTGTCAGTGAGGGCATTGCAGACCCGGGAAGTTGCCAGCACATGCAATATCTCCTTCCACTCTTTCCTTTCTCTCTTCATACTGATATCCTAAAGTGAGGCTTGGGTGGTTCTCAGGACCATGCCCCTTGACCTGCATTTTCAAACTGCTCCTCTCCTGAAGATCTCCCAATCACAGTCCATCCAATGCAGAACGATCGGGCTTGCCTTTCCTCAACTCTACCAATTGCATCGACATTTGTCTTTACCCGAATGCCGGTTCAGGGTTTCTCTCTTCTTTTGGGAAGGGCCAGCAGGTGGAGGAGGAATTTGATCTCTCTTCTTCACATCACCTTCTTTCTGTCCCATGGTGGGCTGTCTGAGCTATACCACAGACTCTCCCCCTGTGAGGACTCAGACTGGCAGTGGGCAGCAGAGCATTTTAGCAGTGTTCTTGTCTACCTCCTTGAAGTGGCTGGGATAAGCAGAACCATCCTGGCCAAACAGGGCTGGCCTCATAACCTTTGGATTTGTTTTGCCAAAGAAAAAACTCCTTTTCAGCTCTGAGCCTTTGCAGAAGCATTGCCCTCCCACAGTGAGGATGACCAGGAAGTGCATGGTTTTATGGGGAATCTCTTTGCTGTATCAGTCTGCAACCATACACACTCCTCACTCCAAACACAGGAACTTGCTGTTTCAAGGGGCAGACCTAAGCAGCAAACCCTGAGATGCTTCCACACCTTGTTATGCTTCTTGATGTCACTTGGAACAAAGCCTGGGGGCTCCTGCTAGCATACTCAACCAGTGTCACCAGAAGTACAAAGCAGAAGTCTTGTGCCCAAGGGCCCATGCTCTTCACTGCCTGGGACTGGGGGCTACCGTCAGGCCAGAACGGAGATGCAGGGGCTTAGCCTCACTGCTGCTGTGAGAACAATGGTGTCTTTGCCTCCCCGTCTCCAGCCTGAGACCTGGGTGACTGCTCCACCTTCATGTGGGGGAGTCAGGAATTTCAGGTAGTCTGTGATCAGCCACTGGGTGGTTGCTGAGTTGGCTGATCCGTTTCAAGGACCTGAGAGAAGTCAACAGACACCCCAGGACCCAAGGCTAAGGTGGTCCCAGTGCAGGCAGGATTATATCTTCTTCTGTCAAGAGGGGCCCAGCGAAGGCGGCGTATCTGCTTCCTGCACCACCATGGCTGCTTCGTCAAGCAGCAAGGCTACACTTACCACTGAAAATAGTGAGCTTGTCTGAACTTTTGTAATTTAATGGGACCATGTGTCGGAAAGGCCAGCAATCCATCTCTCCCCCGTATTTCAGCACATCAGGGGAAAAACTGGCAATTCTTTCAAGAGTCTGACTTGTATCTGCTTTTAAAACTTTAAAAAGGTAGTATGGGAAAGTGGACATGTGTCTTTCCTGTAATTTAAAATTTAAATGAAACTTGAAATTAAATTTAAGATTTAAATGAAATTAAAGAAAATGTAAATGAAATGAAATTAAAATTGTAGGTGACCTTGAAACATAAATAACCTGTTTTAAAAGCTAGGTCCACCTTGATAGGAAAACAACTGGAACTGGCAATGGAAAATCTGATTTAGAGAAGTTTAAATTTCTAAATATTTCCAAATCCTAAAATGCAATAGAAAAAGAGACGAAGCAGAAGCATATTTAAGACAGGGATTGCCCGGTCCTTTAGCTCTTAGAACTCTTTGCAGAACCTCCAAACAACTTCAGTTACATGAATATTTCTGCTCATCCTAATGACCTCCTTTTTAAGTAAGTCTACCACCTTTCTTAGGAAGCTGTCTAGTACTTACAACCCTGAAGATACAAATGTCCTTCCACCATAGATTATAACAAATAATCTCTGCTTTTAGCATCATCAAGCATCCCATGGTGTTTTTACTATAATAGCAGACAGTCGTATGGACACTCACTCACCACATTCAAGGCCTTTTTCTAGCAAGTTATGCCAAACTAATCTCTTTTTTGTGCGAATTATTTGGGTTTGCCCCTGAACGTATGCTTTACTAATAATCTCGACTGTTTTTTGTAAAATGATCTTTCAAATGTTATCAAGTCACTTTAACTTTTCTTCCTCTGGGTTATAAATACTAAAATAAACACAACAGAATTTGGTTTATATACTCAATTTTTTCCTAGAAGTCACCAAGGAAGATACTGGATAAAGCAGACCCCTCAGCCCATACCATACTTAGAGAGAGCCCAAGGAGTTCCATTCCTGGAGCTCATGCTAAGTCTTTTGTAACTACCAACATCACACACACACACACACACACAAATATATATATATATATATATATATAACTTTAAAATTTTTTAACATAACAGGGCTTTTAATATATTCACAGGTCATACAACCACCATGACTACCTAATTCCACAATACTTACCAACCCAAAAGAAACTCCTTATCCATAAATAATCACTCCCCCTCTCCTCAACTCCTAGCAATCACTAATCTACTTTCTGTCTGTTCTGGACATTTCGTATAATGGAATTATATGTGATCTGAATCCTTTCGTGTCTGGATTCCTTCACTCCACATGTTTTCAAGGTTCATTCACGCTGTGGCATGCATCCGTATTCCATTCCTTCTTTATGGCTGAACGACCCCTTGTAAGATACACCACATTTGGTTTCTATTTTCATCAGATGAGAGACTTTTTGGTTGTTCTCACTTTTTGGTTGTTATGAATAATGCTATGGACATTTGTATACAAGTTTTTGTGTGAACACGTGTTTTCAATTCTCTTGGATATATACCTAGAAGTGGAAACGATGGGTCCTACAGTCATGATGTTTAACTTTTGGAGGACTTCAGGTGATAGCTTAATGTGATTTAGTCTAGCCAGATGGCAGTTACCGGTTCATCCAATAAAAATGTTATTTCTGTCAATATTAAATGGCTTTCCTTAAACAATCAGGAGTGACATCCGTTATTTTCCCAATTGCTGTGTGGCCTGCCATTCTAACAGGAAAGGAAACTGGACTTACCAGACAAGAGTGGTCTAGTAGTTCACACATTTTTGGCTGCCTTTGAACTAATGGAGATTTATCTGAGAACATGATGGTGAGGAGGGTGGGCTGCAGGGACAGGGACAATGAAGGACAGCTAGTGACAGACAGAGCCTCTTGGACAGCTTTTAGCTCAATGGGTATGACCTAGCTACCTACAAGCCCAAAACCTAGAGGTTTTTTGTACACTGAGAGACTAAGTCACTAGATCGGCACCTGGCATACTTGACCACCCAGGAGACTAATCAAGCCAGCCACTCAAAAAAAATATATAATAATAATAATTTTTTTTTTACAACCCGTCTGCTAAGAATGATTTTCACATTTTTAAATGTCACATTTGTAATAGTCACATAAGAACCTATCTGTAACATCCTCACAATTATGAACCTTGGCTCACCAAACCTGCAGTATGTTTCCTTCAAGGGAAAGTTTACAGAGCCCTGCTGTAGCGGATACTCATGCAAATTAAATTCTTAAGACCAATGAATAAAGCAGAGCCCCACTATGAATCTGTCACTAGAGATAACCAGTAAGCAGCCAACGCCCAACACAGGATGTCAAGCGACCTGGGATGTGACTCAGAAGGATGGCAAAGCACAGAACGAAAATAGGGAACGCAGAGTGTGCACAGTGGTAAGGGATGGCGCATCAGGTCATCAAATCTCTGGGAAATTCTAATAAAATGCTCATGCTTTACAGCAGATAACACCTCCCTAGCAATGTGGGAGTTTGTTTCTGCCTATCTACTTTATCTAGAGAGTGCTAGACATAACATATTAACACACTTCGCTTTACTGGACCCATCACACACACCCCCCACCACTGTCATCCTTTTCCTGCTTCTTCTGACCATTTTCTCTCTTGGCCTCCTGGGCATCAACAGCAAATCCTTATTCACTTGGGCTTGCAGGGCTATGGCTCTGCTATTACAAGGTGGTTAATTTACACCATGCTGAGAGCTCCCAGTAAGTATCGTGAATGCTATTTGCATGGTACTATTAAACTTACATTCACTACAGCAGACCACCTCTTTTATTTCAATTCAAGAGGGAAAACAACCCTTGGCTTTTGCCAACCTCAATGTTTTCTTTAGTCGCCGAAGATTCCCAAAAGTAATGACGGTGGACGCTGGTTGCTAAGTCTCTTTCCAAGACATATTATCCCTACCTGCTGGTAATATCTTCTGTTTTTCTCATGAGTCAGGATGATCTACACCTAAAATTGGACCTTAAAATTCTTCAGCAAAATGAGAGTTTCGTCTGTTTATATTTGATCTCTTCTATAAGGATGAAAGTAAAGACATTAGAAGTTCCTGCTTTTCCTCAGACTTTGCTAACTTTCTCTCCCTTTCTGTTACATGTAAGGTTTCCTTGGGGGCTCTTTTCACCTAAGGCAAAGACATTACCTTTAGGTTCTTAGTATTCCTTGTCCCTCCTTTCTAGTTTTAATCTTTCTATTGTTGTTCTCACTCAATTTTGCCATATCCGTATCCTCATGGTCCTGCCAAATTACCTCTTTCTAAAACTTTCCCATTGGCCTTCCAGCTCTCAACAGAGTTCTGGGCTCAGCAAAAAATAGGCACATCTCCTTTCCTGGCCTTCCCAAATGCCTATTTCAATTAGTTCCTAAGCCTTTTTTTTTTTTTTTTTTTTTGAACAGGCACTAACTTCTGCGGAGTTTGAGCAGAGAACCCCATCACTGTGATTATGTGTTAGTCTGAATTACTTTACTAGTTCCCAGCTGTGGAAAAACTACATTTAAACAGAATGCGTGAGAAATTTATGGGCAATACAAATAAATTTCTCTTCCTATTTTTCTAAAATATAATTTCATCTTCCAGAAGACCTTTCTGGTCCAGAAGACCTCTCAGAAGGTCTGAGAGTTTAAAATACACACACACATTGTGGACCCGTCATTCCAATAACAAATCATCAACAAATCGAAACCAGTATCATCTCTAGTCTTATACCAGTGGTTTTCAGACCATCTTTTCCTGATGTTTCCATATAGTTCAAAATTCTTTCCCTTACCAGTATGATTATAAGTTTCCAAAAACTCTCCTCCCATCACAATCTAAATCTGGAAAGCGTCTATGAAATCCCTGATCTATATAAAAATCCAAGGAAATAATAAGTACCTCTTTGGGGTTATTTTTTTTAATTAAGATTAGACAAATACTATATACTCAGGGATATTCACAAAGATTAAGTTATGAAGCACTTACACCAAAGGATCTTTAAAAACAAGATGGACACCTCGATTGTTCCACAAATAATGGGGAAGTATCTTGCCTAGTGGACAAGGAGATCATCTATAGGATTTCTCCATTGTTCCCTTTTGAAAATCCCCAGAGCTTGCTTGTCCTCACCGGCCCAGTCAACCTCATCCAACTACTATTGCTCTGGGGAACCCAGCCTCAGGTCACTGAGCAGAATTTTCTCAAAAAACAAACAAACAAACAAACAAAACGAAAAGTGCAACATGCAAACCTTAGATGAGATACTCTTTTTGTTAAGTCACCAATTCTAAGGGAAGAATCAATCACTCTCAAACGGTGACCAACTCAGGGAGGTGGCCCTAGGCCCATGGAACCAAACCCACGCAGACAGAGACGTCTGAAGGACCCAACAGCAGTAAACACTCTCTCTCAGCTATCCTCACTCTTTTTGGTGGTGAAAGACACTGCTTTTCAACCAAACAACTGGCATTCTCTTTCATTACTTGTGGCAGAGGCAATCAGTCAACGTGAGACGGAGCAGGAAGCTGCTGGAACGAGCGCGTGCGTCTAGCTCTCGGCTCTGAACTCCAGAACGTTTCCTCCAGATGCTGCCAGCAGACACTCTGTAATACCTAAGCCACAAATCATCACATTCCCCACCCTTTGAGCCAGGGCTTGTCCCTGAGCTTCCCACATAGTGAGATATTAACCGAGCTGGCCACCGATACAATACTCTTTACAAACTCAGACAAAAACCTGCCACGCCATCTGCACCACACACTAAAAAGTGGAACTCGGGTCATAAAAATATCCACTGGAGGTGAACCTCAGAGAGTAATGCAGGGCATTTCAGACATTTCACAGGGCATGAATCCTGGGTATTTTACTAAAGAAAATATGTTATCAATGTAAACACATCAGGCATACAACTGTATCTAAAAGGAGACCAAGCATGTCTCAGAAATGGCGCCATCTTGCAGAAATTACAGGCAGGTCACTACGGACTCTTTGCCAACATCCAAGGAAACTGCCTTTCCTCAAAATAAAGAAAATGGGCTGCTGTCTG
This sequence comes from Lontra canadensis, assembly GCF_010015895.1. Taxonomy (NCBI): domain Eukaryota; kingdom Metazoa; phylum Chordata; class Mammalia; order Carnivora; family Mustelidae; genus Lontra; species Lontra canadensis. Next base: position 4,900,497 of record NW_022631072.1, read on the forward strand.
GTTGTTTCGGGAACCAGGGTGGGTTTGTTGTGTTTGGGTTGTTTTTTGGTCTTTTGGTTTCTTTTTTTAATGACTCTTAAGTTTTATCTACTGTGACACATTAAAGCCATCTAAACCAAACAAAGTATTTCCAAACTATGATACTGTAACTTAGGAAAATCGTTGACTGGACGATACTCACACTGAAAAGGTGCCGGGACTCGACCCTGCCCGTATCTCAAAGGGAACGAACCTTCAGTGGACTGCTCTCCCGAAATCACCTTCTGGGCTGCAAAGTACTTGGGCTTGAGCATGTAATCTTGGGTCTGGCCATGATGAATCATCACATTCTGTGAGGAAAGGGGTGTCACTCTGGGAAGAAACAAAGCCGGGACAGGGAAGTTAATTATGGATTTTTACAGCTAAGGTGGGAAAAACAAAAAATTTAACTTAGGAAACAGACTCCACACAAGGCTCAATTTTTCCTTCAAATACTGTAGTTGACCATTTATAATACGAGGAACTAAACATTTACGCTTAGAAACTTTAACACAGGGCACCTGGGTGGCTCGGCCGGTTAAGCGTTCGACTCTTGGTTTGGTCTCAGGTCATGATCTGGGGGTTGTGAGACTAAGCCCTGCATTAGGCTCCACACTGTCTCCCTCTCCCTCCTCCCCTCCCTCTGGCTGAACACACACAGTCTCTCTCTCTCCTTCTGTATGTGTGTGTGTGTGTGTGTGTGCCTAAAATAAATAACTAAATCTTTAAAGGGAAGGAAGGAAGGAAGGAAAGAAGGAAGGGAGGGAGGAAGGAACCTTAACATGAAAAGGGACTCTGCCTGTATAGTCAAGAATAGGCTGGACAGACCACCACAGACGGAGTCTATCACAGGATTCAGAGCAAAGTTAGCACAGCCTGTATGCAGTACACACAACATTTATACGTAAGAAAGACAATGACCTATACATGAGAAGGTTCACATATTTAAAAAGAGCATTTTATATATACTGGTAAGTAGAGAGTATTGGAAATGCAAAGAGGGGAAAGGAAGAAGGAAAAACAGAAAGGGGACTATGAAAGAAATTCCCAGGTTGACCAGTTATGCAAAATTAACAGTCAACAATCAGAGCCTGGACAATAAACGGTGGGACCTTCCTAATGACGGAAAGGAAGATGGGCAAGCTCCTTGAGCCTCACCCTCCTAACCAGTACCATAGAACCTCTGTCACACACACAGGGCAAAGAAGAAAAGGCTCATAAAAATTCTGAACCCATAAAAACTGGAAAAAAAGAATTTTTAAAATTATTTCTTGAAATACAATTATGATAAGGAAGAAACATTCAAGTTTTTCTAGTTAACATTTAAATATTTTATGCTGCATCTCATAATAATTAAAAACTGTACTATTCTGGTTAAATGTTTTATAATGACTAGTTCCTAAGAATAACAACAATGTAAGAATAACTAAGCACAATCTCATTTCCTCACTGTCACAAGTCAAGAACCTTGGGGACTCCGGGACACAATCACCCTCTGGCCCAGCCATTTTCTAGGACAGTTCTCTTTTGTTCCATGTAATGGAAACCATTCTTTTTTTAAGTTTTTGTTTTTTTGTTTTTTTAATCTGGCATAGTTAACATACAGTGTTATATTAGTTCTGGGTATTTTATCCAAACAATACAAAAATACTAATTCAAAGGGATCATGCACCCCTATGTTTACAGCAGCATTATCTAAAATAGCCACGACAAGGAAACAGCCCAAGCGTCCATCGATAGATGAATGGATAAAGAAGATGTGGTAATATATACACAACAGAATATTATTCAGCATGTTAACTTTAAAATAATAAGCCTTTGCCCAGATTTAATAATTCCCTGGGGAACAGGACTAAAATCATTAGCTAAACCAGATGAATAAATAATCAAATAATATAAAGAAGATATACCAACTAATTCCAGAAAATGCTTAATTGCTACCAAAACTGCTGGGACAGAGCATTTTAACAGCAAACAGAGCCTATGGAAGGAGACCTTTCCAGTGTAACCTTGAATTTTATTGAATGTGGCACATTAAAACCACCTCAATCAATCAAAATATTTCCAAACTATGATACTGGAACTTAGAAAATGGTTGACTGGGATAGAATCACACTGATAAGGTGCCCCAAAGAGTGTCCCTAAAGAGGGACTCTTTATGAGAGGAAGAAATGACACTGTGACAGGTGAGTATGAAAGGTCAACCATCAAGCCACCCAAAACAGCACCACACAGTATCTCATCAAAATCAGGAACAGTCCTGAATAAAGTCAGCCTGTTTGGCAGACTCTAACTAGAGCTGACGAATGAGTTCTTCTGTGGGACAAGGCGTCCATGAGAAATGAAAGAGGAGGCTGGGATGAAGAGTGCTTCTCTCTTAGCCAGCCAGGGACCTCGATCCACCATTCTAAAATGGAGAGTTGCGGGAAAGCCTAGGAAAATCCACCCTGGGCCTGAGTTTTCCCAGACACAATTCCATGGACGGGCATTCCCTCTATCACTAGACTAATGACTTAAATTACTAAAAGCCTAAGTAAGGCTTAATGCTGTAAACACTTTTGTTTTGATGATCTAAGTGTTGGTTTGAACTTTAAGCATGTTTGGTTGGGACTGAGTAGAAAGTGTAACAGCTGGACACATCTGGTGGTGAATGATAAGAACCACACGTCTACTCCATCAGCCTCGTGCAAACGGGAAGCCCTTCTTCACATCTCCGGAGCAACTCACTCCCCAGCTATGCTGTCATCCTGTCCCGATGCTGCTGGCACCTGCTGGCAGAAGTACTTCTGTTCACAAGAGGACAGCATTCCAGCTCTGACCACTGCCAGGTAGGATGGATGCAGGGTGGGGCAGGTGGGAGGTGAGGAGGGTGTCTCCCTGCTAGTCAAGGTCCTCCCTTTTCTCCCCTCCGAATCAAGGAAGTGAGAGGCACCTCGAAATGAGCTGAAAGCTTATGTATGGGCTCCTTTTCCCTACACCTACCTGGAAAGTAATGAACAAACAAGGAAGACGGACTTACTGGGTCTTGAACTTGAGTAACAACTCCCAGCCAGCATGGACTTAGGGAAATGAGCCACTGTAATGGTACTTAAGTCTCATTAGAGTAGAAACACTAGCCAAGTCTCAAACACAGCGCAGATACGGAGCTAACCTGAACGGCACTTCCCCTTCCTCCGTCACCTTTCCTTTCCCCCCGTGCAAGAGTGTCAACACACAGGAACAGACTGAGGCCACTGTGCATGACAGCCCCACAAAGAAAGAAGCAAAGCCACGGACAGCGGCACCACCTGAGGCAAATGGAGGAAGCCGTGCCATCACTCATTTCACAAACACATGATTCGCATTCTCTTCTCTCCTCCTCCCTTCACGGCTGGCCTCCACTTTTCCCTCTAATGTCACCATTCAGTTACTTCCACTCCGGACCACCTCTTTAACTCCTACAAATACATATCCTCTTTAACTCTTCTCTTTTGCCTAAGTATTTCAGGAATAATCTCCCTCCTTTCATTTCAATTGGATTTTCTCCATTCTTCCCTCTCCCGGGGTTGGGGGGTGGGGAGACTTGACTATCACTAGTGAGCATAAGATGTGTCAAAGCATTACAATTTTATTTATTTATTTATAAAAGATTTTATTTATTTATTTGACAGACAGAGATCACAAGTAGGCAGAGAGGCAGGTAGAGAGAGAGGAAGGGAAGCAGGCTCCCTGCCGAGCAGAGAGCCTGAGGCGGGGCTCCATCCCAGGACGATGGGATCATGACCCGAGCCAAAGGCAGAGGCTTTAAACCACTGAGCCACCCAGGTGCCACGCATTACAATTTTTTTTAAAAGAGAACTAAAATATTTGAGAAAATTAAGCTAAAAATGAAAACGGTAGGACCTCTGGTTCAAAATGGGGGTTTTTTATTTTGTTTTGCTTTAGATACCTAAAATGTCTCACCTACCTCCAAAGATGTCCTTAAATTATAAGGAATAAAAAAAGATTTAAATCCAGAGTTGACATTTGGCTGTTACACAACAGTACAGCCACACAAGTCATTAAAATATGGACATATTCCGTTCTAATAAACAGCTGCTATCCCAAGGCCCTTAGTGCCCCTTCCTCCTCCCAGCACTGGGCCTCCCAGAACATACAGCCCTTAATCCTGTGAAGGAGTTAACACTTGTCCGAGCTGGATTTCTAGGTCCCTGTTCCAGCATGGCTTTGGATTCGTCAATACCTGTGCCGCAAAGGGGACTAAACATGGTTCATTGTACCCATTAATAAACACACAAGAGATATTTCAACAAATCTGTAAGATTCAAATTGGATTGAGAAATGCTGACTGTTGTAGCAGCCAGGAGAAAGCCATGGCCTGAAAAATGTCTTCCTAATTTCTTTTAGTTCAACCTGCAGTAAGAAGTCCATTTTACTTGGAGATCCAATCCGTGTATATACATATAGGTCTGTGTTTTTATTTAACTAAAATAAGTGTTATAAAACATTATTTACCCTTAGCATGTGTAGAACACTTTGAGATTTTATCCGCTCATCTGTTTTTTTAAGTGACAGTCCTGAACCACTACATTGATTTCATGACTTCATGACTCCCTAATGGGTTGTAACCAGTAGGCATAAGGGCACTAGTCAAGAGTGAGGGCACAGGCACAAAGGAGACAATCTTCTCAGGGAAACACAGAGGAGTTTTGGACCTGAAACCAAGTAAAGCAAAGGGTGATTTAAAAAAAAAAAAAAAAAAGTAGAGCTGAACACTGGTCTCTTAACTAAAAATCTTTATAGAAAGGCAGTTATCCTCCCCAACTCTAGCAAACAGAACATCCAGAAGTCAGACTTCTACCCTTCTGAGGGGGGAGAAATGCATACTTTTCTCTAAAAGAATGGAACTATGTTGTATAAACCACAAAACTTACTGCTCCCCACTCCCAGAGCAAGGCCTTCTCATTCTGGATTCTGGGTTCCTCTAGCTCAAAGACTGGTCTCCCGTTTTCCCCCTGAAAAGATGCGTGCCAGGAAATCAGGAAGACAGGGAGTTCCAGGAGAATGATCCTGGGGGGGAAAGGAGTCACAAGAATGGAAAATACAACTGCAATGTTGGAGACACTTGACTATATGGTATATAATGCAACCACTGGAAAGAAAAATGGAGAATACATTCAAACGTGATACTAGGAACACTCTTCTTCAAGGAGCATACATGAGAGTGAACCACAACACACAGAGAGAGACCCCAGCACTGAGTGGTACTCCCATGGACAAAATATTGCAAATGCTATAACTGTCAGGAACAACTGGGTTCCCAACTCTGGTGATACTAATATACAGAGTTAGCCAGAGAAGGTTGGAAGATTCTAGAAGAAGAGGAGAAGGGGAGGCAAGACTGGGATGGCCACTGCCCTCACCTTATGAAATGCAAAGTCATCAAATAAGATTCATGACCTTGAGAGATGATGTTGACAAGAAAATACAGAGGCACAATCTGCTCTTGGGGTGTACACAGGCTACAAAAATGAAATAATGATTTTGAGAGAAAGGGTGCGGAGTGAGAGGTGAGGTAAATGAGCTAAATCTTCACTTTCTATGGCAAGAAGTGTTTAGACAGCATCTAAAAGGAATAAATGAGGAAATGGCTGGGTGGAGACAAACTACCCGAAGGACCAACAGGACTTAAGGTTTAAAGGCAGGACAGTTGGGGGCAAAAGGAAAAGGACTCAGGTGACAATGAAGGTTTCAAGCCTAGTTGACTGGACAGTTATTTTTGTTCAAGGCCAAGGGGAAAAGAAACAGCAAAGAAGCAGCTGAGTTACGGCAGGCAGAAGAAAGGGTCAGTTTGTAAGGACAATAATTATGTTCGAGACAGAACACGGAGCAAGTCTCCGAGGGGCAATTAGGGAAAGCCTCCAAGATGTGTAAAAGTGATGTCCTAAGAGGAGCCAACTTCTTCAAAGGCAAAAATGTCTCAGAAAAGAAGAACACAGAGCCACATGGTCTGGAGAATATTGACACTTAAGGGTAGGGACATAGAGAAAAAATGGGGGGGAAATTAGGAGATAAACAAGAATAATGTGGGTCCCGAAAGAATAAATGGAAGAAAGTTCCTAGGAGGAAAGGAGAGAGCATCACCTGCCAACTGCAGCAGAAAAAGCAAGGAATGAAATGAGGAAAGGTCATGCCTAAGTTGGGAGGTCACTGGTACCATCCACAGTGTGTTTTCAGTAGTGACAGGAGTGTGGCTGCAACAGGCCATACACTTGATAGGTGGCATGCTGTGACACATGGACAAGACAGACAAGGAAAAAGAGGCTGGACTTAGGGGTAGCGCTGGCCATCTGAAGACCTGAGTCTGTGGAAACCTCTGTATCTTTATAAGCAGAGGGGAAACAATCGCATACAATTTCTTTCCTTAAAAGAAAGGATTAGTCACACACTGTTTACACTGCTGCCTTCAGAGTGGCAATTTTTGGCACACGTACCGACTAAACTTTTCCATATTTCTACTAGATTCATTACTTGACCTGTGGAATGGGTGGGAGGATCTGGCAAAACACAAGCCCCTTTCCACTTAAGGAAAGAGCTTTGGACCTCACAGAAGGAAACCCCAACAGGCCATAAAATGTTTCCCACAGAAGTCCAGTCTAACGCGATCCAAACCTTTCCCCTATGTGTAGCATACTCAGGTTTACAATCCAGACTAAGAGAAACCAGAAGGGAAAGAAAACATTGCTGGAGGAGGCCACGAAGAGTCATGTCCAGACTCTCAGGGCCAGTTTCTACCAACAAAACTCAAGGGATCCTAGGGCAGCCCTGCATGGGTTCCAAGTTGTTGAGAAGCATGGGTACATGCTACTCAAGGGAGAGGCGGTACACTCAAGTACACAAGATGCCAGCTACGGTTTGGTGGAGGAAACAGAGTTCTCGAGGCTGAGATGCACAGAGGGAAGGACCAAGAAAAAACATACAGCTAAGAAGAGGTCATAGGACAGCATAACACACATGTGAAGGGAGATTAATTTTTGTGGTGAGCCCATTCATACCGAATTATCTTTCAGACCAAGAAAAGGATTAGGAGGTAAAAGACTGCTGATGATGAGATCAAAGGGCAGCACAGACAGACAGATTGCCAGTAACAGGATAAGGCAGAGCCGGAGTTTGCCAGAACACACACAGTGGAAGTACAATGAAACAAGCAAACACAAAGTCTGGAGAACAGAAGGAAAGAGAAGAGTATATGAAACAGCTAAGTGTAGGGGATAGACCAGTAGGGGACTGAGGAAATGAAATGAAAGAAGGTAGATATTGCAGGGGGTGGGGGTGGGGGAGGGAATGCTTGGAAATGTAGTAAACTGTGGTGGTCATCATTAATAAACATGGAAAACAGAACCAAGTACATTGGGAACCAATGGTCTTTGGCAAGTGATTCTTTCCTGGGAGTGACTCTGCCCCCAGGGGCATGTGGCAATATCAGAGACATTTTTGAACGTGATCATTCAGAGGTGAGGGGCTCAATCCTGTGGGGAGGAGCCAGGGAGCTACTGAATGTCCTCCAGTGTACAGGACAGTCCTCCACGAGAAGGAATTATCTGGCCCCAAATATCAGTAGGGCCAAAGCTGAAAAACCCTGTTCTCAACACGTGCTACTACCACCAAACAATTTTAAGAGACATGAGTAAAGAGCAAACGGCCTGTGGGAATGGCCATGAAAAGCTCTAGAGGAGATAAAAATCTGTACAACCTCCTATGTATTTTGTATGCCCTATGAGGCCAGGGACATAGCTCTGGACTCAGATTGCCTGGCTGGCAACCTGGAAGAGGGGGCTGGCCTATCCCTGAAAATGGCATGGAATAGCAATTTAAAAAAAAATCTTTTACTAGAATTCCTTCTAGGAACAGTACAACATAGAGTTGGAAAGAACTTTTTGTTAAAATGCTTAGCATGGGAAGGGAGCGCACCATGAAGAGACGGTGGGAAAAGAGTTGCCATGATGCCTTCTAAGATGGGTGAGTCCAATCAACCACACGTGTTTAGTTCTGCCAAGAAGGTTACATGTGTTCAAGGCTTGGCGTGACCTGTTGGGGTAACAGACAAGGCTGAGAGCTATACCTACAATTTCCCACATCTGCCTTTTCTTCAAATGGTCCTCCATATCCTCTCTAAAGAAATGTCTAACTTGTGGTGTCTCACTACTGGCCCCTGAGAGGGAACCCGTGTCTCCGCACAGCCCTGGTTAGGAGACACTCTTTTGAACATGACTGCTACAAGAAAATATCCCAGGAATTCTCAACCCATCTAATCCCAAGTTCCTAGAAGAGGGGAAAATATAATCAAAAAGCTGTAATGAAGAGGAAACTTTAAGAAGCAAGGGGGAAAAGACTTCCTCTTGGAAAGTTTAATGAAATAATCCCAGCACTTCAGAAATAAAAAATGAAGTTGGCTGAAATCAAGTGCTTGGGGGGGTGGGGAGGAAATGGTCTAAACAACTCAATTAAAAGCCAGAGCTTGTCAGACTGGTTAGAAAGCAAGACCCAACTACACAGCTGCCTACAACAAACCCACTTTAACTATTATGACAGACATGTTAAAAGCAAAAGATTGAGAAAAGATTACACATGTTCACATGAATCAGAACAAAGCTGGAGTGGCTAGGACTATGTTAATACAGGCAGAGTAGATTTCAGAGCAAAGAATATTACTAAGGATAAAAAGGATCATTTCATAAGGATAAAGGGTCAATTCATCAAGAAGACACAAGAATCCTAAACAGCTGTGCACTTGATAACAGAGCTTCCAAGTATGTGAAGTAAAAACTGTTTAAAGAAAAAAAAAAAAAGCCATGATGGGGCATCTGGGTGGCTCAGTTATTGGGTGTTTACCTTCAGCTCAGGTCATGATCCCAGGACCGTGGGATCAAGCCCCACATCAGGCTCCCTGCTCCGAGGGAAGCCTGCTTCTCCCTCTCCCTCCCATTCTCCCTCCCTCCCACTCCCCCTGCTTTGTTCCCTCCCTCACTATGTCTCTCTCTGCCAAATAAATAAAATCTTAAAAAAAAAAAAAAAGAAAAGAAAAAGCCATGAGAAACAGATAATTTTGTTGTTTTTAGTTCCTGTTTCAATACCCATTTAAAAAACTGACAGAACAAGTACACTGGAAAATCAGTAAGGATATAAAAGACTTAATGCTATCAACCAACTTAACCTAATTGACATTCATAGAACACCCCACCCAACAACAGCTGAACACATGTTTTTCAAAATGCATGCAGGGTATTTACCAAGATAGACCATAATTTCAGCATATAAAAAGTGTCAGTAATTTTTAAAGGACTTGAGTCATACAAACTATGTTCTCTGGCCATCATGAAATTAAATCAGAAATCATAACAGAAAGATCTCTGGAAAATCTTCTAAACATTTGTAAACTAAAAACTAAACTAAATTTGTGAACTTCAAAGCAACCAGAATCCACAGGACTAGAAGAGTCGTAAAATTTGCATGGAACTACAAAAGACAGCGAATAGCCAAAGCAACTTTGAAAAAGAAAAGCAAGGTTGGAGGCGTCCCAATTCTGGACTTATGTAAGTTATATCACAAAGCTGTAGCAATCAAGACAGCATGGTACTGGCACAAAAACAGACACAAAGATAATGGGACAGAATACAAAACCCAGAAATAAACACACAGCTGCATGGTGAATTAATCTTTGGTAAAGTAGGAAAGAATATCCAATGGAAAAAAGAGTCTCTATACCTTCAACACATGGTGTTGGGAAAAGTGGATAGCAACAGGCAGAAGAATGAAACTGGACCACTTTCTTATGCCATACCCAAAAATAAATCCAAAATGGATGAAAGACCTAAATGTGAGGCAGAAAACCATCAAAATCCTAAAGGAGAACATAGACAGTAACCTCTTTGACATCGGCCACAGCAACCTCTTACTAGACATGTCTCCTCAGGCAAAGAAACAAAAACAAAAATAAACTACTGGAACTTCATCAAAATAAAAAACTTCTGCACAGTGAAGGAAACAATCGACAAAACTAAAAGGCAACCTACTGAATGGGAGAAGATACTCGCAAATGACATATCAGATAAAGGGCTAGTATCCAAAATCTATAAAGAGTTTATTATCAAACTAAAAAAAAAAAAAAAATCCAGTTAAAAAATGGGCAGAAGACATGAACAGACATTTTTCCAAAGAAGACATACCAATGGCCAACAGACACATGAAAAAACGCTTAACATCACTGATCATCAAGGAAATATGTATCAAAACTACAATGAGATATCATCTCATGCCTATCAGAATGGGTCAAAATTAACAACACAAGAAACAACAGGTGTTGGTGAGGACACAGAAAAGGGAATCCTATTACACTGTTGGTGGGAATGCAAACTGGTGCAGCCACTCTGGAAATAGTATGGAGGTTCCTCAAAAAGTTAAAAATAGATCTACCCTAAGATCCAGCAATTGTGCTACTAGGTATTTACCTAAAGAATACAAAAATAGTAATTCAAAGGCATACAAGCACCCCAGTGTTTATAGATTATTTACAATAGCCAAATTATGGAAAGAGCCTAAATGCCCATCAACTGATGAATGGATAAAGAAGATATGGTGTGTATATATATGCATATGTACACACACACACACAATGGAATGTGTGTATGTATGTATGTGTGTGTGTGTATATATATATATATATATAACCATAGGAAAGAAAAGATCTTTTATAATCATATATATACAAAGATAGATATAGATATATATAGATATATCCACAGAAAAGAATGAAATCTTGTCATTTGCAACAACTGGAATAGAGCTAGAGAGTATTATATTAAGCAAAATCAGTCAGAAAAAGACCAATACCATATGGTTTCACTCATATGTGGAGTTTAAGAAATAAAACAACAGCTCACAGAGGGAGAAAAGAGAGGCAAACCAAGAAACAGATTCTTAACTATGAGAACAAACTGATGATTACCAGAGGGGCAGTGGGTGGGAGCTGAGTGACATAGGTGACAGGGATGAAGGCAGGTACTTGCTGTGAACAGGTGTTCTACAGAAGTATCTAACTACTATATCATACACCTGAAACCAATATTACACTGCATGTTAACTACCTGGATTTAAATAAAAACCAAAAAAAAAAAAAAAAAAGATGAACAAGTCCTGGGAAATACACCATACATACAGCATGGTGGTTATAATTAATATTACAATATTTATTAGTTTAAATTTCTTAAGAAGGTAGCTTGTGAGTATTCTCACCACAGTAACTTGTGAATGTTAATTAGCTTGATTGTGTAATTATTTTACAATTACAAATAGCAAGCCATCACATTATAGACCTTAAATATGTACAATTTTTGTCAACTATAAAAAAACCCCAAAGGATCAGGGCGCCTGGGTGGCTCAGTCATTGGGCGTCTGCCCATGATCCCAGGCTCCCAGGATGGAGCCCCACATCAGGATCCCTGCTGGGCAGGAGGCCTGCTTCTCCCTCTCCTACTCCTCATGCTTCTGTTCCCTCTCTCACTGTCTCTCTCTGTCACATACATAAACAAAATCTTTAAAAAAAAAAAAAAGATCAAAGAAGAAATCAAAAGAAAAACTCAAAATTACTTTGAATTCTGAAAAATGAAAACACAACCTATCTACATTTATGGGCTGCTGATAAACCACTATCAAGGAACAAAAGTGTAGGGCTAAGCACCTGTATTAGAAATGAAGGTCTCAAATCAATGACCTCAGCTTCCACACAGACAAACGAGAAAAAAATGAAACCCAAAATGGAGAGGAAATGAAATAAAGGTCAGGGAAGAAATCAATGAAATACAGAAACAGAGAAAAATCACTAAGTGCAAAAGCTATCTGAGATCAGTGAAATTGATAAAATCACAGCTAGACTGATTCAAAAAACAAAATAAGATGCAAATTCTCCCTATCAGAAATGGGAAGGGTGATGTCACTTATATACCCAAAAGGTCTGATAGAATAATTTGAAGAAGCCCCATTAGCCAAGGATGAAGAAATTTCAGCACTGGTAAGAAAAAGTGATAATCTGAAATAATTCATATGTGTTTAAATACATCCATTCAATCCATCCATCCATTTAAAAAAATTCTAAGTGGGGATGCCTATGTGGCTCAGTGGGTTAATATCTGACTCTTAATCTCAGGGTCATGAGTTGAAGCCCCAAGTTATTTAAAAAAAAAAAAAAAAAAGACAAAAAAATTCCTAACTCACCTTTGGAAAATGCTATCATCAACTCATTTCAAAACTGGTCCATGAAAGGACAGAATCAAGCAGAGTATACCATCATATGATGGATATTTTTGTATGTCAACTTGAAGGGTAATTTTGGATGAGATTAACACTTAAGTCTTTGCACCAAGTAAACAGAGGACCCTTCACAATGTGGGTGAGTTAAAGGCCTCCCTGGCTAACAGCAAACTCTTAGCAGCAGATTGTCTTTGAAATTTACCTAACTACTGGTTCTCCACGTCTGCACCTGCTGGACTCACCACATAAGCCAATTCCCCATCAATAAATCTCTTTATACATACATACATACTTGCTGGTTCTGTTTCTCTGGAGAAGCCTAATATGCCCACTACTTCCCTATAGAAACTGAACCCCAGCCAAATAATTGAGGAAAGAAAATGAAAAAGGAACAGGATGAAAACACCACTGCTGGCAAACCCTTATAAGATGTAGGTGTTGATTATCAACGGCTGCTAACATCACAAAGAGAGACATGTTCTCCCCGATGGAAGAGAGGAGCCTACTTATAAAGAAGTCCAATCAAAAATCAAACTCGAATCTGACCAAGCCTCGAGATCTATACACATTCACAGGAAGTTCAGCGGGGCAGAATACACGTGAGCATCACAGGGGTACCGCCAACAAACTCTCTAGTTTCTGCGAGAAACTTCCAGTAAAAAGAGGGGAGATTAAAAGATGGGAGAAACAGAACTCTATTGCAACAAATGAACATGGTTTCGATCTAGGAAGTACTTATGAAACATTTGGGGAGGGCGCCTGAGTGGCTCAGTGGCTTAAGCCGCTGCCTTCAGCTCAGGTCATGATCTCAGTGTCCTGGGATCAAGTCCCGCATCAGGCTCTTTGCTCAGCGGGGAGCCTGCTTCTCTCTCTCTCGGCCTCTCTGCCTACTTGTGATCTCTCCCTCTCTGTCAAATAAATAAATAAATTCTTTAAAAAAAAAAAAAAAAGAAACATTTGGGGAAATTTAGATACCTGAAATTTTATCGATTTTATTTGTTTTGGGTAGGCTAATAGTCTTGCAGCTACTAATTAAGGGCCCGTATCTTTTACAGATTCATGCTGAAACATTTATAGGTTGATTTCAAAATAATCAGAGGGAGGCAGAGAAGCAGATTGAGTATAAACAAAACAACTAACTTTTGAGTTGTTAAGCATGAAAACTGGTGCATGGATATTTAAGGTTTTTTAATACTATGTTCTCTGTTATTTTTGTGTTTAAACTATTCTATGAGTTTATAAAATATAAGTATCCTACCACAATTACCTTTTGTGATTTTTTTTAATCTGTATCAAATCACGTATTTACAGGTACTCTGAAAAGAAGAAAGGACTCTGTAAGATACCAATATTACTTATTCACAAAAAGAAAAAAAGAGACCAATAAACAGCAAGGGTGGGGGGAGGATGAAACAGAAAATCTCAGCAATGCACATCCTTTCTTTCCTTCTATTGTTAATTATCGAAGCTACATGCTAATGAGACAGATATCTCATCTACCAAGAATGAGGTAATCATTCAATGGCCCTGAAAAACCCAGAAGACTAAAATAATCAAAACCTTGAAATGGATTAAGTTATTTAGGAAGTAACCATGGAAGGAAATACTATTAATAACTAAAGTCCTAAGTTTTGTCAAAAATGAGCTGCCACATTTAGTTACTTGGGACAATGTCCCTGAACACAAACTAAAAAGGAATTGTACGCATCTATTTATCCGAACCAAGAAAGCCCAGAGGAAACCTAACTGAATACAATCCAAAAAAATTCCAAAATGTATACAATAAGTCTTCTACTCTATTGGGGAACTGCCAACTGCAAGGCTTTTTAATCAAATTTTAGGAACCAAGTCCTGACTCTACTACTTACTATGGAAAGGAAGAGGAGAATTACCTCAGTTTCCTCATTGTAATCAAAGAATAACATCCACCTCATAAAGTTAACATGAAGACAAACACAAAATGTGATTTTTTTTTCCCCCCTGATGTGTGGAAATACCTAGCACACCTAGCACAAAATCTGATATGCCCACAAGGGTGTTCGATTCTTTCTTTCTCCTCCACCAGGTAAGGAGGCCCGCACAAAAACACAATTTCACCGCTCTGGTTATATTAGAGATCATATTCAGAAATGACTCAAATGTATAGTTAAGAGGAAACCAACATTTGTCTCAAAGTCTTATAAGTAACTTCAGACTTTTTTTAAGACCATGAGTTCAGAATGTTCCCATTTAGCAACCTTAAATGAGTTGTTCATACTGATACACTTACAAAGGAAAGCCCTCCATGCTCGTGCAGGAGTCAAGGGACCCAGCACCACAGCAGCTATGAAATACAGTTTGGCAGGTCCTCAAAAAAACTAAACACAGAATTACTGATGATCTGGCAATTCTACTGCCAGGTAGGAACCCAAAACAGCTGAAGGCAAGGACTCAAAAAGATAAGTGTACACCAATGTTCGTGGCAGCATCATTCACAATAGTCAAAAAGGTAGAAACGTCCCAAGATATGCCCTTCACGGGCAAATGGATCGACAAATTGTGATGTACACATTCAATGGAACATGACCCAACTCTACAAAAGACTGAAGTCCTGACACATGCTATAATGTGCGAGGACCTGGAAAATGTTATGCCAAGTTAAATAAGGCAGATTAAAAAGGACAAATTTTGTACAATTCCACTGTATCAGGTACCTAAGAATAGGCAAATTTATAGACACAAAGTAGAATGAATAGGGATAAGGGATGAGAGTTTTGTTTAATAGGTACAAAGTTTCTGGTTTGGGGTGAGGAAAGTTTCAGAAACAGACGGTGGTGATGGTTGTATGATGCTGTGAATGTAATTAATGCTAATGAATTATACACTTGAAATGGTTAAAATGGCAAATTTTGTTATCTATGTTGTACCACCATTGGGGGAAAAATTACATAATAAAGATCCCAGATCTATTAAAAAAAAAAAAAATAGCACTACAGTCAGAGAGGAAGGGAGAAGGCAGATTTCTAAGCCCCTGACCTCCAGACTCCAGTTCTGGCAATACAGCAATAACACTTCCTCATCTCAGCAAATTCTAAGCATGTTCTTGTCCCTTTTAGCCAACTTTTTCATATGCCAATTCTACAGTAATGACCAGGAATATGGTTCCATCCCCTATATTATCACTTCAGTCTTTTTTCCTCCTGCTTTCTGACACTCTTCACTTGAGTAGCCACTCCTTGAACCAACTGAGATTTTGGCGTCAGCAGCCCTAACGCCCTACATTCTCCAATGACCCTCTTCTTACAGCAGTGGAGGAATTAACATCCTGTTTTCCAGACATGGGAAATAACCTCTATCCACCTGCCTGGGAAGCTTTTCATACTTAATTGTGCTCCTTCTCTCCAAATTCTTCTCCCCAGCACTGTTGTAACTGTCATATTTACATGAATTTTTTAAGTCAACTCTCCATCATGGACCCTGGTGGCAGCAAGAAGAGACATTCATGGTTTTTGGTTTGGGATGCTAACTTCATACACTCCCTCTCATTACCTGGAAATCTGGAAAAATAGAACTGATAGTGGGAACATGTCAAACAAAACTACTCTTTCACTATTTCCCCTTTCCCAATTACCAATATTTTCCTTACACTGAGCTCTCTGATGGGCATCTAGAGAGTGTCAAGGACAGACACAATGGGTACGAGGATCCAAGGGCGCACTTCTCCAAGGCAAGATCCTCACAGTGTTCAAGATGGCAGAAGGATCAGATTTGGTCAATTAAAATCATAATTCTGCCTATACCACCGAACCTTTGATCCAAGGGTCAGAGTCCTATCTCAGTTTCCTCGTCCATAAAACAGAGGGATCTATGAGAAAAACTTCCCAAGTATGCCCCTCACCAGCTCTGAAATTCAGTTATAAACACATCAACAACCCTAACTCCAGTTAGGGAGTCCTCTAGTCACATTAACAAAGAGTTCATGTGAGATGTATTTGTTTTTAATGTAGTATACATTTAGGTATCAGTTAAGTAGAAAGAGAATCTCTCAATGTTTTATTTCCCCACCCTGAAACTACATAAAAAAGAAAATTCTTTCGATTTTTAAGGTGAATGCAATAAACTCTGTTTTCCCCAAATGGCCTTGTTTTTTTCTATTACAATTGCTGCTAAACTAGGTCACCTAAGTAATAAATATTGAAACCATTTAACCAAATTCAAACATCTGTTCCAATCCTCTCCTAGGGCTTGATCCAGCTGAAACAAAATACCCAGTGCCCCACAGGACCTGCAAGATCCGCACTGTTGGAAACACTGGGCTTTTTCCTAAAACCAATATACCTGGTGAAAAAAATGTGGCTACTTCAATATATCTGGAGAACAATGAGTACAGAAGTACATGAGGAACAGCAAAATCCAACCAAGTAAATCAAGCCACACTGGATCCTCCTGTGCTAGAACTAAGGAACCCCTAAGCTTCCGCTGGCGAGTATCCAACTGAAGGCCTGGCGTGGTGGGCCTATTCAAAGAAGGCAACGAAGGCTGTCCTCTCCAGCTCCCATCCACTAGGAGAGCTTTGCTCTGAGCATAGCCATCACATGTTCCACTGGAATTTCTAAGCCAGTAAAACTCAAATTTGACTTCGGGGAAAATTATACTGAGTTTAAGAAATAGAAATGGTTTGGATATAAAAAGACACTTTTATAAAAGTTATTAAATACAAGATGAGAGCGAGCATCTGCAAGGCACATAAAAAGTAAGGGTACTAGATACAGAGATCTCTTTTAGAGGAATGACAGAACTGGTACCCCGACAGAAACAAAACAAAACCTCATAGGAAAATGGACAAGGATATGAATGGGCAATGTACTAAAGACTAAATCTTTTTTTTTTTTTTTAACTAGAAAGGGAGAGGTGGGAAGGGGCAGAAGGAGAGGAGGGAATCTTAAGCAGGCTCCACTCCCAGTGCAGAGCCTGACGTGGGGCTTGGTCTCATGATCCTGAGATCATAACCTGAGCCGATATCAAGAGTCGGACCTTAACTGACCCACCCAGGTTCTCTGAAGAGTAAATCTAAAACGTTGAGGCGTCCCAACCACACCAGTGATACAAACTTTAAATTGCTTCTGATATTTACTTGGCTCATTTTTTCAAATTACCAAAATTTGGTGGCGGGGGGAGACAACTCCTGCTGACAGGAATATGAAGCAGGAAGAGCATCACTGGTGGAGATATGAATTTTAACAGAAGTTAGAAATCAATCTAGAAAAACCTAAATTCAAAATGAACATACCCACTGACCTAGTAATTACAGCCTATGATTCACTCAAAAGAAATAAAAACCTAGAATGTAAGCATATATTCGACATGTTTACTGAATCACTGTTTATAATGGCAAAGAAAAAAAAATACTGGAAACAAACTGACCATTGGTTGAAGAATCATCTAATAAATCAGTACATTGGCAATGTGGAATATTATAACCATTAAAAGGAATTATATTCATGTTATGGAAGAGTTTCTATGATCTCTTTTAAGTGAGATCATGATTCAGAAACATTTATGTATTATGCCCCTATGGTTTATTAAACAATTAAAAAAAACACACATGACTATATGGGCATAAGAAATACAGAGGACTGTCCTCCATTTGTTATTAGTTCTTTGTGGAAGGGAAGGGGTACTGTTAAAGAGAGCATAAGTTTTAACATCAAAACCCCATCAGGTTTTGATGACCTAGTTACTTACAGATTCTATAGAATTATGAATCTGTAGATTCTATACACATATTGATTAGCTCTGGCTCTTGCTCCCACTAGGACCAGGTTATTAGCACTTTCCCCTCCCTTCCTACCCTCTCAGAGTCAGCAAGTTAAAAAAAAAAAAAAAGTAACCCTCAATCAGGGTACCTGGGTGGCTCAGTCCATTAAGTATCTGACTTTTGGTTTCAGCTCAGGTCATGATCTCAAAGTTGTGACATTGAGCCCCATGTTGGGCTCCCAGTTGGGGGCAGAGTCTTCTTGAGATTCTTTCCCTTTTCTTCCCCCTGACCCTCTGCACCCACTGCCACCCCAGTTTGTGCACACACACACACACACTCTCTCTCTCTCTCAAGTAAATAGATAAAATCTTAAAAAAAAAAAAAGTAACTCTCAGGAGTTAAAAATTTTAAGTCTTTAAATTCCAGTTCATCACCATAAACATAATATTAGTTTCATGTGTACAAAATAGGGATTCAACACTTCCTTACAACCCCTGGTGCTCACCACAAATGTAATCCAACAGATCAAGGAAACCAGGAGGTAGTTCTTTGAAAAAAATAAAAATATATTTTAATCTGCTCCTGCAACTAGCTCCTGTCCTTTTAATATGTGATCTATCTCCACTATCACCACCTCCTTCTTTCTTAATCTGACTTTCATATTATCTTCTAAATGCCTGTTCTCGAACAATCCTGAGAGCATGACC
Organism: Lontra canadensis; assembly: GCF_010015895.1. Taxonomy (NCBI): domain Eukaryota; kingdom Metazoa; phylum Chordata; class Mammalia; order Carnivora; family Mustelidae; genus Lontra; species Lontra canadensis. Next base: position 4,919,244 of record NW_022631072.1, read on the forward strand.
TGTGAATACACACCACTATTAAAAAACTCTGAAAACTAAAAGAACCATAAAATTGCCATTGATTACTCTCATCCTTGTAAGAATAAGCTTCACAGATTTCACTACCTTTGAAATCTCTACAGCACTCTACACCTTGTGATATATAGAAAAATGTAAGACTTTAACATCTACTTATATAATAAATCTCCATGCTATTATACTTAGTTCCCATCTCACGCCATTTCCCTTCAGCCAGAAGAACTTCCTTTGGAATTTTTTGATGTACCAATCTACAGCAAATGGTCTCCATTTTCATTTTTCTGAAAATATCTTTATCTTATCTTCATTTGTGGACTATTTTTCTTTGAACATAAAATTCCAAGTAGATGATTGGATTTTTCAGCACCTGAAAAATGTTTCACCATTTTATAATCTCCCTTGTTCCTGATGAAAAGTGACCTGTCATTTATATCATTGCTCCACAGTATATCTCTTTATTTTGTCTGCTTTCCAGATTATCTTTTATCTTTGATTTTCAGCTGTTTTACTCTGAAGTGCCTTAGGTATGGTTTTCTTTGTATTTACCTTGCTTGAGCCAAGTAATCCTTCAAACCTCTTTCCTGCCATATGCTCTCTTCTTGCCCTCTGAGATTACAAATACATATGTATTAATTTATTTTATCCCAATGGTACTGAGATTTTCCATTTTTATCACTTTTCTCTTTTCTCCAGATGGGGTAACTTCCTTTCTTCTTTAATCTTTATCCTACTTCCACTTTTATGTTTTCTGTTTCTATTAAAATTCCCCATCTGTTGTTTCATTATGATATTTGAAGTTGAAAATATTTACAATAGCTGCTTTGAAAGTCCCATTGCATGAATTCCAGCATCTCAGTCATCCTGGGGTTGTTTTCTACTGACTGCTTCTTCTCTTGACCGAGTCATATTTCTTTTTTTTTCTCGTGATTGGTATTATGGAAAGAATACTATGAACATCATGGTGTAGAGACTATCTTCTTCTGAAGAATTTTGGCCAGACAGTTACTTGGCTAGATTCAAACTCCAAATTCTATTTCCCTATGGTGTGCACTGGCTGAACTACTAAGTTTCTTCAGCTTTCCAGCTTTTGCATTTCACCGGAAACTGTAGAGTCTCCCCATGGATCAGCCAGGAATTTGGGCAGAGTTTATATACAGATGTTGGGGCTTTCCCTACTGCGACTCCCTCCTTTCCTGGAAGTGTCTCACTTTGCAGTCACTCTGGCAGTCACAAATGCTATTCATCTCCTGACTCGAGTCAGTAACTGCCACTTTCTGTTCTAGGTCTAGCCACCCTACTCTGCACAGACTTGGGGAATGCCATCAGGCAAAAACAAAACATATAAACGTTAACTTTTCCCAATGGCTATTCACTACTTTTAAGAATGAACTCTTCTCCAACTTGTCTACTTTCAGTTGCTCTCTGGTATCTTCAAGTCATCAATGTTATATTTTACCAAGAGTTTATAAATGGTATCTGCAGGAAGCTTAGTCTGATAAAACTCTATTTCTATCACCATCACCAGAATAAAAACCTTCCCCATCTATATTTTAAAAACATGTTTCCTTCAATCAAGACCACCAGCAGTTTACATGGATATGTTTAGTTTTTTTTGAAAAAGCACAGAATAGATCTATTTCCTGTTAATTTTTAAGTAATCAGGTTACCGAAGGAATAAAGATCTTAGTTTTCAGTTTCTTAGCAATGATTTGTTTACACTAGTATTAAAACATAGGGTATAAATTTGGAAGTGATCACATGCATGTTTACATTTGGTAATGGAATTTAGGTGGAGGGAAAAAAAATGTCCTCTTTAGAGAGAGGGACAGATGTCGTTTTTTTCCCATTTGGAAGATAGCATTTCCTCGCACATGAGTCAGAAAACCATGAGGTCTATTATCATGTGCAATGCAACTCGGGAAAGCAGTATGTTTGCCCAGACCAGCAGGATTCATCACATTTCTGGCAACTGGGGAATTTGTAAAATTAACTCACTGAACAATAAAATAACATCATTATGTGGTCCTCACTGAGCACGACAAGCCAATTACAGTAAATGGCTTTGTGGAATTCCCCAGACTGAATCTGCAATTCATGTGATAATGGTCTGGTATTCTACATTCTGCAAGACAGCCAATGATAACTTTATTGATGAAAAGCAGTATTCAGACAGCTAGAAGAGACTTGGATATCCTCTAGCCTAATCATGTCATTCTACAGATGGGGAAACTGAGGGGCCTGAGGAATTAAGTAACTTACTCAAAACCAAAAAATTAACTCTTGACAAGTATAGAGCCAACAGCTTGTTCCAGTATCTCCCATGATTTGTCCTAGATCTAGCAAAAGAAAAAAAACAAACCAAAAAACAAAAAAACTTTTTTACATATGAAAGATTCAGAGGTAAAAAGTTTTAAGGGAAGAACAAACAAAACCCCCAAATCTTTACTCTCCTACAGTTTGGCAAGATTAGGTATTTAGCCTTTTTATGCCTTTTAAGAATTCAAATAGCAAAATAAACTTACCCCAAAAGAGTTGTCTTACAGAACTATCAATAAAAATAACTACAAATAAGGGTGCCTGAGTGGCTCAATCCCTTAAGCGTCTGTCTTCGGCTCAGGTCGTGATCCCAGGGTCTGAGATCAAGCCCCATGTAGGGCTCCCTGCTCAGTGGAGAACCTGCTTCTCTCTCTCCCTCTCCCTCTCCCCTGCTTGTTGCTCACTTGCTCTCTCTATCTCTATCAAATAAATAAATAAATAAATAAATAAATAAATAAAATGTTTAAGAAAAATAACTACAAATAGCTTGTAAACATGAATAACTGGAAAAACTCCTTTGCCAATTGTTGGTCATTAACTAACATCACTCATCCACTACCTTTTACCACCAGAATCCCTTCATCCCATTAAAATCTCTTCCTACATCTTTCAGTCCCACATTCAATTACCCACGTGGGATCTGGGAGATGCTAAGTTCTAAGTCTGCATTTCCACCAACACCAGGTGCTGTCAGGTCATCATCGTGGTCGTCATTTCTGTCACAGGGCTCTTCCACGGAATTCTGTGAGTTATCTTTGAACAACTGCAGCTTCACAATGGTTCTTCAACAGAAATAATTTCATTTTTAAAACCAAAAGAACAAGAGTAGTGTGCGTGTGTGTGTGTGTGTGTTACACCAGTTGCCTGAGTTCTTAAGAGAGAAATCGAGAGAACAATTTGGAAATGTTTACACTGGCAAACACAGAGCCCATGAAGGTAAAACATTTTTTAAAAAAATATTTTGAGCAGGCCTATCTTAGATGCCAAAAAAAAAAAAACAAAACCCAAAACTGCCAAGAAACTGTTTCAAAATGCTTGGATTGTTCTGCCTTTTTTTCCTCCCCTCCCAACTGTTTCCACCAGGCAGTAAATAAAATCCCAGAGTCCTTGGGCAACAGTCTATCTCCCTGAACAGAAGGGAGAGCAGGAGCAGAAGAATATGGAGGGGAAGAGGGCAAGCCAAAAACGTTTGCATTTAACCATCTTAACGGCTGTAAACCAAATATTTGATTTTGCTCACTTATTTCCCTTTGAAAATACATGCACATGAAACAAAGGTTTGATTCAAATATATGAGGGACTGGTGAGCACGTTATGAGCAAAACACTAGTTTGTTGAAAGGTATGTTCCACCTTAGAGAATGTCTGCTGGAATGGGTATAGGTAGCACGTGGTTTTCCGGTGCTCTGAATGTCCTGTGGGGTGGTCTCTTTCTCTTACCCTGAGAGTTCCTACCTCCCACCTATGACAGGAATCAAGGAAATATAAAATTAGAAGTGACTGAAATCTTCCCACTAAGAAGGAGCAGCCCAGGTCTCAAAAGCAGCCCCCTCGGGTGGGTGGGATTTATACAAGAAAGGACAGAATGCACCAGCGGCAAACAGGCCCACAGAGGGGGAGAGAAGGGAGAAAAGTTTCAGAGTTTAGGATCATGGGAATGGGGACTCTTCAAGGGTCATTCCTGCATGCAGAGAGCAACAGCCATGGCGAGGGAAGATTTCCAACTTTTCTGTGGCCCCAGGAGCTCCTCAAATACTTGATCAAGTATTTAAACAAAAACTAAGGTTGAATTACTTATGTTTCCCTATGGCTAAAACTCCATCCACGAACTATCAATCCGCTATGTACTCCTCTAAGGAAAACACTTTTATCCCATTGTTTGTATGAAATACAGCTGAGGAGAGCATGGAGTCCAGAGTCAGAAGGAATAATCCAGAAGTCTTAAAGTCCAGAGCTGTCAACAAGCATTTGATGGGAGTCTACACTGTAATCCTAAGTTTTTTTTTGTGTGTGTGCCTCAAAACACAGGCTGTAAGGTTTATGAATTTCAAAAGTTCTTTTTTTTTTTTTTAAGGAAATAGAAGTTTATTGAATACAACGCAAGGAAGCAGCGGGTCAGGACAGCAGAGGAGAGGCTGTTGGCCTACAAGTTCAAGTGCTAATAGACAAGATTCTCTTTTCCACAAATTTGCTTAAAACAACAACAACAACAAAGCCCCTATTATCCAGGCATACACTGTGAGAGATAGGACCCAGTAAAGACTAGATCCTCTCCATGGGATAACTGGCAGGTGGGTGGGCTTTGGGTGAAGGGAGTCTGAGTCCCACAGAATTGCACGACTAATTATCTATGTATGCACTTTTGTGTTTCTGGCAATTTAAGAGGTCAATAATTTCACACACACACACACACACACACACACACAATACTACTGCTACTACTTCAGATAACCTGCTACTTCAAGTCCTTTCCATTACAGATGAGAAACCCGAGGCACACTGAGAATGACCTCTGTCCACAGTCACACAGCGAGAGGTGCCCACTCCTGGTCACTGTGGTTTGGGGGACGTCGGGGTAGCATGAGGACTTCCTTCTCATGGCAACGGGGGAGGCCCCATCAGGGCATGTCAGAATAAAGAATCACACTGCAAGTCAACATCCAAACAGCATCCAGGCAAGTTTGGAAAGCCTTCTCTGCAAGGGCTCTGGAAAGAGATTCAAAAGCGAGACTGGAGACTGAGAAATTCAGACCTGTGGAGACACAGACGGGCGGAGACTCGGGACACAGAGCTTCCCTCTGCAGCCAGTCGGGCTTCCGGGACCAGAGGCTCTCGCCACTTACTCCTTTTTGTTTTCCCATTTCCCCATCTACTCCATACCCAGGTAAGAGCAATGGTTAGCTTCACCTAGAAGCATCCACGGGCATTATCCACTCATTCACTCAACTGATTACATATCACATGCCCGAAGTGCAAAGAAGAAAAAATGACGAAGACAAGATGGAAGTGGTGACGAGCACGGAGACGTCGCATCAGACAGCCCGGTGGAGGGATCCGAGCGCCGCCAGCCACTGGCTGAGTCTCCTTGGGCAGTTCTTTCTGCCCCTGACACTCGACTGCCTCATCAGTGAAAGCGGGAGCGCTCAGAACACAAATGGGCTCTGTGACTACCAGCAGCAACACAGTATCCATCCCAAAGCAGCTCACAGACCAGACAGCAGGAGGAAGAAGAAAAAGTTCCCCTCCCACAGGACCTGAGCTCTCCCACCGAGCACCCAGGGAGGAGCCCCCACCCTCCCCATCTCTGCCAACGGGAGTCACGCATGATACCCATGCATGGATGGGGCGCAGTACAAACCTCCATTCCCACGGCTTCCGGGGCAAGAAGGCTCCATAAAAGGGCTGAGACCTAGAGGTGCAGTTTCGAGGCACAACCCGAGCCACACGTGGCAAGCAGAGGTGTGTCTAGACTGAACATACCAAGCTTGACTCGAGCAGGCTTCTCCTCAGATCACCCGTGCTAATCCCTGTCTGTACGTCCCCATTCTGCCCCAGTGGCTAACAAAAGGAACCGAAACACAATTCACAAGGTAATCCTCTTTGAACCCCCCTTCTTCTACCAACAAATACCTCCCCTGTCTTCGCAGAGCAGTAGGAAAAGGTAACTGAGTTCTACTTTACTGATGCTTTGTTACCGTTAAGGTCAGATTTCTCTCTAGTACTGGAAGTACCGCCACCATCTAGCCCTTCCTTTCAACACAGATCCTTAGCAGGATCTCTTCTGGCCCCACCATGCTTTAGTTATAATAACTGTGAAAAAGTAATTTAAACCTGCCTCAGTTTCCTTAACTCTTCAAATGGGAATCATAATAGTAGCTACCTAACAGCACTGCAATCAGGACAAAACGGTCATTCGTGAGAAGCATTTTGCACTGTATTCAGTAAGCATCACCTACTTTCACAACTGGGAGTTAACACAATGTCACAAGCATGAAATAGATTCATCCTACATCAGAACTTCTTTTGGCAAAACATCAGACCACCCAAAACAATGCCTGTTACCCTAACAAGTGAGTGACTGATGTGCCATGAAACATCCAGAAAAAGAGGTCAACTTCAGGAGCGCCTGGGTGGCTCAGTGGGTTAAGCCTCTGCCTTCGGTTCAGGTCGTGATCTCAGGGTCCTGGGATCAAGCCCCACATAAGGCTCTATGCTCGGCAGGGAGTCTGCTCCCCAACCCCCCCCCCGCCTGCCTCTCTGCCTACTTGTGATCTCTCTCTCTCTGTCAAATAAATAAATAAAATCTTAAAAAAAAAAAAAAAAAGAGGTCAACTTTGAAGACGATGTTAATAAACACAGAATATCTTCAAAGTCTTTTCCCCTCCATATAACTCCTCAAACATGATACATTGCACAACATCTAAATGAGAAAGCAAATGAAATAATGGAAATACTCAAATTTTCCAACTTTCTTCTCTTACCTTAGAAATTCACAATATTCTTTCAAGGGGGGTAGCTTTTAATGTAAAAAAATATATATATATATATTTTTTTCAGATTTTAAATGCAGGTTGTTAAGTACAGATGAAGCATATAAGGTCAATCAAGTTTAGTCAATAGACATCACCAATTTGATCAAATGCATTTTGATCAAATGTAATTTAATCAAACTTTCAACAAGTTAATAGTTCCAGTCTTCCATGGCGGTTGTAACTGTATCAAATAGTATTATTTGTTGAGCTAAGCAAGGATTCATTATCTATATGTTTATTCTACTGTTTGGGAAGCAAATAACTTTCCAAGATATATAAATATATTAATGAAAAAATCCAATACTTATAGAAACTACTTTAGGTCTGGAATCAAAGTATCACAAATTGAAAAATTTCATTTACATGCTACATACTAACAGATTTTAGTTGGTAAGAAATACCTGGTCTAACATAGGATTCATACAGTGACACGGACTTTTTATTTTGCTCAGTATTTTTTTTTTACTTTTTTAAAAGATTTTATTTATTTGAAAGAGAGAGCATGAGCAGGGTATAGGGGCAGAGGGAGAAGGGGAAGCAGACCCCCTACTGAACAAGGAGCCCTATGCAGGGCTAGATCCTAGGATCCAGAGATCATGACCTGAGCTGACGGTAGATGTCTAACTGACTAGGTGCCCCTACTTTGCTCAATATTTTAATATTATACTTTCATGACTAATTAGGACAGGGTTTCTTAACCTCAGCACTGTTGATGCTTTCTGCCAGCTAATTTTTTTTTTTTTAAGTAGGCTCCACGCTCAGCATGAAGCCCAAGGTGACGTCTGAATTCATGACCCTCAGAACAACACGTGAGGTGAGATCAAGAGTCAGACACTTAACCAACTAAGCCACCCCGGCACCCCATGCCAGATAATTCTTTATTGTGGGGGCCTGTCTTCTACACAGTAGGGTAGTTAGCAACATCTCTAGCCTCTGGCCACAGGAGCCCATAGTACCCTGCCCCAAATTACGAAATCAGCCATATCTTCAGTCATTGCCAGATGTCCCTTGGTGGAGTGGGGTGGGGGGGAGGACAAGATTACCATGGCTAAAAACCACAGACTTAAGACATGACTGTTTCCTTCTCAGTTTCATCTGGAAAACACATATAAGATGAAGAAGCAATCGTTTCATGCTATTATTCTGCAACAGGAATGCTGCAACGTGTTCTTCATACATCTCACCCAGTCTCATGATCCTATTTCGTCCCCATTAAAGAAAGATATGGCCAGAGCAGTCTTTCAAGTCCTGAAGCCCAAAATGTGCCCATTTTGTCGTTCATTTATAATACAGTTATTTTTCCATGAGGTATTATTTTAAATGCTGTATCCAAAGCACCATGATCACCACTGAGTAGCACACAAGGACCTTCTTTTCATTTCACATGTCACCAATAAAAATCTACCTCACTTCTTATCCCCTTTATACACCCATTCATTAAATCACGCAACACGCACACATTAAGTTCCTACTTTGTACTGTCTGAGGCCAAGGAATTCACCAACGAACAAAACTGACAGAGTGCTTGCCTTCGTGGAGCTCGGAATCTAGTGAGGTATTTCCAAACAGAATGTAACATGGGAAGACGCTGGCAAAGGCAAATCACAAATCTGCCTTAGGATTCCTGCTTCAATTCCAACCTCCAGGAATTAACGGAAGATTTCTGTTGTGTAATTCTGTAGAATGAAAGTAACTGCCTTAGATATCCTACTCGTCAAAGCTTTTATGCTTCATATACTTGGTATTATCCAGGAATTTTACCAAAGTAAATGCCTAAAGACTGAAATTTACTATTTCATTTTTATTTTTTTAAAGATTTTATTTATTTATTTGAAAGACAGAGATCACAAGTAGGCAGAGAGGCAGGCAGAGAGAGAGGGGGGGAAGCAGGCTCCCTGCTGAGCAGAGAGCCCGATGCGGGGCTCCATCCCAGGACCCTGAGACCATGACCTGAGCCAAATGCAGAGGCTTTAACGCTGAGCCACCCAGGTACCCCCTATTTTTATTTTTTAAAATATTTTATTTATGTATCTGAGAGAGAGAGAAAGGAAAAGAGAGAACGCACAAGCAGGGCAAGGGACAGAAGGAGAAGCCAACTCCACGCTGAGCAAGGAGCCCGATGTGGGGCTCGATCCCAGGACCCTGAGATCATGACCTTAGCCAAAGGCAGATGCTTAACTGACTGAATCACCCAGGCACCCCTGAAATTTACTATTTTAACAACAAAAAATTTTAATTCATTTTGACGGTACTTACTAGAATTTTCTGCATACCAGACAAAAATCACTCTAGGTCCTAAATTTGCACCCCTGCACCATCTACTCTACCCACAAATCCCATCAGTTTTTGAAGTTCTCTAACTTCCTAAGGTAGTAATAAGAACATTATGGTAGAGCTTATAAAGTCAGCTCATTTCAATTCCTGCAAACTGGTGAAACCTACTTAAATTATTAAGGCAAAGAAAATTCTGTTTGGATAAACTCCACTGACAGTTCATAAACAAAACAATCTGTTTTCATGGCCAGTTTTCTCAAAGATGATTTCAGACACTGTTTGTCGTTTATACGCTGCTTTCTCCCAGGCGTAAAGTTGGGTGAGGTGGGGGATGGAGGTGGTAAGTGATGGGCAGAAAGAGGATGAGAAATTTCTGACCTGAGACCGAATACTGATTTACTGTCATGTTACCTCAATTCCCTCATTTAGAAAATGCAGGCTAGTCCCTAAAGCTGCGTAGATGAGCAAATGAAACCATCATTTTGGGCAGACATTGAAAATGGGAAAAGTAAAATACCAGTAAACGTAAAGAAACACAGCATAAGTGAGATAGTCCAGAATCCAACACGACAGCAAAGTTGGAGACCACAGAACGATCTCCAGGATAAAGTGCCCAGACAAGTGAGTTTCTCCACAAGATGGGGACAGTCTCCCATTTAAAAAAAAAAAAAAAAATTGTCCCTCCTTTTTCCCTTGCCACAAGTTAAAAGATGGAACAGGGCCCAATGAGACAAGGAAGTAAAAATTATCCCACTCGCTGAGTCAACAGAAACTGTTCTTAATGCTTCTGATGAATTAAAGACATGAACGATGACTGTAAAGATAATTTTACTAAAAATAAAAGTTAAAAGATTACATCATCAAGTTCACAGAAAGCGCAGAAGTGGGCAGCCGAACCCTCTGTTCCCTAATTATTTGGAAAAGGTACAGGAGAAGACGCCTCGGGGCTATCAAAGGCCGATTCAAAGTTTCAAGCCTAAGATAGGACATCGTCCCCATGAGATCATAACCCTAGGGGGCCTCAACATCAAGGTCTACCTACTTCCCATCATCAGCTGCTGCTACCACACTCCCCACAGTGAGTGCCAACTGACCTCTTGACTTGAAGTCAGTCATTTCTGGTGAGCCTGGCCCTCTGGCCATGGGCCGTGGGTCCATCTCGCTGTACGTGGGATTTGCTTAACTGGATAGCCACCTTATGGTTCAAGCCGACGGCTCCTTCTTGGTAACCTGTGGCACCTCAGTTCCTCAAGACCAGAGTTCTGTGTACCCCTGCCATTCCCTCACTGGGGAACTTCTCTGTACCTAAACTCTAAGCAGGTGCTCATAGGTAGCGCCGGCCCTTGCTAACACAGTATCTGCTTCCTAGTGTTCCACTAGGGAGTATCTGCTTCCACATGGGAAGCACTTACAGCAATGCCTGGTGTGATGTCAGAACTAACGATAACCCGAAGTTCGTCATTACTAGCGTTGTAACTCCTACATTTTCACTGCACCTGTGAGGGTCTCACTACTCCAACGCACGGTGCTGTTTCAGACTCTCCGTGTCCTAAGGATCCCACCTTCCACCTACCAGACCAGACCCATTCCCAGGTGCAGCTGAGCCTGCCAACCCCCGCCCAAGGACCCGCAACAGCCAGGCCATGTCTATACAACATGGCACCCAGTCATTTCAAATGGGGTTCATATTTTCAATCTAGTATCGTGGGTAAGAACGCAGAATTTGGAGTCAGATAAACGGTTGGTTTGAATCCTGGCCTTGCTTCCTACAGACATACAATCGTGTGCAATTGACTTCAGTACTCAAAACCTCAGTTTGCCATCTGTATAATGGGGATGCTGATAAATATTTGATAGGGTTGGTATGAGACAGTGTAGGCACAGCACTTGACACCCATGAGGACTCAGCACCCGCAGCTGCTACAGCAGTTCACGTTATGCCTCAAGCAGGTATGCGTGTATTGTTGTATCTGAGTGGGAAACTGTCATCAGGACGGAGAACCAGATTTCCGCTTCTGGAGACCTTTCTTACAGATGAGAGTCAGCAGGTGTGTGGAGGGGACTCTGGAGAGGATGGTTAGTAGATGAGTTTATGCAGGGTAGTAGCTTCCTAGGGCTGCCCTAACAAATCACCACAAACTGGGAGGCTTAAAACAATAGCAACACATTCTCTCACAGTAACTGAGTCCAAACCCCCGGTGCTGACAGGGCTGCCCTCCCTCCAAGTCCTCTAAGGGAGAATCCCCCCTTGCCCTTGCTTCTAAGGGCTGGAGCCTTTCTTGGCATCTGGCGGTGCCCCTCCCTCTCTGCCTCCCTCTCCACATATGGCCTTCTCTCCCTGTCCCTGGGCTTCTTCCTCTTCTGTTCTGAGGACACATGATTAAATTGGGGCCTATCTGTTTAACCCAGGATGATCTCATCTTCAGTTTCTTAAGCTAAATCCATCTGCCAAGACTCTTTCCAAATAAGGTCACATTCACAGGTTCCTGGGATGAGGACAGGACTCTTCTTGTAGAGGGCCACCATGGCACACAGTAAAAGGAAAGGCAGGAAGGCAGGGACAGGGGTGGTGCTTATCACAGACACCTGGTCAAACCAACCAAGGAATGGGTTAGAATCCTCCAAGCTGTGGGAGGTGCTGAGTGGGACAATCCACCGAAGGCATCTGAAGGCATCCTTGGCCACAAAATGGCTGGCGGGGGGGGCGGGGAGGGGCTTGGTGTCTCAGTGGGTTAAACGTCTACTTTCAGCTCAGGTCATGATCTCAGGGTCCTGGGATCGAGCCCCTCATCGGGCTCCCTGGTCAGTGGAGAGCCTGCTTCTCTTTCTCCCTCTGTGTTTGCACTCTCTCTCTCTCTCAAATAAATAAAATCTTTTTTTTTTTAAATGAGGGAAAAATGTTTTTTAAAATGTGTGCCTGCTTATGCATAGGTGTTTTGTTTGTTTGCTTTTTTACATGAATGAACAGGAAACTCTTCAGTGACAACTTCTGAAGGGTAGGACACCGTGGGGAGGGAGGCTGCCAGGGACAGCGACCCTTTTTAAGTTACACTCCTCTCAACAGTTTGAGTTTCTATCTGCTTGCCTGTAGGATCTCCAGAATTCCCTAAATCCAGGTTATTACTATTACCAGGATCCACAAGAAGCCCCCACCTGAACTGGTGCGGAAACAACGACGATACAGACAGAAACCTCAGAGACATCCCTGCCTACAGCACCTTCGCAGTCCCCAGAGGCCTGTCAGCCCCGCGGTTCCCTGCACAACCTCAAAGCCTCTTTCTTCCTGTCTTCCCCTGGAGAGGCCTATCTGAACGACTCAGCTACAAATTGAAACACATACATCCCTATCTGGGTGCGCACATGCACGCGCACGCACACACACACACGCAGCAAGCATGCTCTGGTCCAACTCCGTACTACACATATAGTTTCATCAAGTTTCACCAAGAAATGTTCCGTCTTCACCCTGTAAAAAGGCTTCTTTGTCTATTTTCTCAAGAGTCACAAAGAGCCTTGCATATTCTCAGCTCACCCCTCTCTGAATGGAATGAGAAAGCATTTTCAGACCTCAGATCCCTTCACCTGTAATGCAAACTTAATTAACACTCAGCAAGGTCTCCCAGCCTAATGAACCATTTGGGCAGCCTATCTGATAACCTGATAGCCCACCTATCAAGGCAGCCTCCCAAATACGAGCAGCTTCCTCTGTTTGAGTATCAAATCCCCTCTCAGGTCAAGAAGCCCATTAGGAATTTTGGCTTCCTCCATTCACAGTGCATCAGGAGGTCAGGACAAGGTCTCCTTCATCAGCGACCTTCTGGAACTTCCTCATTCCGTGACTGTTTCTTGACCTCTCAAGTTCCTCATTTGAACGGTGACATTCTGCGTTACCTCAGCCCTGCCTTGAGATCACACACAGGTAAGAGTTAATACAAGCCCTTTTGGAGAAAGAGCCAGGAACCAAAGCATTGGCTGAGGCCCCCAGGACCTGAGCTGTGCCATTAGGGAAACTGACCGCGGCACAAGAAATCACAACCACCTTGCCTGCTGTAGGGACCACACCCAGAGCCTTCTCCACAATGTCGCTGAATACCCAGACCCTTCCCTCCCTGTCCATTTGCTGGCCCCGCTGCCAGGTGACTGCTCCTAAAGCACAACCCTGACCCCGTGTCACTTGGGCCTCCTATCATCTGCCCCTCAGAGGAATCCAGACTCAAGCAGATTTCTAAGCCTCTCCTCAATATTGAGACCCATCCTACTGCAGCCGGGGGCCGAGGGGGGGCAATATTTTGTGACTTGAACCCAGTTTTTCTCCTGGTTTATCCCCCTTTTCTCTCCATTCAAACTAGGTCCTTATGTTCACCATCTTGAGAGAGGCATATGTGGCTGGGAAAAAGCAGAACCAGCTTGCAAACGTTCCTAACTTTTATGTCCCAAAGCCCAAGCCCACAGACAGAAAGATGGCACTCTCACACAGAATACACAACCCAGCCAGAACCACCAAAGAGGGCATTTCCAGAAACTATAAGGAGACTTCATCAGGCAGAGGGGAGAAAAGGTTGACTCCCAGATTCAGAAGCAGAGCTTCCAGGGAAGCAACAAGACTCCAACAAGCGTAGGGCAGAGTGGTGGGTCTCAGCCATCAACAGCCTCACAAGGGCTCCCATGCAAAAGAGAATCGCAGGTTCATTAGGACTAAGTCATTTTAGGTTTCCATGGTAAATTACGTGGGCCAGCAATGAGGAGCAGATGCCCACATTCACTTGGCAAATCTGAGATTCCAGAATCATGATACAGGGCAGGGAGAACTCAAAAAAGGACTAAGGAGATGCTCCTATACAGCACAGGCAGAGATGAGCTTGAAAAGTAAGTGGAGTTATAATCAGTAATATTTCCACCACAAGTAACCTTATGAACTGAGATGTGTTCCTACTATGCTATCTTTCCCACTCCCCCCTTGTTTAGACCCAGTGTGGCAACAATCCCAAGTCCTTTCAACATTACACACCATAAGATGCCCGACCCCAGCCTATCTGAGCAGGATATTCCTCCGACTTTGAACGCCCTTCCCATATTTTATCCATTTACCCTTACCCATCCTTCAATTCCTAGCTCAGTGTCACTGCACATGCTTGCGCATGTGTGTACAGAACATGAGTTAACGATGCACATTAAGCATGTTAGGTACATGTGTGTATATTAAAATAGAAATTAATCCGTCTATGGCCTGAACACAGATATGATAAAAAGAAGAACCTGGATTTCCGTAAATGATGGACAAACAGACAGAGACATGGAGCTTTTCAATAGAGCTTTTGGGATTTTTCAAGGGCTTTAACAAATGAGGACATCGGTTCTGCTTCAAAACTTGGCCTGTCTTCACCCTAACATGGCAATATCATGTTTTAATTATTTTTCATAGTCATGATTAGGACTTCTTTTTCTTTTAAGATTTATTGATTTATTTTAGAAAGAGCGTGCAAGTGAGCGAGGAGGAACAGGGGCAAAGGGAGGCAGAACCTCAAGCAGACTCCCCACTGACGGGGAGCCTAACGCAGGGTGATCTCACGACCCTGAGATCATGATCAGAGCCGAAACCAAGAGTCAGGGGCTCAACCGACGGCCACCCAAGCGCCCCCATGTTTAGGGCTTTTTTGGTCTATAATCACAACGTAAAGAAAGGGTAACATCAAAAAAAGAAAAAGCAGTACCATATGGATTTAAAAGAACATATGGAAAAAAAGCAGTGTTGGAAAAGTAACTGCACTGCAGGTGGTTAAAGTAAAACCAAACCAAAAGCTTTCTAAGGAGCAAGAGAAAAGCTTACCAGGGAGCTTTTGCACAACGCAGTCCCTGTGAGATGCCCTAGGTGGCGCCAGCGGTCTAGAACAGCCTGGTTGCCTGTAGAGGGATCTGGGACTAGAACTCGGCAGGTGGGGTGAGCAGGCACCTCAGAACAAGAGTGCACATGGGCATTTCCAAAACAAACAAACAAAAAAAACAAAACACGATCCTTCTCAGGTCAGATATTCACACAGGATGTATTTCTATTATTATCACAAGCTTCACTCTCAAGAGTCAAATTTGTATCCACCTGGTAGAAATGGAAAGGCTTCCAAATGACCATCATTCATCTCACACACAATCCCTTCTATTAACACTGGATTTCTTTGGGCATTTTTTATTTTAAATAAAACTTGGGAATAAGAATAATGCTTTCCAGAGGCGCCTGGGTGGCTCATTGGTTAAGCCTCTGCCTTCGGCTCAGGTCATAATCCCAGGGTCCTGAGATAGAGCCTCACACAGGGCTCCCTGCTCAGCAGGAAGCCTGCTTCTCCCTCTCCCACTGCCCCTGCTTATGTTCCCTCTCTCGCTGTGTCTCTGTCAAATAAATAAAATCTTAAAAAAAAAAAAAAAAAGGAGTAATTCTTTCCCCAAAGCCAATAAACAAATGGAAGAAGAATTACCCTAGGTAATTCTGTAGAGTACAAGTTGAGCCCAAGGAAAAACTTCAGTCTAGCAATGCAACAACTTTCCAAGTGGGTAAAAGAACTGTGGCCTGGCCATTGGCTTACGAAGTGTGTATGGGAGGTCACTTAGCCATGTGATCTTTAGCCAAGGCTGTGTCCTCTTAAAATTCACGGCTTACCCACCGTAAGTAACAGGGAGCAATATCAGTCACCTCCCTAGCTCCATCTAGTTTACCTCCACCAGCAGAGAAGTAGAGACACGAATCTGTCACAAAGCACTCATACTCAAAGTACTGACAATCCCAACGACATACTCCTTTCTCCTTTGTTGGCACACTGGCATAGAGGACCAGCCTTGAATCATTTCAACAACTCAAAGAGGTTTCACTAATTACTAGGAAACCGAAAAGCTTTGGTCACTTAACTCCAATATTCTAAGAGATAAACGACATACATAATAACCTGAAAATAAGGTCCAATGTCTAGAAAAATAAGCAAGCAAATTTACATGAATTAGGAAAAATGACCCTTTGAAGGATGTTTGCTAAAGCATTTCACTTTAAAGCACCTGGAAATGACTTTTTAGCAGAATACTATATTCTAAGCAATATGGATTAAATCACTTAGAGTATTAAATTTAACAACCCCCCCCATTGAAAAAAAAAAATAACACCCAGTGAAACAGGTAAATTAGTTAACAAGCAGCTGGGTAACTTCAAAGTCAGATGTTGGTTCAAAGACACCTAAGGCCATCATAAAGGTACAATTTTACAGTCCATCATTCTTGCATCTTGCCAAGAAGGCTGGAAGGAATTTTTCATGAACGTAATTCCAAGATAACTTTCATAGTTGAATACTGTCAAATACTTTGACGGGACCAACAAATACATGTTTTTTGCAGATTTCTCAAGATAATCATTTAAAATCATACTAGTAACTTGACTGCATTTCAAATTTTGACATTTAAAAATCACAATGCCAACTTAATAAGTCAAAACACAGATCCATTCCTTGCTAGGAAGTTTTATCCCCCAAATATTTTCTA
This sequence comes from Lontra canadensis, assembly GCF_010015895.1. Classification (NCBI taxonomy): domain Eukaryota; kingdom Metazoa; phylum Chordata; class Mammalia; order Carnivora; family Mustelidae; genus Lontra; species Lontra canadensis. The sequence goes on from NW_022631072.1 coordinate 4,935,898, forward strand.
CTTATTCGCATATCACATCTCAATTAGCCATAGGTCATAGAAAACATATCAGGAAGGGATAATCAATCACGTTATTTGAATCCAAGGTAATATTTGACATCCTAACCCACTCTGTGTCAGGGCAGCCTCCTAAGGAAATAGATTTGCAGGTGTTTCGGAGATTTTAGGGATATTCAGAGGTCCACTCTCATAAGCCCCCTCTTCTCACTTCAAATTCTACCGCTCGGGGCACCTGGGTGGCTCAGTGGGTTAAAGCCTCTGCTTTCGGCTCGGGTCATGATCCCAGGGTCCTGGGATTGAGCCCTATGTCGGGCTCTCTGCTCAGCGGGGAGCCTGCTTCCTCCTCTCTCTCTGCCTACTTGTGATCTCTGCCTGTCAAATAAATAAGTAAAAAATCTTAAAAAAAAAAAAAATTCTACCGCCCGCCGCAATATCCTTTTTGATTCCTGAGTGCAGGCTCGCTCCTCTCTCCATCGGCACCTTTTGCGGAGCTGTGAAGAAGTGACTGAAGCCACAGAAGCTGCTGCAGGAAGAAAAGTGTCATGAAAAAAAAGGGAAACTAGTGACAAGTAGTGCCAAGGAAGGAAGAGAGGGAGGGAGGGAAGGAAAGGAAAGGGAAAAGGAAAAGGAAAAGAAAAAGGAAGAAAAAGAAAAAGGAAAAGGAAAAGAAAAAGAAAAAGAAAAAAGAAAGGAATTGTGGTAGCACTTGGGCTACTCCGACTGGCTTGCAGCTGGGTCTAGTCTCCAAATTCATGCATTAATGGAGTACCAACTTATCTAAATATTTAGTTCAGAATGACATATTGTATGTTAAAGCTACTTTTCAAAATTCTGTGCGATCAAAGATAATGGACACCTCAGTTACCAGCTGCAGATCACCTGCCTCTTGAGCGCAGCTCACAATGGGGAAATACACGCTCTGTTACTCTTTGACCACCAAAAAGTCATGGACAACTTGAGTCTGTGTCGCTCTGCGAGTCCCATATCTGCTTGAAAGATTGAACTCAGCTAAAATGGAAAACTGATGTTCTGGAGCAAATTTGGAGATTGTACCAGATTTTATTATAACCAAACTTCTAAAAGCAGTTAATAATAATTTTAAAAAAAGGCAATATCAAAATCAGCATACATAAAGTACGTTTCTTCAAACAGCTTGGCAGTTCTCATAATAACCCTATTTGGGCCCAACAGGAAAACTATAAAAAGGCGCAATTTCTTGGTTAAGTGCAGTCCTGAAAGGGCACAGAGAATTCAGTCAACTCCCACTGGTCACTGCTGAGACCATCCTCAAAGCCAGAGCGTAGAGCAGCACGCTGCAGGTCGGGGAGAGTCAGCTGACAAGGATTTGACACACAACAGAGAAAACCACCCCCATACCAGTCAATGGCGCATGGAAAGAAGGCAAAGGTTAGAGCTTCTTTTCCACCTGAAAAAGCAGTTTGGACTCTTGCTTCCTGCGAGCTTTCCCCACGTTCTCATCTCCTAGTCAGCCTTCAACCCCCTGCAATTAGGGTATGCCTCAGCTCTCCACAACACCAATGACGGGGACCTCACTGCCAATCTCAATGCCACGTTCAGTCATGCTGTCCTCGCTGCGGGGTGGTGACGCTCAGGACTCTCCCCTCCAGGGCTGTCACTGGAGCAGATGACCAGATGGCTCCAAACCCCCACTGTCTAGATAAAAAACAGGAGGTGAGGCAGATTGGGCCAGTGAGCTGTGTGTGAAAGGAGTCACAGGGGCTCATGTCCTGAGCGCTAAAAGCTGGTTCTCCCTAACTTTCCGTCTCCGTCACAGCAACCAGCAACATTTCAGACAGTGGCAATACCCTCAGTCAAGCTCTGTCCGTGGAGGTTCCATAAGAAAAATGACGGGAAGAATTCCTAAAAGACCTTAATGGACATTCCCAGGGACGGTTATGTGGGTGCAGAGCCCAAAGCTACTGGCAATGAATATCGACATGGACAGGAAACAAATCTTTGTTTTTAAGCTCAAGATTATGCATTTTTAAAACCACATCAGAAACAGCCTTTTCTTGAATTCTTTCCTCCTTCTACTAGCTCGTGAGAGCTGATTCTTTACTTGCCTTTCCCACTGTGAACTGGGGCAGCTCCGCTACCCACTCATCAACTCACCTCTTGGGTGCTGAGCTAGGCAGCCTCCAAGATGGTTCCCACCTCCTGGGCTTCAGGCTCTTACGTAATCCCCCCCGCGGGAGTGTGAGGCGGACCAGGAAGATCATTTCTAGTGAACATGGCAAAGTGAAGTAACTTCTGATTCTGAGATTAGGTTATGAAAAGGCCCTGGCTTCCACCTTGCCCACCCTCCGGCTCACTCTGAGGGAAGCTAGCGACCTATCATGTTGTGAGATGCTCTTCAGAGGAGCCCAAGTGGCAAGACACAAATGAGCCTAAACCAAAAGCCAGCACGGAACCAAGACCTACCCAAAATCACTTGAGTGACCTTACAAGTGTATCTTTTCCCAAGTCAATCCTTCAGATAAAACCATAGCCCCAACCAACAACCTGACTACAGCCTTACAAGAACTTGCAAGAGAAACTCCCAGGTAAGCTGTACCTGGAATACTGACCCACAAAAACTATGAGATAATAAATATTTATCGTTTTAAGTCAACATCTGAGATAATTTTATTACACAGCAATAGCTAACTAATGTAGATTCAAGTGTTCCTTGGTTTCCACTACTTTCCATGTGTGGGGTAATTTCATTATTTTCCCTAGTATTAACTTCACACTCATCACTCCTGAATCTGTTTTGAGCACAGACCCTTCTTAAATGCCCACCAGATATTTTGCCTAAAATGTCCACACATCTCTTCAACCTCTCAGCCAATACCTCTGCTTTCTACTCCCTGTAACGCATATGTCAAATGGTATCAAGACTTTCCATTTATTACATAAGCCAATATCCTAAAATCAGCCTTGACTTCCTCTCCTTATTCCCAACATTTAATTACCAAGCTTTACCAACTTGACCTCAGCTGGCCACTATCTGCTTAGTCACTCTGACCTGTCTAAACAACAGACCTAACTATGTCCCTTTCCCACTTACAAGATTTCAAAAATCTAGGATACAAAACCCAAATCCCAAGTCTGGAACCCAGAACCCTTCAAGATGAACCTGGTCTTCTAACACTCCTTTCACTTCACAAACAAGTAACATCTGTAGTGCTTGAAGCTCAGCTTGTTACGTCATGCTGCCGCACCTGTATGGCCTCCCACCCTGATTCCTCTCCCTTACACATCTACCTGTCCCAGAATGCTGAGTCAACTCCTACCCAGCCTTCAAAACTACTCAGGCATCAATTCCTCCGTGAAGCCCTCCCTGATCACTTTGCATCCCCAAAGAGTAAACTACTCCTCTGTATTCACAAGTGACTGCTCTTAGCAGATTGTATTCTAGTTACTTTTCATAAACCTATCTTCCTCTTTTGAGCTTCTTGTCTTCTGAGGACCTCCAGCATCGAGCCCAGAGCCCAGCCCACAGTAAGACCTAACATATTGTACTAAACAGAATTGTATTAGATCAGAACACCTTTCAATGTCTAACTCAGAGATCTGAAAATCAAAAATTTAAAAACCTTCAGCCTTTGTAGAAACCAGAAATTCCAACCCTGTGCTCAAGACCTCTCTCTCTTTTGCTATTGTCCCTAAGCTATAGTCCCATTTTCCCTATCCCCTAGCCTCAGAGTTCTTCCATTTCATTCAGAATAGGATGTTCCACATGTCAGAGCACAAAACAATCCTGAAGTTTCTATTAAGGCAAAAAGAAAAAAAAAGTGACCTATTTCACCTCACTCCATTTTCACTATTTTTAAAACCTGCCCAAAGGTCCTACTTAAGACACGTTAACACACCTCATTCAAAGTATCTTTAACTAGCCAGTCTTCGCTCCTATTGTCTATCTAGTTAGTCCTTTAATTTATTCATAATGGACAGATGTGACTATAGACAGTGGTCTTCAAACATGGCCATAAAGAATTCTGGAAAAATACTCCCTCCCCAGGCTCTACCCACCTAAGAGGTGACCCTAATCATGTGTACTTGCAGGCTAAAGAGTCCACAGGTGTTTTAGATATATAGCAAGGATGAGAAACATAGTATTAGACAATCCCTCATTTGACCTAGTCATTGAATAACAAGGAGATAGCCAGAGAAATCAACACTCTGGGCCACAAACTTACAGCTACTGACCAGCCCAGAGTTCTGACTCGGTCTCCCATATCACACTGCCTTCCCTACCGGGGTCCACTGTGAGCTATCACTGTGGGCAAACACCAAAGCAAGGCCCCAGCCTTCATGGTGCTGCTTGCACAGGATCTATACATTCGAAGTGAAGGAGCCTGTTAGAACATGCCTCTTCCACAAGCTGGAAGAATAAAGAAGAAGGGGATCCTTTTCTTGTAAATTAGGCGTGGTCCTCGGGCTTCTGGGAAGTTCTCAGCACTGGCTAGCAAGTTTAGGCATTCTCTTGGCACAAAACCACTCCACAGTGAGGAAGCATCCACTTTGGTGAGCAACTGGCAGGCATCACTTAAAGGCCTTCTTTGAGCAACTCTCAGCCACACTTGAAGTGAGGACCCGTGGCCACCAGCCACAGCTAGCCACCCACCGCCAGACATCAGCTGGGAGGTTTCACCTTCCCAGACAGGCACGCAGCCCTGGTTTATTTCACCCTTCCCTTGGGGCCACAGTCACCTTGCCATGGCCCTCAGCAAACTCTCGTTGGCAGAGCAACAACAAACAACTCCAGATGGAGAAATGACAAACTATTCCAACAAACTCCACAAAGTGAAAAAAAAAAAAAAAAAAAAAGATATTTCTGAGTTTGTTTTTTGTGGGCAGCTGGAAAAATAATAATAATAATAATAAATCTCCCAAATACCAACACCTCTCCAAAGAGGTTTCTTGCCAGGACCATGATGACTGTTGCTAAGAATGTGAGTTTCCGGCAGAGAGAATGTGACACATCACTTAGTCAAAGGCAAGCCCAGCCCTGGCTGAAAATCTTTGTCAGAACTAGGTTATACTCTCCCTGGAAGAAGTTTAAAATGAGGGCAATGGTGAAGTCACACCAATGAGTCATTTTCCCACATGCTATGCTCTCTTCCGACACGATCAACAGACCCAGTTCTCCAAGAGCTTCCTCTGGATTATGGGCTATATCCAGCACTGGGGAAGAGCGTTTTGATATTCTCAGTCTGTCAGAAGCGTTAATAGATGCCCCCCCTCCTCCCAAATAACCCACACAAATTAAAATTGCATGGAAGAGTAACAACAATGGGCAACTGTGTACAGGAAAGAGGAAAAGAAGAAACCGAGAGGCAAACATTGAAACTGCACCGTAGTCACTCTTGATCTGTTTGTTTTATGAGCAAAAAGACGGCAGCCTGGGCCACAGGATCCTTGGTCTGTAAGCTTGAAAATAATCCCAACCCAGGACTTACAGACTATGCGAGTGTGTCTGTGTGTAGGTACACACACACACCTACACACTCACCATGGGAGTCAAAGGCCCCAGGATCACCATACCCACTTCCTTTTCCCTCTTCTTCACAGGGAAGCTTTAGAAAGAGCAAGAACTCTGGGGTAAGTAGCTCCGACATGTCCAAGCCTTCAAAGAAGTAACACCATCTTCTACACCAAAATGGATCACCCAAAGGGAAGGGTAAGAATGGGTGCTGGATCGCTGACAGATTAGAGATATGTTTCCTTGAACAGAAGGAGAAAGAGAGGCAGACAGGGTGGGGGCCAAAGGAGGGGCAAGGAGGGATCCCCACACAGAGCTGGCGGCCGTGTGGTAGTGGTTGTTCCTCCTCCTCCTCCTCCTCCTCTTCCTCTTTTTCCTCAGTCCAAACTCTCAGAAACCAGGCCTTGAATGGGGCCATTTCTCAGGATAGAAGGACACCTAAGAGGTACAGGGAGAGGGAATCTCAAGCCTTGTTTTGTGCTCTGTCCTCTCTTAGACAACTTGACAATACATAAGAACAGGAAGAAAGTTTAAGTGAGCTTCACATCTAGAATGAAAGAACCTCAGCCTCAAACAAAAGTTCCCTTACCGCTGTTGGTTTGTTGACATTGACCTTTATGAGGACACAAAAGCATTCATTCCCTGAATATGGATACAGAATAAATAAACACAGATAAATGAGAGGCTAGCAAAATTTTTCTGTTTAGGGCCACACAGGAAATGTTTTAGTCTTTGTGAGCCAAGAGGGAATATCAAGGACATCACAGGTGTACTTTAAAAAAAAAAAAAACTTTCCACAAATTTCATACTGACAAAATTCACAAAACATAATAAAATACAATTATTTGTAATATTAGCCTCCTAATGTGAAAAATGCTACTGTATTTGAGAGATCACAAGCTGGGGTTGAAAGTTTACATTCCCTATCATCAAAATCAACAGCAAATGTTTACCTGTTAATACTGATCTGTAATGCGATTTTCTGTATTTCAGCTCTGAAATTTCTTTTCGCACACATATGTAATACTGATCCACGGGTATGATTTTAATTAACTATATTTAGTACATGGATGGCATTTAAGAAATTCTATTAGATTCTTCTCCTGGTATTTTCCTTCTACCACATCATATAGCAGATTCCAAATGAAATTAGGTGGAAGCTTCTCATTTGCACAGTTAAATGGATTTTGACATACGGAAATATCTTTTGTACTTGCACTGAGATCTGAAAAGCACTGTTGGTATTTTGTTTGAGCTGAAAGAAAATTAACCATTACAAACTGGTTTGAAAATAGAGATCCCATTTCTTTTTTTTTTTTTTTAAGATTTTATTTATTTATTTGTCAGAGAATGACAGAGAGAGAACACACAAACAGGGGAGCAGCAGGCAGAGGGAGAAGCAGGCTCCCCGCTGAGCAGGGAGTCCCATGTGGGACTCAGATTCCAGGACCTTGAGATCAAGACCTGAGCTGAAGGCAGACGCTTAACCAACTTAACCAACCACCCAGGCATCCCAGAGATCTCATTTCTTATTTTAACTTGACAACAAAGGAAGTACATAAAGCGGTTTGACATTGCTAGTGATTCAAACAATGCCAGTTATCTAAATAAGTACTCCAGTATTAAGTTTCACATAGAAGCATTGTTTTGCGTTGTAGTTTTATGTTAGCTCGTTACCAAGTCTGCAACAAAAGCTGATCTCGACGTTCAGTATTAGTGGCTAAAGGCAGTTCTTCCTGTTCAGAAGGATTTTCATCTTGGCCCTAAATTTTAAAAACTGACAAAACACACATACACTTTTACCAGTGCTAACCCATCCAAGTGCCGAGGGGTCGGGCAAATCAGGATATTCAGCTTCTACCCCTGACCGAAATTCCCAAAAGTCACTGACTTAAGAGAACGAATTAAGTCTACCGTGGGCACCACTTGTTCAGTAGAAGACAAATTCAAGTGATCTCCAATTTACCTGGCGATAAATACAATAATCATAAACTTTCAAACCCACTATTTTCACAAGCTCTGTAAATTTAACCAACTAAGTCTTTTTCTGATCTACACATTTTTTTAATGATTTTATGGTTAAGTAATCTCCATGCCCAACATGGGGCTCAAACTCACAGCCCTGTGATCGAGAGGCTCGTGCTCTACTGACTGAGCCCACCAGGTGCGCCTGAGCCATACATTTTTATCACCAGTCATAAACCACCTTGAATTCAGTACTGAAGTACTGAATTCAAGTACTTTTTTTGAAGTCTGAAGTAGAAACTGTGTTTGGTTTCCTTGAGAATATTCTCTCTGGTATGTACCTGCTCTATACAGACTGTTCATAGACACTAACCTTCCATCACTTCCAACTCTACATTGACCAAGTAAACAACAACTGAGCCGAGTTCCTATCTGCATACTCCTCAAGAACCAAGGAAAACCATTTGCCTTGTAAGTTGTCTACTGATATTAAGCACAATATTCTCAACTCTCAGAGAACACTAACAAATGAACCATTTGATTTCACGTATTTCTTCAACTGATACAATGAAACATGACGACATTAATTCAGCACCATAACTGGCTTTTCTGACTGGGCTAACGAGCCACTTGAAAACTTACTTTGGTTGCAGCCTCACTTAACGTTAGGGGTTAGGGAGAGAAACTCTATGATAATGAGATATTTGCTCTTAAATTCTCATTGTTCACTGCTGCTCTCCTGTGAGTAGGGCATACTGTGTTTAGCGCTTGCTCTGCTGAAGGAGACGCCTTATAGCACATTGTTTCCGCACAGTCTCAGCACATAATCTACACAGTGCTTTGCCATCTCCTTGAATAACAAGGGAATATTATGGCTGTAAAGGGATACAAAGGACACTCAAAACACTTGTCAAGCTATACCGGCATCATGATTCGTAGCACATCAAATAGCAGCTTGATCAGCCTCTGTCACAACTGTTCGACCTTGCTGACAACTCCTTGACCTTGCTGTTGTGTTGAAAAAGCAGCTATAAACCCCATGGAAACAAATGAGCAGGGTGTGTTCCACTAAACTTGACTTACGGCACTGAAATTTGAATTTCATACAATCACATTATGTGTCACCAATTATTCTTCTTTTGATTCGTTTCAATCATCTAAAAGTGTAAAAATCCTTCTTAGCTCTTGGGCCAAACAAAGGCAGCCAGCCATTGATTGCCAAGCTCTTATTTACACGAGCTCTGGTTCCACCAGCATAGTGAGACAACCCACTGTCAGATTCCTACTTTCTCCATTTGAGGAAGTGGCCAGAAAGTAGAATGTCACTGGGTACATGAAGGAGGAAAGGAGAGGTCAACAGAGAATGAAGAGCAATTAGAGATGCCACAGATAAGCCTTGCCCATTTCATAGTTTTGCCAAAGTCAAATCCATTTACATTCACAGAAGTCTCAGATGACAAATTTCCTGATGTCTGATTACAGGTGTGATTATTGTTATGGTAAGCACCACAATCTATGGATTGACAACTGATGTCCCAGGTAATGATTTAGGACCTTTACATTTAACCCTCTCTATAACATGAAACAGGGGGGTATTATTCCACAAATACGATAAGTGATTGCCCATCAGTCCTCCTAGTAAAGAGCAGAGCAAGAATTTGAACTTGTCTGACTGATCACACTGCTCTAAACAACTCAAGGTAAAGTACCTAGGCTATCACAGACATAAGCTGCTGTGTCCAGTGGAAAAAAGACAGTCTCTTCAACAAATTGTGTTGGGAAAATTGGACAGCTACATGTAGAAGAATGAAATTGGACCATTTCCTTATACCACACACAAAAATAGACTAAAAATGGACGAAAAACCTCAATGTGAGAAAGGAATCCATCAAATTCCTTGAGGAGAACACAGGCAGCAACCTCTTCGAACTCAGCCGAAGAAACTTCTTTCTAGAAACACTGCCAAAGGCAAGGGAAACAAGGGCAAAAATGAACTACTGGGACTTCATCAAGATTGAAAGCTTTCGCACAGCAAAGGAAACGGTCAATAAAACCAAAAGACGACTGACAGAATGGGAGAAGATATTCGCAAATGACGTATCAGACAAAGGGCTAGTACCCAGAATCTATAAAGAACTTATCAAACTCAACACCCAAAGAACAAATAATCCAATCAAGAAATGGGCAGAAGACATGAACAGACACTTCTGCAAAGACGACACCCAAATGGCCAACAGATACATGAAAAAATGCTCCACATCACTCAGCATCAGGGAAATACAAATTAAAACAATAGTGAATACCACCTCACACCAGTCAAAATGGCTAAAATCAACCAGTCAGGAAACAACAGACGTTGACAAGGATGCAGAGAAAGGGGAACCCTCCTACACTGTTGGTGGGAATGCGAGCTGGTGCAGTCACTCTAGAAAACGGCATGGAGGTTCCTCAAAAAGTTGAAAATAGAGCTACCCTATGACCCAGTAATCACACTACTGGGTATTTACCCTAAAGATACAAATGTAGTGATCCTAAGGGGCACGTGCACCCCAATGTTTATAGCAGCGATGTCCACAATAGAAAAACTATGGAAAGAACCTAGATGTCCATCAACAAATGAATGGATAAAGAAAGATGTAGTATATATATACAATGGACTACTATGCAGCCACCAAAAGAAATGAAATCTTGCCATTTGCAATAATGTGGATGGAACCAGAGGGTATCACGCTAAGCAAAATAAGTCAATCAGAGAAAGATAATTATCATATGATCTCTCTGATATGAGGAACTTGAGAGGCAGGGCGGGGGGCTTGTGGGGGGTAGAGAGGGAAAAAATGAAACAAGATGGAATCAGGAGGGAGACAAACCATAAGAGTCTTAATCTCATGAAACAAACTGAGGGTTGCTGGGGGGTGGGGGGATAGGCATAGGGTGGCTGGGTTATGGACACTGGGAAGGGTATGTGTTATGATGAGTGCTGTGAAATGTGTAAGACTGAGGATTCACAGACCTGTACCCCTGAAACAAATAATACATTATATGTTAATTTAAAAAAAGAAGAAGTGAGCTTCTGAAAACAACAAATGAGGCCAGGAAGAAAAAAAAAAAAAAAGCTCCTTAGCAAAGAACAGCCCCTCTCCCTGGGAGGGTCATTCTCTCTCACCAAGACTAAAGCTTGTTATCAGTACACATGGTTTGGACAGGAGAGGACTGATTCTCAACAAGCCAGGTACAACGGCTAAGAGCAGGTACAGAACAGCACAGCCTAATGACTTTTCCCAGTAAGAATGGCAAGTGTGGGCCCCATGCAGACACCTGGCTTTGAACAGGCATGATTTCTATCCTTCCTGTGTACCTGCTCCAGGCCTACAGGAGATAGGAAGAGGGAGGGGAAAGCATTTATCCAATTTGATTCCCATCCCATCCCATTCCTGGCCCCTTCCATATTTCTGAAGAGAATGACCTTGCTCAAAGGTGGCCCTGGAGACTGTCAGTAAGATAAGGTTTCAGAGCACCCAAATCTCAAGACTAGCTCCAGCTGAATGGATGAAGGAAGCCCTGATTAGAATGCTAGAACTTGGGGCACCTGGGTGGCTCAGTGGGTTGAGCCTCTGCCTTCGGCTCGGGTCATGATCTCAGGGTCCTGGGATCGAGCCCTGCATCGGGCTCTCTGCTGAGCAGGGAGCCTGCTTCCCCCTCTCTCTCTGCCTGCCTCTCTGCCTACTTGTGATCTTTCTCTGTCAAATAAATAAATAAAATCTTTAAAGAATGCTAGAACTTATCAAGGAACACATCACAAGCCATTGTCAGCCTTTAATATATTGTTAGTCTTCCAAACTCTGGTTTCTGGTCCCCCTAAAAAAGAAAATCTTTACAAAGGGCCCCCCTTTCCGTGTCTACTCACATACCCTCCAAAAACTCTACCACATCTTCCAGATGACCCAAGAATTCATGAATAAGTCCATTAATTTTTAATAGCTGTCTGTATTCCAACATACCTTTCCAACTACCTCCTAGCCCAGTATTTCCCCAATCCTTACTTATTACAGGGTGTTTCAACCTTTGGAAAGTAGACATGGTTACTTACCATATTTTATTAAAGGTGAAAGTAGACAGGCAAACTAACTTCCCTCAAGTGACACACAGCAGTACAACTAAAAAGAACTAACATACTAGGGCATTAAGTCATTTTTAAATTTCCTGTTCTTTTGCTTTCCCTGAAAAGTATGTTGAATACTGGAAACATAAGAATTTTGGTCACTTTGTAATATATTAATATTGAATTACCACATTGTACACCTGAAACTAGTAGTGTATGGCAATTATTCAATTAAAAATTTTCAAATTTTAGAACTTTTTGTACACCCTATAGGTCAAATCACATTTCCCATATAGCTGATAAAGTTTCAGAAGCCATTCTTGAGGTTAAAACATAAAGACTTGATAAATATTTAGTTGCTGAATTCATGACTAAAGCATCTATCAAGTTCCCAACACTAGGATGGGCACTGAACAACACACAGGGCATAAAAATCAATCCATACATTACTTGGGAGAACAAAATTAGCCCAAGTAGAGAGCCACCAGACCAGTGTTGTCTAGTGAAAGAAACATAAAATGGTTAACCTCTGCCTTTTTCTAAAACAGTGATAGTCTCTCATTCTGTAATTAAGTAACTGCAATTGACTATGTATGTATTAACGGATATATGGCTATTAAATCATGGCCCTAGTGTTTAGAAAAGAGGAAGATTAATGGTTGTGGGGAGAGCAAACAGGTTGAGGAAGTACCTAACAGAACTGGGGTTTGATCTATGTCTTGAAAAAGAGGTAGGGTTTAGAGAAGCAGAAGGGACACAGCATGCCAGGGAAGAGAACTGTCTCCAGAAAAGTCAAAGAGTGAAAGTGAGCCTTAGGATCGATGAGAATATTACAAATGATGCTGGACAAACAAGGTATCAGAGAACCATAAACTCAAAACTACAGAACTAAGCCCCCAGTAAGTAGTGAAGTGATATTTCAAAACAAGTTCTAGGTAACTATTAGATTAAGCATCTATACAAAAGATAAAGTTTAAGAAGTAGAAAAAAACCAGAAGGAAAAAAAAAAAAACAACCTATGGTGGAAATCAGGAGGAGAAACATTGCTGTGTTTCCGCAGGTCTTGTACCAAATTTTCATCTGGATAATCTTTTCAAGGATGTCTGGAAAGCACACGGCCTTGAACGACAGAGATAGTGTCTCCATCTGGAGCAAAAAAGGTTTGTTTGCTGCCTAGGAAAATGAAAAGAACAGGTCTCTCTAGGGCAAAGGTTACGCAAAATTCCTCGGCAGCTTCTTGTGGAGAATGGAGCTTCCTAAGCTCAGGGTTCCCTGACTATGACACAAACCTGCAAGTCAGTACACCTGTGGGACTTAGGAGGCATAGGAATGAATGTGAACTTGAAGTGTGTGTTGCCTATTGTACCCTGAGTAATAAAGTCCTTAGTCTCTAAGGATTCTCGTCTCTTCTGTCAGTATCCACAAAACTGCGGGAGGCTAATCTGTTAGCCTGCTATCAGGAAAACAGTACAAGCTCTTCACAATTCTTGAAATGCGGCTTAGCAGACTGAGGTCTGAATTTCACAACTTTGCAGGACACAAGGTCACCCAACATAAATCAAATGTCTTTGAATACATTAACAAACCATCAAAAAACTTACATCGCATCAGAAAGCATACAATACCTAGGGACACATTTACCAAAAGGTACTTTTGAACATCTGCACTGAAAACTACAAAATGTAAATAAATGTGGAGATGTATCATGTTCATGGATTTGAAAAATGAATACTGTTAAGATGTCAGTTATCCCAAATGTGATCTATAGCAGCAGTTTCCAAATTCTTTTTCTCAGGACTCCTTGACACTCTTAAAAATAATAGGGATATCCAAAAAGCTTTAATTTTTGTGGATGATATCAAATTTACCATGAGAAATTTATAACAAAATTATGTTACAATTCATTTAATACTCATTAAACATTAACAATTTTTATTAAAATTTCTCCTAAGAGAGTAAAATTGATTTTACATTTTTGCAAATATTTTTCATATTTAGCATAAGAAAGGACAGCTGGTTTTTCCTATCTGCTTCTGCATTCAGTCTATTACAAGATCACACATCATGTAGCTTCTGAAAGACTTTGCACACTCTGAAGAAATTGAGTGTGAAAACAAGCAATGTCTTAGTATTATTATGAAAATAGTTTCATCTGATAAACATCAAGGACTCCAGCCTCAATACAATGCAAATCATAGTCCCGCCATGATGCCTATTTTGCTTTAAAAAAATAACAAGCTGATTCTATAATTTATATGGAAATACAAAGGTCCTACAAATATCAAACATCAAAAAGCAGTGTTGAAGGGGCACCTGGGTGGCTCAGTTGGTTAAGCAACTGCCTTCGGCTCAGGTCATGATTTCAGGGTCCTGGGATTGAGCCCCAAATCAGTCTCCTTGCTCAGTGGGCTGCCTGCTTCTCCCTCTCCCCCTGCCTGATACTCCACCTGCTTGTGCTCTATCTCTGTCAAATGAATAAATAAAATTTTAAAAAAGCAGCATTGAGGATGAAGAACAGGGGCACATGGATGGCTTTCGATCAAGCATCTGCCTTCAGCTCAAATCTGGGATTGAGCTCCCTGCTCAGTGGGGGGTCTGCTTCTCCCCCCTCCCTCTGCTCCGCCAACCTACTTGCGCTTGCTCTCACTCACTCTCTCTCTCAAATAAATAAATAAATCTTGAAGAAAAAAAGAAAAAGAAAATGAATAAAATTGGAAGACTTACACAACTTTGTCTGAAGACCTACTTTTGAAGCTACAATATTCAAGACAATGTGGTTCTAGCTTAAGGTTCAGCAAAGAGATCAATAAAATAGACTAGGAACTTCCAAATAGACTCTTACAGACATAGCTGATGGATTTTTGACAGAAGGAGCCCCTAAGGAGGGAAAAAACTTTTCCACAAATGATGCTGGAACTGGATTATCAATATGGGGGGGAAAAATGAACCTGGATCCTTACTTCATGCTACCCATAAATATTAACTCTACGTTAACCATGTTAAAACTATAATGCTTCTAAAGAAATCATAGGAAAGGATATAATCTGGGAAGGCGCAAAGATTTCTTAAATGGTACACAAATCAACAATGTAAAAACAGACAAATTAGACCTCAGAATTACTATCTTCTGCTCATCAACAAACAGTTTAAGAAAATTAATGGGCTAATCACAGACTGGGAGGAAAAAAAAATGATATGTGTGACAAAATAGATTGGTATCCAGCATAAAGAATTCCAACTCAGAGAAAAAAAAAATAGTAAGTGTGCAAAAGACTAAACCGACCTTTCACAGGGGAAAATATACAAATGGCCAAAGTGTATATTAAAAGCCATTCACCATCATTAGTCATCAGGGAAATGCAAATGAAAAACATAGCGAGATACACTACGCACTAAGAAAAATTAATATTAAAACGATTGACAGTGCCCTGTGTTGGTGTATATATGGAGCCAACAGAACTCTCATTGTCTGCAGGAGAGTAAAATAGTAAAAGCACTTTGGAAAAAGATTGTAACAGTTTCTTATAAAACTAAGCATAGACCTACCTTCCAACATAGAAATTCCACTCCTAGGTATTTACCCAACAGAATTGAAAGCATATGTCCACAAAAGGACTAACACAATGATGTTCATAGCAGCTTTATTCAAAATAGACCCAAACTAGAAACATTCTCGGTATTCATCTGCAGATGAATGGCTAAACAGATTGTGGTTTATTGATGCAATGGAATACTACGCAACAATGAAAAGGCAGATGGCAACATGAGTGAGTTTCCCAAAAAGTACAGTGAACAAAAGAAGCCACACACAAGAGGGCACACTGTATAAATTCATTTATATGAAGTTTGCGAACAGGGAAAACTAACCTATGGTGAAAATACCAGAACAGTCAAGGTCTCTTGGACAGAGGGTAGGACTGAGAGGGAAAAGGGTGACAGACGTCTGCAGTAGGGTTAAGTTCTCTATCGCAAATTTGGGTTCCACAAGTGTAGACGTTTCTCAAAATTCAAAGGGCGCACGTGTTAGAATTGTTCATTTCAGGACATATACACTGGATACAAAAAATACTATAAGCAAATACTGACTTCTAGTTCATAATATGCATGCTGAAGTGTGTATGGGTAAAAAGTAGCACTAATAACGGCAACTCAGTCTGAAAACAATCAAGTAGCCAAAACGGTTTTACAAACACATACCGCAGTACCATATGAGATGCTCGGTTAGGAAAATGAAATCTTCCATAAATACAGACTAAATTATATTCCATAACCACTTTGATCACCTTATCCCTCATTATCCCCCTAAATGAAAGGAACATGCCCCACGAACATCAGTTTCTCCATCTCAGGACCAGGCAACAAAACCCCCCTTATTAAGTTCTAGGATCTGCATGATAGAATCAAGTACAAGGCTACAGCTGCTTTTGTTCAGATGTCTATAGGAGCCCTTTCAGAGAACATTTTAAGTAATGTCATTCTTAGTTAAAAGAAAAAAAAAAAAAGCTGCCAAACAATTCCAAGAGCTATAAAACCTGAGTCTTAAAAGAATACAAACATGGAGCTTTTCGTTTCAAAACCAGAAGCCTCTCTCACCCCCTCATTTTCTATGGAATATGAAAATAATACATTGTCTCTGATTGCTTTGCTTTTAAAGACCACAAATATTTTAATTTTAGCCATCTTAAATGTATTTCTGAAAAAAACAAAACCAAACCAAAAAAAGCTCCCCCCCAAAAAAAAACCTTGAAATTTTAAATTCAGTGCAGCCAATGGGATTTAAGCACTACCTCCCCACCCGAGCCCACTCCTCTCCATGCAGTGCAAACATGCTCCCCTAAGATGATTTACACAGCCAAAATTAAAATAAAAACCTTTATGGGCAAAATAACCACACCATTACGCCTTGGATTGAAACGGTTCCCGTAACAATCAAAAATAACACGTCACTAAAATCCATAGAAACCTACCCAGTATGCAAATGATTTCCTACAGTTATTAGAATCAAGTACCTTTGCGTGTTTTAGCACTCCAGTGCTTTTTCAAGGGGGAACATTAAACAGGGAAGGACCCCTTTTACATGGTCATCTCCTCTCAGCCCACCTCTAACACCATTTCGGAGGCCTAAATTCTCATCCCATCATGCACCGGCCAGGAGGCTTTCAACAATCCCGGGTGTGGGCCCTTGACCAGCATAAGGGTGAAGTACGTGGGAGTAAAATGGAGTCGGCCGTCTAAAATAGGCGTCTGTGCACAGTCCAAAGTCAGCTTGCAAGAGAGGAGCTAAGAATTTCTGGCGCTGCCTGAACCAACAACATCTAGAGACCTTGGATGTCTTATTCCAAACATCTTTTGCCTATTTTCTTTCTGTTTTTAAGAACAGAGGGAAAGGCCACCAGAACCCTAGAAACAGCCTGTTTTCAGATTTGCACCAGATGTACCTGACGTCTAGAAGGCACTCCTCTGTTCTTTTAGGGAGGTGTCCAACTGATCCTCTAAAGTTCCCACTCCTTCCCTCTGTCTCAGTTGAAAAGTTGTTATGCTCCAAATTTATCGCTGCAGAGTTTGTTTCAGAAGCCCACTATAATTATATACTGGAAGGAACATACTGTCCCTCTCGCAATCATCTTAGGATTTCTCAGAGAACCTATGAATACCGATAGTGAACAGTGTTCCACCTCTACGGGCCCAAACTTCCAACCACAAGCCTGTCCAATCCGAAGGCTAAGCATGAGAGCGTGGGACTGCTTTCGTCCTATAGAAGTTCTCTGTTCTATACCTAGATTTTTTGGCTCAGCCATTACCCTGAGCACCATGGTCCTAGCAGTCTGAACCCAAGAAAAGGGAGTCCCTTTAAGATGTTTGAAATTAGATCCCAAGGCTCCCTGAAGTTTCCATGTTCATTCTGCTGATTTATGGGTCTCATTAGTGGGGAAGGCTGGAATAGCCCTCTTCTTTTCTCTGCTAGGGGCTTCAAAGCACTGTACGCTTGGTTACCCAAGTACATTAAAACTAATTCAAATCATCATCTCAAGCACCAGTGTGTTCAACAAACCAGAAAAGACCCTGGAATCCAAAATATATGGTCCCATTTCATACTTAATAGGACACAAAGTAGCAAATCCATCAACATAATGGTATAGTTTTTTTATGGGAATAGGCAAAACACTTCTTAAAGGTTACACTACCTAATGCTGCCTTTGAAAAAATGAAATTCACATCATCCTTCCCTTCCTGTAAGGCCAAGTTAATTTTATGGTAATCTCTTGTAAGGACAACATCAAGTAGCAGTGAATGTATAGGGCTGTGAAAATAAGATAAACACCTACATTTGGATAAATCACAGATAAAATTAACTAGTTGGTGCCACTCATTTTCTAGCTTCTCCTTGCAGCATTGTCATTCCAATATACACATGCCATGTCACTTTCTGAGCATAAAAGGAAATGCTTTTTATCCTGCTACCTTTATACCAAAGCTGACATTCTCAAAATAAAATAGAAGCAATTGAATTAGTACCAGTTAAACAGAACTTCTGACATCAAAGTATATCCAAAAAACCTGAAACATTGGTTTTCTGTGCTGAAAACCTTACCAAAATATGAAATTCAGTAAGTTTTTTAATGTGCTCTTGATGCAACCTAACAACTTCAAATATGAAGGTCAAATATGCAAAATTCATCCTCTTGCATATTTATCATTCATAGCAACTAAGATTCTATTATCTGCAAAATGTTTCAGAGTATTCGTTTTTGTAAAAGAAAAAAGAACAAGAAGACTGCTTAATTCAGTGGAAAGAACTAGGCTGATAAGTCACTGAAACTAAATGTTAGATCTGGCTTTGTACAACAGCAAAGCACTTAAATTTGTTAAAGCTTTCGTTTCTCACTTATAAAATAAAAGAGGTAGGGTGTTTACTTCTAATTTCCTCTAAACCCCTAAGAATCTATTATCAATGGTGTCTTGCAGGAATTAATCTCTTTGAGATATCTTTTAATGCTAATTATATTACTACATGCTTACTACTTTCATAAACATTGGAAAACTTCTATGTACTTCCTTAGAAATGGTTCTTACTGGCCTAAAAAGATCATAAAATTCTTCTCATGTAACAGTTAACACTTTGAAGAAGTGGAGAAGTCCCAGTTTACCCAAGCTAAAGTAACTGGAAACGTTCCTAGGTTTCTTCTCACTCAAGTCAACCAGAAAGAGCTCTCAGTGACCAAAGATGGAATGACTTGAACAATTATCATCATATAATCTAAAGAATAAAATAAATATCTGGCTAAACTAATATAAATAAGGGACTGAATTATAAAATGGAGACAATGGACAAGTACTCCTTACAAAAGAATTACAAATAAAATACAAAGACAGTTCCCCATTTACACCCCCAGAGATAGAGCTTAATTCCCCACCCCTTGTATGTAGATGGTACTCAGTGACTTATAAGGATGGAACAGAAAAGTAGTAATTTTCCAGTAGAAAAATCTGGGAGACACAACTTAGCAAGTGGTCAAGGTTATCACCAGTGAAATAATGTGTCTTATGATATGTCATATGACATGTCATATGATAATGTGTCTTATGATATGTCATATGATAATGTCTTATCATATACCTCCTTATTTGAGGTGATGAGAAGGGCGCTTCACCGTTGCAGTATTTTTCTCCCAAACCCATAATCCCAGTCCCATCATAAAAAAAAACACTGATTAAACCCAAGTTGAGTGACATACTACAAAAATACTTTCAGAAGTGTCAGGGTTTATTAAAAAAACAAGAGAAGAATGAAAAACTGTACTAGATTATAGGGTTTATTAAGGAGACAAGACAACTGAGTGCAAAGTGGTATCCTAGACTGAACTTGGAACAGAAAAAGGACATTAATGGAAAAACTGGTGAAATCAGGATAAAATCTATAGCTTAGTTAATAGCAGTATACCAGTGTTAATTTCCTAGTTGTGACAAATGTACCAAGGTTGTATATGATGTTAAGATTAAGAAAACCTCTTAATGAGTACATTAGAATTAATTCAAATCATCATCTTAAGCACAGTGTGAAAGGTATATGGGAAGTCCCTGTACTATCCTTGCAATTTTTCTGTAAACCTACAGTTATTCCAAAATAAAGCTTGTATAACAATAATAAATCAAATGCTTGAGTCAAATTTACTCCATGGTGACTCATACTTCATATTAACTCACTGAAATAAAATATGCCAATACTATAAGGAATTTTGAAATATACTGAATAAACATTTGAGCACCTTGTTGATATTCCCAGAAGAAAAATCATTTTAAAAGATTCTGAATTTTCAACTGTTTCTATGGAAACTCATGATTTTGTGGAATTATACAGAAAATCCTCTCATTTTCCATAAAAGAGCCGCCTTCCTTCTGTACGTAAGAAGTATCTGCTGAGCACTTGATGTTCGCCCTGTAACTCCAAGCCCAACTATAAAGGACAGGACTGAGAAAAGAATACAGAAGAGAGTAATCAAGTCAACCACCTTGTAGGGAACTGGTCTTTCTGAAAGTGAAGCAAGGAAAGACAGTCCATTTGAACCTCTTGGAGAATTTGTGATTTCCCAGCACACACAGAGACTGGCAATTGTCCTACAGCTCACTGTGCCTGTCAGAACAGGAGAGAAGAAAACAAGCAGCCAGGCAGAATGGAGCCAGAGTCTAAGGCAAACAGCCTGTACTTCCATTAGTGTGGGCCACAGTAGAGTGACCTCCCTATGAGTCAGGGGGATGTCAGAGAAACGCAGTGGAGCAGTGACAACATACTGTGTTTGCCAGTTGGGTTTTTTGTTTGATTTTTGTTTTGTTTTTACCTTCCTGGGGCCCAGAGAGGGACTCCCATTTCCTAGGCTTCCTTGGATTTAAGTTAGGACCACTAAGTTTTCCCCCATGGGAATCTGAGTGACAGGCAAATAATTGTAGGTGTATTAGAAAAAAACAAAAAAAAAAAACCACCATCAAAGAGAGAGAGGGGGCATGAATCTCCTCTTTCTCCCTCCCTCCCTTTCCCTGCTCTCTCTTCCTTTCTCCTGAACTTGGAGATGAAAGTGAAGAACCACAAGTTGAGGAATTACAAAATGCAATCCCCTGGGCCTCTGATTCACTACTGGAGAAGGGCTGGCATATGAGTCATGGGTGCCACACTGGACTGTGACATAAATACATTCGGTTATTGAAATTGTTAATCACAGCATAACTTAGTTTATCCCTAAAGATAATTAAAGATTAAGTCCTCACTGAAGATTAAAGAGAGCTTGAGCTTTCTTGTGAGTATCCTACCAAAAGTGGTTGTCCATTGACATCACCAATGGACATCTGTCTCTTATACTCACCCCTCTTCCCTGCCCCAACCTTGAAAGAGTAGACCATGCACCAGTTCCTCCTCCCAGTCCCTCTTGCCCAAATCTAAGGGGGGAAAGGTGGATGGGTAGAAATTCAATAGGAGACTGGCATTTCAAAAGTGAAAGCAACCCAAAAATCAGAATCCAAGATAACAGATTTTAACTAGGCTGTATTCTAAAGTAACACTTAAGGGGAAAAAATTGTCATTAGTATCTCCTCGATAAACTAATTTCCCTTAGCACCTCAGTTTCTGCTTTGTCCTATATCTTGGTCTTTCTCTTCTAGACAGCCTAAGTTTTTTGTCAAAAATATATGCCAAATAGTAAATCAGGTTCTTGACTATCTCACATAATATTAGACATTAACGATTTGGAATATTTTTAAACCCATTCTCCCAGATTTCAATAAAAGGGGCTTTGTCTGTTTTCCCCCAAATTTTCCCACTCATTCTTGGAGAGACAATGTTTAAATATGTTTAAAGAACCTAATTTAGGGCGCCTGGGTGGCTCAGCCTGCTAAGCGATTGTCTTCGGCTCAGGTCATGATCCCAGGGTTTTAGGATCGAGTCCCACATCGGGCTCCCCTTCCTGTGTGGGGAGCCTGCTTCTCCCTCTGCTTGTGCCCTCTGTCAAATAAACAAATAAAATCTTTAAAAAAAATAAATAAATAAAGACCCTAACTTAATCTTAGCTAAATATGAACATTAAAATTGGTTCACAAAGTGAACATCAGCAAACACCGCTTTCAAAGCAGCAGCATCACTAAAAATTTTTCACCTTAAGTTTTCCCAAATAGCACACGGGCGTGTATTTGCTATTAGCAAATTCTGGAGTCAGAGCTCATAGGTAGCTCCCGTCTCAGTGGTGGAGAACACAGCCCTTCCTCCACCGCACCCCCAGGACACCCAAGTTCCGTGGCTCCCGACAGAAAAGCGCCGGCAAGTCCTCGCAGCCTGTCCCCCTGACGCACAGGCAGAAGACCAGGCTGTGCCCCCCTCAAAAGCACTGTTGTAAAACCGGACGAGACGCGCGAAGCTAACCCCGAGCTCTGTACACACACGTTTAAAATTCAAACAGCTTCCGCAAACCACGGGTCGGGATTCAAGGAAAACTTGAAAAGAAAGAGGCTGTAGCCTTCAAAAACGAAATGAAAATACGTGCCTGACGCCTCGGGTTCTGCGTTCCCTGAGGAGAGCTGATAGCTTTCTAGGATTGAGACGGGTGTCGGGCCCAGACACGGAGCGAGATGTGGGAGTAGCAACAACTGCCATTTGGTGACGAGGCACCTGCACGGCCGGCCCCGGGGCGGGGTAGGGGGTTGGCACGCCACGCACAGGCCAGGGCTGCAGACCTCCGCAGCTCGGCGCACGCCCCCCTACTTGGCAACACAAGCTCTGGGAACCCAGGAGCTGCCTGGCAGACAACCGAGTCACCACAAAACCCAGCTCTGAACAGTACAATTATTTCACGGGCCCGGCTGGAGCAGGCTTCATGTCCCAGGGGGCCGGACCACCCCACTCCGCTCGCTCGGGGCAGCTACCTGACCGCCTCTCCGTTCTCAGTTCTCACCCGTCACTCGGCAGCCCTGCAGAGCGCTCCACTGTTCTTAACAGTGCTTTTTACCGCGCTCCCCTGCCCCCCTGCCCCAGACTTGACCTTAACACCATGACCAAAGATCACGGTCACGTTCTAGCTTCAGAAACCTCACTGGAAGGTCCCCAGACTTGCCCGAATGATGAAGCTGGTGTGGAACGAAAACAGAAACCTGAAGCCAAAGTATTCTTTCCAAGCCTGGGGCCTCCCGCTACCCCCTCCCCCACTCCCCGAGGGTCTGAACTCTTCAATACCACCCAGAGCACGTGCGGGGGATGGAGACATCTGCATGACCTTATATGTAATCTCTCTTCGTTGAGCCACTGTCAAAAGGTAAAAAGTAGTCATTCTGTCTTTCACTGCCTGGAAAAAAAAAAAAAAAAAAAAAAAAAAAAAAAAAAAAACTGAGGTTCCAGTAACTGTACCCAAGGCACCCGTATGCTGGCTACAAAAAGGTGTTCAAATCAGTTAACTACTATGTATTCCTTACAATATACAGGAGTCTGAGGGGCCTGGGTGGCTCAGTCGGTTGAGCATCCAACACTTGGTTTCAGCTCAACCAAGATCTCGGGGTGGTAAGATCAAGGCCCCTGTTGGGCTTTGCGCTTGGCAGGGCGTCTGCTTGGGATTCTTTCTCTCCCTCTGCCCCTCCCACAACTCGGAGGAGCACACATGCACATGCGCACTCCCTCTGTCAAATAAATAAATAAATCTATTAAAAAAAAAAAAAAGGGCGCCTGGGTGGCTCAGTGGGTTAAGCCTCTGCCTTCGGCTCAGGTCATGATCTCAGGGTCCTGGGATCCAGCCCCGCATCTGGCTCTCTGCTGGGTGGGGAGCCTGCTTCCCTCTCTCTCTCTGCCTGCCTCTCTGCCTACTTGTGATGTCTGTCTGTCAAATACATAAATAAAATCTCTAAATAAATAAAATCTTTAAATATATTATATATATATATTATATGTATTTATATATATATATACACAAACACGCTCACATATATATATATATATATATATATACACACACACACATACACACAGGACTCCAGCTTTTTAAAAATGGGAGTAGGAGGGGCGCCTGGCTGACTCAGTCAATAGACTGTACGACTCTTGATCTCAGGGTTGTGAGTTCAAGCCCCATGTAAGTCATAGAGCTTACTTTAAAAAAAAAAAAAAAAGTGGGTAGGAGAAGATCCTTAAGCCAGCCAGGCCCCCCAACCCACAAGCTGGATGATCTCCAGGTTTCTTTTCACTTTGCTGTAACATTTTTGATTGATGGTCTAAAGCTGCACCAGCACTGGCCAATGAGCACTCAAACGTGGCTCATCTCAAATGAGGTGTCATAAGCATCAGCTGTATGCTGGTTTTAAAATCTTAGCGTGGGGGTGGGGGGGGGGAACAAACCCAAAACCTCATTCATATATTGATTACATGAGATGATATTTTGGATATCTGGGGTTAAACAGTGTTACTGAATCATTTCATCTGCTTCACCTTTTAATATAGCTACCAGAAAATTTAAAATTACACATGTGGCTCACATTATGTTGCTATTGGACAGTGCTATTCTAAAGACAGAACTCAGGATCAAAACCGTTGCTGCCAGAGATGGAAAGCAAAACAGGCCAGGCAGAACCTCTGTTAAGGCATTTCCTCCCGTCCTCCGGCGTGCCAGGCCCTCACCAACCAGCAGGACACAGTCCTGCCTCCTTCACTGGAACCCCGCCTTCCCCACAGCCTAGCCCAGGTGGGGCCTCCACCCTAAAAATGAGCACCCCTTCCCCTACCCCCACAATCTTCCAAGAAAACTCCTAGTTCTTCCTCCTCCACCACTGGAGCTCCTACTCCAGGGCGGAAGAGACTCAAATCCCAGCGACATCCCCCAATCCCTCAGAACCCCAGATGATTGTGTTAAGAAAGTTCCCAGCAGCTCTCCTTCTGTTGACCAGAGGCCTCCCGACATTTAGAGTCATGTCCATTATTGCAGGATTTGGGGGGTGGGGGGGTGGACAAACAACTTTAGTCTAACCTCCAATACACACGTTCCACTCCGTTAA
This sequence comes from Lontra canadensis, assembly GCF_010015895.1. Taxonomy (NCBI): domain Eukaryota; kingdom Metazoa; phylum Chordata; class Mammalia; order Carnivora; family Mustelidae; genus Lontra; species Lontra canadensis. The sequence goes on from NW_022631072.1 coordinate 4,960,464, forward strand.
CACGTACATTTAAAGCATACTCAAAAACATCAATTGAGAAGGCTGAGATAAAGATGACATTAAGAATTTCAAAACACGGGGCACCTGGGTGGCTCAGTGGGTTAAAGCCTCTGCCTTCAGCTCAGGTCATGATCCCAGGGTCCTAGGTTCGAGCCCTGCATAGGGCTCCCTGCTCAGCAGGGGACCTGCTTCCTCCTCTCTCTCTCTCTTATTTTATTTATAAATAAATAAAATCTAAAAAAAAAGGTATTTCAAAATGCATTCTGCTCTTCTTAATCCTTTTTGTTTTTACTAAAAACATTTCGTTCAGTAACTCTGCCACAGAATGTACTTCGTTATTTTTCTAAATCTTGGTTTAAACAAACTCTGGTTGAATCAGACCTTGGAAATGCCTGAAATACAGTGTATTTCAATATCTAGCTTCAGTATCTGCTCTAGCTTAAAAAATGACACCTGACACAGACACATAGATCCAAACGGCAGAACTCTTCTTAAGGTTTTAATTCCCTGGTTTCAGTCTCCTACACTAATTACCCAAAAGCTTCTGTACTAAAATTAGGAACTTTCCATTTTCCCTGTCAGTCCGCTGGTCTTGCAAACTAATTGGAAAGTGTTCCATTTTGACAAGTCTCCACTGGATTTGAAACCCTTTGTTTGCAAGATTTTAGTTGAAGATTTTCAAGTATCAAGAAAGGAGTCTGCAGATCACCCCACGATTGTTTTCCCCGATGAAAACCATTTAACGATCAAAGTGTGTCCATACGTATTTTACAGATGTTCGCTCTGTAGCACAAGACAGTTCAAAGGAAAAGCTCACTTTCTTATTCATTAACTTATCACCTCTACTTTGAAAGCAGATTGTGTGCATTCATTTTTAAAATATCTATGAGGTAACAATACCACAGCCAAGTATCATTTAAAAGGCCAAAAGTTTTGAAATCCCTGCCTTTGTAAGAAAAGTTCCTCATCCACACTCAACAGCTCCTTTAGGTAATTTGCTCCCATTAGCTTCTGTGGCACCAGAGATTACAAGAATCACCCCCCATGCCAGTGTGATGCGCTGTAAGATTTTTTGGCTACTTAAGATGCTGTAATCTGTCAACCTACTTAATTGGGTAGAGATAAACCTCTATCCAGAGTCAGCCTCCCCTGTCAGCAGAATGCACACTCTTCCCCCGAAATGCCTCAGGGCTCCACACCCCACTCCCAACCATTGTGTACTGAAGGCACTAGGGGGCAATCTGTAGCTTGACTATTAGTAAAGGACAGTTCCTATCTTCAGACAGAAGTAAATATCAACAAAATGTCTGTTTTCTTGCACCTCAGAGGAATGTCTTACACAGGTCTGGAGTCTCAGTGAGCACCTTACTCTGGAAAGTGCTACTGTCAACATCCATGTGCCAGGTCAAGATTGTCACTGTTGCAAGCACTTCGAACCCAGCTAACTGGTCTTCTACTAGTAGAACCAACAATAGAGTTCTCCTCCGGGAGGAATCTGGAGGATGGCGACTGCCCTCCAAAATCTTTTCCTAGTTCTGGTTCTGTCGCTCCTGCCAGCACTTGGTTGTACTCTAAGGAATGGGTTCAATTACGGTCATACACCTCCTTCTACTAAATGAACGCTCTTCATCTTTCTCTACCAAGACAACCGTCAGCCACCTGAAATCCCCAGATGCTTCCAAAGGCCTCATTGCTTTTTTGTTCTCTTTACAACACCTCTCTGAACCCACCACTCCCAAATGGTGCCTGGAAACACTATGGCTCCCAACTTATCCAGGGTCCCTTGTGGTAGTTTGTTTAAAAAAAAAAAAATTGTTTTTTCTTTTAACAACTCTACACAATAAGAGGTTGAAGCACTTATCCTTCTGAACATACGGGAATTTTTTTTTTTTTTAAATGGAGCAGAATCTATACTTTGAGCCCAGAGTCTATGAGTGAATTGAATCACCTGCTCCTTCGCCCCCTCTTCTGCTCTACAACACGCCTGGCCCTCCACCACCAGGCTCATTTTCCAAACCAGCATTTCCCCTATGTTGCATTTTTAAACTCACTTGCATCTATTCCCCTATCGGAATACTCCAGGTAAAGCACACTCAGCCCAATTTCTCCTTATAATGTCCTCCCCTCTGGACCTATCAACTACTACCCGTCCATCCACAGGTAATACCTGTCACCCCAGCCCGAGCTGCTCTCCTCTCCAGCTGCTCTCATGCTCAAGGCTCTGCGTAGACAGCCCTCATCATCTCAACAACGTTTTACCCTGTTTTGTCTTCTCTAATACAGAGCGTGGTACTGTATAAATTCAGCCCACCCTAGAAGCTGTGTTTATTTTTTATTAAACACTATAAATTTTTTACAGTTATAGCCACATAATCAGGAACACACAGTATCTGGAGTCCTTTTAATAAGTGAAAAAAGTGTTTTCTTGGCCAGTTGCTAATTATGTCAGAGAGGGAATCAAAGCTGCTTCTACAAAAGCAGAAAAGACTCTGGGCTCAATCCCACTACTTTAACGTACACCAATTTCATCTGAGGCAGGACTTCCTGCCATGATATTTTCAAGCTGAGACACGGAGTGTTTGTGCTGCCATCACCACAGCCAATTTGCCAAGCACACCCTCTAGACCAGATTCACTGCCTTTGGGGACTATAAGCTCTTATAGAGCCCCAAAGAGCCCATGTCACCATACCCCTTAAAAACACTCATATACACAACAGTGGTAGACAATGCAGGGGTGGGGGATGGGATCCAAAGCCCTGCCAGCCTTGAACCCCAGTACAAGACCACTGGTTGGTCCTTCCACAAGTCAGGTGACAAGCAGGGAGTGCTTCAGCCTTACAGATTCCTTCTCAGAAGCTCACATAGACACCAACCAATATTAAAAAAAAAAAAAAAAAAAGAACCTATCAGAATGGATGTTGAAAATATATACCTATTGTCAATATCTAGGCATAAATTAAGACATTCTTACCCTTCCTAAAAGTATTCAATATCTGCTCCCTCTAGGTTACAAAATAATTTGACCTCACTGTCCTGTGGTAGCAATCTCCCACTAGTCTGGCCTCACCCAATTCTGGGCAGAAAAGGATGGACAGTTCTTCTTGTTGTTCAACTGCTCTTTTCACGGTAAACCATCACTTTGGCATTTCTAACCCTCCCAGCTTCCACTGGCAACCAAACAAATCCCTGTTTTCCTTTTTAGACTGAAGATCAAAGTCCCTCCTGTGCTTTCTGGCTCTTCTCTCTTTCTTTTTTCTGTCCTCCTGTTTCAAAACCACACCGAGGAAAGCACACCCTCACCACTCCTGCCCTAGTCAGAACCAAAGTCCATCTTCATTTTCCTTGGCAACCACTCCTAGAGCATCTTCTTTGAAGCACTTTATAAACTGTTTATATCAAATGCACTGAAAACCTAATTAACAAATCCCTGAAAAGGAAGTTCTGTTAAAGGGAAAAAAGAAGCCGTAACAAGAAAGCAAACAGCCCAATTAAAAACATGGTCAAAAGAACCAGACCCTTCAAAGAAAATATACAGATGGCAAATAAACAGATGAAAAAAAAAAAAAAGCTCAGCATTTTTCATCTAGAAAAATCCACATTAAAACCGCAGTGAGCTACTGCTATACATCTATTAGAATGGCACAAAGAAAACCTGACACTATTCAGTGCTGATAAGGACGTGGAGCCACTGGAACGTTCACACACTATGTGAAGAATACAAAATGGGATCGTCACTGTGACAAACAGTTTGGCAGCTTCTTAGAAAGTAAAGCTCACCCTTGCCGAAGGACCTGTAGCCAGCTACCATCAGAGAGCCATCCAGCTAAGAGAAATAGCCTAGACCCAGAGGAAATGGTAAACACAAGACTCTGAATGGCGACCCCCCAGCTGTGTGGAGTGGTACGGGGTTAAGGAGCTCAGGATCACTTCTGAAGGTCAGACAGGTGTGGGCTCAAGGTCTGACTAGTTGTCACTTTGGCAGGTAGGTCCCACCAGCACAGTGTTACCATGGTAAACACGCTTGTACCCTTACAGAGCAGATGGGCAAACATGCAATTCTGGATACCTACCTCCCAGGGCAGCTCCGCCCAGGAACCTCCCCCAGACCTCCTGACAGTTCAGCACTAAAAAGAATCACACCCTCCCCAACCCAGGACAGCACGCAACCTTGCATCACCCCAGAGCTGGCTCTGTTCCAACCGCCTTGGGTCTCTGCTGTACAGTCATGACGTGAACCCCGTCCCTGTTGTGAGACCATGTCTGCAGAACTCGCACGTGAATAAACGCTGGCTGTCACCAGAGTTCCTGGGAAGCTCTTGGAACAAGAGATTGTATCTCACGATTCAAGGGAGGATCTGCGAGACATAGGTGAGAGGAAGGAAGTGGGGAGCTGGGAAGGAGCACAGGGGAAGTCAGGGGAGGAAAGTGGTCCCCAGAGAGCAGGAGGCATCAGCTGGAGAACAGTGCAGAACAGGGCTGAGCAACTGGTAGGTGGGCCCATATGATGAAAGACCTTAACAAAGGGTTTAGGTTTGATGGAGAAGGAAATGGTAAGTCGCCCTTCTCTCAACTCCCAGAGCACCTGCTGCAAAACCTCTCCCGTGATCTTTACTGCAAGAAAGTAGTATTGTGTGTGTGTGCGTGTGTATGTACCACAGGACCGTGAGTTCCTTAACAGCAAAGAAAGGGCTCCACTCCCATCACACCTGATGAGGAAGCTCTCTCTGGAGCTGGAGTCCACAACACCCACCGCAAGCAAACCTCAGTCCACAGCCATGCTCCAATCCCTGGTGCATTCCCTCTGACTGACAGGTCCCTTCCTGTTTGCAGATACTCAGGCACTAGGGATTATGGCCTTGGGTAATCACTACTCAGGAGGGCAAACCCAAGCTTAGCCTTCAAGTAACCCAGGCTCATGTTCTTCTATGCCAAGAGATTAAAAATTCCATAGATCTCTGTCTTCTGCTCTACCTGGACTTCACCCACCACTTCTGGACTCCAAAAGCCTGTCCTGTTGGATCTCTTCTCTGATCTCTCCTTGAGAATAGAACAGAATAGAAAAGAATAGAGAAGAAAAGAATAGAACACTTCAGATCTAAAACCTCAACTTTAAGCAACCACAGTCAGCCTTCCCTCACCTCAGGACCTGCCTTTCCAAAAGTATCACCCCAGGTTTGATACTGACATACTAAAGTGTTAGTTATCAAATTCCAACCCGGATTCCTGAAAAAGAAATAGTATGGGACCAAAAAAAAAAAAAAAGTAATTTCATTGACTCCCTCAATTCAATTTAATTGCCTATGATTATGTTATTATACCCCCCCACACAAACATAACATGTAATTTCTCAATGACTTAGACAAGTTTGGGATTAGAATTGGTCAGCCAAAGATATATTTGATCTCAATTTCGGTTAGAAAAGATGTTTTACTTGGTGTCCTGATATTTTGGGCAAGGCTCTACAGGCTGCTAAGTTTACAGGTGGTCACTGTAAGGGAAGACTCTAAAACATCTAAACTTAAAGGATTACAACTTAAACCCAGGAAAACAGCATGGTCAAAGAGATCAATTATTTCCATTGCTATGCAGGTACACTAATTCAGGAGTATTCACAGCTTAAGAAAATATCAATGAGACTTCTACTCTCTCTTGTGACAGCAGTTATGTTTTTCTTTCTGCCGCAGGAGTAGAAGCAACAAGTATGTGTCTGCCCTTTTCCTACCCCAAATTACTATCTCTCTCCTCCTCCCTTAAAATAAACAGTTCAATTTTCTCTCAAACTCTAAATGAGAAACGTGGGATTAGAACACATAAAAGCCAATTTAGCCTCTGCATATACTCATCAGTACTCTCCCTCACATGTTTGTGAGAGGTGAAGAATGCCCACACGCAACTACTGAGCAAAATAAAGCAACAGGAGACAGGCTTTAACTACTAGGATGGCCAAGAAAAACAAAGGGCAAGAACTAGAGGCACAGCCCAGAGCACAGGTATCCCAGTAGGGCGCCAAGGAACAGATGCGGGGAAAATCTGCCCCAGAGTACTCTGCAGATCCCTCGGGCTCACTGGCCATTCAGTTGAAAGAGCCCCCGCCCCCACCCCATCCCAAGCGAGGTTTTCACAAGACTTCTCATGCTACAAACGACAAGGAAAAGAATGCATGAATCTCTCCAAAGACCTGGCATCTAGTTATTCGACTGTGATCTGAGCTCCTTGCAGAACAAGGAACTTTATGGCTTATCCCCCAAATATTAGGTTTCTAATTTCTCAGAATGAAAACTCTTTAAATTACTTCTGGCAAAACAGAGGGTTAAATGTCCAGAGAAAATCTGCCAGTTATCAAATGACGAAAATTGCTGGACAAAATATCCAACGATGGTTGACTTGGCACAAGAGTCAGAGAAACTCTTGGAAGCCAGAAACAACCAGAGAGGATGAATCCAGGGAAATGAACTGGCACTAGAACAGGAATGTGCCCTGGAGGGGCATCTGCCATTTCTGGATGCCTCGATGACAGGTTCTAATGTGCTGCATGGGGCACAGGAACAAACCTGGTAACTGTAAAGGTAACAGACTCCACAAAAGACCAAACAAATACTTCTAGTAAGCAAACCAAAGAAAACCACCCTACAGCGGGCATGTGAGGATACATGGCTGTCTCAGCTACGGCTTTGGCTGAACATGAAAAATTAGGGTAATGACAAAAATAACCTCAGGTGAGAATTCCTCATGACATGTCGACCTTTGTAGACATCTGGCAGTCAACTGAAAAACACCTGGTGACCAGAATAAGAGCAATTCCGATTGGGGGAAACGTTGGTACCTCCAGGAACTTCTGAAACACAAACACAAATGTCCTCCATAGGGACATACCTGAAAACTTAGATCGGAGGAATTCTAGAGATAAAAAGCCAGTGAACATTTACTCACAATCAGAAACATAAAATGCACAAAGAAATAAGACCGAGATTAGCATGCACACACACACGCAAATCGAACTATAGGATCAGTCCAGTAACAACTGACAATTATTCCACTGGGATTTTAAGATACAGGATGTGAGTGTATTTAGTATGCATAGGGAAGATGTTGAAATTATGACTGGTTGATGAAAGATTGCTATAGACTAGAGAGGTTTGAAAAACAGATAGAACTTTTAAACATAAAAAAATAATTAACATTTGAAATGGGGAAACTGACAGCAGGTACAACAGAGTTCAGTCAAGAATTAGAAAACTGCAAGAAATGTACCTCAAGGGGCACCTGGGTGGCTCAGTGGGTTAAGTGTCTGCCTTTGGCTCAGGTCATGATCTCAGGGTCCTGGGATCAAGTCCCACATTGGGCTCCCTGCTCAGCGGGGAATTTGTTTCTCCCCTCTCTCTCTCTGTACTACAACCCCCCATGCTTGTACTCACTCTCTCTGTCAAATAAATAAAATCTTAAAAAAAAAAAAAGAACCTCGATGCAGCTCCCTCTCTCCCTCTGCACCTCAACCCCCTGCACTTGTACTCGCTGTCTCTCTCTCTGTCAAATAAATTTAAAAAAGAAAAAAAAAAAAAAGAACCTTGATGCAACTCAGAGACAAGGAAACACAGGAGAGACACAGGGAATACAAGGAAAAGGTATAATAATTGTCTAATCGCACTTGTAAAAGGAGGAACGTGGGAAGAGGCAAGAAGTCGAAGGGGGCGGGGGAAAGACTTAAAAACTTTCCCAAAATATAAACACAAATCCTCACAGGCAATCCTAATAAATTCCAAGCAAGACAAATTTTTAAAATCTAAACAGAAAAGTGACCTCCCATAGAGGATCAAGAGTCAGACCTCCAGCTGATTCACCGACAGTTAACCAGAGCAGCCACAAACCAGTGGCAAAATGGCTCCGAAATACTGAGGAAAAGCTAACTGACCAGCGGCCACTGCACACCCAGAAGGATTTGATGGAATAAAAAGACCCTTACCACAGGAATTTCTAAGAGAGGCACTTTAAGAAAAACTGTCCCAGAGAGAATGTATAAAATGCAAGTAGGAATCGAGAACAAGCCAAAAAAGGTGGCAAATATGTGTGACGATCAAAACTAAACATTGACTATATAAAGCTACAACAGATTATCTACTTCGTAGAACTAAAGTTTTTTCGGTTTTTGTTTTTTTTCTTGAAAGCTTGAAAAACAGTAGCTCAGACCTCTGGAGGAAGAAAACCAAGTTTCAGTAGCCTAAGGCCTTATGTTGTTTGGTAGGAGGGTAAAATATGGAATACCTTTGCCTTGGTTAATTTAAATACATGTTGATTTGAGGAAAACATCTGTGATAACCAGTAAGAACAGCAACAGGGTGTATCATGCAAAGTAGTTTGTGGGGGTGGGGGGGAGGAATGAGGAGAGGAAGACTAATCAATCTAAGAGAACCATCGCCCCGCCCCAAAAAAAAGAAAGAGAAAGAAAAATTTTAGCAATAATAGAACAGGGGCATTTGGGTGGCTCAGTGGGTTAAGCCTCTGCCTTTGGCTCGATCATGATCTCAGGGTCCTGGGATCGAGGCCCGCATCAGGTGCTTTGCTCAGCGGGGAGTCTGCTTCCCCCTCTCTCTCTGCCTGTTTCTGCTTACTTGTGATCTCTCTGTCAAATGAATAAATAAAATCTTAAAAAAAGTGCAAAATGACACAATAAAAATTAGATCACCCTACATGGAAAATACCCAAGCAGTTTTATAAGCCAGTTCTACCAAACATCCAATCTTACACAAAATTCTCAAGAACAGACTGGGAAGGAACACTCTCCAGCTCTTTCTATTATGCTAACATAACTTTAATAACAAAATCTTATCAAAGCAATGTGAGAAAGCAGAATTATACGCCAGTCTCACTCATGAAAAGTGATGCAAACTGAAAGCAACAACAAGTTTAAAAAAGGCATCATTGAAATTTATTATATAAATGCAAGGTTATTCCAACATTACCAACTCTTTTAATTTCCACATTAAAGATACGAGGAAACCATATGATCAAACCAACAGACCAAACGCAACACCTGTAGCAGATACTTTCAACAATCTAGCAATGAAGGAGCTGTCCTTCATAAAAGTATCTACTAAAAACCTACAGCAAATGTGGTCTCCAATGAAGAAAAGAAACAAGGATCCACACCCACAATCCCTGCTTCTGTTTCACAATGAACTAAAGGGCCCAGCCAGTGCCACAAGGCACAAAAATTGCAGTTATAAAGATGAGGAAAAGAAAGGCATCATATGGGGGCAGCTGGGTGGCTCAGGTGGTTAAGCGACTGCCGTCAGCTCAGGTCATGATCCCAGGGTCCTGGGATCAAGACCGGGCATCAGGCTCCCAGCTCAGCGGGGAGCCTGTTTCTCCCTCTCCCACTCTCCTGCTTGTGTTCCCTCTCTCTCTCTGTCTCTCTGTCAAATAAATAAATAAAATCTTAAAAAAAAGCAAAGGCATCATACATGATGTAATTCTCTGTACAAAACTCAGAATATGGCCACCTGAGTGGCTCAGTCAGTTAAGCATCTACCTTCAGCTTAGGTCATGATCCCAGCATCCTGGAGTCAAGCCCTGCACTGGGCTCCCTGCTCGGCGGAGAATCTTCTCCTCTCTCTCCCTCTGCCATTCCCTCTCGTTATGCATTCTCACTCTCTCTCAAATAATAAATAAATAATCTTAAAAAAAAAAAAAAAAAACAAATCTCAAAATACCAATGCACTAGAATAACTTTAGCAAAGTTTCAGTGCACAGAAAAACAGGAAACCTCATTTCTATAGGAAAGCATATATGAAAGATGAAATTTTAGAAAAGATTCCACTACAACAGCAACCAGGAACACTGGAGGAATAGGTCTCACAAAAGATGTGCAGAATCTTCATAAAAATGAGTAGAAAGGGGCGCCTGGGTGGCTCAGTGGGTTAAAGCCTCTGCCTTCAGCTCAGGTCATGATCCCAGGGTCATGGGATCGAGCCCTACATAGGGCTCTCTGCTCAGCGGGGAGCGTGCTTCCTCCTCTCTCTCTCTCTGCCTGCCTGTCTGCCTACTTGTGATCTCTGTCTGTCAAATAAATAAATAAATAAATAAATAAAATTTTTTAAAAAAAGAGTAGAAAATATTCAAAAACGTTAAAGATGATCTAAATAAAATGGAGGGATATTACATTTATGGATAGAAAGTATAAAAAAGATGCATATTCATATCAAAATTATATACTAGTTCAATGTAATTTCAATCAAAACCCCAGCCAGATTTTGCTGGGTTTTTTAAGTGACAACCCAATTCTACAATTACGTGGAAACATAGCTAATAAACAAAGAGGGAGTATTTGTCTACCAAGACTTGTGATACAATTATAGTACTTGAGGTATTTGCTCAAGGACAGAGACCAATGGACCAGGACAGAGAATCCAGAAACAGACTCGAATCTATTTAGAAGTTTGCAAATGACAGCTATGGTATCAGATTTTGGGCAGGGGGAAATTAGTCAATAAATGGTGTGTTATCTATATGGAAAATAAAATCACACCACACTCAATTCCAGGCGCATTAAGCAAATGTGAAAAGAAAATATGAATAGAAAATTACCTCAAAAACAATGCATTAGGGAAGGATATTTTTTCTGTTGGGGGGGTGGTGTGGGGAGAGGCAGAGGAGGAAGGAGAGAGAGACTCCTAAGCAGGCTCCAGGCTCAGCATGGAGCCCGACTCAGAGCTCGATCTCACAACCCTGAAATCATGACCTGAGCTGAAATCACGACCTGAGCTGAAATCAAGAGTCAGATGCTTAACTGACTGGGACACCCAGGCGTCCCAGGAAAGGATTTTTTTTTTAATCAAGACAACACAATAAATAAAAACTTTAATCCATTTACCCAAGATGAGTGGTTCTAAGCTTTGACAAGAGATCCCTACGAAAAGGTACGCCACCTCTCTCTCTTCCAGCCATCCAAGATGCTGAAAGGCAGGCAGGCTATGGGGAGAAGGTGGCCCCTGACCATGCTGTTGTGAAGAAGCAGGAGGACAAGAAGGTGGCCCATCCCTTGAGAAAAGGCCCAAGAATTCTGGCATCAGACAGAACATCCAGCCCCAAAGGGACCTCAACCACTCCATCAAATGGCCCTGCTAATGTGGTGGCAGTGGCAGAGGGCTACCTCCATGACTGTCTGAAAGTGCCTCCCACAATTAACCAGCTCACCCAGGCCTTGCACTGCCCAACAGACCAGAGACAAAGAGAAGAAGCAGAGATTGTTGGCCCGGGCGGAGGAGAAAGCTGCCGGCAAAAGGGATGGCCCCCTAAGAAGTTGCCTGTCCTTCAAGTTGGGCTTAATACTGTGACCACCTTGGTGGAAAAGAAGTATTGCACACAACGTGGGTCCAATTGAGCTGACTGTCCTCCTGCCTGCCCTGTGTCAGAAGATGGGGGTTCCCTATGACGTCATCAAGGGGGACGGCCAGGCTGGGGTGTTTGGTTCACAGGAAGACCCAGACCACTGTAGCCTTCACACAGGTTAACTTGGCAGACAAAGGAGCTCTGGCTAAGCTTTGGGAAGCCACCAGGACCACTGACAGATAGGAGGAGATTCGCGGTCACTGGAAAGGCAACGTCTGAGTCCAAAGTCTGTGGCTCACACTGCCAAGTTGAGAAAGGCAAAGGCTAAGGAACTGGCCACCAAACTGAACTAAGTGTCCACTGAATCTGATACACATAAAAAGAATAAAAAGTTCTTTCAGCCAATATAAAAAAATCTAAATCTCGTGAAACAAAACTCACCCTTAAATACTGATTTTTTATTCTATTGTGTAAAACTCTTAAAAATGTTTAACAGAAGACTTATACAAAAATGCTCCTCACAACACTGCTAGAACAGCCAAATACTGGAAAGTCAGATACCCTTCATCAGGAGAAAGGATATATAAATTGTGGTGTATTCCTATAATTGGACACCAGAAAAAAGAAAAACAAACTAAGTCCCACTATAAACCCTCAGGATCATCCTTGGTTCTCAAAGCATGGTCCCAACACCAACAGCACTAGCATCACCTACCAGTTTGTTAACCAAGCAAAATCTCCTCCCCAGACCTACTGAATTAGAAACTAAGGTGGGGAGGGCAGCAAGTCAGGTTTTGAGGAAATCCTCCGGAGGCGGGGGGAGGCCGTGGCGGCACACACCTGTACGGTTCAGTTGGCTGAGTATCTGACTGTTGATGCCGGTTCACGTCTTGATCTCAGAGACATGAGTTCAAGCCCTACATCGGGCTCCATGCCAGGCATGGAGGACACTTAAAAAAAAAAAAAAATGCTCCAGGTGAATCAGAAAGACACAAGTTTGAGAGCCCCTATTACAGGTGAAGATTAATAACACCTGGGCAAGAAAAGCTAGTCTCAGGAGAATATAAATAGGTTTACTGAAATGTGAAAAATTGGCTAACTGAAGTAAGTGGTCAGAAGTACCAAAAAACATAATAAAGCTATTTTAAAAGGCAGAAAACGTTTAATACAAGTTACTCTGTGGAAGAAGGAGGGTAAAGTATGGAGAAAGGTCACACCAAGAGCCTCTAACAATGACAGTGTTTTATTTCTTCAGTTAGGCAGTGTGTATGAGAATTTCGCTTTGTCATTACTGTCCTTGATGCATGTGATGTAAAGCATAGTTTCTGGTAGGTGGTACTTTCAAAAAAAATGTAAGAGGAAAACTTGAGAACATATAAAAATTATGAACACAAAATAGCATAGCCCATATGAACTCATTTCTAACAAAAGGCACAGGAAAAATAGAACACACAGCAGGTGCTGAATATTTGTAGACCATTAAATGTTCAAATATTCACAATGATTCACATGCTTCTTCATTCTTCTGTTCCCTCAGGTTTTTCCACAATGCATAACTACCAAGAAGAAAATTTGATATAGAGTATAACAGTTGATAAAATAATCCGGTGCCCACCTTACTATCGCTCCCATCTTTACACTGAGTCTCTTTACCAGACAGGAGATCCACATCTGGACTAAACACACCGTACAGCCTATGGGAAGACATTGTGTCTCAATTCGGGGCTCAAAAAGCATTCTTCTTGCTGAAGTTTCCAAAAAATCTTTCATGGAACTCCATTCGGTTTTGTTTGTCAGGCCTCCGCATCAAGGTTTCTAGTCAGTTAGAAGTGATTTTTTTTTTTTTAAGTGGAAGCAAAATAAGGGGTGTGTGTGTGTGTGTGTGTGTGTGTGTGTGTGTGTTAGTATTAAGGCTGTACAACAAAACCTCATACAAACCATACAGGGATTGCCCCCAAAAACTCATTTGTTTTTAATTTATTTTCTCCACCAGCAATGTGTTGCTAAAATCACAAGAGGATAAAGCATTGTGCTCCTATGAATTAATTCCTATCCATCTGCAACAAAGGGAACTGAGGGAATCAGCTTCAGCATCCAAAGAAAGGCAATTATGCACAATGAGCAAAGGAGGTGGTTCGAGGTTGCACTGCCAAGAAATGACATATTCCAGTGGATTCAAACCACCTTCAAATTTTGGCATTCCGTGGTTCAAAAATAAAACCGGAGTTCATTGAAAAGCAAAGCTTGCCACCTGCTGCCCAATGGCATAATCGTAAAAGTTCAAATCATGTCCACATTTCTCAACCGAAATCCTTTCAGGAACTGATCAGCGTGGATGCCTGCACTTTCTATATTCGTTCATTAGTTCTGAGTCTTTTTTTAAAAGAAAAACAATCAGCCCCCAAGATTTTTAAACCAGACACTATTTCAAACACTTTAATCAACTCTAACCAATGTGCTTAAAACCAAAAAAACCAAAACAAAACAAAAAAACCCACCTAACTTCCAAACTATTATACATGTTATGTATATAATAAATCCACCAACTCCATTTGCGTCCATGATGGTATCCAGACCAGGGAAGAATGCCTTTGAAAACGTGCCAGCACTGTCCTGCACTTCTATAGCCTGTCATCATTCTAGAGGATATGAAATACTAAATCCATTTTCTCATCTAGGCAGACTTTAAAATGCAAATGCTAATAGTTTAATGGAGGTTTCTACACACTTACATTACACAATTTCAAGTAACAGTCCAGCGAACCAAAAAGAAAAAACACTCCCGTAGGGCACCATTGCTTTGTCGACTCTAAACATTTAAACTTTTAAAAATCTTCATCAATATTGATGAGCCCTTCTATCACCCAAATGTTTCTAGTGTTCTTCATTTTGATTTAAGAAAATCTGAGCAGTAAGAGCATTTTCAGCCTTTTTTTCCCTTAAGAAGCCAACCTTCAAGTTTTGTCTCATTTTTCAACTCTGTAGATTTGTGTATCCATGCCATCATCCCCTTGAAAAGAAACTCAAAATGCTCATAGGAAAAAGTGAAACTCTGAATTTGGGATGGGTTGGGGGGAAATACCATCGCAGAGGAAGATGTCCTGAATCCGGAGAAAGAAGGTGTAAGGGCTCTTCCATGTGTTCTTTTTTGTCTTCCTCTTAAAGATTTTATTTATTTATTTGACAGTGAGAGAGGGAACACAAGTAGGGGGAGCAGGAGAGGGAGAAGCAGGCTTACCACAGAGCAGAGAGCCCAGTGCAGGGCTCGATCCCAGGACCCTGGGACCATGACCTGAGCCGAAGACAGAAGTTTAACAACTGAGCCACCCAGGAGGCCCCCATGCACTCTTCTTTCGCCCAGGAACCTGGGTCAGGGTGCAATTCTTGGGAGCTTTAAGGCAAGCAGCCTCATCACACCACAGCGATAGGTCCTGGCATGATTACCCTTTGAAATCAAGCCTTTGCAAGGCTCTGACCAGCAGGAATGTGTCCGTATGCAAAATAGCACCAAGGCTCATTGACGTTTCTCAGTTGTCTGGGAACTACTATGAAGCAGACAATAAAAAAAAATAATTCATTTCCAAGACAGATGGCACCATAATGTCACACTAGTTCCTAGGGTGTGTTTTCTCCCTAAACACTAGAGGCAGCGTCTCCGTACGAAAGGAAGCCTGTCCAGCTGCAGCCAGTTAAGCTTTCAGATTCGGCTTCTGCGAAGTATCACACACACACACACACACACACACACACACAGAATGCCCTTTCATCCTGTGGCTGGCCTACCCCTTTCTTCAAAAAACTCAACAGGAGCGAGGAATCGACGCACTATTATCGCTGTGTGTTTCTGATCAGGCAAAAATCTCTTTCCCAGTTCTCATTTATTTGCCCACAACTGACGTGGTTTTAGTTTGTAAGGTGTGTTAGGGTTTGGCTCCATCTTCCTGGGTACCATGTCTGCAAGTCAGAAATGGTGCCCGGTATGATGATACAGGGAGCTAATCTTTTGATTAATTAATTTCAGGCCTGCTGACTGGACTTTGATGGAACAAGTCAAACATCTGACTTCATGCCAGCAAAGGGAAGAACACTACATACGCTTTGTTCTATTAAAAAAAAAAAAAAAAAAAGTCAGCTCTCTACTAAAAACACCAAAGTAATTACCCACTCTGGAAATAGAAAAGGAAGAAAGAAACAACAGGCACGGGTTATTTGCTAAAATTAAAAAATACTTACTTGAACCTAGCACAGTACCTGGCCCAAGTAAATTACTCAATAAATACATGTGAAATTGGAGGTCCCAAATCATTTCTTTTGATTTCTTGCCAAAGACTTTCTAGTAAAGCTTGATCAAAAATCCTTATGGGTTTTTTTTTTCCAAGTTTTTATTTAAATTCTAGTTAACATACAGTGTAATATTAGTTTCAGGTATAGAATTCAGTGATTCATCACTTACATACAATGCCTGGTGCTCATCACAAGTGCCCTCCTTCATCCCCAGCACCCATTTAACCCATCCCCCTGCCCACCTCCCCTCCCGCAACCATCAGTGTGTTCTCTATAGTGAAGAGTCTGTTTCTTGACACATGAAAAAATGTTCAACGTCACTAGCCATCAGGGAAATACAAATAAAAACCACAATGAGACATCACGTTACACCAGTTAGAATGGCAAAAATTAACAAGACAGGAAACAAGTGTTGGCAAGGATGTGGAAAAAAGGGGAACCCTCTGACACTGTTGGTAGGAACGCAAGCTGGTGCAGCCACTCTGGAAAGCATCCTCAAGATGTTAAAAACAGAGTTGCCCTATGACCCAGCAATTGCCCTATAAGGTATTTACCCCAAACATACAAACATAGTGAAAAGGAGGACACGCACCCCCACTGTTCACAGCAGCAATGTCCACGATAGCCAAACTGTGAAAGGAGCCAAGATACCCTTCACTAGATGAATGGATAGAGAAGATGTGGTCTATGTATACAACAGAATATTACTCAGCCTTCAGAAAAAATGAATACCCACCGTTTGCATCAACACGGACAGGACTGGAGGAGATTATGCTGAGTGAAATAAGTCAAGCAGAGAAAAACAGTTATCATATGGTTTTGCTCATATGTGGAACATAAGGAATAGCATGGAGGACCATAGGGGAAGGGAGGGAAAACTGAATGGGAAGAAATCACAGAGGGAGACAGACCATGAGAGACTCTGGACTCTGGAAAACAAGCTTAGGGTTACAGAAGGGAGAGGGGTCGGGTTATGGGATAACCAGGTGATGGGTATTAAGGAGGGCACGTGTGGTGATGAACACAGGGTGTTATAAGCAACTAATGCTCTGCTGAACACAACGTCACAAACTAATGATGTACTATATGGTGGCTACCTGAACATAATAATAAAAAAAAAATTGGCATAAGAGTCTGTTTCTTTGTTTGTCTGTAAGAGGTTCCTTTGTTTTGTTTCTTAAATTCCACACTTGAGTGAAGTCATATGGTATTTGTGTTTCTCGAACCTACTTCACTTAGCATAATACTCTCTAGCTCCATCCACGTCATTGCTAATGGCGAGATTTCATTCTTTTTTATGGCTGAGTAATATTCTTCTGTGGTGTGTGTGTGTGTGTGTGTGTGTGTGTGTGTGTGCCACATCTTCTTTAAATTTGGGCTCTTTCCATTATTGGCTATTGTTGATAATGCTGCTATAAACATGGGGTGCATGTATCCCTTCAAATTAGGAGAAAATCCTTATGCTTTAATGAACATCCTAAATTAATCTGAATATAAAGGTGATAAATACAAGGTATTTTTTAAGAGAAGCACAGTATTTCTTCACTGGCTTTGGAAAGTATTTCTTGATTTTTGTGAAAGACAATACTAGCATTACTCTCAGGTAACCTGGGGCTAGACCAATTACTTCCCAGAGCAAATAAAAAACCTTCCTAACAACCCCTAGGCCCTCCATATCTAAGCTAAACAACAGACATAAGTGAAATCTGAAACAAAATTTATGACTTAACATTATAAAATAAATAATGAAATCTGTTTCAGATTTTAATTACTGTTCTTTTCATTACATTATTTTCAAAAACAACTAATGAGAATACAATCCAACTAGAAACCAGATAATGCAATCCAATTAGAAAGATATCTAGAGCCAATCATCATGTAGGCTACTAGACACCTGTGTGTGTGTACACATGCCCAAGTAGCCAAGGCTCACTTTTTAGCGATCAGTAATGACATCATAAACAATGTGGGAGTTCAATCACCTACTGGAGGGGGAACGTTAGTGAGCTGAGCACTCCTAGCATAGCACAAAAACCACAGAGCAGATACACAGAGACTTATACTGGAAGGAGCAAAGATAACACACCAGGGTAAAAGCCGTAGAGCCAACAAAGGTAAAGGTAGAAAACGGGAGTCTGAAACATCTGAAAAAGAAAAAAGAGACCCTGACTTTTCTACAGAGCATGACAAATGGTCACCAAATGCATTCAGAAGAGTGTTAGTTTGATCAACACAGAAGGAAATAGAATCTGCTTCTGATTATAGGTCCATGAACTTGAATCCAGGGGCAGAAGGGAAGAAGAAAAAAGAAAGCTTTCAAAGACAACCCCCCGTCTTCCTTTCCTAAAGTGGCTAAGATGACAGATTCTTTGACTTAATGTATCTAGGGAGAGAGAGATAAACATTAGACTCTACATAACTCCTTAGCCTGAAACCAAAGGAAGGGTTTTCTGGACTGCTAGTCTGCACCCCTTCTATTTTTTAAAGAAAATTAGATTCCAGAAGTCACTGTGAGAAGTAGATGGGCTACAAGGCCTGCTCCCACAGGAACCTTTCTCTCACCTGTGCAACAACCACCTGGGCTGTTCTTACATTTCCACAGTACTAGTCTGACCTGGCTCCCCACAGGTAATCTTACCCTTCTTCTTCAGGAGCACCTCCCCATTTCTCACAGCCCCACTCGATGGCACTCTCCCCAACTGTCAAGGCCTGCCAGAATCTGGATCTGTCCATCCAATCTCACTTTCTACTGTTCTTCAATTCCCCCCAAATAGATCAATCTTCCACTTGTCCTATGGAAATCAGAGACTCGCTTCCACCATATCTTCCATCCTGTCATATCCTTTACGTAATGGCCAGCCTCTCACTGTGGTTTTGATTTGTATTTCCCTGATGCCGAGTGATGTGGAGCACTTTTTCATGGGTCTGTTGGCCATCTGGATGTCGTCTTTGCAGAAATGTCTGTTCATGTCCTCTGCCCATTTCTTGATTGGATTATTTGTTCTTTGGGTATTGAGTTTGACAAGTTCTTTATAGATTTTGGATACTAGCCCCTTGACACCACCTCACACCAGTAAGAATGGCTAAAATTAACAAGTCAGGAAACAACAGGTGTTGGCGAGGATGAGGAGAAAGGGGAACCTTTCTACACTGTTGGTGGGAATGCGAGCTGGTGAAGTCACTCTGGGAAACAGCACGGAGGTTCCTCAAAATGTTGAAAATAGAGCTACCCCCCCCAGCAATTACACTACTGGGTATTTACTCCAAGATACAAATGTAGTGATCCAAAGGGGCACATGCACCCCAACGTGTATAGTAGCAATGTCCACAATAGCCAAACTATGAAAAGAGCTCAGATGTCCAACAACAGATGAATGCATAAAGAAGATGTGGTATATATAGACAATGGACTATTACGCAGCCATCAAAAAACCTGAAATCTTGCCATTTGCAACAATATGTTTAGAATTAGAGGATATTAGTCAATGAGAGAAAGACAATTATCATATAATTGCACTGAAATGAGGAATCTGAGAAACAAGACAGGATCACAGGGAAAGGGAGGGGAAAATGAAACAAGAAGAAACCAGAGAGGAAGACAAATCATGAGAGACTCTTAATCTCAGGAAACAAACTGAGGGTTGCTAGAGTGGAGGGAGGTGGGAGGGATGGGGTGGGAAGGTGATGGACACTGGGGAGGGTTTGTGCTATGGGGAGTGCTGTGAATTATGCAAGACTGATGAATCACAGGCCTGTACCCCTGAAACAAATAATACATATGTTAATGAAATTTTTAAAAATAAAAAAATAAAGGCCAGCCTCCCCTTCACTTTTGAAGTCCTCCAGATTCTAGTAAGTCTTCCTTTACTCCAGTCCCTACTGATGGCCCCCTTCCTTATTCTCCACTAGAATCTGTAACAGATACTACCTAATTTACCAGTCAATACCGTATTATCCCTTATTATCAATATGTTAGTCTGATCCTCCAACCGGAATGCCTAGAACAGTACTTGGCATATGGTTGGCACTCACTATTTATTGACAGACTAAATGAAACAATTATAGTACATTTATTTTTGTACTGCAGAGGTGGGGAGAACAGAGTTTCTATCTTCACTATGGTGAACCTGGGATAAGGCAACCGAGTTAAAAATACACTAAGAACTATACAAGCTTAACCATCTTGAAAATTGAGATGGTTCAATAGTACCTAAAGATTTATATTTGTGTCAACCAACAAGCCTCCCATAGGACTGAAGTATTCTAAAATACATTACCCGAGTCATTGATTGTATTCTTGTCCTCCCAGGTGAGTGCAGTTTTCAAAAATTCAGTTTAAGAAGTTTCTTCCAAATTAGGGAATAAAAAATTCAGTAGATACTAATAACATTCTTTGCATACAAGCCCCCCCGAACTTTGAGAGTTCTTGAAATGTTTCACAAAAAAGGGGGTACCTGGGTGGCTTAGTCAGTTAAGTGTCTGCCTTTGGCTTAAGCCATGATACTAGAGTTTTGGGATAGAGCCCATGTTAGGCTCCCTGCTCAGAGAGGAGTCTGCTTCTCTCCCTGCCCCTCCCTCTACTCATGCTCTCTCTTTCAAATAAAATCTTTTTTTTTAAAAAGTCTCACAAAGAGATCTGTAATATTAAAAAAGCTCTTACAAATTAAAAAAGAACATTTCTAGAAATTACATAGAAATTCTATGCAAGTAGAAATTTAAATGGGATAAAGAATGTTAACAGATTATACATAAAAACACAAAGGGCTAATAAACATTTGGAAACTGTTCAACCTCAGTAAAAAAAAAAAAAAAAAAAAAAAAAAACAAGAAAAACAAACTGAAATTAACCTGTGAGCAATGTGATAAGATATACTCCTTAGGAATATTCAGAACCACTAATGCTCTACAGACTATCGTTCATTTGTTTTATCAGTGACCACACATACTCTGTTCAAAATATCAAGGATCTGAAATGATCTAATACACACAACACTAATCTATTTATTCTTCACATAAAAATCACTGCCTTCCAGTAATACAAAGCAATATGGCAACAAAGAAAATCAAGGAGATGGCAAAGTGTTTCAACCTTATATAAAGCATTTCTAATACACTAAATTCTCCAACTATTTACATTCACAAGTCACCTTTCAAGACATGAAGGCAATTAAGTGGTGAAGTGCTTGCCTCACTCATGGACATGGGGTTTTTTTAAGGAATCCTGTTTTTCTCCTTCAAAATAGCTTCATGAAGCCAGGAGATAAAGAGGAGCTACAGGAACGGAAGAGGAACAGAAAGGGGAGAGTTTCATGGAGCGCCTAGAAGGTGAATGGCTGTTGTACTTCCTGAGTGAGGTATGGGAAACAGAAAGCATTTCCTTTCAAATTCCTTTTCTCAGTGAAGTGCATCTTAATCATCTCAAAATGTCCATGTCGTCTTGGAGTTAAGAACATCCTTCCTAGAAATATAATTAGGAAGGATTAGCTGCTGCAGAAAGAGGCTTTGAACAAATTAAGGAAGAATGATGTCTCACTTTAGACTCTGTCCATCAAATCCCCAAATACCAGCTCTTGGCAAAACACCAACATCCGGCAAAGAATAAAAGCGGTGTGCTTCACAAGCAATAAAAGTGATGCCTACGTCAAGAAAGCCTGAAGATGAAGGGCGTCTGGGTGGCTCAGTTGGTTAAGAGTGTGACTCTTGATTTCAGCTCAGGTCATGATCCCAGGGTCGTGGGATTGAGCCTCACGTGGGTCTTCCCAAGCCCGCTTAGTGCAGAGTCTGTTTCTCCCTCTCCTTCTGCTCCTCCCCCTGCCCATGCTCTATCTATCTCTAATGTGAATAAAGAAAATCTTTTTTTTAAAAAAAGCCATAATAGGAGAATTTTTAAAAAGTAAATTCTGTATCTGTGGCAGATAGTCCAATAACTTTTTAAGGATTTGAAAACAGCCTCTATATTGGTAACTTAAGATAAAGAAGAAAGTAACTGTCACATTTTCTTAAGACAGGACACATTTTGGTAAGTGAACCTTGATTGTTTAAAAAATAGACAACTTTTTGTCAAACAACAGTGTTTTACTTGAAAATTCATGAAATGACTCAAATTTTTCATCACCCCTCTATCTTTTTTAGGTTTTCGGCTTCAAATACGCTGTGCAAATTTTTTTCCTACACTTTGATAGCCAAGAGTCTGACAATGGCAAATAAAAAACAGCAAGGAGAATGTAGACTAAGAATGCAGACTAAGAAGTGGTCGGGTTCAAGTCACAGCTCTGTTACTACCCACCCACGTGACTCTGGGCAAGACATTCATCTTTTTATGTTATAAAATTTTATGATCTGTGCTGGATGAAGATGTTTGATGGAAAAAAGGTTGTACCCAATGCATTCTTGTTCCATTTCCCATTTCATCAAATAACTCTCAAAAGGGACAAATAACCAGGATTCCTTTTTTAAAGATTTTTAAAATTTACTTCACAGAGAAAGACACAGCGACAGAGGGAACACAAACAGGGGGAAAACAGGCTTCCCACAGAGCAGAGAGCCCGATGCAGGGCTCGATCCCAGGACCCCGGGATCATGACCTGAGCCCAAGGCAAATGCTTAATGACTGAGCCACCCAGGCGTCCCAGGAGTAATTCTTTTCAAAGACACTGATATTGATAAAATATTTCCTGGCATTTCCTTGCCAACTCCATGAATCATGTACTCTGGAACCACAGGAACTCTAAGTGAAAAATGGTTTCAGTCTAAGTGAAAAATAACTCTAAATGAAAAATATTTAAGTTTGCCTGCACCTCCCTGTTTGCTTTTGAGAACTGCACCCAATCTTCCATCAAGGTGCAAATCAATTAATATTCCATTAAATACTCATGAGGACTAGGAAGTTCAAGCTCATAAAATGGATTTTCAGTGTCCATTTCAGTCATTTTCCCAAGAAACTGGCTGCCTGGGCTTAGCGGTCCCTTTTCTACTTGCTAACGTGTCTCTCAGGAGTTGTTGGCATTTGAAGAAGTGCAAGGAATGAGAAGACCTGACTTTGCAAAGGCCAAGAAGAGATGATCCGGAGAACTAAACAGAATCTGTAATTGTCAGAGATAGACAGCAAGTGGGTCCTACCGTCACCTAGAAGCACCACCAAAGAATGGGGTGTTGGGGCGGAAGTGTTGGCCAAGATGGGGTGGGGGGTGATGGAGTCACTTTTTGCCTCCTCTCCTCATTGACTCATTAAACTGGTCTCTTCAGATTACTTCGAGGAAACTGAGGCAGCTTAGCCGATGGGCTACTATCTGCATTCCTGCATGGCCAAACCTCTGGATCCAGAGCCGTCCAAGTATCACCTGCATTTATTCATTCACCAAGGAAGCCTTGTGCCAAGAAGAGTAAATCACACAAACTGAAATGAATGTTGTGAAGGGAGGGGATGGGGAAATGGTGTCATGACAGCATCTTTGAGGGAGTAACAGAGGTGTCAGGGAATGCTTCCCTGAGAAAATGGAAAGCAGGAAAACGAGCAGGTGTTAGCAGGGAAGAGGAACACGGGCGAGGGAGTGGGGCAGACTGCGGGCAGACAATGTGCCAGGAAGGAGCTGGACAGGGTTAAGGAGCTGCCTGGGACATGGTGACAGGCAAGTGCCTGTG
Organism: Lontra canadensis; assembly: GCF_010015895.1. Taxonomy (NCBI): domain Eukaryota; kingdom Metazoa; phylum Chordata; class Mammalia; order Carnivora; family Mustelidae; genus Lontra; species Lontra canadensis. Next base: position 4,983,715 of record NW_022631072.1, read on the forward strand.
CATGATGACAACTAGGGGATAGTGTGCAAGATGAGACCAGGGAGTCTGAAGTCCCAAGAGGGGAGAACTCATCTTTCTCCTCAGAGCACTGAGAAGCCATGGCAGGCTCTTATGTGAAGCAAGGCAAGATGAGACTTGTATTTTGAAAAGATCCTCCAGTTGTAGACCAGACTTCATACTTGATAAAATCCCAGGCACCTGGGATACAGGGCCAGCCAGCGCCTCCCCACCCTACTCATGGGAAAATCCACCTAACTCTAGTGGGTACAGGAACATTCCCCAATCCACGGTTTAATTTCATCCAGTCTTCCCGGTTCCTCCTGCTATCCTGCACAAACACATAAACATCTTGTCCAGAAATAGCAGTCCTGAAAAATGACAGACATTTTTCCCTGGGTTGGTGAAATCCAGGGTTTCTTTTCTCCACAGGGTTTAAGGAGACATTCTTTCCACTTCGAAGTTCCTGCCTCTGGGACCACAGGATCAGCTCTTTTTGCTAGGTCATCTCTAACGCATTCAAGGAACAGATAAAAAGGTCAAAAATATACTCAACCTTGAGAGCCACAGCGAAAACATACTAACTCTAAGCAGGTTTACCATACACATGAACTTGTTTTTTCATTTCCTTCTTAGGCTTATTTTTTATAACGTGAGTTGTGCTCATCACCTCCCTCACAGAGGACGTACGTCTTACAGGTTCTTTTTATTTATTTATTTATTTTTAACAGGTTCTTTATTCTGATCCCAGGCAATGCTGGGGCAGAGAACAGCTATAAAAGTTTAGTCTTAAATTTTAGTCTACAAGCTGCTTGAACATAAACTGTTAAGCCAAGGAAAACAAGGAAAAAGGATTTAGTGCAACCCTAGTGGCACCTTGGAAGGATTCATGGGCAGTATCTATGGAATGCCAGACATATCCAAATGCAGAGAAGGATTTTTACTGTAATCTAGGCAACACCCAAAGTCAGGCTCTAAAAATCGTTCTCCGGTTTCGGATCAGCCACGCAGGCCAGGGCTAAAGCTCATGGGTTCCATGTGTCCACCATTTGCAATCGGCCCCAACTGCTTATCAGGGGATTCACGTGTGTTTCCATCCCAGTTCCATCAGCAACTGCAACAAGTCCTTGGACAACTAATTCATTCCTGGTGCACAAATTTATTTTAACACAAAATAATCCTATGGGGAATTCATTATCAGGCTCAAGGGCTCCAGTCGAATTGTGGAAGGAAGGGACATGCCTGGCTCTTTCCCCTCTCCTCTACATGTCTGCCCACCCCTTCCTAACCGCCCCCTACCCCCCAACCAAGAGCACTGCAATCAGAGCCCCCAAGCCACTTGTCTAGTACTTGGGGCTGTTGTATGCCGAAAAGTACTTGTTTGTGACTGGTGTTGATTTTTCAATGCCAGCTCCACAAGGCTAAGGGCATAAGGAGAACCAGGGCCCCTCCTGCTTCCTGGACAGCTCTAGGCTCTTGGTCTTTCCCTCTTCCAGTCACCACGTGCCTGAGGGTGCTGGTCCCAAGATTTCAGAGAACAGTGGGGGCTACATTTAGTTCTTCAATCTATGTGAAATGCTTAAATCTAACTTTTATCAGAGTCATAAGGTCTGGCTATGTTATTAATGGAAAGGTGCCTTGATGATTACTATCCCTTGTGACTATGGCTCACTCTTGAATATCAGGGAAGATCACAAAAACAAGGCTGAGTCCTTAAGAAAATATTCTGGAAGTCAGAATAATGGCTTTAGCATTATTACCAAAATAATTTTACCAAGCCCCTCAAAGATGCCCACATCCAGAACCTGTCAATATATTAGGGTACCTGGCAAAGGGAAATTAAAGTTGCAAATGAAGTTAAGGCTGTTAATCAGCTGACTCTGAGATGGGGAAAGTTATCCTGAATTACCCAGATGAGCCCAATATAATTACAAGTGTCCTTAAAAGTGGAAGAAGGAAGAGGCAGATGAAAGAGAACTGGGACAGCATAAAACAATGAAACAAAATCCTGATTTCTAACAATGAAACTGGAAAGCAAATTCTATCCTAGCACCTGCCCTTTTTTAAAAAATTATTTTTATTAACATATAATGTATTATTTGCCCCAGGGGTACAGGTCTGTGAATCATCAGGCTTACACATTTCACAGCACTCACCATAGCACATACCTTCCCCAGGGTCCATAACCCAACCAGCCTCTCCCTAACACCCCACCCCCCAGCAAACCTCAGTTTGTTTTGTGAGATTGAGTCTCTTATTGTTTGTCTCCCTCCCAATCCCATCTTGCATCATTATTTCCTTCCCTAGCCTCCAAACCCCCTACCCTGCCTCTCAAATTCCTCATATCAGGGAGATCATATGATAATTGTCTTTCTCTGATTGACGTATTTTGCTCAGCATAATACCCTTTGGTTCCATCCACATCGTTGCACACCTGCCCTTTTTAACTGCACATTTTTGAGTTTCCAATTCCTTATGTACCTTTCACCAGAACTTAAACCCAGCCAGCTGCTGGTTCTATCTCGAAACTACTCCTGGCGCAGCCTTCCTCATGGGACTCAGTGGGTGCAGGCAGGGCAATGCACAAGTCACCTCCCCTCCCCTCCCTCTCCCATCCCCATCCCACAGTTCCATCCTCCTGCCAAGTCCCACTTAGGAGAAAAGGTGCCCTGCTTCCAGGGCCTCAAACACCATCTCACCTCACCATTTTCCCTAAGTGCTGACAAACAAAATAGTGCTGACCAACAGATGATCCTAATATGAGCACACACTGTACAATGGCTCATAAAGTCCTTCTCAAACCTTGACAAGGTTATGTCCCATTGGGTGTGTTTTTCTGATGAATTCATGAAGGTCATCTTCCGGAATTCCCACACATACCCATCTCCACAGCCTTATTCCCAAGAATCAAAAACTAGAAAAACTCAAAACATCCAGTAGTCTCTGGCACTGGCCCTGTGAACCCCAGCCACACACAACTACACAGACGAATCTGAGACATAACAAGGGGTGAAAAAACATGCACTATATGATTCGTTAATAGATATGCTGTTTGAAAAGCTGGATTTCTGGTGTTAGACGTTAAGACAGCAACTCCCTTTGGGAAGGAGGGAGACAGCAGATCTAGGAACATGGGGGCTTATGTGGTTCTGGCATGTTCTACTCTGACGTGGGAGAGTGTTATCACTTTGGGATAATCGCTAGGCTTAATGCACTTTTGATTTGTGAACTCTATGTATGTGATCTCAATTAAACTTCAATTATTTAAGTTTAAATACGCATATAAAATGATAAAAGCAATCACTGGTTCAAACAATGAGTTCTCAACCCATCCCTACAGTGTCATAAAACGTACACTAAAATCCTTGCATTGAGTTCCTTTTCATCAACTTTCTGCCACTCTGCCTTTTCTCTCACCCCATCACGTAGGATCAAGACCTTCATTGCATAGACATGTTAGGTAGATCAGACACAACAGGAATGCAAAGTACTCTGCAAAGCATTCAGGGCTTTACAAAGGCAAAGAGCATTATTCCAAGAGCAAAAGGTAACTCCTTGCAATACAAGTAGGTATTCATGAGACAATACTCACACAAGGACTTAGACCTTATTTTTTTTCCTCTAGAAAAAAACTAAAAAAAATGTATTCAACATTTATCAAAGCCCTTCTGTGTACCTATGGCGATAAAGAGATGAAAAACTGTGTAGTGAGTGTTATGATAACGGGGGGTAGAGGAAGCACAGAAAGGAGCCCCGTGGGACAATCAGCAGAGTAGCGGGTGAGGGTCAAGACTGAGCAAGGTCTCCCACCTCTAGGCTGAGAGATCATTTGGGGAAACTGCCCATTCAAGTACTGACATTTCCTTGACTTCTTTCATAAGTTTAGGTAAGATCCCAATCTCAATTATTATGCTACAAAAAGTTTAAAACTTCTCCCCAAAGTTTTAACTGTTGGTGTAGTTTTGTTTTGTTTTTTAATTTTTCTTACTTATTTATTAGAGAGAGAGAGAGCATGAGAGGAGAGAACATGAGAGGAGAGAGGTCAGCGAGAGAAGCACACTCCCTGCTGGGGAGGGAGCCTGATGTGGGATTCGATCCTGGAACTCCAGGATCATGAGATCATGACCTGAGCTGAAGGCGGTCGCCCAACCAATTGAGCCACCCAGGCACCCTGTTGGTGTAGTTTTATAATGAGCCCCCCCACCCCGCTTTCCAGGTAGCATGAGGAAACCCAAATAAAGGGAAGGAGCTTACATTTCATTGTTGTTGTTGCTGTTAAGTAGGAGAAAGTACTGGAAAGAAAGAATATTACACTCAGCCCCCCAAGCTTATAGATATCATGGCATATAATTTGGGGGTTTGGACTTTTTTTTTTTTAAAGACTCACAACCACAGTGACAGGAAGGTAAGAATGGGGCAAAGATAAAGGACAGCATAGCACCCTCTTCTCCCCGGCACAGACATCACTCAGCACTGCCTCCTATCCACTAACCCACAGTAAATGCAAAGTATTGAGTTCTCAAGAACTTGGAAAGTGGAACCCATCATGTCAATGTGGATTCTAAAGGGCCTTGCCTATATTTAGAAAATATCTGGCATACTATGAGCTCACTTGATAAATATAGAATGCATTTGAATTGCTCCTGTCTTTTAAAAGAACATTGGCTCATTTGCTTCCTTTCTCTTCACACCACATCCCTGGGAAGAAGAGAATGAAAAAGAGGGAAAGTTAATGTCATTAGATAAATGCAGTCCCCCTCACCTGGACTGAGACAAGACAGGATTTTTCCAGGGAAACTAACCACCATCCTCTCTAACATCAGGACACCACAAGATGATGAAAATTGCCATCATCAGGGAAGAAAAAAGAAGATGAGACACATGTGAGCTCCCCAGATAGATCTGACATCCATATCCTGAGTGAAACCAGACTTCCTTCTCAAGCTCCAAGAGAGGGGACTGGGTACAGTGTCTCCTGCAAAAGTGCTTCCTCTTTATACCACAGAGATAACAGCTCCCACTTGGCAAAGCAGCGGTCATTTGTACCAACCCTCTCTAGTGACAAAAAGACATCAGCAGCTAAAGACTGGCCCTCACAACCTCCCCGTGTGGTTCCATGGTCAGTGCCTGTAACATCCATCATGATTAACAAGGATAAAGACAGACATTTTACACAAGTCCAAACAGTCTCAGTGAGCAACGCAGAGGACTGACAGCAAACTTTTATGGGTCACTTCAACATATACGTGAATAATGACACTGACAGGTGATGAAAAAGTTCTGGAACGCTGAACAATTTTGAATTTTGCTCCTTTGTGGAATCTCCCCACCACAACTTATAAACATTAACACCTTTTTGCATAGAGGACCAAAGACAGACACTAGAGGTGCACGGGTGACCTAACAATGGCAATTCTCCGACAAAGACATTGAGCGCCGTATGCAGATAACATCTATAGGATACGCTCTGAGAGTAACCCGAAACGTTAATACGGAATTTCCCAAGGTCAAGAAGAAGTTCAAAGAATTGGAAGTGGCAGCCAAAATCTGCATACAGGAGGAGGAGGCATCCTTTGGTCTTTTCTTTAGCTCACAGAGTAGCTGTGATGTGGCCTGCCAAAACTGGAAAAAGTAACACCGTAATAATGAACACCTTCCATGAAAAGCACGAATGAAACGACCATCTACAGCAGTGACTACTGCCAGAATGCCCTGGCCGGGGTCTTTCGAAACCAAGAGCTGCTCAAGTGTCCTGCCGTGAACCATGGACACCCACTTGCGTTTCGTCCCTGACAGAAGAGAACAGAGAATGATCCCAGCTATTCACCCATAAAGCTCTGTCAGAGACCATCAATTCACCAAGGATCAACCACTTCAAAGACCCTGGAGACCCATGATATTACAGAAGAAACCTTCAAAAACAGCAGGATGGGAAGACCTCTGTATCCCACCTTCCTCCCACAGTCCCAAGCTTGGATCACACCCAATTCTCTTCACCTCTGCCTCCCACACTTCACGCCATGTCAAGGTTTTTCACGTACAGGCACTCCTGAGTCCACGTCCTTCCTCACACCTGTTACAGAGCCATCCTCCAGTGACCTCTCTGGCTAATCCACTGCAAACACTACAGCCAGATTAATTTTCTAAGGCAGAAAAAAAAAATCACAACGTTCCTCCCACTTGAAATTTTCTCTTGGTTTGTTCTATCATTGTTGTTACAACATCAAAAATAGAGCTCTGTGAGAAACCCTCAGGGACCCATCATCCCCCTTCAATAATTATCCCCTCATGGCCAATCTCACTGCCTCTACACCTCAACCCACTGAATAATTTCAATCAAAGCTCAGACGGTGGGGCGCCTGGGTGCCTCAGTGGGTTAAAGCCTCTGCCTTCAGCTCAGGTCATAATCCCAGGGTCTTGGGATCGAGCTCCGCATCAGGCTCTCTTCTTAGCAGGGAGCCTGCTTCCTCCTCTCTCTCTCTCTCTCTCTCTGCCTGCCTCTCTGCCTACTTATGATCTCTGTCTGCCAAATAAATAAAAAATAAATAAAATCTTTAAAAAAAAAAAAAAGCTCAGACGGCGTGGGATTTCATCTGCGAATTCTTTTTAACATCATTCTCCTTACGGAACTATAATGTTTTCATCACAGCCCCCCAATTCAACAATCATCCTTTGCTACCACTAAGTTTCCGGTCAATGTCAGTATTTTCATGATTCGCCTATACATCATTTTTTGCTTTTATTTACATTTTTTTAAAAGATTTTATTTATTTGACAGAGATCACAAGTAGGCAGAGAGACAGAGAGAGAGAGAGAGAGGAAGGGAAGCAGGCTCCCTGCTGAGCAGAGAGCCCGACTCGGGCCTCGATCCCAGGACCCCGAGATCATGACCTGAGCCGAAGGCAGAAGCTTTATCCCACTGAGCCACCCAGGCACCTCTACACTTTTTTTTTAATCAGGATAGACATAGGCCAAACATTTTGATTAATTAGCATGTTTCTTAAGCCTTTTTTAAACTATAGTTTCCCTCTGTATTCCTTTCTTTTTTTCTATTTTGCTTTGTCGTAGATTTTTGGAATTGTTTTGTTAAAATCTTAAGTGTTTAACTTGGTTTTTCAACAAATCCTTACAACCTTTTATTACCACTGGTCTACATCTAGATCAAGTTCCAATCCAATCATATCCTAAATGTGGTCTTTTTAAAATTCATCCTAAAATTCTTTGATATTTGTCCCTTCAGGCAGAGCAGCTTAATTTCACTCCCTTTGAGGCTACATCTGACTTAGACTCATTCCTAATGAGGAGAATACACTGGGAGTGAAGGTGTGTATTTTCAAGGCTAAAGACTACAAAGGCTCTGTGGCTTTCTCCTTGCTCTCTCCAGCAGGGGATCGCTGATCTTGGAGGGAGCCAGCGGCCTTGCTGTGAGGACCCTCAGGCGGATCTCAGAGAGCTCCGTGCTGAGAGGAAGGGAAGCCTCCTTCTAACAGTCAGGGGAGTGAGTAAACTCCAGCCCTAGTTGAGCCGCCCTTGTGGAATGGAACCTCATGAAAGACACTGAGCCACAACTCTCTGGGGTTCCTCATCTACAGGGACGGTCAGACAATAAATGTTTACTGCTTTAGGCTGTGGAGTTTTGAGGTGATCTGTTACACAGCAGTGGGTAAGTAATAGCACATACCCTTCTTCAGGGTTCATGCTCTCACTTCCTTCAGGCCTTTGCTTGAAGGTCATCATCTCAGTAGGATTTTCCCTAACAGCCTATTAAGATCACCAGAGCCCCCATGCCGTCCTACCCTGCACCCACCCAGCACTCCTGGCCCCTCACTGCAATTTTCACCACAGCACTTGTCATAATGGTTTAATTACACCAAGTGCAATTGTCTCCCTCGTTGGAGACCCTAAACTCCAGGAAAGCACACATTTTGTTTATCTGCTCATTCTGTACCCAGCATGTGTGGTACCTAGCATGTGCTCAGTTAACAGCTTGGGGAATAAAGGATCAAGACTGAAGGGCTTCAGATGCCACAGAATGAGTAGAACACTAAATACACATTTTGATATTTTAGCTATCTTTATGTCTACAAGCACCTCAAGGGGGCTTAATCAATCTCCTCCCTCAGTAGATTAAAATAACACAAAACCTTGAAACTCCCCTAAAGTAGGCAATCTTAAAAAAAAAAAAAAAAAAGAAAAGAAAAGCTAACTTAAGAATTGTTACATCTCCCAAAAGCAGCAGAAAATGGTCCTATCATAGGTGTTCTTCGGCGGTTTGATTAAATTGGGTTTTAGGTGATTCGGTCATTACCTAAAATCATCCACGGGCCAGCTGCCCCCCTGCCTTTGCGTCCCTCGAAAGTTACAGCTCAACGATCATTTCAAAAGTTCCTTAAAAGCAGAACTGGATCGTGTACCTCTTAGTACCCCTTGCAGTGCCCAGCTAACAGGGCAAGCTATAAAAGTTTATTAAGAAACTGTCAGAATTGCTAGTGCCTCAGGCTATCCCTTCTCCTTACCCAAAAGCACACTGGAGGCACACCCACGCACACACACCCTGTAACAACACCAGGGTAAAAAGTGTCTTCATTCAGCAGATGAAGGCTCTGAAGCAAATTTATCTACTGACTTATTTTTCCAAAGCCGTGTTTGAGCTGAAACCTTAGCCACCTCTTTGACTCACAACATTCTTGTCTAAATTATACGGCTGCTACCAAAAAAAGAAAGAAAAAGTTCCTCCTTTATCTGACTTCTGACATATGGTTCTTACTAACAATCTATATATACACATCACAGAAGGTCAAACTGTAACAGGAGACGGTGATATTCAAGATGAATACTATCGCTTGTAAATTACTTCACAGTTTATGTAAGTAGTAACGCAAGAAAAAAATAATTGCAATGCACAGTAACCTGACTCTTGATTGCCAAGGCATGGCTCTACACGGAATTGTTCTTTGTTTTTAAGATCCAGACCAATGCTGGAAGAGAGATGTCTAGCTAGGAGATCATCAAAGCTTTGTTTCATTTCAAGGACACACAGTTCCATCCACGTTCCGGCCCAAAAAAGCACCATTATCTTTTTAGAGAAAAGGTCAGTAAAGCACAGCTCACAGGCCAAAGCTGGCCCACAGCCTGTTTTGGTATGACCCACAAGCTAAGAATTCTTATACGCTTACATTTTTTTAATGGCTGAGGGGGAAAAAAAACAAAAGAAGAATACGGGGTGACATGTGAAATTTATATGAAATTCAAATTTCAGTGTCTATCAATAAGTTTTACTGGATCAGTCACACCCGTTCATTTACACGTCGTCTGTGGCCGCATCTACAACAGCAGAGTTGAGAAGCTACAACAGAAGCCATCACAAAGCTGAAAATATTTATTACCTGGCCCTTTGCAGAAAAAGCTGCCACCCTCTACTTCAGGGCACAGATGCCGAGTCCTAACTGCCTCTACCTAAACCCTAACGTGTGAATATTATCCATTTATTAAGGGTTACATATTACATAACCACTCTGTACAGCCTCAGTTTCCATATCTGTAAAATGGGGTTCATCATAGTACCCACCTTATGGGGTCCCTGTGAGTTGTAAATTCAGAATATAGGCAAAGCACTTGAAAGAGTCCCTGACACAGAGTGAGCCATGACTACGGATTCGCTGGACCTGCCAATCCTTGTCGCGGGCTGCGTTCTCCAAAGGAAATGCTAGCAACGTGGTCAGCTTTCCAACTAGCCCCCACATCTGCTTATCATGGTAGAACAGAAGGACAAGAAGAATTAGAGAGAAAAATGAAAGAAAAACAGAAGGGTGAGAAGAGAAGAAGAAGAAGAAAGAGGAAAAAGTATGAGGACCCCACTCAGTTGGGACAGTAGGTGGCCTACTTGAAGGGGAAGTATAAATTAGGGTAATTTCATCTATACTAGCAGATTAAATAACTCCTGTGGGCTGCCTGGATACCAGTCACCATGTGGAAGCTGTCTCCGGGGGGGAAAGTATTCCAAATTCCCAGCAATGACTTACAAATGAACCGCTGGGTCAAGCCCATTTTCAAGTGGAGAACTTCCTGTATTTTACATTCCTAGACAAATGACAAGTGAGAGTTGCAGTACATTCTGTGTCTTGTTATCCGTGTCGAGGAGCTAATTAGAAGGAAACAATGGATGTAAAGCCGCTGGGCGGTGAGGAGCTGCTCCCCCGGCAGCTCAGAGGAGGGCGCGGATAAGCAGTCTTATCCAGGAGTCCTCATTGTGTGCAGAATGGCACTTACTTCCAAACGCTAAGAAAAAACCACCACGTTCCCCTAAATAGAACACAAGCTCATTCACCAAAAATGGACCTGGGTGGCAACTGGGATGTAAACATGGTGTTACTAGAAGAGACACTTAACCTGCTACCGAGGTTGAGAAATGCTCTTTCCCAGGGCTCCCGCTCACTTGAATACCTTATCTGAGCAGCACGGCGTTCCTGCCATTTCCATGTGTCTTTGCAAACTTCCCTCCTGTTTCTCTTCTTAAATTATTTCAAAACTCTAGATACCTCCCCCGCCCCGCTAAAAAAGAAGAATTTTTTAACTCAGGACTGCATCACAAATAGCTATCTTTGGTATCCTTGTCCCACCTTGATTCCCCGAGTCCTCTCTAAGGCTTTGGTTTATGTTTATGGTCAGTCTTCCCCGCAGAGACTAAACACACCCACCAAACATGTTTAAGAGACTTGATGTGTAAACCTTAAGGCAAGAGAAGACATTATTATCCAAGTGATTTCAGCAAATTGTGCAGAACAAGCGGAGTGACTGAAAGCAATGCATCCAGGACAATAATGAAGGTGCTCCTGAGCGGAGGCAAGCTGAAACACTCACTGAGAATGAATCTGCTGGGACAGTCCCACTGAAGGCTTCGGCTTGAGGGTCAAGGTCATCTGGGCAACGGGACTGACTCGTGGTAGACTGTCTCCCTTCTTCAGTGAAGTGCGCTTTGCTGCTTGCTCAGGAGGGACCCAGGAGGAAGCAGCCCCGGGACTCTGCCCTCCAAAGCCTGGTGACGAGGTGTCCTGGGCAGCTATGGTTTCACAGGCTTTGCCCTTGGTCCCCGGTTTACACACACAGAGTTGAGGCCGGAGACACATCCCTCCATTCTGGCACGGTGGAACACAGCTTGCTGCAGAAAGACAACAGAAGACACGACTTTGAAGAAAAGCTTTGTAGGGGCACCTGGGTGGCTCCAGGGGTTAAAGCCTCTGCTTTCAGCCCAGGTCATGATCTCTGGGTCCTGGGATCGAGCCCCGCATCAGGGTCTCTACTCAGAGGGGAGCCTGCTTCTCCCCTCTCTCTCTGCCTACTTGTGATTTCTCTCCGTCAAATAAATAAATAAATAAAATCTTTAAAAAAGAAAAGTTTTGTAGACTTCACAAATTCTTCCAAAGCCCTCACATTAGCACCAGTATTTTTCCCCCAAAAAATAAAACTGTATTTAAAAACATGATGGAGGGGCACCTGGGTGGCTCACTCAGTTAAGCAGCAGCCTTGGACTCAGGTCATGATTCCAGGGTCCTGGGATCGAGCCCCACATCAGGCTCCCTGTTTATCAGGAAGCCTGCTTCTCCCTCTCTCACTCCCCCTGCTTGTGTTGCCTCTCTCACTGTGTCTTTCTGTCAAATAAATATATAAAATCTTTAAAAAAATTAAAAAAAAAAAAACCCGCGATGGAGGGGTGCCTTAGTGGCTTGGTTGGTTAAGCTTCCAGCTCTTGGTTTGGGCTCAGGTCATAATCTCAAGGCTGTGAGCTCAAGCCCTGTGTCAGGAACATGATTTAGGTTCTTTCTCTCTGTCCTTCTCCCACTACCACTCACACTGCCTCTCAAAAACAAAAAATACTTTTAGACAAAACAAGATGGCAATGACAACGATGATGATAGCTCATATTTATTAATGACTTTCTCTGTGCTAGGCACTGTTCTCATGAGGTATCAACGAATTTAATCCCCCGGCAATTACTGTAAGTAGATGTTTTATTTTGCCTATGTAACTGTTGGAAGAAACAGACACCCAGGGGTTATGTAACTTGCCAAAGGTCACACGATTGTGAATAAACAGAAGAGCTGGGAATTGAATCCAAGTGACCGGGCTACAACATCATCATTCCTAACCACTCTATCACAGCGCCGCTCAGAAATGCATCAGAAACAAAGGAAAAACTTAAGAAAATGCTTTGCCCTTCTTAAACTGTGCTCTGTGTCAATTTTAGGTATCCAAATAAGACTCAGCAGAAAAACAAACAAACAAAACAAAACAAAAAAACAAGTTCCACCTCAAACCCCCAAAGGTGCAACAGACTTCATCTGACATAAGCTATCAGAGCTTGGAGTGACTGAGAAATGTAGTCCAACCCACTTTCTTGTTTTTACAGGGCAGAAGGACGCACAAATTGAGAAGCATACAACGTACACTTTCATACTTTTGTTTGTAAAAGCCAGTGCCCTGTACACCATGCCTCATGTTACAAGGGAAGGCAACCAAAAAGAAATGAGCTCTTTATCTCCTATCCAATAGGATGCACGTATTCCGAATCACTGACCGGAGGTAAGTGGATTTCATCGCAGGCAAGGTACTAGAGGAGTTTAGCGGTTACGGACTTAAATTTTATTAGGTGTATTAGGTTGATGTTATAGGCTGATGGACAGGATTCCTTCAGTTTCTTCTTTATTTGTCCAAAGGCTCTGATTTACGCCAACTGATTTTTTTATCAGTCCACTTTTAACTTTAACTCTTGGTCCTCAGGCAGATCACACTACAAATCTCCATAAAATTCAATGCCGGATTCAGTCCACATGAATTTTTACAAAATAGATGAGGGACATGAACCAGAGGAGGCTGAGTTATGGAGAAGCCGAATGACCAAGACCTAAAAGCCCTTCAACCTCCTGATCCTCTATAAAAGAGAGAAGATACTTTTCCCATTGTCCTACAATATGATTCATATTAGTTATAGCAAATAATGATAAGAAATGACCATCAAGTGTCAGAATACTAGGCTGACAGGTTTTCCAAAAGTGGAAAAGGATTCTTACAAAGCAAAGAAAAACACAGTCAACTCCTTTGATGACCTTGGGGAAAGTTATTTAACCTTGGCCTCTGCACCTGTACGTGTTTGGGGGCAAGAGGAAGGCAGTAACTGCTTTTTTCTAAAATGGTCCTGAAGAGCTCTTACCAAATTAGGCTTCTAAAATTCAAAGCCCAAAACTATGCACTTCAGTGTTCAGGATTCTAACTTATCAGCATTTTCTTGGCCAACTGATGACCACTGGGTCCCTTCTCCACCACGGTTATTTATGGAATGTCACAAGAATGGAAATGGGCTCCACCCAGAGAGAACAGAAGTAGCCACGAGGGAGAACAGGACTGGGCTTTCCAAGCTGCGCCTGTACCAGAGATCACCCCCCAGGCACTCTCACGTACACATTCTCTTCATGCTTTCAATTAGAAACATGTTTCATTTGAACATCTGAGAATGATTTCCGCTTCTCCTCCCAACCAAGGTGTACTGCAAACGTCCCCTCATCTAGCAGGAAGGCTTCACAGAGCAGCTGACAAAAGCTGGTACCTAGAAAGAGGCCAATCGTGTAATCTTCCAAAATACCACTGAGCGTATACAACAAGAGCCTGCCTTTAGGAGGAGGACGTGGATGGATCGGAAGTAGAGAAGGGTAGAGATTTTTTTTAATTCTTCAAGTTTGGTAGAGTATGGGAGGCAGGGAAAGAATTTTCAACAAATTTACAAAAAATGTTCTACTGTAAGAGAAAGAACGTATTATATAGTAATGTTTCTGGATACACTATCACCCTTTTACAGTAAATGTTGAAAGAGCAAGGAGAACGACTAGACAATGTTCTCTTCCACCTACCCCAGGAAGGCTCTAGAAGCAGCTTCCTGGAGCACGCAGACAGTGGGGGCTGGCTCAACCTGGGGCAGGGAGTTCGGGGGATACAGTCCCTAATTGCCAAGATAAGCCCCTCACCTGACATGAAAAGAAAAGCAAAACTCATGTCTTGCAACCACATTTTATCAAGCCATTTTCCTTGGAACTAGGACCTCACGCAGGCGTGGTTCTCGCTTCCCAAAGCGTGGTGCCTGGACCAGCAGCCGCATGCGGAAGCCCTCTAGAAATGCACATTCTCGGGCCGCCCCGGGGCCCGCGAATTGGAAACTGCAGTCCCTCAGTCTGTCTTCTACATGAGGCAGATGCATCGTCAAGTGTGAAAACCATGGACAGACATAAAGTGTTTGGAAACTGGCACTCTTCCACCAGCCAGTTTTTGAGGATTTTTTTTTTTTCTAATTCCACTATCATTAGCATACAGTGTTATAGTATCTTCAGGTGTACAATATAGTGGCTCAACAATTCCATACATTAGGAGGTATATTTTTATAAGGGCAAATTTGGTGTTTTCACATATAGTTGCATTTATTTTATTGAATTCTTGCTGTGATAAATGTGTTTGTTTTACATTGTTGCCCTTTTATTTTTAATGCAAAAAAAATTTAAAAACTTTCCCTAGGACCAAATTCCCAAGATGATTATAGGTCCCTTCCAAAAGTTTATTTGTCACCATTTACTTCCAATGTAAAAATCTGTAGGCAATGTAAAAAAACGGTTATTCTAACCAAGGACTCAAGTATGTGGAGTATTATAAATAAATGTTACAGAAGCACTTTAAAAATACTTTTTCCACCAGTGGATTCTGCACTGGCCCAGCCATAAGTGGTTCAACACAATGAGTAAACACTACATCAAGATCTTACCAGCAGCTTGGGCCTTGGTTCTCAGGCTTAGCCGCACATTAGAATTGCCTGGGGAGCTTTTAAAACTCTCAAAACCAAGGGTAACGCCAGGCTCTGAACCAAAATCTCTGGGGGAGGGGCCCAGACATCAGTTCTGGTGTTTGCTTTTTGCTTTTTTAAAGTCTCCAGGTAATTGCAATGTGCAGCCAAACTTGAGCAAAATCCTAATCCAGACTTGCTGACAGACTGGGTTTCGTAAAATGCAGCTCTTTGGACTTTTTCTCCTTCATTCAAAAGCTTTCAGCATTGTTAGCTGCCCATGAGACACATTTAAGACCCTCTACACCTGCCCCGACCCCCTTTTTACCCCCACTGCCGTCGGCCGGTTTCTGCAGAAACCCACCACTGCTTGCTTCTGCACACGGTGCCCTGTCCTAAAACACAGGCCCCGCAAGCTCTGACTTGTGTAGAACGTCCTCCTTCTCTCCGAAGTCCTTCCCAAATGCCTGCCCACTCCTACCACGACCTGTTCATCGCCCAAACTCCCATCCCCTCCCATCATTCCTATCACAGTCCCCATGTACGGCCGCACATCATTAATCATCTCCCAACAAGTTTTCTCATTTCCCAAACTACATTATCCACTGAGGTCAGGTAATGGGCTCATGCAGAACCTTCTGCAGCCTAGGACGGCAGCTTTAACTGCATCTTGGTCAACTAACTGGTGTGAAAGCAGCGCCACTCCTTTCCAAATTATGCTGTGATCTGAGGACATCTGTAAAGAATATAATCTGTACGCTCCTAATCTGTTACATTATTACAGTCTACACCTCCGGACTTCATTTGCATGTGGCATCTTTGATCAAATCTCCAATCCTCCAAAGACGTTTTTAAACAAAAATCAGTATTCGAATATACTCTGCTAATGTAGAAGATCCGTAGTGGCATTTAAACAACACGCGCTTGGGTTAACCTGGGTGGCTCAGTCAGCGAAGCCTCTGCCTTCAGCTCAGGTCATGATCTCAGGGTCCTGGGATTGAGCCCCGCGTCCAGCTCTCTGCTCAGTGGGGAGTCTACTTTCTTAAAGAAACTATTTCAGAAGCCCAGACCCAATGTGTTCCAAAAGAACTCTGAAGGGATGCGACTCTCAGAAACAAGCTGGTGAAGGACTAACAGAAAAGAACGTCACGATGCACTTCCGGTAAGAGCTGTGATAAGTTACTAAGCCTCCAGTGGAAAAGCATGTTAAGGGGATTAGCCTAAGAAGTTCAGATGCAAAACAAACAAACAAGACCTTCTGTGAGGAGCCTGTACGTGGAGATGGTTTGGAGATCTACAGACTGTCCTCTGAACCTTCACCAGCAGGTGAAGCTGCACGGGCAGAGGGCAGAACACCAGGAGGCCAGGACCTGTAGCGAGCAAATTCCCAATCCTGCCCCCACCAAAGTCAGGACATTCAGCAGGGTCCCCAGAATTAAACTCCTTTAAAGAGGATAGCAAGGGAGGTGGGTGGGGGGTGGGCTAGATGGGTGACAGGTATTAAAAAAGGACACCTGGGGTGCCTGGGTGGCTCAGTGGGTTAAAGCCTCTGCTTTCGGTTCAGGTCATGATCCCAGGGTCCGGGGATGGAGCCCTGCATTGGGCTCTCTGCTTAGCAGGGAGCCTGCTTCCCCCCTCCCTCTCTGCCTGCCTCTCTGACTACTTGTGATCTCTGTCTGTCAAATAAATAAATAAAATCTTTATATAAATAAGTAAATAAATAAAAAAGGACACCTGATGTGATGAGCACTGGACGTTGTATTTAAGGGCTGAGTCACTGAAGTCTACTCCAGAAACCAATACTGCACTGTAGTTTAACTAAAATGTAAGTTAAAAAAATAAAGAGGATAGGAAGACTTCAATGTTAATATCAGGCAAGAACAGTACATGAAAGGAAACTAACACACATATCAGTTAAGAACACAGATACAAAATACCTAAATAAAATATTAGTATTTGAAAAACAGAAGAGCAAGCAGAATTCCAGAAATACAGGATGGCTTTAATGTCAGCAAATGCTGTCTATGGAATTCCCCGTGTTAAAAAAATCAAACGAGAACTTATCCCAATGAATGCAGAAAGTCTTCCAATAAAATCCATCACTACTCATAATAACAAAAATTGTTAGCCAACTAGGAATACAAGGGGATTTCCTTGTTCTGGTAAAGAGTACCTACACCAAATCCCACAACAAACAGCATACCAAAACCTACAGCAAGTACTATAAGGAAGCTGTAGAGGCCTTCCTATCAAAATGGGAGACGTAAGGTCTAAATGCCTACCATAACCTCCAATAGCTAATGTTGTGTTGCAGGTTCCAGCCACCAGGACACATGAAGAAAAATAAATGAAAGGTCTCAGAACCAGAAAGAAGACACAAGTTTATCATTATTTTCAATTTAAGTAAATTTTCAATTTAAGTAAAATGTCTATGTAAATACAAAGA
Organism: Lontra canadensis; assembly: GCF_010015895.1. Lineage (NCBI taxonomy): Eukaryota > Metazoa > Chordata > Mammalia > Carnivora > Mustelidae > Lontra > Lontra canadensis. The sequence goes on from NW_022631072.1 coordinate 5,000,976, forward strand.
CTCTACAAACTATTATAAGCGATAATGTGGAACTGGTTCAGAGATAAACAGATCAATACAGTGTAATATAAAGCTTAGAAATGGACGAAAACATAGAGTCTTGTGACAAGATGGCGACACAACAAATCTGTAGAAAAGCACTGGGCGTTGTAGAAAAGCTGTGTAGAAAAGCTACATAATGGCGTTGGAAAACAGACATTCATCTAAAGGAATTAAAATCTGAGCCCTACCCACATAAGAAATATACATTTTAGACCTTTAAAAACTTTAAATGAAAATGTGACAGAATCTCTTCATGATTTGGGGTAAGGAAGAATTTCTCAAACCTGAAACAGGAAGTAAAAATCAAAAAGGATTGATGAACCTGACTATATCCAGAGAGAGAGAATCTTAAGTAGACTCCACACCCAGTCTAGACCCCAACGTGGGGCTCAATCTCACATCCTGAGATCACGACCTGAAGGAAAACCAAGAGTCAGATGGTTAACCAACTAAGTCACCCAGGTGCCCCAAACTTGACTAGAACATAATTTAAAAGACACTATATACAAAATTGAAAGACAAATGACAAAGTCACTTGCGATAGATTTAACAAAGGATATAACCAGATAGATCAAGAATTCCTAAAAATCAAAGGAAAGGCCCCCCAAAATGGACAAAAGATATGAATTAGTTATTCACAGATCATGAAATGGGAGTGACAAATAAATGTGAAAAGATATTCAACTTCTCCCATTATCAGAGAACTGCAGACCAAAACAACATTGGGATGCAGTTCTACAGTCCAGAGACTGGCAGTAAGTCTGTCATCACCCGGTGTTAGCAAAGATATAGGGAGAAGGAACTCTTACATAATGCTCATGGGTTATTTTACATTCACCTCTGCAAAGAGCAATTTGGCAGTATTCAGTAAGGTTCTAATGTGAAAACCCTAAGGGCTGGCAATTGCACTTCTAGACTGTCATGTACTCAAGCAATGTTCACTGCACACCATGAACAGTAGGAAAGTACTGACATTGATAAACTATGGTATATTTGCACAATGAAACACTAGACAGCAGGTAAAATCATGATCCAGGTCTACAGCCAGCCGCATGGAGGGATCTTGAAAATAACATTCACGGAGAAAGTAAATTACATGATGCTACCTTGTGATACTCTTTTTGATATGATAATAAGTATCCATGCAATTTTTTTTAAAGATTTTATTTATTTATTTATTTGTCAGAGAGAGAGAGAGAGAGAGCACAAGCAGGCAGAGCAGCAGGCAGAGGCAGAGAGAGAAGCAGGCTCCCCACTTAGCAAGGAGCCCGATGTGGGACTCGATCCCAGGACCCTGGGATCATGACCTGAGCCGAAGGCAGATGCTTAACCAGCTGAGCCACCCAGGCGTCCCTATGCAATTTTTAAAATATATAAAATGCTAATCATTTTTATAGACATAGGAAATCAACAAAAGCATAAAAATGTACTGGATTCACACTAAATTCGTGACAGTGATCACCTCTTAGAAGCAGAACATACTAGAGAAGAAAATAAATCACTTTACTGGAGGTTTTTTCTTAAAGAAGGGTAGCAAAAAGACAACGAGCTTACCTATATAGCTGTGTGTAGTATATAAATTGGGATTTACGGCTGTACCCTTTGTACTTTTCTACATACTTTATTTTTCAAAATCAAAATAATTTTTAAAAAATTCTAAAAAATTCTAAAAAACAATGCAACAGAAGGCAATTAAGAACTGAAGGCAGTGAACACCTGTTCCTTACACAGGGGGTGAGGAGGGGCTCACGAGGACGAGGCAGGTCAGAGTCAGAAACTGCCGTCATGACAATGATGAGCTCAGACTGCAGAGCCTGGGCTTGCAGAAAGCTGACACGGGTGAAGAGGACATACGACAAAATTTTACTGTATCCTGGAGGCCAGAGCAAGCTTCTGAAAACAGCTTTTTGTCATTTGAAACAAATTCTCAAGTTCTACCCTAAACAAATACTTGCCCATATCTTCCCTATTTGATTCCTACTCCGGTTGACAAGCGGATCCTAATGTTCTTTAAAAGTTCAATGATTGTATTTTTAGGAAATAACCCATGCCCTGAGGTTCAGCCTCTACTGCTTTTAATTCTAAAAAAGTAACTCTTCGTTATATTTAAAACTCGTCCCGGCCCACACAGGGCCAGCAGGATGACTCTCTACCCCCTCGCTTTTCTCTCCAGACAAGTTGTAGCATGTCTCCTGCAAGTGTCCCGCAGAGAAATGTGAGTCTCACTGTGTCTTCTGTGATCAGAGACAGCAGGTGAGAAATGGCTTTGCTGTGTGTGTCTTCACAGTAATTCCCAGCTGCCCTTTGAAATTATTCAACAACACTATGTGATATCAGATCACAAGAAACATAGCATGAGGTCACACATTTTAGTCTAACTCTGTCTGCCCCTTGTACCGAACCCCAATAAATGCTGTGTTTGCCTTGCAAATGTCTCTGGGTCAGCTTCCTCCGAATCCCTCAAGAGCAAAAAACATTAGCATAACATCCTGATGCCTTTTCTATCCAGCCTCATGGAATAATGAAGAATTCCCCATCACCGGATTTTCTGGTAGGTGAACCAAACACCAACACATATACTAAACCTTGTGGGTTTTAATCTTTAGGGACACCCATGAGAAGTACCTCAGGTAGGGGTGCGGGGGGGTGGGGGGCAGTGGTTAAGTGCATGTGTTCAGGTCCTCTTTCCAGGTCAGGCTGCCAACTAGCTCGGCCTTTCTCCCCACTCTTTCCTATCCTGTTTGCTTTTGTCATCTACTCTCTATCTCAAGTGACAACTTACCCAAGCAGACAGTCAGATGGTTGTGCAGACAGTCAGCACAAATTACACAGAACACAAGTCACAAAGGTTATGTGCAGAATTTCCTGGCTTTTTCAGGCGTTTAATGCCTTGATGTCAAGTACTGAGCTGCCATCTGCCTAATTCCCCGGGAGCTGTGTTCTGGAAGGTGGAAGTTCTGGAAGCCTGAGCTCAGCAGGAGTAGCTTGTTACTGTGTGATTTAATTTAAAATAGGTGGTCAGCAGAGGCCTAGCACAGTCCTCCTGATGCCATCAAGAATGGTAAAACCACTCATGGAATATAACGTAATTAAGTCGTAAGTCGTGTAATGAAAAACCACCAGCAGTTTTGCTGGGTTCTGTTTCTGGCCTTATTACTGCCATTTTATTAACGTTTCTTAACTTTTTTTTTAAAAGTCAGTGAGAAAAGAAAAGAAAGCAACGTTAAAGATCTACAGTTTAGACCACAGAAACATTTCATTTAAAATCACGAAAGGAAGAGAAAGAACAGAAAAAAATTTTCAGGAAATGCTCTTACATAGAAAAGATAAAAGTTGTCTTTAACAAATTAAGACCAAAATTGGGACGGGAAAAAAAGAAAGGAGGACAGAAACAGACAATGAAGACAAAAGAAAATGCAGTTAGTAAATAAACCTGTCGGGTAATGTCCAAATTATCAAGAGAAATACAAACAAAAATGAGGAGATACAATACTCGGCTAGTTTTTTTAAAGTCCCCTAAAAGTATTAATATAAATAAAAGTAATATTTTCAGAAAGCAGTTTAACAATAGGTTTCAAATATTTCAGTAGCCTCGTTTCTAGAAATGTATTCTAATAGTCAAAAAAGGAAATAACTAGGCACATACATAAATCAGCCACAGCAGTGTTATTTATGCCAACAAAAAATCCAAAAGAAGCACACAGGTCGAGTCAAGTATGCTATGACAACCATTCAAAATTAGAATTTTAATGTCATACTGTTAAGTTTTTTAAATGGGGATACTGTTACTATGAATAAAAACCCAATGTTACTTTGTGACTTACTGACCACCTTCTCCAACAGTATAATTTTGTTTTGTGCACTAATGCTCATACATATGTGTGACAAACCTTGAGTTCTGTCACAAGTCTGTGACAAATCTTGAGTTCTACAGACTGTAAAATATTATGCACATATAGAGTATGATTATAATTGACATCTTTAGAGTTCGTTAGAAGGAAGACCACGTATTTCTAAGTCATAAATCTGTAATGTGTTTTAATCCCATCATATTATTCTTCTTCACTCATTCACACATTAAGACCCACATCCTAGCGCTGTGCCAAGAACTGTGGATAAAAAGATGGAGAGACAAATGTGCTCTCAAGGAGATCAGAGGCCAGTTAGGACAGATTAGTATTTAAAAAAAAAAAAAATCACTGTACAGTTATGTGCTGGTACAAAAGGTATAGAAGGAATGAGAAATGAGGGGCCCTCTTTGGGTAAATGACAAATATTTTGATGTATTATATCCAGGGGACCGCAAAGTATACAAAGAATTCTTCGAATGGTTTCCTGGAGGAGTGAGAAAATCCCCCTGCCCAAGCTCACCTACGGATGGAAGCAGAGAACACTGGGCTTTGGAGCCACACTGATCTGAGTCTGAACCACCCCAACCCTACACCCTTCCTGTGTGCCCTGTGACCAATTGCTAAGTTTGTCCCGCGCCTTCTTTGTCCTTCATTGCACCAAACGCTGAGTGACAATCCTGCATTCCATTTGTACCAGGCACCATCCTATGCCCCGTGACTAGAATGGCACACAAGAACATGCCATCTCTGCCCTGGGAAACTCATGGCCCAGGCAGAAGACTGACAGGAGCAGTGATTTGATCATCATTTCAACACTATTACAAGCGTTTCAAAAAGAGGATGGTACAGAGGGGGGCCCACCCATATGGGATTTAGGAGATGAGGAAAGACCTCCCTGAGATCATGAACTTAGGACCAGATCTGAAAGCTGAGAGAAGTAGGTAACACGTAGGCCTGGCCCTGGAGTGTGGGGCCAAATGTGAGCAGAGAAACCTGCCACAAGGCCATGAAGAAGCAAAATGCAGGGGCGCCCGGGTGGCCCAGTCGGTTAGGCATCCAACCCTTGATTTCAATTCAGGTCATGATTTCTGGGACCTGGGACCAAGACCCTCACTGGGCTCTGCACTCAGCAGTGTCTGCTTGGGGATTCTCTCTCTGCCTCTCCCTCTGTCCCTCCTGGCCTCATTCTCTCCCTCTCTCTCTCTCTTCCAAATAAATAAATAAATCTTAAAACAAAAACAAAAACAAAAAAATGAAGATTTTAATGAATCAAGATAAAAATGGACTCTGCTGGCCCCAGAGCAACTTTTCATTAGCGATCAGGCTCGGCGGGGTGAGGAAGGAATTACGAGCTATTCTTAAATCCATGTGTCCAGTACTCTGCCACAGCACGGTTTACTGTGACCAGCAGAGAGGTTATCCCGCACATCAGGAACACAACTCTGATGCCCGTCATCCTCCGTGTAACCTCCCGCTGCTCCAGATGCCCCAGTCACCCCAGGAATAAGTGGACGAGAGGCGTGCAGGGAGACAAGCCAGCTCTCAGGCTGCCAACAAGACTGTCCACAGGTACAGACCTTCTGTACAGCGATTGGCCATATTGTCGGATTCAGACCTAGAAACACTAGTGCCTGTTTGGTTTGTGTTTTGCTATCCCTAACCTAGGAAATCGGATACCCAAATACGGCCACCGCAGTATTACAATCACCTTAGTAGTACAAAATAGAAACATCTTACCCATAACAACAAAGTCATGGAATGTGATGTCATTAAAAAACAATGTTTCCAAGATATTTTTAATGGCATGGAATAAAAAGAAATGTATTAAAAAGTTCCTACTCGCTATGGAACTCACTCCAGTCAGCTTTGCACCTCTCCCTGTCCACTGAACTGGAACTTGTCAGAGTTGCCTGTGGCCTCTGGGCTGCCCATCTAACGGGCTTTCTCGTCCTTGGCCAAGAGCAGCCAGTGCTCTGATCCACAGTGGATCAGTCCCTCCTTCCTCACCACCCTCTTCCCTTAGCGGAGAGGTCATATACCGCCAGCCCCTCAGTCTCCCTCTGGCTATTTCTCCCCTTCCTGGCCTCTGATGAAAATGCCCAAGGCTTGCTTGGTCCTTGGACCCTTCTCCTGGTGATCTCATCCAGGGCCGCGGCTCCAATTTCCACGGAGACTGTGCCCAAAGTTAGATCTAGGCCAGGTCCTTCTATCTGAACTGCAGAGATCCCTGTTCAACTGCCGCATCAACAGCTCCACGGGGAGAGCTAACAGACTTCTCAACCCGAGCATAGCCTGGCTCCCCCGCCCCACCCACCCCAAACTCCACAAGAGGCCCCCCTTCAGCATTCATCTCCTTGGAAAGCACCGCCATTCACCAAGGTGCTCAGCGAGTGCATGAGTTTGCTGGGGCGCTATCACCAAGTGCCACACACTGGATGGCTGGATCAACAGAAAGTCATTGTCTCAGCTCTGGAGACAGGAGTCGGAAACCAAGGGGTCCGAGCGGCTGGTTTCTTCTGAGCGGTGAGAGAATCTGTCCCACTTCTTCTCCCCTCGCTCCTGGTAGTCTCGGGCATTCTTGGCTTAGAGAAGCTGCGTGGAGAAGCTCTCTGTGCCGTCACGTCTCCCCTCTCTGAGTGTCTGCGTCCAATTACCCCTTTCATAAGGACACTGGTTATACTGGATTCGCCACCCCCTCCACCTCAGTAGGACCTCTTCTTAACTGATCCCACCTCCAGTGATAATTTTCTCAAAGGGGGTCACATTCTGGGAACCTGGAACTTGGGACCTCCACAAGGCAACTAGAACAGGGTAATATTTCAATGCGTCACATCCAACTGACATATTTGAGTCTTCTCTTTATCTCATACCACACATCTAATCCGTCTCAAACCCTGGGAGCCTGACCTTTCGATACATCCTGAATGTAACCATATCTCACCACCTTCCCTCAAACCCTTCCTCCAGCCACCTTGTCCCCTGCAGTCTGTGCTCACCAGGACAGCCAGGGGGATCCTGTTAGAACCAAAGGTTATTAGAACATCACCCCTCTGCTCCAAACCCTCCATGGCTTCCATCCCACCCATGCTAAGCCCTTATTTCTATGGCTGTGAGTCTCCGCCACGTGTCCCCCAGCATTTCCCAGCACTCCTGGAGCGCCATACTCCCAGCACACCAGCTTCCACTGCAGGGCCCTTGCACTGGGTGCACCCCCCTCAGGATGTTCTCCCCCAGACAGTACAAGCTGCCTTCCTCACGTCACATAGCCTCCCCTGTGACCAGCTGCTCCCAAGCAGCAGCCTCTGGGCCTCTCTCTAGTCCGTTCCTCTGCCTCCTATTTCTTCAAAGCACTTATCCCTACCAGACATTTCTCCATTCATTGTCTGTTCTCTTCTTCCTTCCATGGCAAGACAGACTATTTTAGTCACTACTCCTTCCCCCAAGGCCCAGAAAAAAGTCTGGCACGTAGAAGATAATAATTGTTGAAAAAATGAACACATGAATAAAGGCTGGGAAGAAAAACATACCTGAATGTGAACATGATTTATTTACCTACGAGTGGTAATATTATATGTTATTAATTTTGTTTATGCCATATTATACTTTCCAGATTTTCAAAAATAACCTGTTGTTTTATAGTATGGCAAAAATTAACAATACTTTTTGGAAAAGAAATGTTAGTTCACTTAAGGGCTTGTTTAAACATGCTTAAATGTTTAAGGGCTGTAATTTCCACAATCGAAACAGTACGTGAGACAGAGCACCAAACATGAGACTTTATGGTAACCGTACTATATTGGAACTTACACTTTTTACTTTAAAACTTATTCTTAGTATATTATGATTGGGTAATAGGTCTTGTTCTATTATTAACATGTTTAATCTGTTTGAAAAGCTGACTTCTTTTATTTTCATCAAACAAATGTCTTAAACAAGAGAACTTTTTTTGAAAAATCAGAGCAATAAAAAATGAGTTTTATAAGGCCAAAACGACTGCCAACATGAGACTGGAGTATCTGAAACTTGGATTAAAATAAAGGGAAAGAAAAAAAAGACTAAGAAAACTTTACTTTGATTACAGAGTATCACGTAGTGGTAAAGAACCCACCAAAGCCAGACAGCCCAAACCAAGCCCCTCTGCGATGGTGACAAGCTGTGTATCTTTGGGTTTGTTCCCATGACCGTTTTGGCAACTCAGTTTTCCCATCTGTGAAATGGGAATGAGAAAAAAAAAAAAGAGCTTTTTTGGATATTAAATTATTAAATTAATATGTTAATTTAATATATTAAATTAAATATTGATTAAGTGACTATAACCAAGCCCACTTAAAACAGCGCCTGGTTCGGAGCAGCACTAGACAGGTGTCAGCTATTAATGTTATTACCCTATGTAGCAAATTCAACCCACGTGTGCCCCAAAATAGCCTTCAAGGAAGCTTTTAAGAAACAGATCATATCTCTATCTGGGATATAATTTTATTTCTACTATTAGAACTTTACATTTACCTAAAACAAAACAGCCTTTCAGAATGGATTAAATATAAGCAACTACCTTTTTTTTCCCTCTTTCTCTCCCACACTTAATCATCCAGATTAAGGATGGCAACAAAGTGACAGCATCATTAGGCTAGAATATTACATAATTGTTCTCATATTTACAAACTAATTTTCTTAAGTGAATAAAGAATCATGGCTACACGAGTGACACAGAGCCTTTGAAAATTACCATTTATAGGGGCGCCTGGGTGGCTCAGTGGGTTAAAGCCTCTGCCTTCGGCTCAGGTCATGATCCCAGGGTCCTGGGATTGGGTCCCACATCGGGCTCTCTGCTCATCGGGGAGCCTGCTTCTCCCTCTCTCTCTGCCTGCCTCTCTACTTGTGATCTCTGCCAAATAAATAAATAAAATCTTTTTTTAAAAAATCACCATTTATTTTGACAGCATTTCTTAAGGTATGTTAGGAGTTTATGTAACCAAGGAAGGGAAGACCCTGGAAGACACAGCCCAAGCCAGGCCAGAGCCTTCCCTCGCTAAAATAAAAACACTTGCAAATGTCACTGATGCCTGAGCATCATGACAGAACGCAAACATCAGACAGGCTGTGGACACAGCCCCTGATACAGAGACCATGGTAATTCGGTTCTTGTGTCCTGCACAGAAGAGGTCAAGCCTCATGGTGAACTCTAAGGCCATTCCTCTAACGGAAAGAAGCTGCCCAGCAGAAGACGTATTTGTAAATAATTAGTCCTTCTCTTACTGTGAAATGTGATAGAAGTATTTTCAGCATTGAAGCTGAAATAGAACCGAGAACTCTGAGGGTTCATCAGCAAGCAGCTGAAAGGAGCAAGCAAAAGCGCTCTTTTCAAAATCTTAATATATAAAATCAAAAATTGTTTAGAGGGCATTCTCATTTACAAAATCCTGCTGGAGAAATTAGTTTAGTGGCTCCTTTTACCCATACGGTGGGCCTGCCTTTCCATCTGCATCTAAATTGTCTTTTAACTTAAGTGATCTCTAAAGTCTCTTCCATAATCTGTCACCTCTGATCAGAAGTAAAAACTACGTCATTAGGAAACACATTTAAATAATTATTAAAAGCAAGGATTATTTTTTAGAAGTCGTCAATTTCATTTCCCTCTAAAACATTATGCAGACTTACTAAGTGATGATAACTGGGTGTTACTCTTTCCAAATTCTTAATGCTTTTGTTTTTCAGTAAACGGTCACAGAAGTTTTTAAAGATTTAATCAAAGTAATTCTATTGTTCAAAATATTCCATATATAGCCAACTTCTATTAATAGTAATTTTGTTTGCCTCTGTTTTCTTAACAAAGTAGAACTGCTAAATTTTTCTTTTCTTAAAGATTTTACTTGTTTATTTGACAGAGAGAGAGAGAGAGAGATCACAAGTAGGCAGAGAGGTACGCAGAGAGAAGAGAAAGCAGTCTCCCTGATGAGCAGAGAGCCCGATGCGGGGCTTGATCCCAGGACCCTGAGACCATGACCTGAGCCAAAGGCAGGGCTTAACCCAATGACCACCCAGGTGCCCAGGAACTGCTAAATTTTCTAATCTATTCTGGAAAAACCTAATAAAGAGAAAGAAAATAAGGAAATTTTATACAACAGTTCTGGAAGCAGAGATTTTAGTGAAGCAATAAAATACAATCATGAATTTCTCACACCCTATTTAGCAGACATGAAGTCATTTATTCTTAAGCCACAATCTCCTAAAAATAGTGTATTCCTAGTACCCATTTTTTTTGTATTTTTCTTAGATTTCTTCCCATTGCTCATCAACAGCTCCTACTGTGATCAGCAGCAGGTTTCTGCGGAGTGGGAAGGAAGAAGAAAGAGAGAAAGGACTACTGTGGTTCTTTGTGACAGCTAGTCTCTAAAGATGACCCCAAACAATTCCACCCCTCCTTAGTGGCAAATGCCTCTCCTCCCATCAAAAGGTGGAGATTATGCTCCCCTCTCCCCCAGATCTGAGCTGGGTCTATGACTGTTCCACCAAAGAAATGCAGAAGTACCATTCTGTGACCTCTGAACCTGAGCACTAAAAAGGCCAGGAAACAACACTTCTTCCATCTTGAAACCCAGCCACCAGGTTATGGGGAAGCCCAAGCAACCACCTGGGAGAGACCCAGATGGAGGAGAACTGAGATCTCCAACCAACAGCCCTTTCTGAGCTCCCAACCAGCCAGCCTCCAGCATCATCTTGCCAGCCACATAAGTATTCTCTCTTGGAAGTAAAGCCACTCACAAGCCACCCAAGCTGATGTCACATGGTACAGGAATGAGGTGCCCCTATTAAACCCTGCCAGATTGCAAAATCATGGGCAAATACATGTTTGTTTTCAGCCACTAAGTAGTAGGGCAAATTGTCTTGCAACAACACATTGCAGAAATAGTCTTCCCAAAGAAGATTCACCACATCCCATGCCAGGACTTCTGCTAATTCTATCACACTTGATCACCGTGTAAGAACACTTGAAATGGTGACTGCGTGATCAAGTCCTCTCACCGAACACTAGCACAGATGTGATTAATAACCTCAGGAACCCTGTGAAGCAGGGAGAAAGCGCAGCACAGACCTCTGACCCTATGTATTCTCAAGCACTGAACTGGATCAAATAAATACAAGGCCATCTTCCTAATGAGCGTCTGACCAAATTACCAGGCACAGAAAAAAATACTCATCTTTGATAATAATTGCCACAACCAAATACTATTTTACCGATTTTGTTATACATAGTTTGCCATTTTATAAATAATGCAATATGCAAAAACAAAGCAAAAAAATCTAACTGTGCACTTTTTTTTCTAAGATTTTATTTTTGTGAGAGAGATTGAAAGTGAGCACCTGCATGAGTTGGGGGCTGGAGGGCAGAGGGAGAAGCAGACTCCCTCCTGAGCAGGGAGCATTATATAGGGCTCCGTCCCAGGACCCTGGGATCAAGACCTGAGCCGAAGGCGGATGCCTAACTGACTGAGCCACCGGGATGCTGGAACTGTACACTTTAAGTGCGTGAATTACATGATATATGAGTTTTATCTTGCTAGTTTGTGTAAAACAAAACCGCCATGCCCATATAAGGCAATTCCATCAACCGGCTTATAAAGCTCAAGGAATCTAGGATAACAGATAAATTGACCCAGCTGTGCCCAAAGCTTAAGTCAGAGACTGTGAGAATAAACAGGACCTCATCCACGGATTAAAATTCCCCTACAGTCTGAGTCAAGCACCTCCAATAAGGATCTTCACCCACCAGCAGCTCAGGTCATCTTTGAACAGTCCATCTTTTTTTTTTTTTTTCAAAGATTTTATTTATTTATTTGACAGAGAGACAGAGATCACAAGTAGGCAGAGAGGCAGCAGAGAGAGAGGGGGAAGCAGGATCCCTGCCAAGCAGAGAGCCCAATGTGGGACAAGATCCCAGGACCCTGAGATCATGACCTGAGCCAAAGGCAGAGGCTTAACCCACTGAGCCACCCAGGCACCCTAAACAATCCATCTTTTTAAAAGACTTTTCACTGGGACACCTGGGTGGCACAGTCGGTTAAGCATCCAACTCAGTTTTAGCTCGGGTCATGATCTCAGGGTTGTGAGATCAAGCCCTGCATTGGGCTCCACACTCAGCAAAAAGTCTGCTTGAGTTTCTCCTCTCTCTGCCTCTGATCATGCTCTTTCTCTCTCCCTCCAAAACGGATACATAAATCTTAAAAAAAAAAAAAAAAAAAAAACTTTTCTTTATATTGAATTAAAACCCATCTACCCATTGCTTCCATTCAATAACTCTGCTTTCCCCAACATTTAAAGAAGGCTCTACCACACCACCTATGGCTTTTTTCCTCCTGACACCACAGTCATTCCTGCAGCTGCTCCTCACGTGGGCACGGTCTCGAACTCCTCCATCGCCCGGCTGCCCAGCTCTGAGTACATACGGTATGTCTCAGTATCCCAAGGGGATGAGCTTTGGAATCAGAATCTCTTGGTTTAAATCTGAGTCCCAACTCCTACAGCCACATAACCTTTAGCCAGTCATTTTAGCCTTTTAAGCTTCAAGTTCAACATCTGGAAGATGGGAGATAGTAGAAAGGAGTTTCACCTTTTGGAGAGGAACCAGGATGGGACTGAGTACCTAAGATGAAAATCACATGTAGTCAGAATTACCCTTGCATATGTATCTATCGAGGGTCGCCAACTTCTGAGCTCTCCAAATGTCTTTCTGCGTTTGAACAGGTCCCCATTTCTTCATTTACACACCATCGCTCTCCCTCAGCCAAGCCCACGCAAGTACCTCCAGCTTATTAGGCGCACAAGACGCGACTACACCATGAAGGACCCCCCTCAACGTTCAGCAGCTAGCACCGTGTCTGGAACCCAAGAAGCCCACCCAAATTCTTAGCTTTTATTATTCTACCTATTGTGATTCTAGCAGGGAAGGCCAAAATCTAATCTGAGGCTTCTAAGGTGGGCAGCCCACGGCAGAACAAGACAGACCTACAAGGGGACGGCGCTAAGGATTTTTTTTTTCCCTAATGTCATGCCCGGGACGCCTTTTTCTGTTTTTAATGATCTACTTCCATCCGTGGGCAAGATGAAGAGGGCTGGAAAACCCCCAAGAGCACCCAGGAGACGAGAGCCAGGTCCTGCCCTTCCAGGGTCTCCCCCACCTAGTGCCTATCAGCAGCTGTGCCCGCGCCCATCTGGAAGGAGTCATCCGGACTCCCAGACAGCTCGGACCCCCACGCACGGGCACAAAAGGAGAGGGTGGTTCTGCTGATTCCACCCCGCTGAACATGAAACACATCTTCCACTCACCACCCCGCAGATGCCTGTCCTATCACCTGCACAAATGTAATTACCTTATTAACTAAAACTGTGTGTGTTCAAGACTAGCGAGGGGAGTCACCTGGGTGTACTGCTAAGAACTAAAACCAAATCCCTTCCACCACAGAGCTGAACCGCTACGCAGTGAAGAAGCTTGAGGGCTGTTTTTTTAAAACTGTAACAATCATTATAGTCATTTGCCTGGTCAGACCGTTCAACAACCAAGGGGGCTTTCCCACCAGTGACTGCTCTGCCCACACGGCAGGGACCACGACCCTGTGTCTGCTGGGCCACCGGGAGGATGGCCCTCTCTCCCACCGCACCACACCCAGCTCTGTGCTAAAGTCTGAGATGGTAAGGGGGAGGGGGGGAAATCTCCTGGAAAAGACCATTAATAACACTCTTTCCTTTCACTACTTGTTTCAGGGGGGAGAAAATATTTGCATTCCTGATAACCTGTGTTTGGTGACACACTCTTGCCCGACCAAGCCATAGGCAATGCAAAGCTTTGGCCAGATCCGTCACTGACCCAAGCGCGTCTGGCAAAGTCCGTGTGATGAGAGGCAAGGAACACCCCGTGCAATGCACTTTCCTGCAGAAACCATGTAGGAGACAGCTGTCAGCTTGGAGGCCGAGCCCAGCCGACCTTAATGAGCACATTCAGGACTGAGCCATAATCCTTGCTGACACTGAGTTCTTCATTGCACTTACTGGTTACTCTTCAGCAAGACATTTCCTCTACTGGGACTAGCCGATGAGAAAATACACGTGGCCAGAGAATTAGGCCCCACCTGTATCAACAGGTTTAATCTGAAGGCAGGGCAGGTAGGGTGCTCCCTGGACTGGCAGCATGTCACCTGGGATCTCACCAGAAATGCAAGTTCTCATGCACCGCCTCAGACCTGCGGAATCCAGCAATCTGCTTTGCCAAGCACTCCGGGTGATTCTGATGCACGAAAAAATGAGAGTCCTGGTCATGTTTGAGGGTCACTTGTCTTAAGGTACTGTGAGCTTGCAACTGGGGTCTCTGGGGTGACCAGCATTCCATTAGCTGCAGAGGAGCATGGTGCCAGGGGCAAAAGGCAGAGTCTGGCAATCCTGCAACAGGAGTAGGGCCGGGGTCACTCAGCACAGTAAGCACCATGGGCCAAATACAAGGCAGCTCAGAGACTGAGGTCAAGTGATAGAAAGGACTGGGGGAGGTGGGGGTCATATGGCACAAATGTGCCTTAAGCACAGATATGTCATAAGCCACAACTGTGGCCAACTTCAGAGTGGTCTGCATCAATGCACATCAATCTAGGACTCACGCTCCAAATTTTTAAAAAGGTTAAATCCTCCTTCAAAAGCAATTTTACACTGAAGCTTAATATATGAAACAGCAAGGGGTGTCTGAGCACCCCCCCCCCCACCTTACATCTCCTCTCACCTCTCCCCCTCAGGCAGCCCCTGACATATTTCAGTGGATACGTGAGGGTTTCTGAGAGCAATCTGAAAGGCAGAGGCTGCTTATTAAACATACAATTCCTGAGCCCCACCAGACCCAGTGAACTAGCAAAGCTGGGTCTGGGCCCTGAGGACCTACCTGTTTCCATTCCTCCAGGCTATCCTGAAGACCAGCTAAATAGAACCCTGGAGCAGTGCGAGTCTCCGAGGGGGTCGCTTAAGTTTTATATCAGAATCATTTGGGGAAGCGTGTTAACCCTGCCAGGTCCTGGGCCCTTCCCAAGCCTACAGAAAGGGTAACCCAGGAATCTGCATTATTAGGGTGATTCTTATGAGCATCAGGGGTGAGAAATACTGTGGCCTGAGGCCAGAGAATAGACACCATCCCTCATTTCCACACCCCACACCAAACTGTGTTGTCTATGCATCTCCCCATCCCAGTCTCCTTCAATCTCTCACGCTCTTACCTGAAAATATCAAAAGAACTTATCCTTCCTCATCTCTTTGGACAGGGAGTTCTCCTGCCCAGTCCCTGGGCCTTCATCCCCAGAGCCTGGGTGTCCAGTCACATGCTGGCAGCAGGAAGGAGACACGTCTTGGAGTCCTGACTCCTGTTCAGTCTTACCCCTTAAGTCTGAGAACAGAACTGCAGACAACTAGGCACCAATGAACAGCTTTGACCAGCGGACCATGGTTTGCTCCACAAGAATCACCTGAGAAATTTTACAAACTAGATGTCTAGGTCCCACCCAACCTCACAGATTCTGCCTTAATTGCTTTGGGTGGGGGTAGGGCCTGGGTATTTTTTAAGGGCCTCTCCGGTGATGATGCACCATCAGGGACACCTGGGTGGCTCAGGAGGTTGAGCATCTCACTCTTGGGTTTTGGCTCAGGTCATGATCTCATGGGTCGTGGGACTGAGCTCTGTGTCGGGCTCCCCACTCAGTGGTTGAAGATTCTCTCCCTTTGCCCCTCCCTGCCTCAAATAAATGAATCTTTTTTTTTTTTTTAAATGCACCATCAAGGAAGAAAACCACTGTCTAGAGCAAGGTTTCTCAAATGTGACTATGCAGAGATTTTAGCAAAATGAAGATTTTGATTCAGTTGGTGGAGTTGGAGCCTTGAGGCCCTGCATGTCCAGCAGAGTCAAAGATGATACTGGCCCCTGGATCCCATTTTGAGAAGCAAGGATCTTGTGGTTCTCAAACTCTGGAATCACCTGGAGGGCTTGTTAAAACAAACTCCTCGACCCACCCCTATAATTTCTAGTTCAACATGTCTAGGGTAGGGCCCCACATTTTGCATTGCTAACTAACAAGTTCTCAGGTGATGCTTATGCTGACAGCCCAGAAACCACACTTGGAGAACCATAAAGACCATGGTTTTAAATATTAGGTACATCAGAACAGTCTGAGGAACTTTCAAAAGCAGGTCACCAGGCCCAATTCACAGGATCCTGGGAAAGAGCCCTAAATTACAGCTCAACAAGCTTCACAAAAGGGACTGCTGTGGTCCACCAGGCCCGAGACCACACGCAGATCTAGAATTTGCCTCTTGCAAATGCAATCAACATTTCTGGGACTGAGAGCCAATTTTACTGGAAATCAGTCTGAACATCCCAAACACACTTCATAATAAGATGCCACCACTGCACACTTGAGACACTTTCTCAGCAGCCACTACCAGGTCCACCGGAAGGAAAAGAGAAAAAGGCCACGGGGAACCAGAAAAGCTCCTAGTAACCACTGAGTTCCCTGGGAACCTTTCCTCTAGGGTTGTAAACCCAATGCACGGAGTTAGAGAGGATCTGCCACAGAAGCCCTTCTTGGGAACAACATCTATACGAATAAGGTGGTATAAGGTGGTTAATCACACACGTGTTAGATTCAGAAGACTCAGGTCGGGATGCTGGCTAAACTCATGAGGCTTCCATTTCCTCATCTCAGAAATGAGGGAAACAGTATCTCCTTTGGGTGTTGCTAAGAGAACAGGAGATAATGTCTGTAACGCACTCAGCAGAGGGTTGCTACTCGGTAAGACCACAAACACGGGATAGTTCTGACAGCAGAGACTTCGAGTCTTAGAGTTGGAAGGAACCTTGATGCTTAGTCTTCAGCCAATAAAGGAAACTCAAAGAGTAATCACACAGCCTCCCCTGGGCACCTGTAAGAAATGCCCAGCCCAGACCTTCTGGATCACAAGCCGCATTTTAACACGACCTCCAGGGGATTCCTGTGCCCACTGGTCTGAAAAGCATGGCACTACACTAACCCACTGGCTGTGGCACCGATCCATAGTCCTCGACCTTGGCCCTTTGAATTCATCTGCAAAGCTTTTAAAAAAATACTCAGGCAAGCGTTGGTTTCCCACCCTACCACCTACAGACCCCACAGCAAGCAGGCTTTGTAAGGTGCACTGATAGTGATATGGATATAAAATACTAAGCATATAAAAAAAAAAAATACTCATGTAAGGTGTTACCCTCCGAGAATCTGATTCAACTAATACGGGAGGTAGCCTCAGACCTGGGATTTTTACAATCTTCCCCAGATACTCCACTGGCAACAAAGACTGAGACCCACTAGCACGGAGTAAGCCTGCGGTCTCTGGGGTCCCGTGGGTGGGTATGATCCTGGTCCACCACTCCCTGCTGTGTCACTGTGGGCAGGTTACCCTACCGACAATCTCTCTGGCCTTACTCTCCTAACCCATAAAATCAGCATCATGACTGTACCTGTCTCATAGAGATACTAAGGATAAAATGAGATATAACCCTTGGAACACATGCAGAACTGTGCCAAGCACACGGTCCACTCTCAGGGAATGTTATCTACTGTTAACTTGAGCAGATGGATGGATGACAGCTTCTGCCGCAGGACTACCAAGGACAGGGAGTTCACGCTTCACATTAAGCCCTTTCCTCTGTGGGACACTTGTTAGAAAGCTCTTCTCACAGCCATGAGGGTATAGCAATGATCTTTCAAGTCGGCCCTCTGTTCTTTGCTGCAGTCCAGGTCTCGAGCCCTGCAGCTGGATGGGCCACCACACAGGCACACATACACACATTCCTCACTGAAGACCCCTGCATCTGGGCCACCCACTTGGGAAAATAGCCCCAAGGTCCTGGCCTGGGAAGAATGGGTTACTTCAAGCGGCAGGAATTCTTAGCATCAGGCTACAGGCTGTGCCTCTAATGAGCTGTGTGACCCTGGACCAGTCACAACGCTCTGGGCCTCAGCTCCCTTTCCATTATATAAGAGGATCCCTGTGGTGGCTGCCAGTGCCACCCTTCTTGGGTTCCCTGGGGTCAAAAAGGACCAAATCGTGTTTTTACTTCATGGTCTTCTAGAGAACAAAAAAGGCCGCTTTCTTCCCACTGCCCACTCCCTATGCCGTGTGATTTACATTTCTACAGTCTCTTAGTGATTAGCCAGTAAATGAGAATTTAACAATAGGCTTTCTCTAAAAGTCTTCTAAATATAGACACATTCTCTGGGAGAGCAGAGGATTTCCTGAAGGCTTTTTCTGAGGAAACTAACAGGCCTAAATAATAGATGGTGTTTGGATTGAACTTGTGTATAGAGAGTGAGTGTGTGTGTGCGTGTGTGCGTGTGTAAAAACAATGTGACAATTATGTTGGGTTTTCCCTGAGAACTCTTAAGACACCAGGAATCATCTGTCAGACTGACTCCGCCAAGTTTGCTTTCACTGGGTCTCTTGAATTCATTCGTTTCTCTTTTAAATGAGCCCCTTTTAGGCCCGGGCTCCTCGTGGGCCCACCTGGACGGAATTTCCCCACCCGTCAGCTCACCTCTCAGACCCAGAAGGCCTTCCACGGCAGCGTGCCCAACACCCGCCACAGCCGTCTGGCCCACCCTCCTTCCCCCACAAAATCCTGAAGCAACTTCTCTCCCTTCTCCCTCCCGCCCAAAACGTGAAATCTGGGTCTTCCTCCTCAATCCCCGTCTGTGCCGCCTCTTTCTAACACCTTCCTTCCTAACCTGGAACACTGCCTCGGAGGTGGATTTCCCCTGAAAACACCCCCGCACCCCCACGGCAGGGTCTGTTCCTGTTGCCCCCAGCTTCTCTAAGCCTGTCCAACTCAGAAATCCTAACAGCTGCTGTTCCCCAGGACTCTGCTGCGTTCCAGGCAGGGTGCTGGACTCTTCACATGTCCTGCAATCCCCTTTACAATGCACACAGATCTCCATCTGGGGCTCTGCCGTTGAGGTTCTAGGACAAGGCCTGGATTCAAATCCAGCTCCATGACCTTGCCATGGAATCATGGTGCTGCTGGATGGACAAGTGAGGTGAGGAATCAAGCTTCTTCTGGCTCTGGGCTTAACCCACCACTTCACACACACACACACACACACCCCCACCTTCCCTTCCTCTCCAAGCAGCCTATAGTCTGAGAAAATGGAAATCCTCCCCTGCTTCTAGGACACAACTTCTGGTTCCCACCCCTGGGCTTTTGTTCACCCTGGTCTCTGCCTGGAAGGCCGTACTCCCAGACTCAGCCTCCAAAACACCCTACGGCTATCTCCATTCCCTCCGGATCCTGCTCTGGAGCTTGGCTAACACGCCTGAGTTTGAGATCAGTCTCTTGCCTTTGAAGCCCAGTGGCGTTGGTTCCTCTCTCATATCAGCCCAGGTGCTTTTCAGATCCATCTTACACTGGGCTGACTCTTGACTGGTAGGAATCAAACCATCCTTGTGTTCCCACAAAGGTCTTCTACCCTAGCGCCCGCTAGGAGAGTGCTTCCCACACAACTGGTACTCGACAAATATTAGCAGACGTTTTCAGATGCTATCAAGGAGAAACAAGAATCATAAGCTATACGTAATCATCTCACCTCTTCCAATATTTTGAAAAATTTCTTATCCACATGAGGACTCTTTTTTATCACCTACAAGTAAAAACCAACTCTAGCAAATGGACAGAACTTATAAGCAAGCATGCTTTTTAATTGCACTACTGGGTATTTACCCTAAAGATACAAACGTAGTGATCCAAAGGGGCACGTGCATCTGAATGTTTACAGCAGCAATGTCCACAGTAGCCAAACTATGGAAAGCACCTAGATGTCCATCAACAGATGAATAGATAAAGAAGATTGGAGATATATATATATATATATATATATATATATATATACACACACACACACATATATATATACACATACATACAATGGAATACTATGCAGCCATCAAAAGAAATGAAATCTTGCCATTTGCAACGACGTGGATGGAACTAAGGGTATTATGCTTAGCGAAATAAGTCAATCGGAGAAAGACAACTATCATACGATCTCCCTGATATGGGAAGTAGAGATGCAATGTGGGGGGTTTGGGGGGAGGAAAAGAATAAATGAAATAAGATGGGATCAGGAGGGAGACAAACCATAAGAGACTCTTAATCTCACAAAACAAACCGAGGGTTGCAAGGGGGAGGAGAGTAGGGAGAGGGTGGTGGGTTATGGACATTGGGGAGGGTATGTGCTATGGTGAGTGCTGTGAAGTGTGTAAACCTGGCAATTCACAGACCTGTACCCCTGGGGCTAATAATACATTATATGTTTATAAAAAAATTAAAAAATTATTTTTAAAAAAGCATGCTTCAGCGCCACAAAAATCAGTTTTATTTTTCACAAAGTTGTGTGTAAAATAAAAGGGGTATCGGGGAAGAATGAGCTTCTTGTCTCTAGGAGGATTCAAGTACAGGCTCACTGGCCTGTGCTGTAAGAGCCTGGAGGATGCCTGGGTTAGAACAGGGATGGGGTAGCTGAATTAGATGTCTGACTTCCTAGATCATTTCCAAATAGGAGCCTAAGCCACCCCCTTCGCCCACTGAAGATGATGAGCACATACTGTCATGTAACAACTGAAAACAGTGTCCTGAAACCTTACCCCATGTCACTCAGCCAAGCATCAATGTCCCTTAACCCTGAAGTTGTGCAATAAAAAGTCAAAGCCAGAGAGTTCATTCTCTGATCCCAAACCGTTGTTCTTCTCATTTTCCTTCTACATGTGATTTTAAAACATTTTCCAGATCCATCAAAAGCCAGCTTAAAATGTAGATAATTCAGGAGGCAATTGCTTTGCAAAGTTCAATGAAGTTCAATGACACAACTCTAAGACAGATTATTCAAGCCATTAGAATCATAAAGGTTTGCCTGCAAGTAATAATGATAATGAACAATGAACCAAAAGGTAGGATTCATGCAATCCTGGACACCTGAGGTCCATTGAGAAAAATGCACAGGCTTGAGTCCTCTGTAGCTGCAGGCACTGATGTGGACAAATATTTAAAAAAGAGAAGCTAACGTGAGGTCATCTTTTATAACTATCCACAAGTTCTGCAACGGGAGATAAAAAGTCAAATGAGTAACAATCTCAAGCGAAAGAAAATAAACACTTTCTTCTGCCCGAGTCAAAATTTTGTCATCGCACTTTCAAAAATCTGCTACGGCTATCTTTATTAACTGGGTAATCCCACTTTGAGCCAGGGGGAGTAGCCATTATAATCTCTGAAAATAAACGGTTGATCTGTGAGGGATGAACCGTCACCGTGAAGAATGAACAAAGAAGGACGCTGCTTCCCGAGGCAAAGGACAGCAACCTGACAGCCTCCAACGGTCCCAAGCGACTGACTTCTCTTACAGGCATCTGGACATGTCACCCAAAAGCCAAAAGCCTCAGCGGTCTCCTACCCATATGAAAAGGCTGCAGAGACAGATACAATCCTAAGACCAAAATGAGTCATAGCATTTACTAATGAAACATAACGTGACCCACACAGCTGCTCTGCAATGCTATGCTATGAATCAGACCAGACAACCTGGGGATGACTCCCATACACTCCTCCATTTATGCAACAGTTTATAAAACAGTCCTCAAAAGCGGTGTTCAAGAAACCTGTAAGAAAAGCATCCAAATCCATGAAAATGTGGCTAAGGACCCAGATACCAGTCTTCATGAAAGCATCTAGGGAAATAGTAAAGGATAAGATCACTCCAACCCAACTGTGTTAAGCTTTGGGAAACTCACTCTGTTTCCAAGTGACATTTTTTTAAATGGAACTCCATTAGAACTTCATAGAAAGGGTACTGAAACTGAAATCGCACTTTAAAAAAATGCATTTCTGGGGCGCCTGGGTGGCTCAGTAGGTTAAGCCTCTGCCTTCGGGTCAGGTCATGATCTCAGGGTCCTGGGATCGAGTCCCGCATCAGGCTCTCTGCTCAGCGGGGAGCCTGCTTCCTCCTCTCTCTGCCTGCCTTTCTGTGTACTTGTGATCTCTCTGTCTGTGTCAAATAAATAAAATCTTTAAAAAAATAAAAAATAAAAAAATGCATTTTTGCATACCCTATACTTGTCCCATATGATGTGATATAAATATGGATCCCTGGGTTGAAATCTGAAAACTAAATGTGAGCTCTAGCAGCAGTCGGGTCCCACAGAATGCCTAGAGATCACAACACCCCATAAACACAGGAGACTTTGAGTTACCCAGCCAGACCTCTGCCAACTGCATATGAACACAGTATTGGTAAGCACAATATCGGACTGACCCAGCAGCTCCCAAAATGGTGATAATGCAAGCTTTACAATTGGTTATGCTTATTCTTGCTTGGAAACTATCAATAGGTAACACTTAGCCTAATGCTATTTTTTCAACAATACTTCCTACATTTCCATTTTGCACTGGGCCCTGTAAATGATGTAGCTGCTTTGGTCTTGATTTGATGATTTGAACCCCTGAATCCAGTAAGGGCTGAAGTCAGCATAAACCTTAGGATCCCCAGTTACCTGCCAATAAACAGCCTCCTTTCCTTTAGCCAGTCTGTGTATCTTTCACTTAGACCAAAGGTTCCTGCCTAAGATGACCTCTGGTCCATCATCTCTCCTACAGCATCCTACAGACACCCACTGCCCTCGGGCCTGGAGGCTGCTAGGCGAGACCCTCCAATATCTACACATCCTTCCTTGTATTAGTTTCCTCTTACTGTCTAAGAAGTTATCAACGCCTTAGTACCTTCCGAGAATACACATTCATTATCTCATAGATTCCATGAGTCAGTAGTCTGGGCACAGAGTAAGTGAGTCCTCTGCTCCAGGGTCTCAAGACCCTGAATCAAGGTGTCAGCCAGGCTGCAGTCTCATCTGAGGTTGGACTGAGGAAGACTATTTCTAAGATCATTCAGGTAGTTGGCAGAATTCATTTCCTTGGTGGCCGCAGGACGGAGGGCTCCAGTGTCACCCAGCCTACCGGTGAGAGACTGCCCCCACTTTCCTGCCCCGTGGTTTTCTCCATGGCAAGCCACAAGCACAATGGGCAGCTTACTTTTTCCAAGCCAGCCAGAACTCTCTCACTGGAGTCGGCCAAGAAGGAGTCCTATACAACGTAACATAACCAAGGAGGGGACAACCATCACTTTTGCCTAGAAACAGAACAGAATACTATTGACTGGAAGCAAGTTGGAGTTTCTGCCCGCACTCAAGGGGAGGGAATTAGACTAAAGCGTATCTGCCACAATCCTAGAGCTGTGATCATCTCGGCCTCCCACTTGGGAGCTCCGCAGAGCAGCATCCTGACTGCATTCTTAGCTCTCGGCCTTCTACACAGTAGGCACTTCAGAGTTAGTGAGGGGAAATGAAAGGTTGAGGCCAACACAAGAAATAGACTTCCGAGGACATATACAGAGAGACAAACCAGCTATAAAAACATTAGCAGTTATTTAAAAAAAAAAAAAAAAAGTGTTTACCCACACTAAGACCAAAGGAGTAAGAACTAAGGATTTTTAAAATCTAGCTATTCCTCAAATGTGGGTCTTTTCAAAATGTGAATACCGTTTTCTAAGGCTGTGCTTGTCTATAGGATAAACATTTGGGTGCTTTATCAAAAGTAACACGCACAAAATTTGCTCAATTGGGAACAGAAGATAAAATAATTACTTTCAACCAGGTAGAACTATTCTCACAAAAACCGATGATTTAAATAAGCCTTGCCCCACCCCCGCTCCCCACCAAATCTTTCTACTTGGAAAGGAAATAAGATATTTTTTAGACCTAATTTTTTCTCGATATTCAGGTAAAGTGTCTTTGCGTTCATTTAATTTGCAGAAAGAACAAAAACACCTTATTGGCGGGGACCCCCTATCTCACAGGAAAAGTAAAGGAACTCTCTCAGCTCTTTCTACAAAGGTTCCTGGTCTCATAACAGGGAATTCCTTTCCTAAAAACACATCTAATAAGTGTGGATCGTTGCTGAAATTCTTAACTGGGCTGTTTCCAAACATCTGATGCATTCCTTCAGCAACGTGCAGGACTGAGTCAGCGGGACCCCAAGGAATGGCCAAGCAACACCACCTCACTCCTTCTCCATCTCAACGTCCTCATCCTCAAGAAAGCTTGGTCCCGGCCAACGCTGAGGGCATGTTCTGGACAAGAGCTCACTCTTCATTTCACTTTTGAACTATTTTGGAAACAAGTAATGGCACCTGCTTCCAAAATAAAATGTCACATTCACTTCTGTTACTTTAACTAATGTTGTAATACCTTTCTCTTCCTTCCTGGCCTTTTATATCTTTTATTCTGGTGTACCCCCCTTTAAGCCCAGCATCCTCAACCCTCAGTGTGGCTTGGTCCTTAAGTGCTTGTGAAAACCAGGCTCATGGGGTGACCCCGAGGGCTCCAGTTTGGTAAGGCTGGGGTGGGGCCCCACACCCTGGTTTGTTACGCATCCCACGGGGGACCACAGTGCACAAGGGGTCCAGGCACCACACCTTGATACAAGCAGCTATGACGAATACGAAGAAGTGTGATTTAAGCATCATCCCCAGCAAAGAACAGAAATTAGCTAGAAAGTCCCAAAGGAACAAACACACATTCACTGAATGGCAAAATGGCTTCCCGCGTCCCCGCCGTGAGCCCGCAGAACAGAACGTGTAGTGATGTGCACGGCTCGGATTACAAGGTGCCTATCTGAGACTGGGGAGCTGCCCCAATGCCGTGGGAAGGGCGAGAAGACAAGCTTCTAGTCCCCAAGGCCTAGAACCGAAGGGAACCAACCTCCCTGCACCTCTTCTCTGTCTACGCATGATGAAAAGGAGGAGGGACTGGGTGTATCTAGAGCACTGGTTCTCAACCCAGCTGCTTTAGCGTTGCCCAGAAGGCCCGTGGCTCAGTAAGTTAAGCATCTGCTTTCCACTCAGGTCATGATCTCAAGGTCCAGGCATCGAGCCCCACATCAGGCTCCCTGCTCAGACGGGAGCCTCCTTCTCTGTCTCTGCCTCTCACCCCCGATCACGTGGTCTCACTTGTTTCTATCTGAAATAAATAAAATCTTAAAAACAACAAAAAAAAAACAAAAAACCACACACACAAACACACACACACACACACACACACACACAGAGTGCTGGGCCCCATGCCTATTTTCTGGTACAGCCTGTCCAGGACAGGGCCTGAGAATCTGCATTTCCAAGTTCCCAGGCGCTGCTGCCACCCCTGGTTTAGGGACCACACTCTGAGAACTACCAGGTTTGTGGAGTGCCAGTCAAGCCATCTATACTACTGGACGGAATGGGGCAATTTTACCCAACAAAGAGCCCCGAAGACTCAAAACTGAGCATTAAAAATGGTTACACAGGAAGATTGGCTGTAATATACAGTCTCTCCTACAAAAGGACCTGCTTAATAACATAATCTCAGTAGCCACTGATTTAAATGAATTTCAGCTGGTCTCTCCATCAGAAACAAACGTGACTTGTAATGCTTATTAATCAAGAAACCTTACTGAGGATCTATTGTGCACACAAAACCGCTGTGTAGGCCAACTTCCTAATGGATAAAAAGTAAAACAAAAACAGGGTCCTTGCCTTTAATTTTCTTATCATCCGTATTATTTCACCTCCAATTACTAAGAAATTTTGGACTAACAACATAATCTTTTCACTATCACAGTTAAGAAAGAAACATAGCTCTCTTGAAAGGATTCTTGTCTTTGCTTACACCCTACTTTTGGGAGGACAAAGCAAGTCAATTGAGTGGAGGGGGCATAAAAGTGGGGATTTATTTCACAAACTGGGGGTGCCTGGGTGGCTCATTTGGTTAAGCATCTGCCTTAGGCTCAGGTCATGATCTCCAAGTCCTGGGGTGGAGTCCCCAGGCTCCCTACTTAGTGGGAAGTCTGCTTCCCCTCTCCCTCTGCCCTTCCCCCAGCTTGTGCTCTCTCGCTCACTCACTCTCTCAAATAAATAAAAACTTAAAAAAAAAAAAATTTCCCAAACTGAAAACTTCTCACGGAACAGCCAGGAAAAAAATTAATAATAACATCACCGCATGTTTTGACAGCTTTTTTGTGAGGCATTTTCATGAACCTCATTTTATTTGATATTTACCACCAAACGGGAGGTTAGCCAACAGTATTATTAACCCCATTTACAAACAAGAACAAAATCTCCCAGGGACAGTGAGCAGACTGCCCCCAAGGCCCAGCTGAGGTGGCCTTTGCTCCTACCCCAGGCTCGCCCCACAATTTGTCAAATTAGATGGGGCTTGGAGGGGTGCATTGAACAAAACCTCAGAACAGCATTCCAGTGTATTCCAAAAATTGTATACTCTGAATTTAACACATCCTAACTGCTCTCTGAATTTGCCATGGTGGCAAATGGGATTCTTAGCTGTCGTTTTTAAAGAATTTAACATTTTTTAAAATTTAGAACCATATGCAGATCCCCACTAATTTGCCCTTGAACACAGCAGTGACCAGAGGCTTTTCTTTTCTTAACCCTCAAGCTTTCTTCCTAAATCTTGGCTGGTGGCTCTGGAGAACCGTTCACCTTTGTCTCCCAGAGCTCGGCAGAGGCCTGGGGCTGTCATCGGCCCAGGGGCTGGTCTAGTGATCTGGGCACAATGCAGACAAGTCAGGCTATGATGGTCACTTGTGCCACTGGCCTTCACTGTTCTATATGCAGTTTTTCTCATCCATTAAAAAAAAAAAAAATCACATCAATAGAAAAAAAATTGAATGAATTTTCAATTTAAAGCATTCTTTGTGCCTTCAAAGAGGTGCTATAAAAAAACAAATCCTATATTATGTTTTATTCCTTAACAATAAAATCCAATTGCATTTACAAGTTCCCTGTGTTATTTATGGCCTTCCACAGCCCACAAGACCTGACCGGGATATAGCTCTAGCTCCCTGATCACCTATCTCTCTGGCCCTCTCAGATAACGCAACCAACTTCACTTCTAGGTCCCTGCACAGGGCCAGAGCTATCTTCTCCCATAACTTTGTGCTAGCTGCTCTCACCTCGGAACAACTATCTCCTCTGTGAAGATCCTTCCTTAACTCATCACCAAAATACATCCAGCCTTTAGTTCTCCCCTGTGAAGAACAGATCCCATCAGTTCAGTTGGCCCTCGTCAATCCCAGAGTGGCAACACCTTCCTCAAATTCATCTTCCCATCCATGAACCAAACTCATCTTTCCTCTGGTCCAGCAGGACCAATGGCACGGATTCAGAAACCAGCCCATCCATCTAATTTACAAAACATGACATTTTACAAACTGTTTACGTGCGTCTGTGCCAACGATATTACTCAAATGTGGTGCAGTGAGGGAGCCACGGGGAATAGGAGAGCTGGCCAAAAGCAGTATTCAGGGATCTAAAATTACAGGGAAAATCATACAACATTCATTTTACTTGGTCCCAAATCTCTATCAGATGATGTTGAGCAGAAAGATTCTAAAATTGGCAGGGAGAAAGGAAAAGTTGTCTTAAAGTTTGGGCCATGCCAGGGCAGCCTCCAGAAAGAAAGCTGGAGGAAACAGAGTAAGGTGGTGTACCCTTGAAACGCTGTCATAGTAAGCAGTGTCTGGCGGGCAAGGAGAAGCACAGGGGCAAAGAAATCCAAATGGAAATGATTGCCAAAAGGTGAGAGTACGCAAAGAAGAAAGGAAGGAGAATTCTCTAGACAGTGTTTCGAGGACAGTATTTAGCATACAACATCGGAGATGCTGGTTCAACTCTATTCAATTCAGTTAGGGTTAGCGTTGATGCCACAGCAAGGAACAGAGCCTGGATGCTTAATGTGACACAGAGAAAATCCCGCTCCACACTAATGGGGAGACAGACGCCTTTCCCCACTGGGTCCACCTATCCCAGAGCCAAGAAAGAGTGAAATCACAGTCCTCTGAGAGAAGGGAAGAGGGAGCCATGGTGTTCACAAGGGGACCTGAGAAACACAAAGAGGTGTGTGTAAAAGGTGGGGGTGCCCGGGAGGGTGTGCACCAGGGCAGAATGGAAACCCGGGAGAGCTTGAATACAGTTGGGCAGGAGTCCAGCTCGGCAAGCACGTTTCATACATTACTTCATGTTGGTTCCCCAACAAGCCTCTGAATGGTGGTCCAGACAATTACCCTAGCAGTTCTGTCCACAGGGTAACCTAGTCTTCCCCCCTCCACCTCCTTGGTCTCACAGTGACGAGGTGTTCACATCCAGACAGGAGCCCTGTATCCTAACTCCAAAGACTGAACTTCTTTTTTTTTTTTTTCTTTTTAAAAAGTGGGATGGGAGGGAAGGAAAAGAGGGAGAGACAGAATCTTACCCAGACTCCACACTCTCGAGTGGAGCCCAACATGGGATTCGATACCATGACCCTGAGATCATGATCTGAGTCGAAATCAAGAGTTGGACTCTCAACCGACTGAGTCATCCAAGTGCCCTCAAACCCTGAACTTCTAACCAATGACCTACAACGCCTTCGGGTTCAGGGTAAAAAAAATCCAGACCTGGTGAGGGGAGAAAGAGGAGGAAGGCAAAGAAAGGCAGGTAGGCTAGGGAGGGGGGAGGGAACGAGTAATAGGCAGTAATCCCTTCGTGTAACCACACTGTCTTAGGCACATAGATTCTTGACATTCAATGCACTGTGCCTACATGAAATGTCCAATCTTTAATAAGTGAGGCAAATTAATAGGTACACATGAGCATATACAAATACATTCAGCTCTGATGGGTTTTTCCATAAGTCCCAAAACAACTAATTTGTGTCACACTAACAAATTATGTACTATTTTCTCTCCGCTAACAAGACAGGAAACATCATTAGTAAAACACGCATTTAGGGCAAGATAAGACCACAGTCTCTCCCTTATCTATAAGTCATGTGCTTAATGACCACATCGGGGAGTTTTTAAAAACATGACCCCAGTGGGCAGCTGTTGGATGTATTATGTTCAATGTTTTTGTGTATTTAAAATATTTTATAATTAAAAATAGAATATCTAGTGGGGGGGACCAATGTATTTCAAAGTGCTTAAATCATTTTGAAAAACATTTCAAGAGCACCTATGTATGTATCAATAACAATTTTGTGTATTTTCAACTCTTACAATGATGTACATGTATTTATCAGACATTCAACTAACTAGAAAAACTGCATGAAGTAAACTTATCTGCAGCAATCTCTGTATGTACTATTCAACACCGAGCTAAACCAGTATTCCGAGGCCTCTGGCCTTGAGGAGTTCCTAAATTATTAAGTGCTGGGCTTGGGCTTTTAAAGTTCCGTACAGGGGTACCTGGGTGGCTCAGTGGGTTAAAGCCTCTGCCTTCCACTCAGGTCATGATCCCAGGGTCCTGGGATCGAGCCCCGCATCGGGCTCTCTGCTCTGTGGAGAGCCTGCTTTCCCCCCTCTCTCTCTGCCTGCCTCCCTGCCTTCTTGTGATCTCTGTCTGTCAAATAAATAAATAAAAGCTTGAAAAATAAATACATAATAATAAAGTTCCATACACAGAGTTGTAAATAATGTCCAGGAAAGGGTTCCTTCTGGATCACTGCTTCTCAAAACGCAGACTACCTTCATTAGCATCACCTGCGGTGCCTGCTTAAAAACCTGCGACTCGGATTCCATAAAGCAGTTTAATAAACTCCTCCTGGGATCAGTTGCACATTCACATTTAGGAACCACCAATCTAGAAGTAGTAGTAGTGTAGTAGTAGTAGTAGTATTTTAAAGATCCATTTATTTATTTGAGAGAGGGCAAGAGCAGAGGGAGAGAGAGACAATCTGAAGCAGACTCCGAGGGGGAGCCCAGAGCCCAATACGAAGCTCCTTCTCAGGACCCTGGGACCATGACCTGAGCGGAAAACAAGACTAGGACACTTAACCACTGTGCCACCCAGGCCCCCCAATCTAGAATCTTTTAAAACAGGCCACATAAAAATGGCCACAGTCATAACCAAAATCACCAGCAACCCATTCGTTATCTCTCCCACTCCCCGCAACAGCCAGAGCTCCTGCGTTGGGGAAAACGCGGAGACAGATCCACAGTCACAGACTGCGTGGGAGGGGCCCAACTTGGCTTCTGCATCTCTCATCTTTGGGTCATTGCTAGGGATGCCAAGTCTTTTTTTAAGACTTTATTTATTTGACAGAGAGAGTGAGAGAGCACAAGCAGTGGGAGTGGGAGAGGGAGAAGCAGACTCCCCGCTGAGCAGGGTGCACGACATGGGGTTCAATCTCAGGACCCCAGGATCACTACCCGAGCCAAAGGCAGACACTTAACTGACTGAGCCACCCAGGTGCCCCGGAACACCAGGTTTTAAGCAGCCTGTCTCTCAAGCCATGTGCACAGCATCTTTGGCCTTACTCTGTGAGCTGATTATATCCTCCCACCCCCACCCCCTGCAAAATGTGTTGGAGTCCTGACCCGCCAGTACCTTCATGTGTGACTTTATATGGACCCTATTTGGAGTCAAGAGTCTATGGAGGTAATTTAGTTAAAATGAGGTCATTAGGGGAGGCCTGGTGTCCTGATCAAAAGGGGAAACTTGACACAAAGACACACATAGGAGGAGGATGATATGGAGGAAGTCAGGGAGAAGAAGGCCTTCTGCAAGTCAAGGAGGGAGGCCCGGAACAGACCCTTCCTGCACAGTCCTGAAGGGAACTAACCCTGTCCACACACTGATTTTTGGACTTCCAGTCTCCAGAACTCTGTGACAATAAAGCTCTGCTGTCCTGAGCCACCAGTGTGTGGTGTTATGGCCAGCCCTTGCAAACTCACACAGCTTGGGAACTGAACTCAACCAAGTGAATTCAGGCCATAAGAGCCAATCCGTATCGGGGCTGACAGGAGGGGCCCCGGCACTGGATGTCCACGGAATCCAAGGCAGCAGAAAGAACCAGGCATCAGGAGCCACAAGATCTGAGATAGGGTCCGAGCAGTGCCCCCCTGCCTGGAAAGGGGGTAATAAGTCATACCTGCCTCTCCTACCCGCACAGGATGTGAAGATCAAGAAAACACTCCCCGCGTGCAAGAAAGCATTTTGCAAGTTGGCCCCCCCACCCCGCCCCTAGCAGCACCTCAGTGTTTGCTCTGATCTTGGTCAGTGTTAAGAGTGATGACACAGCCCCAGCACTCCAGCTCCCCCTGCGCATCGCTGGGAAGGACTTGGAAACAAAATCTGCATTTCAGGAAAATTCAGTTCGAGCTCCCAAACATGTTTGAGTATGTTTGGCATATCCAAGACAACAAATAACAGGGTCAGAAACGGCAAACTCCCGAGGTTGCCAAAGGTCCTTTCAACAAGTCAGGCTTCCTAAAGGCCACAGGTTCACTAAGCAGAGAAATGCTTCAATAAACCAGGCCAGGCAGGAGCAGGCGGTGTGTCCAGGCCAGCCCACGGGCTGGCGGAGGCCTTCACCGACAAGGTTTAAGTTCTATCGCAACACAGAATTTATGGTTCCTCCATGTTTGTTTTAACTAGTGCTGAGAACACATATTTGACCCAGGATGAACTTGACCTCTGGGTCTCTCTCCCTTTGCCGGGCTGTCTGTGCCACATAACAAGATTTTCCAGCCGACCCTCCCACCCCTGCTCCCGGCAGCTGCCATGGTAAAAGCTCACGGCAGATCTATTGGCAAAGCAGCTGTCAATGGCCATAGCAGGCATACGAAAAATGTGCAATCGTTCTGGGCCTGACTCCCAAGCTTGGCTGACGCAACGTGGAGCCAAGCGGGACGGGAGACAGCCTGAAGAGCGCTCTCGGTCATCTGAACTCTGGCCACAATACTCCCTCCTAGAGGATGCCATCCACTGCGTCTCTCCACACCAAGGGTATACGAAGCTGTCTCCTCTGCATATAATTACGGAACACTGCTAGGTTTGGGTGTGTGTGTGTGTGTGTGTTTTCCAAAGCAGTGTGGGCTGAATGCCAATGGAAAAGCAATGGAATATCGATTTTTCTGTTTCTTGCTAAGGAGAGAACAAGTCATTTGATGTGCCATGAGTTAAGTGAGTAAAAACAGACCTGTACTCCGTGCAGCTGGCTGCATTTCTCCTCTATTCATAGATCCTGGCACATGGTAAAAGCTAAGCAGATATCCGTTGAATAAATGAAAGAACCATCCATACATTTACGGAGAGTCTGCAAAGTGCCAGGCACCCGCATGGGACCCCTATTTGCCAGCTTTCCTCTTCCATCCTCCTCCCTCTGCCAACCTGGCCTCACTCTCATCTGCCTCCACTCTTTTATGTCCTCTGTTCCCAATCCAGTCTCCTTTCAAGCTGAGCCCACTGGCTGTGTCTCTCTCTAGCCCACACCTACCCTGAGGGGGGAACAAAAAAGACTGCAAGAACCAGTAAGGGGTAGGTTCGGTTTGAACAGAGGGAAAAAAAGCAAAAATGAAGAGAAGCAAAAACAGTACCCATCAGGAATTTAACGCCCCAAGTGGAAGACAGAGTCTCTAAGCAACAAAGACCCTCCCCTAAATGTAAACTCTTGGAAAGAGAACAAATGTGGTGCCAACACTTTTGCCCAAAACATATGATCACTATCATCTCAGTAGTAAGACCTAAAAAGACATATCCCACACGATACGTTCGGCTTCTAGAGGTCCACACACAAAGGATGTCTAGAAAAACAGCATTAACATGCAACTGGGCACGTCTAGAAAACGACTGGGTGGCTGGAGACCCTAAAACCACTTTTGTGGACGCACAAAGGCATTCCCTGCCGCAGTGTGGGTCTGCCTACCAGGCTCACACAGGATTTACAATGCAAGGCTCCCTAAATCTGCAGTCTTCAGAAGCATTTGCCTGTGGCACATTTAAATTAAGTTTCAATCAACTAAAAACAATGGAGTCTGGCTGCAAGGGCACCTTATTTTCCTCACTGGATTAAGCAAACTGAACAACATAAACACAACCGATCTCTTACACAGAAATATTTTTGGCATCCACTGGACACGACCTATATAAACTGAAATTCTTTAGCTAATTGTCAATTATCCTCCAAATATAATGACAATTAGGAGGCATCCTGGGTGGTACGTTTAAACGTGCAAACCCATTTAACAATGACAACTATCTTAAGGGGGAATTTCGTGTTTGTGTATTAAGTACAATATAGAATACTCAGGCACAATTGTTCAATTCGGCAAAATAAGGAAGTGAGATAGGAAAAAGACCACAAATCAATTTCTTTTGCAATCCCAAGTTCACCAGCACTTCCTGAAGTAGTTAGTCATAAAAATGGTGTCAGCATTTTTTCAATTTAATTATGTACATCTTAGGGGAGTACTCTTACCTCTTAAACAGCAAGCTTTATCCAAAGAAAACTAGAGACACACAAATACTCTAATACTTGGTCACTTTTAAAGTTCTATTAAAATAAATCATTCAGAACAAACTGCTTTCTTTTTTCTTGGTAATCAAAGCCAGGACAGCATGGGAGTAACTGGCTTTTTCATTTATTCTCGCCCCCCCCATCGTTATTGAGGACTAATTGACAAATAAAAATTGTATATATTTAAGATACATGATGTTTTGATATACATGTATGCTGTGAAAGAATCACCACAATCAAGGTAATTAACATAGCTATCGCCTCATACAGTTAACGTTGTTTAGAGAGTAGAACACTTTAAGATCTACAATCTGACCAAATTTCAAGTAGGATTGCTAACGATAGATACAGTACCATCCATTAGATCCCCAGAACTGATTCATCTTGTGTAACTGAAACTTTGTACCCCCTGACCACAATTTCCCCTTCCCCTGACCCTAAACTACTTCAAAAAGGGATCCATATCTACATTATTTAAAAAGAAGAGAATGATGACACCAGCTGGGGAGACACACATAGGAAAAAAAGAAAACCAAGTAATGAGTCAGGATTTGCTTGGCTTAATCCAAAAGTAACTAAGACTCTGGTTTCAACAGGCTTTTATACCTTTTCTCTCTCACCTGGATACCTGGAACAATCCAACAAAGAGAGCAAGGTTTTAGCACAAGTAGGGTTGTTGCCAGCTGGATGGGAAATATGGGGTCAGAGAGGTCGAGTGAATCCCTCAAGGCCACAAAGGATTTGAACTCACGGCCAGGGGCTCTTCTAGTAGCACAAGGCTCCAGCATGGACACAAGTTCCACAGCACGAGCAGGAACCCCAGTCGTCCCATCCAAAGGCAGAAGGGTGCTTCATCTCTCTGGTTCTCCCACATACTCAGAACAAGTCTCCCACTGAAACATAACCACCTGGCAGGTAGATTACCTCACACTGGGCACTGGCCTACCCCAGGCATCACTTTTAAAAATTATTCCTGAAATGAGCTGTGATATACGTTTCTAGCACTTGGGCCTGAATTAACTTGTCAGACTGGGCAGTATGGGAAGGCCAATTCTCTGAATGCTGAAGATCATCAAAAAAGAAAGGGATGCTGCGTTGCTTACTTGGACCCTGTGCCATCCATGGACTAACTTCTAGGAATCGGAAAGAGACCCTAAACCAAAAGCCATGCATATTTCTTGTAGGTACTGTTAGACTCAATCAATGCAGCCTCCTCTGGGACCATGCAGTAAGGGTTCTGACCTAGAGCATTCTGCAGCTTCTTTCAGGGTCACCAGAGGGCAAACCTGGCCAACCCGAGACACAACCGTGCCCTTGCCTCCCTCTCCCAGAGACGCAGGAAGCCATGAAGTGGTTCCTGAAGATCCGGCTGCTCTCCTTTCCAGGGTATCTTTGGATCTTCTGAGACATCTTTGGAGGCGCAAATCCTCAGACAACCTTTTCAGAAAAGGCACTTGATTGCATCATTTGCGAAGTACATGTCTTCAAGTCTTGGTGCCTCCCAATGGACATCGAGGAAGAGAACCCACCCACTGTCTGTGAAATCCTGCTCTGTATTTTCAGTCTTTACACAGCAGCATCCCACTGCCATGGTGTTGTCATGGGTGGGTTATCTCCATGTTCTAGGGAAACCACATCCTATCAGGTTTTGAGCAGAAGGAGATACTGAAAGGAGGAAATTGTGTGTAATTTGACTTTATTTCTTCGTAAATTCAAGAAAATGCTGGTGCACTATTGTCAAGTGTAATCTAAGAAAAAGTGAAAAATCATGACAGTTTAAATGCCTACAACCCTCAGCATTTCTGATCTAATGGTTTGAGTTCAATAATCAGAAGGCGAAGAGTGAGTTCATATCTGCCATTACTCCTTGATCACAGTTAAATCCTAACCCATCCAGACATTCCTTTCTTAGAAAATCCAGGCCATTATGCCAAAGTCCTGTTTCTTTCAAGGGGTGAAGGTATTTTTTTAACAAGCAAGTTCACCAGAATGACTGCACGAGAAATTTTGTCCAGTATTTTAAAATCCAAACTACCTTTTATTTTAAATAAATTTCAAATATTTAAAAATTTTTTAAATTTAATTTTATTTTTATTTACTTGTCAGAAAGAAGAAAGAGAGCACAAGCAGGGGGCGGGCAGCAGGCAGAGGGAGCGGCGAGCAGAAGGAGAAGCAGGCTCCCCACTGAGACATGGGACTCCATCCCAGGATCCTGGGATCATGACCTGAGCTGAAGGCAGACACTCAACCAACTGAACCACCCAGGTGTCCCGAGATATTTAAAATATTAAAACAGTATTTTAAAATCCAAATGATATATAAGACAAATTGCTAAATCCTAGTTGCTAAATACCAATAATCACCTAAATTTTGGATTCCAGTCCACAATGTTTATGGCTCAAGCTCCATGCAGAGAACACCTAAGAATGCTAAACTTTGAGTGGAAGATTTTTAAATTTCTAATTAGCAACAGACAGAGTCAACTTACCCAGCAGAGCCTCAAAATATGTTTTCACTGAATCCTTAACTTTACACTGATCAGGAAAATGTTTTCTGGTGTTCCCAAACCTATATGCCCCAACAATACATTTTTCTAAAACACTGCTACAATGTGTATTAATTGGAGAAGCACAGAAGGAAACCCTACTTGTCAAAGTGGTCACCTCGTGGGAAACACTCAAGTCTCAAGGATGGAGGATTCTCATTGCTGTTTTCAGAAAGCTTTAAAAACTGCTGATATTTTATTCCAGAGCTCGGCCACCTACTACCCATTCCCCTCCCGCCATCGACTTGCAGTTTCTCATTCATCCATATCCAGGTTTGAGTTCACTGTACTGGTTTGGCGTATGGCACATTATCCACTGGGAAATTTTTCCTAGCTCCTGATCCGCTGGTGTGACTGTGATTAATACTCAGTTGGGGACAAGGGAACCCTGAAACCATGGCCCAGTTCTGTACAATACATTGCCGCACTGGTACCATCATTACTGTGACACAACCTTCATGGGTGGTGATGAGGGCTGCAGGTAATGGGGTACACAGCATTGCTGATGTTAATTTCTCCAGGACAGCGTTA
Source organism: Lontra canadensis (assembly GCF_010015895.1). NCBI lineage: Eukaryota > Metazoa > Chordata > Mammalia > Carnivora > Mustelidae > Lontra > Lontra canadensis. The sequence continues at coordinate 5,037,366 of NW_022631072.1, forward strand.
GCCCCTTCATGTGACCCCTGTGGAATCCTCCACCCCCCATGTGGACAGCCCCACTCTGCCCACTGTGCAGGGCCACACTGAAGAGGGAAACTTACGTTTGGTGCACCTCTGGGAGCCAGGGGCCTTACTCCAGCCATGGCAGCACTGCCCTCCACAGACATTGACCCTAAAACAAAGCAAGACCTCTGAGTCCAGCAGTAGCAATGTTCTCTTCCAGAGAATCCAAGCTTCTAGGGGTTCCTGCAAGCCAGCCTCCTCCTTCCACATTCCTCTACCTTCCAGAGAGTCCTAAGCCACACTGAGGATGCCCAAGTGGGGAGTGCCCAAGAGTCCCCAGGGGGAAGGGTAAAGACCATGTATCACGGGAAGACAGGAGAACCAAAACGCCTGCATAACACAGGAGGGAAGAACAAGATCCACAAAAATTATTTTCTTAACCCCCAATGTAGAGCCAAGTGTCTTTTGTACATTATCTCACCCACAGTTGAAACTCAATCTGAGTTTGATAGAGAAGCGTCCAAACGGGTGAGATCACCATCAATGCCTGGAACTAGCCATGAAGAAAAGAACCAAATGGGGGAAAAAAAAAAAGCTATCCCCCATACCCTGGACCTGTGATTAATGGAGAGGGGGGCAGGAAGGATGTTTATCCGCGCCCAGTAACAGAAACTTTCCAACCGAAATTTCTGTCAGTGCGGAGACACCCCCGCCCGTGGAAAGCAGACCCCACAGGTGCACGGAAGCTCAAGCCCACGATTTCTAGGACGCTGAAAAGCTTCAGGCCACCGAACAGGGGCTGATCTTTACAGCCAGCCCTCCCAGAACGTTTTTTGTTTCACTAACTAGAAAAAAATGTAAAACTGAGTTGCAAAGTTTAATTGATGCTGAGGGAGTGAGTTGTAGTGACTTCATGTGTCCGCCCATCTTCTAGGAGCAGTTAGGTTCGCGCACAGGAGGTTACGCCCCAGGCAGAAATGCCTTTTGTGTTTACCCGCAGCTGAGAAACAATGCCCTCGGAGCTCGTCCGCCAAGTCCCTGGTCTTCCCACACCCCGCTCCTCGCACGGCGCGAGCGGGCGGGGAAGGAGAAGGCAGCCCCACCGCGCACGCCGGCCGCAGCCGCCGCCGGGCTCCCAGGGGTTCCGACCCCGCGGGTCCGGGCGCGGGCCGCGCGCGCCGCGGAGGGAGGGTGTGGGCTTACCCCTGCAGCTGCTGCTTCTGCTGAACCTGCAGCCTCGAGCCCCCGCCGCTCTGGCTCTCCGGCGGCACTTTGGAGCGCACGACTTGCCTGCCTTGTTTGGCGAACGGGGCGGCCGCCGGGTGACCGCCGGGCTTGGGGTGGAGCTGCCCGCCGGGGGCCCCGGGCCGCGCCGGCTCCGGCGGCGGTGGCGGCGGCCGGAGCCCCTGCAGGGCCGCGCCGCCGGGCTGGCTCGTGCGTCGCGTCCGCTCCGCAGGGGCCCCCGGGGAGGCGCGGCTGGGGGCGCCGGCGCCCGCAGAGCCGCGGCTGTACCTGGCGTCGAGCGCGACGTTGAAGGTCCGCGGGCGCGGGGGCCCGCCTAGGGGTAAGGCGCCCGCCGGCAGGCCGGGGCCCGGGCGCACCACGTACGTGATCCTCCGCACCCGGCCGTGCGCCGACGACGCGAGCAGCCCTGCCCAGAGCAGCAGCCCCCACCTGAGCCAGGGCCCCGCCATCGCGGGCCCGAGCCGGCGGCCCCGGCGCCCGCCCCCAGCCGTGCGGCTAGCCCGGTGCGGCCGCCCGCGCGCGCTCCGGCTGCCCGAGAGCCCGGGAGGCGGGACGAGGAGAACTCGGTTGCCGGAGAGGAAGTTCTGCGGGCGCCCGAGCGGCCCCAGACCCCAGCCGAAAGCGGCGGGGAGGAGGGGGCGGGCGTGGGGGTGGGGTGGGGAGCGGAGCCCGGGAGGGGAGGGGAGGGGCGAGGCGAGCGGGCTGCGCAAGGTGAGGGTCCGCTCGCGCTGTGGCGGGTGCAAGGGGGCGCCGCGCCGGGCCGGGGGCAGAGCGGGCGAAGGCGGGCGTGAGCGCGCGGGACGCTCGGAGGCAGCCGCGGCTGCAAAGTCTTTAAAAAGTTGCTCTCGCCGTGGAACCGAGTGTCAGATCCGAACAGCCAATCTCCGGCAGACGTGACGTCAGGCAGTAAATCCTAATTGGGGAAAGCGTGAGATGAGCCCGAGAACGCGCCGCCACCCTCCACATCCACATAGATTGTAACTGTGGGGCGGCAAAGCAGAGGTCCCCGGTCCCGTGTCCCGGGGAAGGACAAAGGATTCGGCAGAGCCATTGACCGGTCCTTTCCTGCTGGAAGCCCCACAGGATTCGTTTCGTATGGCTTGGAAGGCATTTTCTCACCCGTGTTTGCTCGGATACATGCGAGGTGTTGGATTAAAATACCAGGTCGGACCCTAGAAACGACTGCTCCGAAGGCGCCGAGCTGTTCATGGGAAAGCGTTTAGATGGTTCTCTTTGAGATCGTAAACCCCGCGTGATTCTGTCTCTGCGGCTTCTGGTACCCTACTCCGGGCTCGGCGTGGACGACCGTGCGGGGTGGGCAGCAGGGGGCGCCCGCGTGGACTGGGAAAACCGCGGCTGGCGTCAGTCAACCCCAAAAGCAATCCTGCTTTTGGTGAAAAGGCCTTTAGAATAGGAATACAGACTTTGGGATCCATGACAACCCCAAGCCATTTAGTATTTTTTAAAAAGGTGAGCTCAGTTTCTTGGACCCCCATCTGAAAGGGAAGGATCACTCACTGCCGATGACCCAAAATCACATTAGGGGAAATGCAGAATGTTCCAGGGACAGTCCCTGGATTTCATCGTGCTCTCTGGGGAAAACGGTGAAATAATGATACACTCTAGCATTTGAACTTAAAACAGTGTCTCCAGCAGAATGTACAATTTTATTATATGAATGCACTAGAAAACCCATAGGCATAGCAGCCTAGTTTTTTAAAACTAAACATGAGACATCGTTTCCAAGGCTTTGGTTGTTCTTGTTCATATTTATTTGCGGGTAATCTTGTTCTGTTGTCTGTTGGCATTGGCTCATAGACAATTGGTAGCAGGTGATGATGGTTTTAAAAAATTAATGAAAAATAATGTAAAGTCGAAGATAATTCATTAATCTCCTTTTTCTGTACATTGGAGAAAGACCTCCAATATTTGATTCGGCAGAGGAGGGCCTCAGTGCATCTGCTTGAGCTCCAGTTTCACGTGAGAACACGAGAGAGCCACTGCCATAGATTAAATAGCACTGCGCTGGAGGGAAAGACTACAGTTCAGTCCTAACACTGTGGCTAATTAGCCAAAAGACCACAGGCAGTCCACCTCTCATCCCTGAACCTCCCCTTCCTCCTCCATTACAGAAAAGTTGGATTAAAAGTACTTTCCAGCACTAACGGTCTGTGGCTCTAAGAACATCCGGGGTCCCTATGGACAGGATCAGTGAGGTCATTCAAGGTCAGTCTCTGAGCCAAGCCAAAGAGAACTAGCTGAGAAGATTGAGGAAGGAGGGTGGGTCAAGAAACTGCCTCCTAGCCTTGAGTTCTGTAAAAAGACACAATAGGAGCTAGTAAATATCCACCCAGTAACGACTGAGGCAAGCACAGAGGCTGACCCTCTGCACATACACAGAATCCCAAGGCATAACCCCTTTGTCTTGGAGAAACTTCCTATCTGGTTAGGGAGACAAGATGTAAATAAACGAAAGCTTAAAAAATAAGGATAATAAGTAACAACTGAATTAAGCGACGCTTTGAGATAATCATAATAAAAGCTTCATAAAACAGTACCTGATTTGTATGAGGCCAGTGTCACGGTACTACCCATTATTCTTTTTTATCTCATGGAAAATTCACAATATAGAAGGAAAATATTTCCTACCTGCAATTCAAATCAGCCTACAGAGATTTTACCTCTCAAGTAGGGATTATACAGCAGCAATCGAAACGCATGGGAGGAAGAGTTGTCTAGAAGCAAAGTCCATTCTGAAGCAGCAGGACAGAAGAGGAGAGGTGTCAGGCAGGGAAATCTCTGGAAACAGTGAAGGACAGCATCACCAGAGGACCAGATTTTAGTCTGCTGTGCCGGGTACACTCTTCTTGGGGGCCACTCACAGAACCCACACAGATGTACCAGTTTCAGTCAGTAAGAGGCAGCTGCTTTGTAGAGGGCAGAGCCTGGAGGGAGCCACGCTCTGGGCTCTGTCGCTGCCACAGAGGGCCTCGAGGTCAACCTGAAGCCTCACATTTGGGGATAGCAATGACCATAACCATGCCGCATGGCTCTGCAGAAAAACGTTCCCCACCATCAAAAAAGATACAATGCAGGCTTCCTTTCTCTTGACCCAAAGCAGTAAACAGGTGGGTATTCAACGAACCTTCAGCCTGATTACAAACTGTTTTATGACAGAGTTAGATATATCATAGATCGACTCTGAAACGTAACCACACAAAGAATCTTCAGTGTGACTGTCAGTCTCATCCCTAAAGGATCCACATATGGGTCGGTATACGTGTGTGTATACACAACTATTAATCTGGTAATAAGTAAGCAGCCCCAATCTAGTCAGAAAACACTGGCAAAGTCACAGTTTTCCACATCAGTCTCTTGCTATCTACATAACTAGGAAGATGATCCTAGAAAAATATGCTGTTACCCATATGAAATGGTTACTCATCTAAACACTCAACTCACTATTATTCTGAAAGTGAAAGCCCAGTTCCTGTCAGGCTTGGGAACCAGCCTTTGCCAAATCTAGACCCAGTTTAATGCCATGGTTTTTGGACCCACGCCCCCTAGGTTTCAAGGTCCGTTTATATTGGCAGTATCCAACTTCCTGGTTCAAAAAAAAAAAGTCTTTAAAGATCTCATAAAGTTTCTTGGACTTTAGATGGTTTTTACAAAACAATACTCAGATGAGCTAAGTGTAAATGAATCAGAAAAGAGGATTATGTTTCCCATAAACCTCATGGGTTTGAGGATTAGGGGAAGAAAGGAAGGCTGGCAAATGCCTAACGCTTTAAAGCACTTTGAAACCATTAGTCAAACTCAAAATGCAGTCAGGTTCCCTCATCCTTACACCTTATGAGTTTTGTAATTGAAAATCTTTTCCTACATTTAGGATCAACTACAAATCAAGTTTAGTGGCTGCCTGTGATCAGAAGTGCTTCTGCCTAAGTTTTCTCCCAGCCTAGGACTTCCCAGAGCCCCTTTGAGTCCTCTTCTCATTTCATCAAGAAATTCTTTAAAAAAGAAAAGGAAAGAGACCAACAGGAAGTCCGTTGGTCACAGACAAAAGGTAGAGAAAGAAGGAGGCAGAGACTGGGGACCAGAAAAGTGAAGGAGCCCAGGAAACAGGAGAGAAAGAGCATGAAGACAGAAAGGGGGCGGCATAGGAGGGTGTAGGAGGGAGGAGCGGAGGAGGGCAGAGGAAAGGATGGGTGAGGAATGAACGGGGGAATGGAGTAGGAATCAATGAATGGGGAAGAGGATATACAGGGTAGTGGGAGGAGGCAAAAAGGAAAAACTTACCACTAAAGTGTAAGTAGCCAAGAATTATACCCAGAACCTGGGGGTTAATTTTCTCAGGCTCTTCACTAGGATCCTGGCAGCGGAACGTTTGCCAGTTCTGACCTGAGCATCAGCTTGTCCAGGTTTGGGCTGGAAGTAAACCTGCGACCCTAGAAGGGGCTAGCAGGCTGTGGCTGCCCGGCTGCCCACCTCCACATGAGGCAGGAGGGTCCCGAAACCCCAAACCCTCCCACCCCAGCAGGTAGCCAAGGACCCCCAGCTTCCGTTCAGATGCCCACAACTGGGTTCTTCCTTTGCTGTCTCCCTTGTTCTTTCAACCATTCCATCCAAAAGCAGGAGTGAGGGAGATGAGACATGTGTGATCTCCTCCACATTTCACTCAGCTTCCAGGAAAAGCCACATGAAGCTTTACAAATGAAGAAAGACAGCAGAGCTTCATCTGATGAAGATATCAGCGTGTCAGCCAGCTGTGTGAGCAACACGAAGACAGGCCTGATTCGCAGAGAAAGATGAGCCGCCCCTGGAATTGAGCAACAAGAGGAATCGAGGTTTATCCCAGTGTTTCCCTTCCCTGCAAAGTTTCAGGTTTGAAATTTAAACATCTTCAGTTGTCATTCAATAAACATTTATTGAACCACCCTGGGGCCCTGAGCTAGCCTAGGTAGACCTTTCCAGCAAAACCAAACCAGACTTCCATTTCAGAGGGAGACGTGAAAATAATGCCTAGTTGGACTGTAGCCCAGAGATGCCCCGGGGCCAGCGAGTGCCTTTGTGCCTGACGGTGGCAATACAGACCCTGTCCCCATGGAGTAGGCAGTCGAATGGGGTTCATCAGGCCCAAGACAAATCATGACAGGGGTGGTGAGTACTGCTAAAGGACCGTCAGAGTGAGAAATGAAACCCATAAGAGGAAATGAGGTCAGGGTCATGGGCTGCCTTCCTACAAATTTAGAAGAGCCAGTCAATAAAAGTAAACTCACTGAAAGTACAGTTTTGTGTGCACTAAATCGTTCTAATTATTCTGGTCCCCTTCTCACCTGCCTTTATAAAATTAAGGTCGAGTATCACACAATGACAGCTTCGGAAGACAACAAGACGCCTCTCTTCCTGCTAACTAAAAACTATCTATTCGTTTAGCTCTCACAGAAGTTTTTCTTAGCCATTTATTCAGAGCTTTTGAACATAAAACATGAAGCTGCATAATAATGAAACAGGTATCAATACAATTGTACACTGGTCATTCACAGCCCCCAGTCCTTACTGGGCCACTGGCAGGTCAACATTCAAGGGAGCACAACTGAATTATATTCTTCGTCTCAAGGAGTTTGAATCTTGGAAAACACTCATGTGTACGCTGACCTGCAGGGCCCCTCTCCAAAGCAATCTACGAAATGCTTGCCTCTGATCTGAGACTGGATCCCAAATGCTTGCATCGTACTCTGGTATCTCAGTTTTAAACACTCCTTTGACCTCCCATTCCATCAAGGAACTTTCCTGGTTTCCTGGCTTAAACTTACATTTCAAGATGCCCAGACACCTGCAAGGTTGGTGGAGGGCCAGGTGGGCAAACAAAGTAAGGCTCTCTTTGCTCAGATACAACTATTTATAAACTGTGATCCAATTTTTTTTTAATGTTTGTTCTTCCTTTTTTTTTTAAGATTTTTTTTTTTTATTTGACAGAGAGACAGGCAGAGAACGAGAGAGAGAGAGGAAGCAGGCTCCCCACTGAGCAGAGAGCCCGATGCAGGACTCAATCCCAAGACCCCTGAGATCATGACCTGAACCAAAGGCGGAGACTTAACCCACTGAGCCGCCCAGATGCTCCCTGTGATCCAATTTTAAAAGGAACCCTCCTGTTGCACATCAGCTTCAGTGCTTCCCACGTTGCTGAGTTGCTGGAATTGCTTCTCAATTTAAATTTCGGGGCATTAGTAATTGTTATGTCTCTTGCCCTATTTAGAATTTTCACCCAATGGCACTAGAATGTGATGCCGCCTGAGTTTAACACATGATTCTAATTTTATTTCATAATATTTTCTCTGCTTTCCACCCAATGGATGATGATATAGTGAATAAAGCAACCTAGAAGGGCAGCTGGGTGACTCAGTGGGTTAAGCGGCAGCCTTCAGCTCAGGTCATGATCCCAGAGCCTTGCGTCCGGCTCCCTGGCCAGTGGGGGAGACAGCTTCTCCCTCTCCCCCTGCTGCTCCTCCTGATTGTACTATTTCTCTCCCTCTCTGTCAAATAAATAAAATCTTTAAAAATAAGAAAAGCAGTCTAGAAAAAAGAAGAAAGTGAGAGAAGTTACTCTACCATCTCTACATACCAATTCCTAGCCGGTCTTTCTGTTTTTGGAGACCCAAGTTCCTTCATAAATTGCCTCCTTCTCACTGTTCAACCCATCTTGGGCCACTCCCCCAAATGAACCTTGTGTTCCAGCTACATTTATCTACTTAGATCTCTTCTTTCTCTTTAAAAAAAAAAGGGGGGGGGGGGACACTCATACTCCTTCCTCTAGCTTCTGCTCCGGAAAAACCATCATCTGCTCAACCAAGTCCTTCTCCTCCTTCAAAATTGGTTCCGTGAAAATCCTGGGGCCATCGAAACCTCATCTGATTCTCACTGCTAACCCTTAGAGCATCTATTGTCCATCTTAGGCAGTAAGCACGTAATACATGCTTTGTAACAGATGTAGAACATTTCCTGCAGGGGAAGCTTTTTTCTTGATTCTTGGTCCTAGGAAGATGAACCAGAATTAAGGCAAGTTGTGGTTAACAATCGCTGAGGTTTGATTCTGATGCAGTGACTTTAGCTTGCAGGCAGGGTCCTGGTGAGGGGTGGGGGGGTGTTTGCCCAAGCTTCCCCCCAACCTAAATGAAATTGCTCTACCCAAATGGAGCAGTGGTAGGAAGTTGCCTACCTCTGAATTAATGGTTTGGAAAGTTCTGTAGAAAGAATTTTGTCATACTTGTGTCTGAAAACTGTTACACTGCCAGAGATATATATTAAAATAGTCAGTGTTTTTAAAGCTTCTCTTCTTTGTTGCCCTTTCATCTTGCCTTATTATGGAAGACCAAGATATACCCAGAGAGTGCAACTAGTAAAAATCCACATAACATGGACGCACTGAGCTGCACGCATAAGTAACTCACACCACTGAGGAAACACCAGCTCTGCAAGGAAAGGCCTGGCTTTATAAACAGTGAGGGGAGACCAGTAAAACCAGCCCAGTGTCTGTGATTCCTCCTGGTTTCCAGGTTTTAAAGCCCAGGCTACTGCTGAGAGGGATCAGGTTACATCTGCCAGCTGCCCCAGAACTTTCCTCTTAACCCTTTCCAAGCAACCAAATGGACGTTGCACTTCCATTTCATTTACTAGAAAGAGCGTCTTTGGTCTTTACATCACTCCCCCCAACCCCGCCCTCCCCCACCCATCTTCCTCCCCCTGTCTTAGGTCACCTGTCCATGCCCACACTGTCTTCCAGACCTCCACCTCATCCCTGGAGGCCTGTATTAAGGACAGAGATCTTGTGGGTCATAACCCCAGTGCCCAACACAGTGCGCAAGTCATAGTAAATGCAATGTAGTAGTGTTTGTTGAGAGTAAATGACTATCTCTTCAGACGCCTGACTTCAGTCCCCAAAAACAAAACTGTCTTTTTTTTTCCATCATGAGCACAAATCTTGTCCAAGATCCTTAAGTTGTCAAGGATCTGGAGACCGATTCAGTCATTGACTCTATCATTCATTCGTTCCCTAGACAATTTTGATGACCAATGTTTTTTTCAAATAACAAAAATGGGAAAGGGCTTCAGAAATTTTTGCCTAGGGACCTAATATTGGTGACTAGATTCAGGCTTCTCTCTGAAAGTTGGGGAAATTCATTAGAAGGCACCGGATAAAGTGTCTAGGTGGAGTCCCTTCCTACGGTCTTCGGCAGCTAATGCTAGAAAACCACTGGCAGAAAGTGTGTCTGTGTGCACAGAGCAGCATCCACCCAATGTGCATACAGAATCCTGGGTATTTGCATGCCAGGAAGGAATAGAATGTGCCGTTAAGAGGACAGACTTTGGTGCCAAACAACCTGAGCTCAGTTCTTCCTTTGGCCTCCAAATATGGGAATGAAATTTGGGAGCACAGGCCCATGCTCTGGGTGAATCTAGGAAGCAGCTGGCTGGGCGTTAAGGAACTAGACTCTTGAATCCCCCTTGAACAATCACTTTTATGGGGGAATGTTTTTGAGTTACTCAGTGCTGTCCCGGGAACCACTTCTCAGCTGGAGGTGGTTGGAAATCGATCATCTCCGCCTTAGATCCGAAGACCATCAAGGCTCCACTTTATTTGATCACTTTATGGGTCAGCACACAGAGTAAGTTCTCGGTGATTGTGAAGTGTGTCCTGGTATTCAGCTCAGCTTCTACACGTTTACTGCCCTAACACTTTCCAGTGGAAAGAAAGCATTCTGGAACAATGGAGCTTTCTCCAGCAGTTTGAGAGTCACAGATACCAAAACCCAATGGGCTCCTCGAGCTCTTCATCCAGTGGAGAGAAGTCACGAGGGTCACCATTTCAAGTCTGCAGAAGACAGAATCAGCCTAGGAGAGAATTAAAAATGGAAATGGAAGAGGAGATCTCAGTTTGACAAAGGGAGATGGTGGAAGGAAGTAAAGGGAAGAGAATCCTTTGTATTCATTCACTGAGCCCTTACAAAGGCCCATAAATGGTATAGGAAGGTTCTGCACCTGCCATCACAGAAGGGAGTCATTCAATAGCAGGTTGTCTCTATAACTAAAAAATGGCATTCTGTGACAAATGAATCACGAACAGATCTAAGCTTCTATTTTCTTACCTATAAAATGCAAACAATACCTACCCAGGGCTCGGCAAGCTTTTTCTGAAAAGGGTCAGATGGTAAATATTTTCAACATTGTAGGCCATATAGTTTCTACTGCAACAACTCAGCCATTACAGTATGAGAGAAGCATAGACATTACACAAAGCAGTGGGCATGGGCATGGGCAGATTTGGTTTGTGGGCCATAGCTCACCATCTCCTCATCTAATTTCTTAGTCCAATGCAAAGTCTGTTGTGGGGATTAAATGAGCTAATCCAAGCTAATCCACAACTAAAAAGTGTTACTTTTTAGTATATCAATGGGTGGGTCATTGCTCAATTAATATTAACTATTATCAATGCTTGAATTTTAGACTCTCTTTTAGTGAGTGGGGTAGACCTCAGAGCTCCTCAGGAGATATTCCCAGCCCTTCCCTCTTGGGCATGGGTGTCAGAGGTTGGATTCTCAGAATGCTGAGATGCAGTTCAGTATACAGGATATCCATTAAGGAGTGTCATTAGGAGCAGCCCTTGTGAAAAGGAGGAGAAGGAAGCAGGATTGGGCAGAGGAAGACGTCAAGTTGCCCAACAGGCTGAGCCAAATCCACAGGGATCTCTGGAGCTAAAATGGCCATTGAGTTGCCCTACATTGGGTTAAAGTAGCTGGGCCTCCGTAAACTTACCTGCAACAGTACTGCATGTGGACTGTCCTAGGAAGGAGGTAACCTTGGATAAGGCAGCCCTGCAGTTCAGGTACTTCTGGAAGCTTCAATAGGTGACATCTTTCTGCTGACTGTGTTCTCAACAACCAGGGGGACACAGATGGGAGAAGGTTTGACCAATTCTGACCATGACGTGTGCACAGAAATGAGATGGTTACTTGCAGACCAAGCATTTAATTGTTGCTGCAAGACCTTCCAGAGCTTCTTCCCTCTGTGATGACCAGCAATTTCAAGATGGTGGCTGCTCCATCCGTCTGGGTCCCTGGGGAACAACAGTGAACAGAATCTCCTATCAACCTGTAATAGAAATGCAGTATAAGCAAGACTTCAATCTGAGTGGGATATTTTAAAGTGAAGATGCCCTAAAAATCTTGAAAAATCAGGGCACTGGTTTGAAATCATTATCATCTTGCTGGCATCATCATCATAGCTAACACTAGCATTTATGCAATTTCATTAATTTAATTTCATTAATTTAATGCACACAACCTATGTACAACACAGGTAGTATTATTATATTTATTTTTAGAGATGAGGAAACTGATGCTTAAATGGGTTCATTAACCTCCAGCTCACTGCCCATTTCTATAAATAAAGTTTTATTGGAACACAGCCATGCCCATTAATTACACAGTATGTAATTATGGGTGCTTTCCTGATACTGTGGCAGAATTGATTTGTTGAGTATGGCCTGCAAATCCCTCTACAGAAACAGTTTTGCCCCTCCCCTCCTTTTCCCACTCTATATGAGGCCCGGTTTCAGACTCCAGAGACACGACGCATAATTCAGACAGAGGTAAATACCAGGTAGGCTTGGAACCTGTAGAGGTATTATAAAATTTTCCCGTTTCCATTATTCTAACTGTAGATTTTTTAATTTAAAATTTTCGTGACATTTATTTCCAGCAACATGACAAACTCCGTATCCTAAAAATCCTCCCCTGAAAAACACCTATAAAATGCTGGATAAAATGAATAGCCAAGTTGGCAAGAAATTAAGGTATATCCTCAGAGGTGAAAAATGCAGTAGAAACCAGAATTCACAACGAGCTGGTAAATGCTCTGCTCCTTCAGTCAGGCCTTAAGGCTTCAAGACCCCTGAGGACCTTTGCCTTTGTGGGGGGGCAAGGGGGGCAGAGAAAACAAGGCAGCAGAGTGTCAGCATAGAGACTTTAGAATAAGTCCCTAAAAGCCCACATTTTCAGTGAAAGACTGGACTAAAAAGTATTGGCCCTGCAAGGGGGACAGCAAAGAAAAGCTTTATGTCTCAGCTTTGACTTTGGTTGGAAGAAAGAGTCCATCCCCCACCCCAGTCCCCCTGCACCCAAAGGTAATAACCACAAACCAGGCCTCAAACTGTGGTTCGAATTCACTCTATTTGCCCATTGCAAAACTATTTTAAGCCAGAGAAACGAATTTAAAATAGTCCTGGCTTAGTAGTTCCTAGGTACTTGGCAAAGGAAACACAAATAGAAAGAATATTCTCTCAAGTTAAGTCTCACAGAATTCTCACAGATAATGCCCCAACAAAAATGAGCTCCCAGTAGAAAATCACAAGACATCATGAGAGGGACTTAGCAGGAATAATCAAGCAGCAGAATCAAGGACATGAGGTCTTCAGATGTTAACATCACCATGTGTAGCAGGCTTGGCAAACTTCCTCCAACAGGCCAGGTAGTGTATATTTTAGGTTTTGCAAACTCTACAGTCTCTGTCGAAAAGACTCAACTTAAAAACAAAACAAAAGCAAAAACAAAAACAAAAAAATTTTAAACTCAACTTTGCTATTCTAGAGTAAAAGCAGAGACAGGCCGTATGTAAATCAATGGATTTAGCTATGTTCTAATAAACCTTTATTTACAAAGATAGTGTGCCAGCTTTGGCTGGCAGGTCATTGTTCATAAAATAAGTACGTTTTCATGTGATTTGATGGGCACTGGATATTATATAAGACTGATGAATCACTGACATCTACTCAGAAACCAATCATACATTATATATTAATTAACTGAATTTAAGTAAAAAATGAAAAAAAGTATGTTTTCATTTTTTTAATTTAATATATAAATAAAAAAAATACTATCATAAATATCGAGGCAGATTCTTAATTTCTAGTAGTAGAAGATGTAGTTGAAATTTTAAGATTCAATACATGAGTTAATTAACAGATTAGAATGACTGAAAAACAAAATTGGTAAGTTGAAAGCTGGATATGACAAAATTACTTTGGATATAATACAGAGAGATAAAGAGGAGGAAATTATGAAAGAGAGATTAATAGATGTGGAAATCTAAGTAGGAAAAAATTGGGAGAGAGACAATATTCAAGAATTTTCATGGATCCCTAAATTTAGGACATACAAAATACTGGAAAAAAAAATTATAGCCAGAGTCATCCTGATGAAATTGCTAAATGTTAAAGGCAAATTGAATAGTTTAAAAGGAACCCAAACAAGACAGCTTACCTACTTGATGTCTGATTTCTCATGAACAATTAAAAGACACCAAAATACTATAAGATAATGTCTTGAAGGTGATGAAAGAAAGAATTGTCAATCCATTATTGCTTATCCAGCGAAATATATGCTTGAAGAATGAGGACCGAATAGAGATGGGTTTAGATGAACAAAAGCTAAGACAATTTACTGTCAACAGACTCTTAGCAAAGGAAATACTTAAAAGGATATACTTTAGGAAAAAGGAAAAAGGCCACAGAAGGGAGATGTGAGGTATAAGAAGGATGGTGAACAAGTGAGCAAGGAACATGGTGATCCTGTGGATACATAGAAATAAACATCAACACTAATGGCAACACCTGATTTGTGAAGTTTAAAAAATTGGGTTGGGGGGGGTAAAACATGGACCTCTAAAATAGAGGTAATATTCTGTTTCTTAAAATAGTAGATACATAGTGTTCCTAAGTGTCAATGTGCACGTGCATTTTGCGAAATGTTTTTTTTTTTTTAAGATTTTATTTATTTATTTGACAGACAGAGATCACAAGTAGGCAGAGAGGCAGGCAGAGAGAGAGAGGAAGGGAAGCAGGCTCCCTGCCGAGCAGAGAGCCCGACGCGGGGCTCGATCCCAGGATCCTGGGACCATGACCAGAGCCAAAGGCAGAGGCTCCAAACCACTGAGCCACCCAGACGCCCCGCGAAATGTTTTTAATAGAAATAAAATACTGGACAATGATGGCTTATAAATTGGAAAGAGTTAAAGCACTAAAGTTTTAGGAAAAGAGTAAATATAGCAACTTTGCCCATTAAAAAATACAACAGACTCTAAGTCTCCAAGCACTAGAGGAAGGAAAAGATGGAATTAGAACTTCCTAAGACAAAAGGAAAACATGAAAAAGATAGTAAAAATAAACCCAAATACATCAATGATCACAAAAGATAATAATGAATTAAACTTCCCAGTTTAAAATATTTTTAAAAACCCAACCATATTCTTCTCATAAGAAACACTTAAAACAGAAGTATCACAAATGTTTGAAAGTAAAAGAATTGAGAAATATCTATAAGGCAAACAAAAATGTTTTCCAGCAAACAAAAATGACTATTTGCTTTCTGGAGTAACCTCCGAATCCTCACAGAAAATGACGTTAAAATAAGACAAAGAAAATAAGTTAAATGTAAAGAGAGACATGAGAAAAAAATGAGGTTCAAAGTTAATATTCTCTGACAAACCTAAAAATATGAAAAAATAGTCCCACTAGTGTTATCTCTGTGGAGTTTAAGCAAGCATTGGTGGAAAACTGGGGTTTCGTGTTGAGTCAGAAATAAATACCATCTGTCAACTATACTTCAACTAAAAAATCAATTAATTTTTAAACTAAATGCAATTTGGGGCATCTGGATGGCTCAGTCCGTGAAGCATCCAACTCTCCATTTTGCCTCAGGTCATGATCTCAGGACCACGGGGATGGTACTGGGAATGGAGCTTCCTTAGGATTCTCTCTCTCCCCCTCTCTCCCACCTAAATAAATAAATAAATAAATAAATACATGCATGTCATCACTACTCTAGTTTGGGTTCTATTTCCTGACTTAAAAATAATCAGATAAAATTTCAAAGTAACTTGCATTTTGAAGCAAAGGATGATATAGTCACTTTTCATTATATTAGTAACTCTGATATTTGTGAGAGACTACTCATTTAAAAGCATGGATTCTAGGAAAAGTTATATAAAAGATCATTTTGAAGTGAGAAGGGCTTTGAGAGTCAGGGACAGAAATTTATATATGAAGGTGGAGTTGCTGCATCAAAATGAGAAAGATTAGAAGGAACCTAAATGAATAACATAGGAGTGGTTAAAGTGTGAAGGCGATGTGGGATCAAATTTTTTATAGCATTTTAGTGGCATCGGGAAATACTCATGCTCTAATGAGTGAACAAAATAATCCATAAAACTCTAAATACAAAACGATCACAAATTTGTAAAATGCATCTAGAAACCGGATTGGGAGGAAAAACAATTTTAGGAGTGACAGGAAATGAATAATTTGTATTTTCTACTTTACAGTCTCCTTGTCAAGTTTTTACAACGAGCACTTTCATCATCGGAAAACAGAATAATTGTATTTTACATCTCTAATTCTCTGTTAGTGGATATAGGTCATGGCTCAGGATCCTGGTGAATGAAAGAGCATGGGAAAATGCGCTCTGCTGAGAGAAAACATGGCAAGCCTTTAAGAGAACTGTTTTAAGAGACAGGGAAATGGCTGTATTTCTAATTTGTACGTAACCTGATATAAAGTCACTTCCACCCTTCAGGTTTCAAGAATGTGCAACAACACCACACCCAGAGGTTGCTATGGCTACGGAGGTAAACCTGATTAGGCCAGCATTCACTGTAGGGCAGAGGTGAGGCAGGAGAAAGAGTTGTAGGGCTCTGCTTTGTGCCTCCATCTCTCCTCCCCCAGCTCTCTCCTTTGCCCTCCCTTCCACCTACCTCTTAGCGCCGCTGCTTCCCCCTCTCCCCCCACCCCGGGGGAGGGGCAGCCAACACTGTCAGACCCTGCCCTTCCCCAATCCCCTCCTCCACAGGGTGCCACACCTCCCTTACCATGAGCTCCAAGGAGGCAGGATTGGTTTCCCTCTGCATCCTTGGTGCCCAGGACCTGCCCATGGTAGGTGCCCAATTTTGCTGACCCAATGAATGAATGAATGAAATGAATGGATGCACAGGCTTCATCTCTTCAGGGGCCATTCTCCAAGACTCCCGGCTCATACACTGTATCTTTTCTTCTATACTTTTCCCCTGACTGATGTGTCTTCCCTTTGCTTTCGCTAACATGCATAGGGAAATGAGTCCAGCTTGACAACTCTGCCTCACCTCTTTGTCGTCACCTGTTGTCCCATTTGCTTTCACCTGGACCTAAGACATTCCTTATTCTCCTTTCCAACTCATCATGTTCTCCCCATGCTTCCTCCTAAGAGAGGGACTCCATCAACACCACCAACCCCTCATTCTGGATTGAAACTGAAGGAGCCTATTAGCCTCCTGCAACCCTCGCTGATGAGGGCTGCTGTGTCTCTGAAGCAGCCTCCCTCGCTTCTATCCCATCCCCACTTCCCCTGTTGTATGTCTCACCCAGACCCTCGCCAAACCCCGAAGAGTTTCCTGACTTTGAATCTGCACTTCCCATGGCTGCTGGACTTATTTGCTAAACCGCAGAACTCAGCAAGTTCCCACCTTGCTCAAAAAGCTCCGGATGTTTCCTACTGCCTTCCGAAGAAAACCCAAACGCACCGGCTCCTCCCAGTCTGATTTGGTCTCTTTCCTGCTCCATCTCCTGTCCCACGTCCCCAGAGGCAGCACCCTGACACCCTCAATGTCCTTCTCTCTCCTTCTGCCTCCCCACGTGTCTGGCGGTCATTGCGGCCTTCAGGCCACCTCCGGGACGGCTCACATTTCTCCCTGCCTGGATGCCCTTCTCCCACCACTCTGCCTCTCAAATGGCCCTGCCTCCTCCAAAGCCCAGATCAAGTATCACCTCTGCTAAAAAGCCTTTTCCCAAAACTTGAGTCAGGATTAAGGGCGCCCTCCTCTGCGGTCAGATAGCATCTTGATTACGCCTCCATGAGAGCACAGCTCAAGGGTGTCGGCGGCCAGCGGCTGGACAGAGGGAGACAGTGAGGTGCCCTCCAGAACCTGAGCACAGAGATGGGAGGTTGCCCTCCTCCAGTGAACCCCTAAGGACAACACAGAATGGAAAAGGACAAAAGAGCCTGCTAGGTTTACAAGACTCCCTCTTCTACCAGCAACAGCTGTAGTTTTTAGCCAGCAGTGTGAATGTAGCTGCAGAAAGGCTGTGTTAACAGAAGCAGGGCGCCTGGGTGGTTCAGTGGGTTAAGCCTCTGCCTTCGGCTCAGGTCATGGTCTCAGGGTCCTGGGATCGGATAGAGGCCTGCATCGGGCTCTCTGCTCAGCAGGGAGCCTGCTTCCCCCCCTCTCTCTGCCTGCCTCTCTGTCTACCTGCGATCTCTCTCTCTCTCTCTGTCAAATAAATTAATAAAATCTTAAAAAAAAACAGAAGCAGGGGCTCTCAGAGTAGGGTGGGCTCCAAAGCAGCACATTCTGGCATTTTCCCAACCTTCTCCAGGGAGGATGATGGTAATGGGAAGTGGGGGTATTCTGGGGAGGGGCAGTAGACTCCAGACCCTGGAATGACACTAGAATGATATTGTCTGGCCAGGGGCAGGGTTAGTTTCTTCTTCTGGTCTCACTTGACCTCCAGCTCTCCTGGAAGGCTTCCTACAATCTAGCCATGCTCATCAGGAAAGCTCAAGAAAACCAGCCACACTTGGGTTAAGTGTCACAGTATGCAGGAAGGGCAGCCCCCTAGAAGCCAGTCTAGTCCCTGAAAGGACTATCCCTCACAGAATCTTTGTTTTTAGCCTGTCCATCAGTCTTTGCTTTTGGTGCCTGTTGGCCCACAGTGAACTCTGTTATTATGACTGGGGGAACTGATAAAGTCCAGTTTCTGGACCTGCAAGGCTGAGGGCAGGTCCACCAACTATGGCAAAGCCCTTGGGCAACATCCAGCCAGCCAGCCCTCTCTGCCCCCTCACCACCATCATCCCCCACAGCCAAGAACTAGAATTAACCAGGCGTGGCTATGTGTCTCTGACAAGAACAGGGGTAGACAAACTTTTTCTGGAGAGTTACAGGCTCCCACAGTCCATATTTTAGGTTATGTGGACCATAAGTCCTCTGTGGCAACCACTCAGCTTTGCTGATAGAGTGGGGTACAAAGGTAGACATAGACAATATGTAAGCAAATGGGTGCGTCTGATTCAAATAAAACATTATTTATGAAAAGAATCCGTAAACCAGGTTCAACCCACATGCCATAGTTTGCCAAGCCCTGCAGAAGACTGTGACATGGTTTTTTTGTTTTGGGGTTTGTTTTTTTTTAGTATTTTATTTATTTTATGGAGGAAGAGAGTGGAGAGAGAGAGCGCACAGGAGTGAGAGGCAGAGGGAGAGGGACAAGCAGACTCCCTGCTGAGTAGGGAGCCTGATACGGGGCTCCATCCCAGAACCTTGGGATCATGACCTGAGCCGAAGGCAGATGCTTAACCAGCTGAGCCACCCAGGGGCCCCTGTGAGTTTTTTTTTTTTTAACTGAGATGTAACGGACATATGATATTATATTAGATTCAGGTGTAGGACATAACAGTTCGATACTTGTATACACTGTGAAAAGATCACCACAGTAAGTCTAGTTAACATCCATCACCACACAGTTGTAAACCTTTCTTCTTGTGAAGAGAACTCTTAAGATCTGTTCTCTTAGCGACTTTCAAATACACAATACGGTATTACTAGCTATAGTCACCATGTTGACCATGACATCCCCATGACTTACTTGTTTTGTAAATGGACGTTTGTACCTTTTGACACCCTTCACCCATTTTGCCCACCCAGACGGCGGGTTCTTGATGACAGCAACCGTGTGGTTCCTCTGGGGGGCTGCCCACGCACGCATACATCTGACATGCCCACCGGGTCTGTGGAGTGGGGCTGAATGCCTTCCTCTTAGGTCACCCCCCGGCCCTTGTAGAGTAGGGACTGCGGTGAACACAGAACCATGTTGTCTGAAGGAATCTCAGCGGGGCCTCCTCATGACTCATGACACCTACTCACTCACACTCCCGTGGTGCCCCTGCTTTAGCGGCACCTAAATCTGTTTACCTGCCTAATCCTCGCTGGGGCCTTTACCCTGTGGTTACTTCCAAGAGCTACTCAGTCCATTGTTGCAGTAAAATTGATACTTGGGAGACAGAAGAGACAAACTGTCTACTGAAAGCTCATGGTCCTCTTCTTGGCCGTAAACTCAGCTGTGAGGTCACCTGCCTTCTGCTGATGGGGATGGAGGCTGCAGCCAGCCCCTGAAGTGGGTAACACACTCCTGTCACCATGGGCACTCAGATCTGGGGGATCTCACCGCAGCCCGGACCCTGGCGAAGATGGAGGCTCAAAGGAGGTTGGGTGAGTTCTTTCAGGCTCTCGCATCCATTCCGGAGCAGGCCTTAGGGTGTAGGGCCTAGAAAGAGAGACCCTGTTTGGATTGTGAGCTTTGCATCCTAAGCAGATAGAAGAATACTTGGGACACAACAAGTACTCGGTAAAACTCCCATGGGTTTCCTCAGGAGGGCATTTCTGTATCCGGGTTACCTGCAACTCTATCCGACCTACATGTGACCTTGGCACAGCCTCCAGTGAGATCCTAGCAGGAGGCGTACCAGATTCCAGAAAGTTTTACCCATAATACCATTCAAAAGCACTTCAAATTTTGCAGAGTGCTTTCTCATGGCCTTTCTCTCTTTTCATCAACACTGAAACCCTACAAGGTACAGATACCTCAAACGTCCCCAGGCCTCACCAACTTGTGAGATCCCCTTAAAATGAAGGCTCTGTCAGTAGGACTATAAACCCTTAAGGGTCCCCCAACTGCCCTACCCAATGCCTTCATTACCTAAACCCCCCCCCCCCGTGGCTTCTGGGTGTTCTCGAAGACGTCACAGATGAGCTCATGAATAAGTGTGCAACACCCATCTGCTCATCCTTCCTCATGGTCACATACCCAAAGCCCACAGGCCACTTGAGGGCTGCACGTGGATGCGGATGTTTGCTCCAAGCCCTTGGGCTGCCACAGATTCTGGGCGGGATGAGGATAGTCATTTTGCCCCATCTTCAAGTGAAGGTTTATCGTCTGGGCCCCAAGGCTCTGCTCTGCTCCAAACCCTATGCATGACGCTAGGGGTAGGGGTCAGAAACAGGGAAACTATCTCATTTAAATAAGTGAATAGAGAAATGGGGCTTGAACCCACATGTTTTGACTTTGACCCATTCCTCTTTTCACTTTCCGACAACTAAACAATTATTATTCTAGATCCTCTCCTCATTGAACAAGATCAGGTCCATTTTCTACCCTTGGAAATGTCAGTGTTAAAGTCTAGCCTGTTCCTGATTCCTCTCTCCATGTGTGGTTATCTGGCAGCTCCAAGAAGAGGGAGGGAGTCCTTGGCTCCAAGAAAAAGTCACTGCGATGGACAGCTAAAGCCACACAGGATTTTCTTTATAATTTTGGCAGAAACTGGTTGTTTTCTGCAGACATTTTAAGCAACAAAAATAAGGATCATGATTGCACTGTATTTCCAAACAAGTGAAGGTTTGCTCTGTTTAGCTGATGCTTAGCCCTACTCTCCAGGATGTGGAAAATTTACAATAGAAGTAACTGGCCTCTTCTTTCCATCCTCCTCACAGTGCAGTCTCTGACCTTTGGAGCTGCCACCAAGAGCCAGAGTGTAAACGACTAAATAGGACAAATAAATGTAAACCACAGGAAATAAGGAGTTCATCACACCAAGTGTTACGTTCAAGCCATTGTCTCAGATGTTTTGGATCCTCTACTCCTCAGTTTAGGAAAGCAAATCTGAAACAGAACAATTACATCACAAATGGAACATTTATATAGTTACTGGGATTGAAAAATGTTCAGCAAAGAGAAAGGCTTCGTGATTCCAATGAGATCCAGGTGGAGATGCCCTTTCAGCAAACGTCTACCCACCAGCCCATAAAAATGATGGAAAAGGCAAAAGAATAAAAGGAACCAAGTGCCAGCTGCTCATCCTGTGAACCCACATCCTCTCTGAGCTCGTCCTTTCCAGCTGCTTCTACGGCCCACTCTCCCTCTCTCCCAAAGGCTTGAATCTCTCTTACACCTTCTGGGGTCTTCTGCCCATGATCCCCCTTCCTTCCCTGACCCACCAGGCAGCCAGGGCAGGAGAGGGCAGCAGGGAGAACGAAATGATCAGTATGAATGGTAACAACATCTCCTGGAGCCCTTGATAGACACCAAGCCCTTGCCTTGCACGTCATGCCTAGACAGTCGCATGTCATTCTGACAGCTCTAGACGGTGGGTTCTATAATTGTTCCCATTTTATAGTTGAGGAAAACCAGGCTTAGAAAGGTTCAATGTCTTGCCCGCACCACACAGCTAGTTAGTGACAGAAGCAAGTCTCAAACTCAATCTGACCCCAAAGTTAATCACCCTAACCAGTAGTATACACATCTCCCCACAAGAGCTATTAATTCTAGGTACTATTTAATGTGCTTATTTATCTTCCCTCAAAATAAATGCAAAAAGTTGATATTATTTTATCCATTTTATAGAAGGAAACATTGGCATATGTGGTGAGCATATATGCTGTGTGTGTAAACAGGTAGGGGAGTGCCTCATTATGGTTCTTACCCATATCTTACATATAGGGATTCTGAGACTCAGAATGATCTCCTGGCTGGAAAATGGCAAAATTTGGATTTAGGACCTAAGTCTGGGGGCACCTGGGTGGCTCAGTCAGTTAAGTCCCTGCCCTTGGCTCAGGTCATGATCTCAGAGTCTGGAGATAGAGCCCCACATCAGATTCTTTGCTCAGCGGGAAGTCTGCTTCTCCCTCTGCCCTCCCCCACTCATTCTTTTGCTTGCTCTCTCTCTCAAGTGAAAAAACAATAAAAAAAAAAAAAGAACCCAAGTCTGTATCTTGTGTCAACTGCATACCCCTCACAGCCTACAAATGGGCCATTTCATAAGCCTCCACCTGTGGTCCGGAAGTCCCTACCACTTGCTTGTGTCCGGCCTCAGGTACAGTGTAGGAGGCCAGCGGGAAAAGCACGGATGCAGAGACAGCAGTTGGGGGGGCCAAGGACATGGGGAGGGAAGCAGTGGAGGGTATGGGCCACAGGCCTGGGCACCTTGGGGTCTAAGCTGCCTGCTTCCATGAGGTCCTGGGGGGAGGGGAGTCACCAGGACAGGCAGGGTAGGAAGCGGTATGTGTATAGGTGGGACACAATCTTAGCAGAAAGATTGGGAGGCCATGTGAGAACAGGGTGAAGAGGATGTCCTCCCAGCCCCATGGGAACCAGAAAGACAGTCTGGTTTATCTGCTGGACAGGAGGGCAGAGGAGGTCGAACCGTGCAGGTCAGTCCCTGCCAAAGCCCGCTATCCCTCCTGCAGTCCCATCTCCTTCCTCAAATCTCCCCTTCACCCAAACACAGCCCCTTCTCCTACTACAGGAACAAAGGGAAAGCTGCTTTTTGTGCCCCTGAGAGAGCCACACAGCAATGGGCATGGAGCCTCATGGTCAAGATGTGCCCCCCTTGTGTGTATGTCTCATCTGGTTCTGTGTGTGTGTGTATGTGTGAGTGTGTGTGTGTGGAATGCAACTTTATTTTTCTAATTTACATTCAATTAGCCAAGGTACAGTACATCATTAGTTTCAGATGTAGCGTTCAATGAGTCACCAGTTGTGTCTAACACCCAGGGCTCATACATCACATGCTCTCCTTAAAGCCCATCACCCAGGTGCCCCATCCCCTCACCACCTCCCTTCAGCAACCCTCAGTTTGTTTCTCAGAGTCAAGAGTCTTTCATGGTTTGTCTCCCTCTCCAGTTTCTTCCAAATCAGTTTTGCCTCCCTTCCCCTATGTTTCTCTGTGCTATTCCTTATGTTACACAAAGGAGTGAAACCATAGCATACTTGTCTTTCTCTGATTGACTCATTTCATTTAGCGTAGTACCCTTCAGTCCCATCCAAAAGTTGGGTATTCATCCTTTCTGATGGCTGAGCAATATTCCATTGTATGTATGGACCACATCTTCTTTATCCATGCATCAAGTGAGGGGCATCTCTGCTCCTTCCACAGTTTGGCTATTGTGGACATTGCTGCTATGAACATTGGGAGGCATGTGCCCTTTTTTTCACCACATCTGTATCTTTGGAGTAAATACCCAGTAGTGCTGAGTCATAGGGCAGCACTGTTTTTAACATCTTGAGGAACCTCCATACTGTTTTCCAGAGTGACTGTACCCGTTTGCATTCCAACCAACAGCATAAGAACAAAACCACACTGTCCACCAAATAAAGATCTTCCATCTCCTTCTCCCTGCCAGTTTGCACAGCCTGTGTTTTGTTTTCGTTCCTGGGGGGTCGCCAGTAACTTTGATTGCGATCAGAGGAACAGTCAAAGTCCCAGAGGAACTTCCCATACACAAGATTCTTAGCAAAAATGGACAAAGAAGAATGAAATACAAGGAACTCAGAGGGAAAGACTTATCAAGGAGATGAGATCAAGGGAGAGAACAGGGCGACTGGGCACAATCACTGGACCAGGTCAACCAGTACCTCATCCTAAAGTCCTAGCTGAAAATAGAAACACCTCAGGAAAAGCCCTTACATGCTAAAATACCTCTGACTCTGACTGACAGCAGATGAAATCCAAAGAAAGAGAACTTTGTTTCCTGTAAGCATGGCCATCCTCACAGAGGTGAGCTGGGACACCTGCCCAAAATGCAGCAGAAGCAGGAAGTAGAACGTGCAAGGGAAACAGGAAGGAGCAGGCTTATATACAAACAAGGGATGAAAAAAGATGGCCTGGTCCTGTACAGAAAGGCCCTGATTCAGGGGAGAAGTGGTGCAGAATTATAGCCAAAATATAAATAAGCGTCCTTCTGGGGTGGGTGTTCACTGTGGATGGCCCAGGCAAGGAGGAGGCTTTCAGAAAGCCAGCCATACAACCGCAAGCAAGCAGTCAAGCCAACGGGGACTTGAGCTATCTTTATATCTGTTGGAAGTCACATTTTGCCAAAATAGCGTTGCTTATAAAATTTTTTACATTCCTTGCTAACAATTCCAGCTCTCAGATAGAAGGAGAAACTGCCATTCTGGATATGATTTTAACCAATGAGAATAACCTGTTTTCTGTACAGAAATTATAGGGACCTTGGGAGAACATGACCTTGTCCTATTTGGGAGTCGATAGTAACAAGGAAGGGGAACATTACATAAATTCTAAGGTGATGTAATAATGAACAATTCCAGGGGAAAGGAAAAGAATAAATTCCTGAACCAGTGCGGTCTTACAGAAACTTTCTCATGAACTCATGTTTTATAAAGGACATGTTCACAACACATACCCAAGAACGATATAAGGAATGAAGGTTTTCAGGAAGGCTAAATCCTCAGCTAAGGAGAAACTCAAGAAATGGGAGAGATTTCACCAGAGAAACATAAGAAAAGTGTTTGTTCCATGAAAGGCTCTGTTCAGAGAGAAAAAATGGGGTGGGAGAAGAAGAAAGAAGGAGGGTTGGAAGGGGGGAAGGAGGGAGAAAGAGGAGACAAGAACAAAGGGAGAAAGATAAAAGAAAGAAAGAAGGAGAAAAACAAAGAAGTGACATGTTCAAGAAGACAATGCAATATTAACAGGTGACCAAAAGTCCAAATTTTTAAACAGTGCAATGAGAACAGATTCTGAATTCTCATTGTGGGGCAAAGGAGACCACACAGCTTCCCATACACAGTAATTTAGGGAAAAAGAAAAATCTAATAAGTGATTTCAAACCTCTAAGTCCAGACAAACTATTCTAGAGTGTAAAAAGAATTTGAAGAGTCACTGAGAGTGAGTTTGAGAAATCATGGAGAATGGGAAAACGTCAGAAATCTTAGGAAATTTGTTCTATTTTTGCAATGTGTTGGGTGGGGTGGGTGGGGGGAGAGAAAGACCCTGAAAATTGAAGATCTATAAGCTGGATGTGATTCTCATCAAGGAGGGTGAGCCCAAAAGGACCCTGTGTGTCAGAACATAACAATTTTTTTTTTTTTTTTAATGAGGGCTGTTGTCAAACTAGGATCTTCCAAAAGAGAGTGATCATTGTCATGAGAAGTGGCAGCCACACCATACGAAGGAGGTTGAGAGAAGTATATAGCACAGAAATCAGAGATGATTAAGAAAGGTAGCAAAGTTTTGAAATGAGATCGTGTCCAAGGATCTATAGAATCATTTTGTATTGCCTTAGAAAACAGAACTAGGACCTAGAGCAAAAATTTTAAGTAGGTTGATTTTTCCTTAACTTTTAAAAATATTTTCTGTTCACTCATTCATTCCACAAGTGTTTACTAAGCACCTACCTTGTGCCCATACTAAGCATTGAGGATACATGAAAAACGGAAACTATTAAAGTATTTTCAAAATTGTATTGTATCACGCTGCTCAAGAAAAAGTATACAGTTCCTACCTTCCTGGGACTGAGAGTCTTTTGGAGGAAATTCAACAATAGGCAAAACAAGGAACATAAATACAGGTCAAAGCAAAAGCCAGGAAGGAAAGAATAGGGGATGGATATAGAGTAACAGTGAGTCCCTACTTGAAAGATGGTGTTAGGGACAAAACTACTCTGAGGGGGTGACATCTGTGCTGAGATCCCTATAACAAGTGTAGGGTTACGTGAATGCTTTGGGACAGAGGGAACAGTGGGTTCCTCAGACTGAAAAGAGCTTGACTCATTCCTAGAACTGAAGGGAGCCTGGCTGGGGAAGGAGGCGGGAGGAGCAGAGAGAGCCCCGGGGAGGTGACTGCAGCATTTAGATGACACAGTAGTGTGAACTGAGAGTGTGGTGTCCAGCTGGAAAGTGGTCCATTCAAAAAAGTTTTGAAGGGGCGCCTGGGTGGCTCAGTGGGTTAAGCGTCTGCCTTCGGCTCAGGTCATGATCTCAGGTTCCTGGCATCAAGTCCCGCATCGGGCTCTCTGCTCAGCAGGGAGCCTGCTTCCCTTCCTCTCTCTCTGCCTGCCTCTCTGCCTACTTGTGATCTCTCTCTGTCAAATAAATAAATAAAATCTTAAAAAAAAATTTTTTTTTGAGGTACAGGAGACAGAATTTACTGATGAATCGAAAATGGAGTTTGAAGACCAATGGCTAGAATGATCCAAGACTGGATCTTGGCCATAGGAAAGGATGCTGCAGAATGGGACCTGGAAGTGAGCCCACAGCAAGGACTGGAAAGACTACGGCAGAACTCCCGTGAAGGTACCTGCTTTCGCTGCAAGTCTACCAAAAGCTCCAGAAAGCAGACTTCAGTTCCCACCAGTTAGAATCTTCCATCACAAGCACCGATAAATCATTTCCAGGGGAATGTACAGTGCTCCTAGGAAAAACAACACAAATACTAGCAAAACTGAATGTAAACTTTGCTTACGTATATGTATGTCTGTATATAATATTTGCTTATAGCTTGTACATTATAGACTATTGTTCATAAATTAAAATATAGAAGACACTTATACTTTCAAAGCACATAATATACCTTGATACATACCAGACACGAATACCATAAATGTTACTAAATGCAGCACAAACATCTTCCTCTTGTAGCATCAGGAGAAATTCTCTTTTAAAAGGTTTTTGACATCTAATAACCTGAAGAGTTTTTTGTGTCAGAATGACCCTCCAAAAATGAACCTTCTCATCCCTATCTTTCTCCACATAATCCCACCTTCCACCCACAGAAACATCCCTGCCTTCAAGAGTCATAAATATTGGGGACGAACAGCAATGTCCAGGAGAATTTGATTGGGGCAAGGATGCTTTTCTAGAATATACCTATCTTTAAAGGAGAACAAGGACCAAACCACAGACAATTGTGGAGACAAGATCCGCTGTGTTGTCAGCCAGCTACGCCGCATCCAATGTCCGACAACAGTGAAATATCAGGGTTTAAACCACAAATCACAAACAGCTTGGCCTCAGTCACACCCCTTAAGCTATCTATAGTTAGGCCACTTAACGAATCACTAACTGAATTAAGTATCTGGGGGAACCTCACCCTGCATGCTTTCCTCCGCATTAAATTCATCTGATGTTTAATTTTCTTTTTTGAAAAGGAAAAAAAAATTAGAAGAGGAAAGCAAGCTGCAATGTGGGCCAGCAGGTGTGAGTTTGCGTGTTTCTGGCTCAGGGGCTCAGACTGCGGTTTCACCTCCAGCAGGGTGTTTTGTCTAACTGCCTGTGCTGTAACGCGTATTGTCCCACAGGACTATTGGTCACACCACAAGAAGTGCATATCTGGGGACAGAGATCGCTCATACCATATGGCAAGACGAGCTGCCCTTGTCACTTTTTACCCATAGTGGCAGGTGATTTCTTAAATGAGACGTCATGGACTTGTCAGAATTGCGTGTCTATTGAACTCTGGGTGATAACCTCAACCAGGCAAAGACATGCCTGTTAAAAACCACAAAGTAGAAATGGTTCAAGAGCTTTCACACAGTAGCGACTTCTGGATGGTTCTTTGGAGAAAACAATGTTTGAAAAAGAAAGATTTTAGTACCAGATGCAAGTTTTGGCATAGATAGCCTGAATGATGTTAGGATAGGTCTTAAAAATATCTACTTTCAATTTTTTTCCCCCCATTCAACATTTGTTTTATCCAGATGTACTGGGAACCGTCTTCCCAGAAAAGCGCACAATGTGAAAGATAATGGAATTCGCCCGTTGAACCAAATTGTACAAACAATGCAGTGTCCATTAAGTATGATCTCCCAGGAAGGATTCGGCTCAATCTGAAGCAGGCCTGTGCGGAGAATCTCTTTTTAAAAATCATCCTCTTGGCTTTCTGCTCATTTTTATCCACAAGAGAAAAAAATAAGTATGAGCTCCTAAGTATATACGAGCAAGAAGCCCAGGCAAAAACATGGGCCTCCTCATGCAGAGAAGCAAAAGAAAGCAGGAAACTAACCTGGAGGACATGGTGCCAGGACCAGAAAGAGAAGTCTGGAAATGTGGAGGGGCAAGTTGAGAAACTTTTTAAAAATAATCCAAAAAGAGATTCAGAGAATGTAAAAGGGAAAGATGGAAGAAAAACAGCCCGGGCCCCTCTGGGAGCTCTCTTTTCCTGAGTCATAAAACCCTTCTGGTTTCCAATGTGTTCTTCTTTTCAGTTTCGAAAAGACAACCGCAAAAACAACTTTAGGGTAGTTTTCATACAGAGAAGAGAACATTTTCCTTGCACCAAATTAATTAGGATATTGGGGAAATGGCCGTCTGCTAGAGGAGGAGAACAGCGGTGACCATTTTTCCCGAGGCTTCCGGCCAGGGAACGGTTGAGAACATGTCTGCTTTTGTCAATAACATTGTAACACACGTACCATGGTGAGCATTTTGTGGTGTATCTAATTGTTGCACCATGATGCTGTATGCCTGAAGCGCCCTTATTAGAGGTCAACTACGCCTCAATTAAATTTTTAAAAATTTTAAAAAACATAGAGAAGATATTTGCTTTGGAGTCGATTAGATTGCACAACTCTGTATTGAATATTTATGACGGTCTTCTTACACATTCAGAGGACTACGTGGCCCCGGAAGATTTTTCTAAGGCAGCCCGGGCACTTTGATCTTCTGGGGGCTCTGACATCTGTCTTGTCATCTGCACATTCATATGCTCCTCATGAGGCTCCTAGCAAGACCACGGAGCAGCAGTCGGAGGCCTCAGAACTCGTCCAAAGGGAACAGAGCTGAGATTTTCACTCATTGAGACAATAGCATCTCACTAAGGCAAGCCAAGAGGCGACCTGCCCGTTTGGATTATAAAATATTCTAGGTGCTGTAGAACAGAGAACACTGTTTTAGAAATGCATCCAGCCCAAGTTATGATGGCTCTTTGCCCCCACATGGGACTTGAGCTACCACTTCCTCAAAGCTTCTCCCCGGTTAGCAAAGGATGCCACTGTAGTAGCATCTCGGGGTGCTCAGAAATCAAGCCCCCCACCCCCAACCCTGCTTACTAACTTGTTTTAAGCCACTGTGAGGCTCTGGTACCCATGTTGACAGACCACCCCAAGAAAGGCCTGTCTTCCTCTGGAGTGGCATCTCGGACGGAGCCCTCAGAATGGCCTAGTCCCTTGATCAGGGAGGCTCGTGTGGCCCACACACAAAATCTTAGGGCCTGGGGCCAGAAGCCACTTGCCAGACCTATCTTTTCTTCTAAGGGTTTCATAGTTTCAGCCCTTACATTGAGATCTTTGATCCTTTTTGAATTTTGATGTATGGGGTGAAGTAGGGTCCCGTGTTCATTTGTTTGCATATGGACATGCAGTTGTCCCAGCATCATTGAGAAAACTGTTCTTTCCCCATTCTTGTTGAAAATCAGCTAGTCATAGATTTATGGGTTTATTTCTGAAATCTCGGTGTTATTCCATTGGCTCGTTTGCCTATCCTATGCCAATACGCCACAAGCTTGCTTACTATAGCTTTGTAGTAGGTTCTGAAATCAAGGAGTGTGTGTCTCCAAATTTGTTCCTTTTTTTTAAGACTTTTGGCTACTCTGGGTTAAAAATTTTTTTAATACATCTTCCATCCACATTGTGAAACTGCACTCCCTCTGAGAGATGTCCCCTAAAGAGAAGTAAAGAGAGCAAACAATAATGTTGTAATATCTTTACCTTTATTCTCTCACTTCTCTGACTTGGCTCTACTATTCGGTCTTAAAATACAAAAGGATCTTTCTCTTTGTCTTCATTTCACTTCAGTATCCCCATGGACTTGTACAGTATTTTTCTATTTGTAAAACCCAGAATCCACCTCCATATAAACATGGCAAAAGACATCTATACTTCCTTCCTGCCCATGTCCTGCTTCTTGGGCAAATTCTGTGATGATTGCAAAGAGTCTCGTATTTCTCATAAAGAACAAGTTTAGGACTTTGGTCAATTACTTCCACTTGGGTTAATGTCTATAAGAAGTTCAACTCCTTCTAGAGGATGAAAACAAATGGCAAACAATAGTTACAAAGGGAAAGCAAGAAGAAAATCAGGTGTTTTCTATTTTCACAGAGGCAATGTGGGTTTCTGAAAATAAATTAGCTGGGTTTTATTTGAAACCAAACAGAAATAAAGTTCTTAAACTAGCCTCCCCAGGTAAAATGTGGTACGGCCACAGACCCTGGAAACAATCTGTGTGTTTGACTCAGGTGCTCTGCACAAGAAAACAAAAAAACAAGGTGTGTTTTTCTCTATGAACTGATCCTGCAGTCAAGTACTCCCACCTTTTTTGTTTCTAATATAGTCATCTACTAATAAATGTACAAAGATAACAAGGTTGTTCGAGAAAGTCACAGAAAAACAGTCAGCCGTACGTCTCATCTGCTCTCAGAGCACAAGAAACACTGGGTTGCTTTCTGAAAGTTCTAAGTTTAACAGCTATACGGGGGGCAATAGAATCAGTTCTAAGGGGCTTTTCTGCTTTAATTGGCTTTCTCAGAACATGCCAGAAGGCCCTCATAACAGCAGCCACCCAAGAGGGACGCACAAGGCCAGGCAAACTGGCTGCTTCAACTCCTCCCTAAATCCTTCCATCCTTGAGTCCAGACCTTCTCCATTCTAGGAGGAAGTCAATCTCCACATGCAAGTCTCCACACGCATTTAAAGAGGCTTTGAGTGTGGACCCTGTTACTCCTTTGTCCTCCTACCACAGAAACAGCTCTTGAGAAATTCTCAGAGATGGAAATAACTTGGGTGGAGGAACGTCAGCGGGGAGAGACTGTTCAGTGTGAGACCGAAAACACTGAGAGACCACAAATCTATAAACCCGTAACCGCATGGGACAATTGCATGGGATAAAATGTAGCCCGGCCTTGGTTTATAAATATATTCTTCAAATACCAAGCCAAGGGCAAACAGACTAGCATGCGCTGGGGAAATGTAATATTATTACCTAATCCGTGAGAGTAAAAAAAAAATAGGCAACAGTGTTGTAGTTGCTACCCCAGTTGTAAGGTTAGGACTGATTTAGAGGGAAAAAAAAGGATATATTTTTAGATTCTGTTTCACAGGATATCCAATAATATGGCAAACATTGGGATCAGATCTGATGACAATAATAGTGGCCATGAGAAAGCAGCAGGTGGTGTGATGCTAAACATATTTTGGGTGTGTCTAATTATTAAAATATTCTGAACTAGGAGAGGTCAGTAGAGGTACTGAGCACATACTATATTTCATGGTAACTGTGCAGACCTTGGTTTGCTGCTCTGTGGCCATTTCAACTTCTCTGCCTGATTTGCCTGATTTTTTTTTTTTTTTTTAAGGCGCTCTTTCTTCCTCCCAGCTTTAACCACATCACAGTGCTTTCTTCCAGCCCCGGGGTCAGAGAAGGGACCCCCTCCAGCCTGCCATCCTTATCCCCCCTTGGCTTCAGCCTGACATTCATCCATGAAATTTTTCCTCAGGAGTTTGCCTTTCTGAATCCTTTTGAAAATCAGGCTCCTTGAAACAAAGTCAAAGGAGACCAGCAAACCAGCCTGCTTGGGACCACAGGGCCCAAAATGGCAGACATATTTCATCTCCACAGGGGAACACCGGCCTGAAATGCACTAACACCACAGGAAGTTTTTATGTTAAACATAAACCCAAATCTTCCCCACCACCACCACCGGTCTGCTCTACTGTCCCACAGAGAAGGTTCTAGAACTTCTCTCCAAAACCACTGACCCATGATGATAGGCTCTGTGAGGTTTCTAGAGGCCTGTTAAATCACATGTAAGGGCTAGAGCTGTGTTGTCCAATATAGTTGCCTCTCCACATGTGGCTGTTGAACCCTTGAGATGGGGCCCGTGTGACTGAAACATGGAGTTTTACATTTTATATCCTTTTGATTAATTTAATTCTAAAATTTTAAAATGGAGCTAGTGTAAAATACCTTTCTGCTAAACACAACTTTATTGTCTTGGTAGCGCTTATACTTCATTGTTTGATCATGTACAATATTAGTGTTACAGTGTACATGTCAGCACATGTATTATTTCCAGTATATATGAATAGTTTTTAAAATATTGACCACATATTGAAATGATAATATTTTTGCCATATTAGATTAAATAAAATAGGCTATTAAAATTAATTTCACCTCTTTCTTTTTACTTTCTTAGCATGGCTACCAGAAAGTTTTACATGGCTGATGTGGCTAGCATTATATTTTTACTGGATGGTGCTCATCTAGTGGACAAGGGAAGATTTTCAAATGCAAGAACAGCAAGGCCGTGGCAGATTGACAGAAGAAGAGTTTGGGACAGGGGTCATAGATCCCATTATTTCTTTGGTTTTCATCCAAGGGCTTAATTTCTTTCCAACAACTGTGAAAACTGAAAATGTTTAACATTTGAATTTTTTATTGTGCAACAATAATGTGTAAAATGTTCCTATTTTGCCAACTGGCCCTCTGCCCCAAAATAAATTCTTCAACTAGGGAATAGAATAACTTTTGTGCACAGAGGTCTAGAGGAGCATTGCTGGTCCCGCAGCCCCAGAGTCTTGGGAGAACTTGGAATAACAGCACAGTCCACAAACCCATATGGGCCAAGCACTGTCTGCAGACCGCAAAAGTCACCCCTGGCTTATGCCGGCACTACAATTTTTCAAAAGTGTAGATGTTGCCACGATTAATAAAATGTTA
Organism: Lontra canadensis; assembly: GCF_010015895.1. Lineage (NCBI taxonomy): Eukaryota > Metazoa > Chordata > Mammalia > Carnivora > Mustelidae > Lontra > Lontra canadensis. The sequence goes on from NW_022631072.1 coordinate 5,070,253, forward strand.
AGTTCACTTTAGGGTGTTCCTGAGTCCAGAGTTGTTAAGGGGTCATTATATATTTTCTCAACCAAAAGAATGGAAAAGTCAGCTGCTCACACCTAGGCCTGAGGAGCTTTGCTAGCTTTGCTAGCTTCTCTAGTGTCCATGTCTAATTAGAGCCCGTCACACCAGGGATTTCAGCCCTGACTCATCCCCAGGGTAGGACCTGCAGGAGGATAGGCTGCAGCCCTGATATATTGTTATATTCAAAAAATTCTTTACATTTGAGAGGGTTTAACTGTCTCCTGAAGAATACCCAACAACTAGCAAATAAAAACAGCTGCCCCATCTCCAAGGAGCCCTAATCATGCCTCCGTGGCTGGTGAGGTTTCTTCTGGACCCGGCCGGGTCTCAGGGCTGGGGGCCGCCCACCGGTGGCACTCACGCCATCCATCCCCCTGGGCACCATAGTTCCATTGCCCAAAAGCTTCTGCAAGGAGCAAAATTGGAAGGAAACTGGAATCAGGATCCTTTGACCTCGGAATTTATAGTGGAATAAAAAACATGCTATTTCTTCCAAATGCATTCAAATTTATTTAAATTTAGACCAGGGTTTCTTAACCTTGGCATTATTGACATTTTGGGAATTCTTTGTTGCATTATAGGCCGTGGAGCAGAATCCCTGGCCTTGGCCCAGGACATGCCAGTAGCACAACCCTCTCAGCTGTGACCATCAAAAATGCTTCCAGACATTGCCCCACATCTCCTCGAGGCTAAACTTGCCCCAGGGAAGAACCCCTGGTTTAGAACGTCAAAACATCATTTGTGACATTAGCTTATTTTTTTACTTTACGTGGTACCATGGTAAGCACGTAAACATACTTGCTTTCAATCAGACATACCTGAATTCAAGTTCTGACCCACACTGTACTAGCTGTGTGACCTTGGAGGAAGTTGCTCAACATCTCTGTAACTCAGTGTCCTCACCTGTAACAGGACAGTAACTCCGCTGTCCTTGGGGAGAGATTGTAAGGATTAATGAGATAGAGCTCCTGGGGACCATGGGTGGCTCAGTCAATGACGCGTCCCACAGGTGATTTCAGCTCAGGTCAGGATGGCAGGATTGTGAGACTGACCCCGAGTAGGGCTCTGTGTTCAGCAGGGAGTCTCCTTGAGATTCTCTGTTCCTCTGCCCCCCCAACTCTCTCTCTCAAATAAATAAATATTAAAAAGAAAAATAAGATAAAGCCCCTAACAGGTAGTCAGTAACCAGCTAGTACACTCTGAAGCCCCCTTTTGCGCTAGTCAAATACCCGGTATCTGTAGAGTCACCCTAACATCGAGACTCTTCTGGTCTCTGCATTAATGTAGCAGCCAAGGACCCGGCCTCTGAAGTCAGGGTACCAGGGTTCAAACTCCGGGTGCCATCTGGAAGGAAGGGCTTGCCCTCTGAAGCCACAGTTTTCTCATCTGTTTAAAAAGGAGACGGGAGGGGAGCCTGGATGGCTCAGGCTGTTGAGCACCCCACTCTCGAGTTCTGCTCAGGTCATGATCTCAGGGTCCTGGCATCGAGCCCCGTGTCAGGCTCCACGCTGGGCATGGAGTCCGCTTCGGATTCTCTCTCTCCCTCTCCTTTCCCCCGTCACCACACAAGTGCTTTCTCTTTCTCTCCCTAAAAATAAAAAATAATAAAAGAGAGGAAAGAAAGAATAGTTTAAAAAAGTAAAGAAGAGAGACAGAGAGAGAGAGAGGGAGAATGACTCTCCTTCTCAGGGGCGTTGAGGGGATGAAGTGACAGGTGCAGAGACTAAACTTACTAACAGTTATCAGGTGCTGCCCGGGGCCTTGCTCAACCTCCCTCCCCTGCTGCTGCCCAGCCTCACCTCACCCCACCCTGAGGAAGTTTTCTGGAACCCCAAAGCCCTCACACCTCATACTGTGATCACATCAGTTCCTCCCGGGACCTCTTAGAAATTGTCTTCTTGTGTCTGGAGGTTCTCCTCAGTCTCCCCCCGGCTGAGCTGTTCCCAGGCCCACTCTGAGGACCCTGAGGCTCTTACTTGTGGCAAAACCAGAGTGCCTGTCGCACCGCTGTGGTGCCGGGGGGCCCGCCCCTCACCGACCTGACAGCCCGAGATTGGGCGCCAGGGTCTCTGTCTGCCGGGCTTCAGGGTCCCCACCTGGGGAAATGGGGCCGCCCGAGCTTCCTTCTCCAGGAGGTTTCCAGTCACTAAGGGCTGCGGGTGCTCCTCCTTCGTACTTCTCCGGGCATTTCTCTAGCATGGTAATTCCACCTCACTTTAAAATAAGCCTGATTCTGTTTCCAAACCATGAACTCCCTTAGGTCAAGGACTCTATCCTATAGATACTCATATCCCACGTTGCAGTTCCTGCCACCAGGCAAATCCTCAGTCAACATGTGTTGAAGGAATGAGTGGGGGAGAAGGGGGCCCACAGTCACTTTGAACACTCTGGAGTGTGACAGGGTGGGATTTTCTTCCCTCCTCACCCTCCTCTTGCCTCCACCCCTGCTCCCAGCTTCTGCTGGGAAATTATCTTTTGTAAGAAGCAGCAGAGATGGAAACTCTGCTCGTGTAATTAACTCATGGAGGCTGTGCAGAAAAGAAGTTAATAGTTGCAAGATAAACACGATTTGATTTGGGGGAATTGGGTTCCTCTGGGAAGAACCCAAAGTATCAGCTGCTGTCCCTTCAGGCTGAATATACGTGGCTGAGGAAGAGAGCCCTGGGAACGGTGGGTCCAAGGCAGATGGGATTGTGAGGGGATAGGGCCACTGAGAGAAGGGAAATCCCAGTTAGCCTCCCGTGTGCACTCCGATGTGGAGTGGCAGCGCCCCGATGGTAAGGGGAACAAGCTGCTGGCAGTGTCCCCTGGGCTCTGTGAGTCTTCATTCATACGCACCCAAGAGTAAGAGTTTCCTTTCTGGAAATCACTATGCCTGGAGCCTCCCACCCTCACTCCCAACAAAACGACCTAACGTAAGTAAGAGATTGCAGTCAGAAAACAAGTCGGTATTGTGGTTTAACTGCTGTGGTTCAGAATTACAAAGGTGTCCTTTTGGGTTACAGATAGAGTGATGGTTTTACTGAGACTTTCCAACCTGTGGGACCCCAGTTACAACCTTATTGGCACAATTTATAGCTGGTCAAAACTCAGATGCCTAGGTCCCAGTCTCCTTCCCACTTGCAAAAATGAGAACAGTTAGAACTTTACTGGAAGTCAGCTAAATGAACCAAAGCTTCACGGTGTCATGGCGAAGAGAGCAGAGTAAAAAACAGAACCTAACGTGACCTGATAAAATCCCAAAACTTCCAGACTTCGATTTTCTAGACATGTTCAATGGAACTCTTACTACTTATGCTGACCTCACAGGGACGTTGTAGAGATACCATAAGATGTGATATTCAAAAACCTATCAGACTGGTTAGGTGCTATGCACATTCGAGATACTTCTGCTACCCGTTTGCTAAGTAACTCATGTGTGAAGGCTCCTATTCATTCAGTGCCTAACTGTGGCAGTTGCCAAAGTTGCCAAATTGGAGAGCCAAAGGCAGGGGAGGAGGCATGGGGGTGGGCAAGAGGAGAGAATATGAAAATGAGAACAGTATGCTCCCTTGCCCCACGGATCCCCTCTCCCAGGAGAGACCGAAGCACATACGACACCAAGTCTCCCCAGAGCAAACAGATGGAGTGTTTCTGGAGGGCAGCTTGCTTCTCACCACCCGTGTCACTGCCATTCACAAACGGCAAACACTGAACTCTTGGGAAGCCAGCGGAGGTACGTGGATTTGGGGTGGTAAACTCTATTCACTACTGTTTCGCTTTTGATGTAAGTTGGATTCAAAGTTAGCGAGTTAAGCGAGATGTTTTTGCAGCTATTTAGAGAACATTATGGTCAGTAGGTTTGATTCGGGAAAAAAAGAAAAAACCAGAAAACACATTTGTCAAGCTGAGATGGAAGTGAGTGACCATAAGTCCTTCAGGGATGAGAGAGGTGCTACCCAGTGGCTTTCAGCAACACTTTTGCAGGCTGGACCCAGACACGTGCATAAATAGAAAAATACAGAATGTGTTCATGGGCTGGGGCCAAAGGGACCAAAAAGAGGCCATTTGGGAGAAGTGCCTACAGCTCTTTCCAAAATAGTCTGAGCTCCCCTCTGAGGCTCAGAGAAGATGGTGGAGAAAGTGCGTCTTGTCTTCTCAACCACTTGGCTCTCACGGGGCCTCAACAGCATCCACAGTCCTTGGGTCTGACCCAAAGCTTCAGCAGAGGGAGAGGTGAGAGGCTCCCCTTATCTCAAACACTCATCACACCCAGTCATCTCAGACCCAGAGCTTCTCACTCACTCTCTCCCAGTGATCAGAAGATGACTCCAAGCTCAGACATATTGGCTGGGAACATCTGTTTCCTAGCTTCCCTGAATTTCCTTTGCTCCATTTCAACTTTTAATTTCCATCTGGTCTCCAAAGCTTGCCCTAAAGCATGCCCCTTCTCAGGTGTGCTCAGGGCCATTTCTAGATGGAAGTCCTACATGTCCCCTGATTGTCTGTCAATCAAGCTATCAGCAGGGGCTGAGATGTCATAAATGTCCACTGTGGGAATAAAGCTGAACACGTATATAGTCCTTTTCAGCATTCCTTCTGTGTTTTTTTTGTTTTGTTTTGTTTTGTTTTGTTTTTTTTAGGAAACATCCTTTTGTTCTAAAGTAGTACATCAGCTGGGACCCAGCCTTCCACACTGCTTTGGAAGCATGCCCTTTGGGTCTATATTGTTCTCTTCCCTCTCATGTATATGGCGTATTCCATGGCACTTATCTCCAGAATAGCATCTAGAAAACTGGTAATGGTTGCACATGCACACCAAGACCCCAAACTCTTAATTCAGATGGAAAGCAAGAGCCTAATGTTTGCTGTATTAGTTTCCTACGGCTGCTGTAACAAATTATCACACATTTGGCAGCTGAAAGGTCAGAATCCGCAATCAGTTGAATGAGCCAGAGTCAAAGTGTCAAGAGGACTGCACACCTTTTGGTGACTCCAGTAGAGAATCCTTTTCCCTCCCTTTTCCAGCTTTTAGAACTGCATTCTTTGCATTCTCTGGCTTTGGGATCCTTACTCCATCTTCAAAGCCAGCAGTGGAACATCATTGTTCAATGTCTTATTTCCTTCTTCTGAGTCAAATCTCCCTTTGCTTCCCTCTTATAAGGACACTTGTGATTGCATTGAAGGGCCACCCAGATAATCCAAGATATCTCCCCATTTCAAAGTCCTTAACTTAATCATATCTGAGAAATCTCTTTGGACACGTAAGGTAACATTCATAGTTCCAGGGATTAGGATCCAATATCTTTGGGGGCCATTATTTAGCCTACCACACTGTGGCAAATGCATGTTCTCTTATAGTGTCTGTCTTCTGCTGAGGATCTGAAATAATCTTCAAGAAAAGTGCTGGATCCCCTGGTTCCGCTGCATATTTTGGATCCAGGATAACCCACTTCACACTCTTATGGAAAAAAGGGGTAAAGAGTTAATCAGTGCAGAGAGCACTTCACTAGAGACAAAATGAACAATATCTTTCATTTAGCATTTTAGCAAACCAGGGTTCTAGGTTTGCAGGCACTGGAAAAAGAACTTGGAAGTGACCCACGAGTAATGATCACACACCAGATTCACTCAGCCTCTGCAAGGCCAGTGATGAGTACAAATGGCAGCCCACAGAGCCTCTGTCTAGAATGTTTAAAAATACAAATAAAAATAACACAACATTAAGTAAAATATGTTCTTTCCTCCTACCTTGATCAACAGACCTTCACAATGACATGAAAGCCATATTTGAATTTCAAAATATGGATTCCCCATGGTTCATCAGGGAACTGTGAGAAAGTGTGTAGGAAGCTATCCATAACCCCCGACCCCTGGTTGTACCCTCCCTTCCCCGTCTCTTCCTATCTCCTCACCAGCATGTTTAAGGGTTCACATTCACCTGTGGACACTCTGACCCATGCTTCCCTCCAGCCTCTCTCCCCTATAAAGAGCTGCCCCTTGGCCACACTCAGGCCTACGATTAGCTCAGCAGCAGCACTGCATGTCCTTGGATAGGCAGACCAGAGAAAGAGGACTGGGCAGGCTCTGAAAGAGGCTTGCCACAATTTGTGCAGGGAATTTAGGGTTCCAGTTACCTAGATCATGAACTAGAAACTGTGCTTCTCTGGTGAAGAGCTACTCCCAGTTGTTGTTGTTGTTGTTTAAATGTCCACTCTACTGTGGACCAATACTTTTGTAAAATACAATTAAAATGTTCAAGAAGTATCGAATTGTCATAGAAAGTATGGAACATTTACCCTTACTTTCTGTATTTATCTCACCATGGACCAGTAGTAACAGACCATATGTTGTGTACTACCAGCCCGAAGATGAACATGGGTGAACCAGTGTTCTAAGCTGTCACCTCAAATCACCATATATGTAATGGCTTACAACAGCAGGTATTTATTATTTGGTAGTTTCCAGGGGCCAAGAGTCCATGCATGGCTTAGCTTGGTCTTCTGCTCAGGATCTCATCAGGCTGCAGTCAAGATGTCAACCAGAGCTCAGGTCTCACCTGAGGCTCAGGGTCCTTTACCAAGCTCATTGGTTATTGGCAGAATTCAGTCCCTTTAGGCTGTAGAACCTGTGACAACTTGCTTTTCCAAGGCTAGTAGGAGAATTTTTCTTCTTAGCAAGGGCTCAGTCCCCCTTTTAAGGGATTTTGCCTGATTAGGTCAGAACCACCCAGGACAGTCTCTTGATTGACTTATAATCAACTGATTGGAAGCTATAACTACATCTCCCAAGCCCTTCACCTTTGCCATATAATATAACCTAATTGCATGAATGACAACCATCATACTAATAGGTCTTGCTGCATTCAAGGAAAGAGGAAAATAGGAATCTAGTGTACCATCCTAGATTTCTTCCTACCAAAGTAGACTTAAGATTGTATGTCCTTTTGTGTCTGTGACTCCTCCCCTCATAGAGACAGGAAGACAAGAGTATGACCCTTAAAAGTTCAGGGCCCAGGACAGGGGCCCCCCAAGACCCAGTTCACCTTCCACAATAGTTTAGGATTAGAATTGTACCAACATCCCCTTCAAAAGCCCAGATAGCAATGCTAAAAGACACTCCTCCCAAGGACTATTTGGTTGCTTTCTTTTCAGTATTTCTTATTTCTCTATAATCACAGTAGTTGTTTATGAACATGACAGTATTTTCACAGCTGTATGAAGTCCATATTTCATAATTCTGGAGTTGCCAACAGTTGGTCACTTGGATATTAACATTATCAGTAAGATTTCCAGAGCTCCGATTCCATCTCTGTTAGAGGCTAAGGATTCACCTGGGCTCCTTGTTCGCATCACTGTGCCTTCCTAGAGATTACTGCAGGATCAGCCTATGAGCATCATTCTGATTCAATACATGGTGATATGCTATACGTGGTATGAGAGCCTAATGCAAAATGACTGGTTTATTAAACAAGCTAACAGGAAGTTACACATTCAAGTGAATTTTGGCCTTCAGTATAATACTGTTAGAAGACCATACTCTTACACCAATGAAGCTTCCATTGCACAAATCATTTTAGGAGTTTCTCTTTGGAATAATCTTCAAAAGCCTGTGGCATACCCTATTTAAAAATCCATGGGTAGCAAATCTTTATCCATTGATAGTGGATTTTATTTTGGTGAAGAACCAATGTTGTTCAGATCCAAAGGTCATGATCAATTTGTTAGTGATCTGGCTAGAATTATAAGAAAAAAAATACATGTCAAAGTGCTTTTTCCAAGTTGCTCAAACCATTTGTTAATGTACTCCCAAAGTATTATATACAATGACTAAACTGTTGTGAATAGGACTATAGCCTACCATTGTAACTTCTTTGAATAGTTTCCGAGCACTGCTTTATAAAATATTAAGGGGTTATATCTATGAAACAGAGAGTAGAAATTTTTTTTTAAAGATTTTATTTATTTATTTGACAGACAGAGATCACAAGTAGGCAGAGAAGCAGGCAGAGAGAGATAGGAGGAAATAGACTCTCTAGGCATAGAAGCAGGCAGAGAGAGATTGGAGGAAGCAGACTCTCTGCTGAGCAGAGAGCCTGATGAGGGGCTCGATCCCAGGACCTGGGATCATGACCTGAGCTGAAGACAGAGGCTTTAACCCACTGAGCCACCCAGGCGCCCCGAGAGTAGAAATATTTTTTAAGATGAATTGTCTTTACAACTATCATATGATCTCCCTGATATGAGGAAGTGGAGATGCAACGTGTGGGGTTTGAGGGGTAGGAAAAGAATAAATGGAACAAGATGGGATCAGGAGGGAGACAAACCATAAGAGACCCTTAATGTCACAAAACAAACTGAGGGGGGCGGAGGGTAGAGGGAGTAGGGAGAGGGTGGTTGGGTTATGGACACTGGGGAAGGTATGTGCTATGGTGAGTGCTGTGAAGTATGTAAACCTGGTGATTCACAGACCTGTACCCCTGGGGCTAATATACATTATATGTTTATAAAAAAAAAACTTAAAATTTTTTAAAAAAAGATGAATTGTCATTAAATTAAAGAAATTGAGGCTTACAGAATGTGTTTTCAAAGATCTCAGAGCTGGTAAATGGCCGAACCAAGATTTGAGTTCAGATTTTCCAACCCCAACTCCAGAGATCTTACCATTAAACCAGGAAGGTAGATATAGACATATAGCACATGAGTTCCCACTGTGTCCCATCGTGCTCATGGCAATCTCGACAGTAGATGCAACCACTCTTTCCTGCTGAGCTGGATCCAGCTCGTCATGGCACCCAACCAATGATGTGGAATTGATTCTGAGCTTGTCTTTTTGCATTATACCTTTTGAACATTTGATAGACAGCACTCATTTGAATGTACAGTTTCCGGTATGTTTGTTTACAAATTAGCCACATAATGACACAGTTAATGACTCTGCCTCTTGGTATTTATTCCAGGCCTCGAAGCCTTAGGATGGTTTGGGGCAGAGTCAATCCAGGTGTTTTCATTCATTTATATTCCTCTCTAGAGATCCTGGAGAGCTGTGCCAGAACACAGACACACACAAACTTATCTCTGAAGACGTTCTTGCTTCCCCGAGTTGTCTAAGTATGTCTCCCGACGGCTTACTGAAGAGCCACAGCCCAGTGTGAAACTAATACCTTCTGAAATGGAGTAACCACCTGGCTTTTGGCCATTTTAGGCTGTGTCTGATTCCACATGTGCCCATTTGTTTAAATTATGTTATTTTGTATTTAAATTTGTGTTTAGTAAAGCAATCTGACAGGTTTCTGATAGTTACTTAGATCTCAGTTGAGGCCGATTTGCATTTTCCAACTGCCAACTACTTATTTTGACTTCAGGCTTTTAACAAGTAAGTGTTTTTCAAAGACCACCTGGGGACTCCTGATCAGAACCATTTGGAGAATTTTTAGTACCCTAGATATTGTCTGGTGTCCGATGACATTTCTTAGGAATATGAATTTTTAACAAGTTCCCTGGATGATTTAAGATTATTTAAGAACCGCTGCTGTTTCCTTGTTCCTACCAAAATGTAGACAATTATGAAAGACTGTTGCTCTTGCCAAAGGAAAATTTATATCTATATCTACATCTGTATCTGTGTCTTTAATTCTTTAAAGCTAGCGAACAGTGAAGAGCTGTGGACACAAAGAAAGGTAAATGAACTAAATTCCTGAGAATACTGGACCCAGAAAAAAGAAAGTATTGGAGAATTTGAAGACAAGTCAATACAAATGATCTAACAAAAAGTACAGAGAAATTAAAAATATTAAAGGGGCACCTGAGTGGCTTAGTTGGTTAAGTCTCTGACTCTTGATTTCTGCTCAGCTCATGATCTCAGAGCCATGAGATCAAGCCGTGCTTTGGGTTCTATCCTCAGTACAGAGTCTGTTGGAGATTCTCTCCCTCTTCCCCTACTCCTTCCCCTGCTCTCACATGTGTGCACACGAGCTCTCTCTCTCTCTCTCAAATAAATAAATAAATCTTTTTTTTTTTTTTTTAAAGAAAAGAAATAGTAGAATCTGGAAAACATTGGAATACCACCATTAATGTTGAACAACAACAACAACAAAAAACAAATATCAACCTAGACTTCTACCTCCAGAGAAAAGATACTTTAAAATAAGGAAGAAATAAGGACATTTGCAAACAAACAGATCTGAGAAGATGTGTTACCAGCAGATCCACAGTATAGTAAATGGGCCATTTTGTTTACATCACTACAGTCTCTAAAGACTTTTGTGAATTAAAGGGAAGTTATGCCCAATAGCCTGAATCTACAGAAAGGAATGAAAAGCACTGGAAAAAGTAAATATGTCAGTAAATAGAGAGGACAATTTTTCACCCTTTAAATTTTTAAAAGATACTTGAAGGTTTAGATAAAAATAATAGCAAGTATTGTGGGGTTTTGTAACATATGTAGAAGTAAAACATATAACAAAATAGTGCCAAGGAATGAAGAGGGTAAAATGGAATTAAAGTGTTTTAAGGTTATTACTTTGTCCATGAAGTGCTATAATATTTATTCAATGTAGACAATGATATATTAAAGTTGCATACTGAAGACCTAGAGCCACCATTCAAAAAAATAGAGACATAGTTAAGATCTAGTACAGGAGATAAAAGGAATATAAAATTAATAATCAGGGACACCTGGGTGGCTTCGTGGGTTAAGTGTCTGGCTATGGATCTCAGCTCAGGTCTTGATCTCAGGGTCATGAGTTTAAGCCCCACACTGGGCTCTATGCTGTGTGTGAAGCCTACTTACAATAAATAATAAAATAATAATAAATAGGTCTAAGAGAAGGTAAAAAAGAAGAAACAAAGAATATGTGAGATAAGTAGAAAACAAAGCAAGATTATTCATAAACCCAACCTATCAGAAATTACATCAAACATAGAGACTAAGCATTTCAGCTAAAGGTTGAGATGTATAGACTGGACTTAAAAAGTGGCAACCATCTATGTGTTATTTATAGGACATGAACTTTGTTGATTCTGTTGTTTTGGGAAGGAATGCTGATAGCTTTTTTCCAGTCCTCTCTATCTTCACTTATCTTTTATATTCTTACTGATTCCCTTTTTGCTACTTTTTCTAAAAATTATTGAGAGAGGAGGGTTGAAATCTTTGATGAAAACTGTCCAGTTCTCTATTTTTCTTTCAGTTTTATCAGTTTTTCTTTTCGTCTTTTCTCCTTTGTCTATTATTAGGTACATACATGTTAAAGATTGCCATGTGCTCTTAATAAACTGACCTCTTCATTATTGTGAAACATTCTTCTTTATCCCTGGCAATATTCCTTGTGATGAACTTGACTTTGCCTTGTTTTATTATGTATACACCAGCTTTCTCTTGTTTAGTGTTTGGCATATGTGTTGTTATCTTTTTTTTTTTCTTATCTGTGTACATCTTTATTTAAAGTGCTTATATACACCACGTACACTAGAACATGCTCTTTTTTGAAAAATCTGATCTGACAATATCTGGCTTTTAACTGGAGTATTTTGACCATCAACTGACATAATTATCTATAAGGTTGGGTGAAATACATCATCTGCTCTTTGTTTTCGATCTGTCCCATTTTTTTCTTTTTTCTTCTTTGCACCTTTGTTGTTGTTGTTGTTATTGTTGTCCTACTAGCCTGGTTATTTTATTTCTATTAAACTTTAAATGTTATAATAGTATTAAGATTTCTAGAACAGGTGCCAAATAGTATAGAGAGTTCTGGTATACCTGGCTCCCAGTTTCCCTTATTGTTAACATCTTACATTTGTATGATACATTTGTCACTACTGCTGAACCAATATTGATACATTAGAATTAACTATGGGTCATAGTTTATTCAGATATCCTTACCCTGTTTCTAACACCATACCTGACACCATGAGGAAGGAACAGACACTGACTTATTTAATCCTCAAAATGGGATGACCTTTTTATTATCCCCACTTTACCAATAAGCCAACCGAAAAATTCAGAACTTAGTAGTAGTAATAACGATAATAAATAGTTAGTACTTTCTGAGAACTACGGTTCCAAGCACTTTACATGTATTAATTCTTTATGTCTTCACCACAACCTGACAAAACACTTTTCTATTAGCCCCATTTTACAGGGAAAAAAAAAAAAAAAAAAAAAAACTAACTTCAACAGAAAGGATTCCAAGGGCTGGCGCTTAAACCCAGATCTTTCTCTCCCTCCCACTTTTTTACCAGGTGCCTCTTAACTAGCAAATTAAAATGCCATTTTCATTACTCAATCTTTAGGCAAATATTTGGGAACCTTCTATATGCTGTTTATTGGTTGAGGCACTGCTGGTCCGGTAGTAAGTACTACAAAATCCAGGCCCTCATGGTACTTATATCACACAAATATAAGGCAATGTTATTGTGTTAACATGCAAAATGTACATGTCTACCTGGAGTAGCCTCTTTCATTCACGACCACTTCTGAGAAGATGTTTTGTCCTCAAGGCATTGTGCCAACAGTAGTCTATGGAGCACAGTGTTGGTTTCACTCAGTTTGCTGGCTGCCTTATCTCAGAAGTCAGGAAACAGTGACCGTAGGTAGATGTGTCCTTCTAAGAACCGGAGGGGTCCTGTTCACAATACACATCTCTCTCTCACTTATATTGTTCCTGTCAGGCGTTTCAGTCTCAACTGTCCTCAGTGGCACTGCTCTTAGCACCTCCTCACCGAGAGGAGTCAATTTCTGGGACACCCTAATCGGGACCCCAAGGATGGGCTAACCATGCCACAAGACGCTGTTGTGAATGGACGTGATGCCCAGGATACACAGAGAAGAGGAGAAATCTGAAAGCCAGTGAGAAAAGGAGCCAGCAGTCCGTGTGGGTTGGGTGGAGTGTGCCTACTTTGGGACTTGTTGTGCAAGGGCATGAATCCCCTCAGGGCTTAAGCCACCCTCAGCTGGGTCTGTGGTTACTTGCAGCTAAAAGCATCCTCACCAAGACTGCATCGCAAAGACCCCTTTGTTATTAAGAGCATGTACGCCTGGGAATCTTTGCTATAAATCACCCCACTTCCCGGAGGTACTAGCCAAGGAATTCTCCCACAAACCATTGAAATTCCCAGTCTTTGTGGTCAGATGCCCTCTGTCTGCCCTCTTCTCTCCTTAGCTTTATTCCTTCAGACAACTACTCAAAGACACTTGGTGCACTGAAATCACTCTAGCATTACCAAAGGCTATGTGATGCTGATTGGAGACACTTGAAGAAAAATAAAGCTTTGAACTAAAGCATGTTTCCTAGTGTTATTGAACAACACAAAAATAGGACCTACTTAGCCATGCACTCCCACTGTGTTATTCATCGTCTGGCTGCATTGGTGTGTGCCAAAGTGCTTTTGGGGGCCTCCGGAGCACTTCTTTCCTTTCCATTCCTTCCCTTGACTGCATTCAAAAGAACCAAAAACAAACAAGGCATTTAATTACTAAGGGTTATTCATTATTTTGTTCAAAGCCTAAAAGCTCGAAAGAATCAGAACAATTTATTTTCTGAACTCACTCATCACAGTTTCCAAACCGGCCAATGTGGCCCAATCTTTAGTACTTATTGAAAATGTTCTTTCACTGTAGTGAAAAAGCTGTAGTACCCCCATGGACCAATGTCACGAGATGAGCCTGTGGGCTGGGTGCCACGATTCAATCTGTGTCAAAAGATGTGCAGAGAAGACTGCTTGAGAGTTGGGAAGCAACTTTATTCTAGGAAGGCCAGTCAATTCCAAATTAACAGAGTAGGCAAAGTAGCCTTTGCCTACAGCAGAAAGATGATCTCTCCTGCTTTGTCAACTCCAGAAATTGCATTTATTCATTTTTGTCACAGTACGCTCAGAAAAGTATAGAGAATATAAAAGCAACACTTAGATAGTAACCATAGTGATTTCACAGATGCGCTATTTTGCCATATTTCTGTCATGTATAAATATCACGATGGATATCTCTATTTGACCCATGGAATAAATTGTCAAGTTAAACTGATAGTCCCACTTCCATGTTTCTCTTCACAGGGACATTTACAATTAAACCTTTCACTTCTGAGTCTTCTGCAACTATGATTTCCAAACAGAAGAGACAGGTTCCAGAAGAGACCATAAATATTTCAAATAGGACTTCAACAGAGCTTTGCTCCTGCCTGAAGGTGGGCTAGAGCTGACAAGGGAGTCTGTGTGGACATTAATATGGGACATTAAGGAGAGATAAACATCCTGGAAGCAGGAGAGTGCCTAGATCTGAAGATCATGGGCTTCGGGGAGACGGAAAGTCTAAAGTTACTTTTACTTTATTGATTTCCTTTAATGTAATCACATTCCGAGATTTCATTTATAAGCATCTCCATTTTAAATAACATCCATACACAATCTGAATGGCAGAAGTTCAGCAACTCAACTCCTCTCTGTCCCCCTAGGTAGCTGACATGCACTGTCACATCCAACCATTATGGGGCTTGAATGACTTTTGTTTTTTCCCAATAAGAACATAATAAAGTTCCCCCTCGGCTCCCATGCCAGCTATATAGGCTTGGAATTTCTTTTCAGAGCACTTACAGATTTTTGTAGATTTTCCCTGGTTTACAACCATCCTAGAATAAAAGCAGAGTTCAAAACAGGGGTAAGCACAACATGTTGATAGATACGGATATACTTACCAAGAGCTGTCTCAGGAACAGTCAGTCTCCTTTCCCAGGAAGAAAGATGGAAAACAATTGCTTCTTGATCTCACTTTAAAGCAAAGTCATGTATTTTTCCCTCTTAATTCTTAAGCATCCTATCTTGGTAAAGCTTAAGAAATAAAAAATAAAAAAATAAGCTCTGGAAACAGTTGAGATGGTTACACAAAATTGTATATAAACATAATGCTACTGTATTGTACACTTGAAAATGATTAAAATGGGCAACGTTATATTTCCCTACAGTAACAAATTTAATGAAACTAGAAATCACAAAATATTTAAAGAATAGTAGAACAACAATTACAAATGAAAGTGTGGGAAACTAACATTTTATCCTGTCTTTTGGGCAAAGAGAAAGTCTTTGACAAGATAGAAGTCTACGGGGGTGCCTGGGTGGCTCAGTGGGTTAGGCCGCTGCCTTCGGCTCAGGTCATGATGTCAGAGTCCTGGGATCGAGCCCCGCATGGAGCTCTCTGCTCAGCAGGGAGCCTGCTTCCTCCTCTCTCTGCCTGCCTCTCTGCCTGCTTGTGATCTCTCTGTCAAATAAATAAATAAAATCTTAAAAAAAAAAAAGATACAAGTCTACATAGAGTTTATAAATATCAGGTGTAGTTCTATTTCTTTTTTTCTTTTTTTACATTTTTTAAAGATTTTATTTATTTATTTGACAGAGAGAGACAGCGAGAGAGGGAACACAAGCAGGGGAGTGGGAGAAGGAGAAGCAGGCTTCCTGCCAAGCAGAGAGCCAGATGCAGGGCTCGATCCTAGGACCCTGGGAACATGAGCAGAAGGCAGATGCTTAACGACTGAGCCACCCAGGCACCCTAGGTGTAGTTCTATTTCTTAAACACTCTGTTGATTGAAGTACACTTATGCTTTTTTTTAAAATTTTTTAATAAACATATAATGTATTATTAGCCCCAGGGGTACAGGTCTGTGAATCGCCAGGTTTACACACTTCACAGCACTCACCATAGCACATACCCTCCCCAATGTCCATAACCCCACCACCCTCTCCCTACCCCAGTCCCCCCAGCAACCCTCAGTTTGTTTTGTGACATAAAGAGTCTCTTATGGTGGGGCGCCTGGGTGGCTCAGTGGGTTAAAGCCTCTGCCTTCGGCTCAGGTCATGATCTCAGAGTCCTGGGATCGAGCCCCACATCGGGCTCTCTGCTCAGCAGGGAGCCTGCTTCCTCCTCTCTCTCTGCCTGCCTCTCTGCCTACTTGTAATCTCTGTCTGTCAAATAAATAAATAAAAACTTAAAAAAAAATTTTTTTAAAAAGAGTCTCTTATGGTTTGTCTCCCTTGCGATCCCATCTTGTTTCGATTTATTCTTTTCCTGCCCCCCCAAACCCCCAACGTTGCATCTCCACTTCCTCATATCTGGGAGATCATATGATAGTTGTCTTTCTCTGATTGACTTAGTTCACTAAGCATGATACCCTCTAGTTCCATCCACGTCGTTGCAAATGGCAAGATTTCATTTCTTTTGATGGCTACATAGTATTCCATTGTATATATATACCACATCTTCTTTATCCATTCTTCTGTTGACGGACATCTAGGTTCTTTCCATAATTTGGCTATTGTGGACATTGCTGCTATAAACATTCGGGTGCACGTGCCCCTTCGGATCACTACATTTGTATATTTAGGGTAAATACCCAATAGTGCAATTGCTGGGTCGTAACGTAGCTCTATTTTCAACTTTTAAGGAATCTCCATGCTGTTTTCCAGAGTGGCTGCACCAGCTTGCATTCCCATCAACAGTGTAGGAGGGTTTCCCTTTCTCCGCATCCTCGCCAGCATCTGTCATTTCCTGACTTGTTAATTTTAGCCATTCTGACTGGTGTGAGGTGGTATCTCATTGTGGTTTTGATTTGTATTTCCCTGATGCCGAGTGATGTGGAGCACTTTTTCATGTGTCTGTTAGCCATCTGGATGCCTTCTTTGCAGAAATGTCTGTTCATGTCCTCTGCACATTTCTTGATTGGATTATTTGTTCTTTGGGTGTTGAGTTTGCTAAGCTCTTTATAGATTTTGGATACTAGCCTTTTATCTAATACATCATTTGCAAATATCTTCTCCCATTCTGTCAGTTATCTTTTGGTTTTGTTGACTGTTTCCTTTGATGTGCAAAAGCTTTTGATCTTGATGAAGTCCCAATAGTTCATTTTTGCCCTTGCTTCGCTTGCCCTTGGTGATGTTCCTAGGAAGAAGTTGCTGCGGCTGAGTTCGAAGAGGTTGCTGCCTGTGTTCTCCTCAAGGATTTTGATGGATTTCTTTCTCACATTGAGGTCCTTCATCCAATTTGAGTCTATTTTCGTGTGTGATGTAAGGAAATGGTCCAATTTCACTTTTCTGCATGTGGCTGTCCAATTTTCCCAACACCATTTTTTGAAGAGGCTGTCTTTTTTCCATTGGACATTCTTTCCTGCTTTGTCGAAGATTAGTTGACCATAGAGTTGAGGGTCTATTTCTGGGCTCTCTGTTCTGTTACATTGATCTATGTGTCTGTTTTTGTGCCAGTACCATGCTGTCTTGATGATGACAGCTTTGTAATAGAGCTTGAAGTCTGGTTTGTGATGCCACCAATTTTGGCTTTCTTTTTCAATATTTCTTTGGCTATCCGAGGTCTTTTCTGATTCACTCATGCTTTTCGCTTTCTAAACCAGGGAAAGAGCAGGATATCTTATGCTTAAACCATAAGCAATTCCAAATTTAAAATATCCCTCTTGGTTTAAAAACCCTCTTTGCTGTTTCTTCTCTCTGAACATCCCCATTATCAGTCATCTGGTCACCTAAGTTCACGAGGCATTATTTGACATTAAAAAAAATACAATTTGGGGGCACTTGGGTGGTGCAGTCAGTTAAGTGTCTGAATCTTGGTTTTGACTCAGGTCATGATCTCAGCATCCTGAGATCAAGCTCCACCTCAGGCTCCACGCTCAGCACGGAGTCTGCTTGGGATTCTCTCATCCCTCCCCACTGTGTGCACACACACGTGCTCTCTCTCTCTCTCTCCCTGAGATAAACAAATAAATCTTTCAAAAAATACAATTTTAACCTGTTTTAGATCATCCTTGTTTACCTTGATATGTTTTCTCCATGGGCACCTCATGTAGATCAGGTTCCTGTGGAAAAGCCCTAACAAAGCCGTATATGGAATTTTGTTAAACATTCAGCATCTGTTTCCCAAAATTCACTAGTAAAGAACTCAAGAAAGGTAATAAGGTGACCCAGTTCATTTTATTGTAATGACCTGTCGCCTGGGAAATGTGCACCTTGTGTGCCCCAGAAATATCTGACTGTAACTGAATAGAAAAACAAGCCTTTGGAATTTCTCCCTGACATGGCCTTAGTTTACAACCAGCCAGTATATGATGAAAGTCTATGCTGCTTTTCCACATAGGTTATTTTTCCAACTAAAAATTGTTCCCAGCTGCTCTGACCCAGATGTGCTGGCAGTCCTTGGTGTGAGGGCCATTTCACAGGTGATGAAGCCCTCAGACAATAAAGTTTACACAACTTGTATGTAGCTGGTCCCCCATACAACCTTGGACTTCTAACACCAGCCCCCGTGCCCCCAAAAAAGGTAGTGATTTCCTGACACTTCACTTAGGGCACAGTGAAAAGGGGATTTCAATGTTACAGACCCAACCAAACGTTCGTAGGCCCCAGGCTTATGAAGCAAGAGTAAGATAAATTACCTAGCTTTCCCCTTCTCCTCAAGAATCCAGCCTGCTATAGCTAAAAATAGCTCCAGACCAGTAAGGAAATGATCAGAAATGGTCTCTGGGATCTGGCTTCCAGGAGAGGTAAGTCGTGGTATCCAAATGGGCCCCCTGAGTTGACATTCATCTTGTTGCTTTACACCATCCTGTTCTAGACTATACCAATTTCACTCTTTGCTTCACGCTTAAATGGAATGAGATGTAGAAGTTGTTGATAAAATTCGTGTAATATTATGTTTCATCAGGAAGTCATAGGACAACCAAAGCAATCGAGGGTGATCAGGGTGGCTATCTGTCCAGGTGTTTCTGGGACAATGCCAGGCAGTTTAACACCTATCAGATGCTTTGTTTTAAAACACCTTATTAATAATACTGGAATCACACACACTGGATGGGCTTAGTCCTGCACTTGGCATTCCCAGCCTCTACCGGTCTTGAACACTACTGTTGAGACACAAGGGCAATACCCTGAGATCTCACTTTTTCTTCTGGTAAACCCAGAAAGAGGACCAGCAACACCCTTTTCTCTTTCCCTAACCATTTCCTGAGAAGGTGTAGCTCTCACCACCTTTGACAGCATGGTAAAATGCAGCATGGCCAGCCACCAGTTCCTAGGGACTGGGTGGTGGTGAGTGATCCCACTGCCCGCCACCCCTCCCTTGTCCCTGCTGGGGGGCCGGGAGGTACACACACCCGCAGGGGCGGTGGGAAATGTGGGAAAGTCCAGGGTAGGGGTAAAGGAGACACGGGCAGGAAACAGAAGCTGAGCGGCCCCCACACAGAGCGCAGACTGCCGTGTGAATACTCTTGCTTACAGTCGTTGTGTCGGTGTATCTACAACTATTATTTATCACCCTATTGGATAACATCTTTTTCTTTCGCAATAGACTCTTGGGGCGGCAATCAGTTTGGAAATATCAAAGCACACATTTAGGGAAAAATTAAATATTAAATATTAAAGTCATTGATAAATGAATAACTGGCATAAATCACTGACCTCTTGATTCTACTGTGGGGACAGCATCATGAAAACCAGCAAACACGATTTTGCTGAAGAAACATCAGCTTTTACTTCGAAAGTGAGTTGGATACATAGGGCACAAAAGATCGCCATCTCGCACTAAGCAGGTGCACAGGTGTGTCTTCCTACACTCTGTGCAGCTGAGCTTTTATTCAGATGCAGTGACCACTCCTCTAAACTGACTTCCTCGCTTATGGGGAGCCCCATATCAGACTCCCCTGGTTGGTGGGGAGCCTGCTTCTCCCTCTCCCTCTACTCCTCCCCCTGCTTGTGCGCTCTCTCTCTCAAACAAATAAATAAAATCTTTTTAAAAAATTTCATCAGTGAAAAGAAACTTGGTTTTTGAGGTGGTGTATTTTGATGGCTACAGAATCCTGGTAGAAACAGTATTCTTACTAATATAAGAACTCGTGGAGCAGAAATGTACTTGGGACTGGGTAGTGGAACATGTATAATTAGTGCTTTTGTTCAAACAAGCTGTGGGGGTCTCTCAAAGGAAATGGAAGCTGAGTTATCAAACTTCACACACACACACAAGTAACTGGATCATAGAATTCTCCTTCTTGCCTATCAAATGACTCAGAATATCTGAGTCTTTACGATAAATGATTTTCTTAAAATCATCCTGTCTTACAACTTTGGGTTGTATTTTGGCCAAAATCATTTGGAAGTCTTCAAAGTACTGAGTAATTTTGGAATTTATTTATTTATTTATTTATTTATTTCTCTTTCTTTCTTTCTTTCTTTCTTTAAAAGATTTTATTTATTTATTTTTCAGAGAGAGAGCGCCCACCAGGGTGAGCAGCAGGCAGAGCGAGAGGCAAGCAGAGGGAGAAGCAGGTGCCCCGCTGAGCAGGGAGCCCGACTCAGGACTCGATTCCAGGACCCTGGGACCATGACCTGAGCCAAAGACAGGTGCTTAACTGACTGAGCCACCTAGATGTCCCTCTTCTTCTTCTTCTTCTTTTTTTCTAAATTCAGCTTTTGAGCTTGAAGTTTTTGGAAATTTGCAATTATTGAAAACCAAGACAAATAAGCAGGACAGTTACATAATTTGCAAGACCTGATACAAAATGAAAATGCTTATTAAAAAATTAAGAATTTTAGGATGGCAACAGCAGAAGAGTCAGCCAAGTGTGGAGCCCATCTAAGTCCTGGGTTCTGTGTGATTGCACAAGTCACAAGCCCATGAAGCCAGTCTGCAAACAGGAAGACGTTGAAATGTACCTCGCAAAAGTGGGGGGAATAGGGCACAATCATGCTCTAATGAAGTATTTTGAAATTCTGTAATTGTGCCCTAGTTGATCTCAACCTGTGAGAAGAAGATTTTGATGGAGCTCCTATTTTTATTTGAATAAATTTAAATTCTATCCCAGAATAGAATGTAATTGAGAAGGTCTATAATTTTGAATCATCTAAATTTGGTAAACCATTCAAAAGAATCATACATAGAGATAATTTATTCAACAAGTCGTATTGTAAAAATATTTGTCAAAAATAGGAACTCTGAATGAAGGCCAAAATTACCTGAGCAAACATCTGGACCAAATTATTTACACTTTTCAATATTTAAAAAAATTAGAATTGAGAATAGCCTTCGTTTAGCAGGATAGCTCTTGCCCCTGTAAAGAGAATATTTTCTCAGTTAAATATATTATGATCTATAGAGAAGTCAATGTAAGTATCAGCAATTTCAAATTTCTTAAGCCCCAAATGCAGACAATTTTGTAGAAAAAGTTAAAAATAACAAAACTATTTAAAAATACATTCTGCAGGGACGCCTGGATAGTTCAGCCCATTGTGCATCCAACTCTTGATTTTGGCTCAGGTCATGACCTCAGGGTCATGGGATCAAGACCCCGTTGGGCTTGTGCTCAGTGCAGAGTCTGCTTGAGATTCTCTCTCCCTCTCTCTCTGCCCCTCCCTGCTGCTCGAGGGAGCCATCTAAATAAATAAAGCTTTTAAAAATACATTCTACAAAAAAACCACCATGACACTTAAGCTAAGAAACGGATTAAAGTACATAAATATGTATTAAGAATAATGATTCTGCTGAAAACTTTTTTAACTTCCAGATCAAATTTGCTTTAATATAACAGATTTATGTACTTTCATTTGTTCAAAAGAACTTTATATTTGAGAAGAGTCCCTGAATAGAACCATTCTGTAGGTCCATCTATGTAAGAAACCAATCTGTTGGTGAGTAAGTAAACTTCTCAGAAAGTTAACATTCCACTTATTTTTATGCCCCCTTTGCTGCTGAGGTATCTTGATCTGGTGACATAGTTCATCATAACCCTAGTCGTGATGACCATGGCCATCACTTGTTAAGCTCTTGGGTGAGCTGACACTTTACAGACATGAGCTCATCTGACTTATAAGACAAGCCTAGGACAGGCAGTGCAGGATCAACCCATTTCACTGCAGAGAAAACTGTGCCTTCAGGTGGTTTGGCCACTTCTCTGGGCTCATGGAGCTGGGAGGAGATCTGAGCCCTGGCCTCCTCCAACTCCCAGACCGTCCATTAGATGAGTTCACCACAGGGTGATTTAAGAGAACCATTGCCCGCTGAGTTTCGAGAAGGAACCCAGATCTTGGATCTGTCTAGACGCAGCTGTCTCTAAACATGACAAGTTTGTGGAGCCCATCAGCGCTGATTCATTCCTATCTTCACTTTCTGGCCCCACTAATAAGAAGTCACAGAAAAGGCTTGTCAGTGTCCAACACTTGTCAATCACTAACGATATCTATGCAAGGCCCTGTGAGCCACCAGTGGGAAATCTGGCTCCTGCCCCCTAGACCTTTCCCCCGAGCCAGAAGAGGGGAGATGTTGGCCATGTGAGTTCCCTGGGGTGACGGACCTTCACATCACCCGATCTCACAGGAGCTCTCCTAGGCAGAGCTTCCTTCTGGGGCCCTCCAGACCACTGACCTGCCTTCCTCTCTTCTTCCTCCTCCTACCTGTGGCTGAGTAGACCACAGCTGTCTGTAAGCCCCTGGTTTGGAAAGAGGCAGAGAGAGAGAGACAAAAAGGCAGAGAGAGAGAGTAGTGGAGGACAGTGACCAGCAGGGCTGGGCTTAGCCCTTCCCAACTCTGCAGAGTGTGAGGACTTGGACTCTTACCACAGACATGAAATTTTCTAGATCAGTCTCTACAGTGTGCTGGTGGAGACACTTCACCCAAGATACCCAGCATGGATGTTAGAGAAAGAAAAAAAAAATGCTTATTAAGTTTTCTGGCAGAAAAATCCCCTTGAGTGAGGAAAATTTTTCATGTTATCATTTCAATATTGTGTGCAGTGAGCTGTGTCTTCATTTAAAAACAAAAGCAAAACATTGCTTGGATAACTGGCCCATGAACTTCGCTCCAAAGAGACTTCACAAATGGAGAAAATTCACCGCAAGTTTTCACTCCAAAACTTACAGTATCGCACCAAACAGATGTGCTTTCCCTTATAAAAGGGGACACAGTATTACGCTGTTTACAGACCAGAGCACACTAATGGAGCCTAGATAAGAACCATCAGGATCCTAATCCACAACCACCGAGTACTCAGAACCGTATTGTGTTACTTAAGTTGGTGCTTTCACAATCCCATCATTTATTCTATCTCTGAGTGGCTGTGGAGAGAGGAAAAGCTCCAAACGGAATCTCCCTAGCTGGAGACTCCGTCTCTCTCCTTTGGTGTCCCCCAGGGGCTGTCGCTCAGTGCCAGGCTTCCAGCTGGTAGCACACAGACACAATGATAGCACCGACACCCACCTGTCCTTGGCAGGCTGGGAGGGATTTCTGGAAAAGGCGTTAAAAGTCTGTCTCCAAAACTTACTTGAAGGTCATCTTCACTCCCCAGGCTAGGAAGGTACAAGATGGGGTTCTTTTGCAGGGAAGGCAAAGAGAATTTTAAGAAATTCCCTTTAGCAGCTGTAAAAAAGATGAAGATCCATCGCTTTTCTCTCCCTCCCAAATTAGCTCTTCCTGAAAATGTAAACAGATCCCATTCAAGGGCCTAAAACAGAAAAGGAAACAAACAGCTTTTTTTTCTGGAGTTGTCAAGCCATTCACATATGCCTGGGTCGAATGTGGCTAAGTGGTGTGTGTGTGTGTGTGTGTGTGTGTGTGTGTGTGTGTGTGTGTGTGTGTGAAAAACCTGTGACTGTCTCCTGGTCTGATACCGCCATCCTCAGAGCCATAACAATAGAGCAGGAGATGCCATGAGGCACGGTCCAGACTCCCCAGCTGGGCCAAGGCTCCCTGCTAGGTGACTGTTAGCCACTGAAGGCTCACGGCTGGGCCTGTCCCAAGGCCTTGCCCTTGGCTGAAGCTGGTGGCCCAAGGTTACCCCTCCCTAAGAACAGCCACCTACAGTGACCAGTCCATGCTGGGCCACACAGGCCAGGCCACCCCAGCTCTCTGTAGGATCATCCTGCCCCTCGTGTTGCCCTGCATGGTAGTTCAACTTCTCCCTCTGTCCCCCCTCGTGTCCCAGGTGGCTCATCGGTGTGACCCATTGAGCATTCCCTACAAACTTCCTGCTCGCAGACCTCCACCTCTGTCTTCCTGGGTTACCCAATCTGGGACACCGAGCCAGGACAGAGCACCTGTGACAGAGAAATCAGGCACTTCGAACACTGTGTCTAATCCATGAGGCACCTCCACAAGGGGGTGGTGTTAGCTTCGTTTTACAGGTGATAAAACCCAGGCTCAGAGATTCGGCGCTCCTTGCCGAGGATCACACAGCATGTAGGCCACAATTCAACATTTGGACGCTGGACTTCAGCCTTAAATTGCACACAATTCACTACTCTATTAGGCTCCCAGTGGTTCTGATCATATTTTTATGGAGGATAAGTTTCATTAAAATAAAAACCAGGGGTACCTGGGTGGCTCAGTGGGTTAAAGCCTCTGCCTTCGGCTCAGGTCATGATCCCAGGGTCCTGGGATCAAGCCCCGCATAGGGCTGTCTGCTCAGTGGGGAGCCTGCTTCCTCCTCTCTCTCTGCCTGCTTCTCTGCCTACTTGTGATCTCTGTCTGTCATATAAATAAACAAAATCTTTTTTAAAATAAATAAATAAAAACAATAAAAACCATATTTTAGAGATGAATGGAGAACATCTATAAAGGGGTAACGTGAGGGAGTATAAATAAATAAGAATAAGTAAGAAGTGTCACTTGGTTAATAGCACTGTACTAATGACAGTTTCCTGGTGAGGATGACAGACTGATTATATAAGGTGTTATCACTGGGGGACCCTGGGGGGCAGGTACAGAGGAACATACGTACCATACTATTTCTGCACCTTCTTGTGAGTCTAAAACTATTTCCAAACAATATGTTTAAATATTATGTATAATTATATTATGGGTAATAATATGTTTAAAAACTTCTAAAGCAAAGAAAGAATGAGATATAAGAGATTCTGATGTCTTAAAATGCTCCTTAAAAGGGGAATTTAAAAGGTATTTCAGAGTAATTGCTACCGAGTGATCTTTATCAGCTCGCAATAAGAATTTAATATAAACACTTGCCTATGACCCACTGACGGCTGAGAGAGACTTTTTCCCCCTTTAAGCTAATGATGTAAGATTAAAGCAGGCCCTAAGTTTCTTTCCTCATTGGGGCTTCAAATAAAACAACCTGCTAGACCATAAACCTTCTCCCCTAAAAGAGTGGAAGAGAATGCTTTTATGACACCTCCTTTTTTCAGGAGGGATTCTAGGCGGAAACAAGGGTGTGATCACAGGTGTCCTGCAATGTTTGCCTGTCCCTATGGTTCTCTCTGGCCCTCTGGGGGACACACCTCCCCACATTCACCTGGCCTTAGCCTCCCACCATTAGAACCTGAATTCCTCCTGGACCCCAAACAAAGGGACCAACCAACCAGCAGGTATCTTCGTAAGGCTGTGGCACACAGGGCAGCTGTCCTGGAAGCCAGCTCATATGGAGTGGCCTTAGGTGTAGGGGGTGAGGAACCAGATGAGACGTGGAGGGAAGGGGCTGATGAGTGGGTTAAAACTCATGCTGGGAGTAGAATGTTTACAACCTGGAGAGGGGGCAGCACAGGTAAAGAGAGGCACGAAAGAGCATGGCCCAATCCCATTCATTAGTGTCTCTGGTCACCTCACGAGAAGGGCCTTGAAGTCATGGGGAGCTGTTTTGCTGATGGTGGCATTCCTGTGTCTTCTGAAATTCTAATTTTTATTTGAAAGTCCAAAACTTATCTTTGGCAACAAGTACCGACTGTTATTTTCTTTGACATGGCAAGCTCTCTTAATTCATTTTCAAGAGAATTTCTGCCAGCTACCCAAGTCTGAACAACCACCAGACGTCTGTCTGTCACTTGCTCCTTCAAGTAAATATGGTGCTGTGTGGACAAAGCAGCTCATTCAGCCCTCAGCATGTATGCACAAGGGCCCTTCCTTGAGACAGCCCTCCTGCTCCCATACACTCAAGAAGCACCCAATGTGTACTCCCCATCTGATCACACAGAAATTTAAAAATACAGGCCTTCATAGGTCATGAATTAACAATTTTACTGCCTAATCAAAAGCATTCATAAGGGAACCGGCTCTTTTATGAGTACGTGATGATGAAGAATCCAGTGTCTAGTCCTAAAGTTTGGTGTCATTGCCTTGACCTGCCTGACCCATGTCACTTAGCATGATACCTTTGAGGTTCATCCATGTTGTCACAAATGGCAAGTTTTCCTCAGGTTGCTTCCATATCTTATGAATAGAGAAGTGCAGGTACCTTTTAGAGTTAGTAATTTTGTTCTCTTCAAATAAATACCCAAAAGTGGAATTGCTGGATCATGTGGTAGTTCTATTTTTAATTTTTTGAGAAACTTCCATATGGTTTTCCATAGTGGCTGCACTATTGTAGCTGCACAATTTACAGTCCCACCAGCAGTGAAGGAGGGTTCCCTTTTCTCCATTTTCACCAACACATGTTGTTTCTTTTCTTGTTGATACTAGCCATTCAAACAGGTGGTAGCGATGCTCATGGTGGTTTTGACTTTCATTTCCCTGATGATGAGTGATGTTGAGCATCTTTTCATGTGTCTGTTGGCCATCTGCATGTCTTTTTTGGAAAAATATCTGTTCAGATCTTCTGCCCATGTACTAACCAGATTGTTTTTCTGTTACTGAGTTGTGAGCTCTTTATATACTTTGAATACTAGTCCCTTATCTGGTATATGATTTGCAAATATTTCCTCCCATTCAGTAGGTTGCCTTTTAATTTTCTTGATGGTACTATTATTGTTGTTGTTGCTGTTGTTGTTATTATTATTATCCCCTTTTAAAGATGAAGAAACTAGGATTGAAAATGAAGACATTAGGGGCTCCTGGGTAGCTCAGTGGGTTAAAGCCTCTGCCTTCAGCTCAGGTCATGATCCCAGGGTCCTGAGATTGAGCCCCATGTTGGGCTCTTTGCTCAGCGGGGAGCCTGCTTCCCTTCGCCTCTCTCTCTGCCTGCCTCTCTGCCTACTTGTGATCTCTGTCAAATAAATAAATAAATTCTTAAAAAAAGAAAAGAAAAGAAAATGAAGACATTAAATAACTTATACCACATACCTTAGCTGGCAGTGACACAGCCAGGACCAAGCACAGATGGTCTGACTCCAGAAAGACTAGTTCCCATGAGGAAGAGAGATACTATCTGCCTCCAGTTTGGGAAATCCCAATTGGTCCACCTCAATCACATGCCCATCCAGGGACTAGCCCCCTTAGGGGCTACCTCCACTGGGGATGGCTCCAATCACAACAGACCACACAATGATACTACTCAGCATGAGAATGATCTATGACAATTCTCAACAATATGGATGATGGGCTTCCTAACATAATCTTGAACAAAGGCAGACCCCAAAGTCCTATAGGTTCCATTTACATAAAGTTCAAAAACAAGCAAAATAATTATGTGCTGTTGGAAGCCAGGGTTGTGTTCACCATTCTGGGGGTAGTTAGTGACCAAGGATAGGGGGAGGGGCAGGGGAGGATGGTAACATTCTGTTTCTTGATTGGTTATGCTTTGTAACAGTTCATTAAGCCTGATGCTTGTACACTATTCTGCAAGAATATTTTTTACTTTCATGAATTTTAAATTTTTATTAAATCTTTTGTGTAAAAAAAAATGGGAAAACTAGGACAAAAGTTCCACGAAGGAGTTTCATTTCACCAGAGTGGCAAGTGGACCTCTCAGGCTGAATAAAGATTTATGTCCCACATCCTAATGGGTAGTTGGAATAATAGTGAAAACCCAAGGATGGGGGGGCATCGTGTTTCAAATGGTTTTAACGAACATTTGTTCAAGTTTCACTCATTAGCATTAGAAAGCAAAAAGAAGGGTCCAGAACACAGAAGCACCCTGTGCATGTGCCAGCTTTTTCCAATGAGGCCGACGGGGAGGCTGCGTGGGCACCGCCTGCCCCTGGCCACCTTGGGGATGGGTGGGCACTTGGCAGAACGGAAATAAGGAGCAGAGCACCGTGCCTTCCTGTAGCTGGAACATTCCTGGGAGCTTTGCCATGCTTTATAGGTTATAGATGGCTTCTCAACCTTTTAAACCCAAGCCCCCTTCTTTGAGAGATGTAAATATCTCACACTTGCCTTTCATGTTACTTGAAATTTCAAAATTAATTAAATATTATGACCAAAAGCCAAGCCAAGCCACAGGACAAAGTGCTGCTTTGTTTTCGAGTGGCGGGCACAGACCTCACGAAGCCCCAGAGCGTGGGTTCTGACCTTCCCCTCCCTGCCTCTTGCCCCCTTGAGAAGCCTCAGTTTATAAATTACAGGCCTTTTCATTTCCTCCAAGGTTTTTGATGAGAGACCTGGGGATGCGGCCACCAGGTGGAAGCCGCACTCAGCATTTATAAGCTCGTGGTGTGGCTTCCCAGAGGGATGAGGGACGAAGCAGCAGACGGACCTGCTTTGCTTCTAATAAAACCCACAACTCCTTACTTATTAAATAAGCATCATTTCATAGCAATGGCTAATATTTATTCGGTGCTTCCCATGTGCCACACACAATGCGAGGTGCTCCCCCGCTACCCCGCCCCACTCAGCATTGTATCCCATGATTCTTGCCACAACCCCAGGGGAGGGGGACATCAGCATCTCTGTTTTGTGGCTGAGAAAGCCTAGACCCGAGTGATGCTGGGCCTGCCTGAGGAAGAGGAAGATCTGGAACGTGGGCCCCAAGGCACATGCCCCTTGGCCGTGAACTACTTGGTAGAGCTGTGATTTAGCCCTTGCTGTTCAACTCCAGAAGCCCTGTGTGTGCACCTCCAATGATGAGAGTAACGGGTGATTGCTTGGACCCAACTTCTAACCAGTGGGTGAAAAGGATGGCAAGGAACCCCCAACCAGAAGGAACTCACTATGAGGGGAGAAGGGTACCAGCTGAGTGACCTCTGATCCCAGTCTATGCCAGGACCTTGATTGTCCAGGGATGACCTATGGTGAGGACCCATACAGTAGGGCCTCTGAGCGGTGCATTAATGACTGGTGAGAGAGCCAACCAAGTAGCGACTGAGCCCTGGTCTTTGGAGGGGAGCCATCTGCTGTCCCTGCCCCTCCAACCCTGAGAAGCTGCTCCTGTCCAACAGGGTCTCATAGCCACACCATGCAAAGCCATGGGCTTCCGTAAAAATCCCATGTGACAGTGAGGCTGATCCCCTAGCTCTTGCAGGGGCTGAAACCCAGGATGACACTCTGGCCATAGACAACACTGGGCATGGGTAGTGCAGGGGGAACTCAAGCCCCTCCTGCACAGAGCAGTGCCCAGGCCTTGACCAGGCCCACTGGGTCTGGCTGGAGCTCTGGCTTCAGAGGTGACACTAGGATGCTGTCCCAGGAGAGGACATAAGGATGTGAATGTGGCTCAAGTTGGTAGATGGTGGTTGAGAATCCTACCACTTTGATTATTAAGAGACACTGGACTTCTTTTGGCCTAAGATAATGAAGGGAGATAAAGAGTTCCCCTATATTCGTAAGTGGATTTGGCTTAGGCACCTCCTTTTCAGCTCCATGAGGAGAATCTCAAAGGTAATTCTTTGAGAGCCGGAGGTCTCTGCTGCCAGAGGGCCGGCACAAAGCTGAAGCCGGTCTCCCCATAAATGAAGGGCCTTGTGCGGTAACAGGGAATGAGCCAGCAGCACCCCTCAGAGTCATGAAGGGCAGTTCCAGACATGGGGGGCCATCTACCTGCATGCGCCAACCTCAAATGCGACATTACCTGCTTTCCCGCCACCACTTTGGTCTCTAACCCACCAACACTGCCTTGAGGTTAACCCCATTCCCTCCCAGACTGCGGACTGACTCCAGAACATTGGGGCTCAGGTCTGTTCTCTCAGAACTGGACTGAGCCTGGTTCCTAAACTTTGGGGAAGACCAAGTGAGATGGATCCGGCTTGAGGACCTGCTGTCTCTGGGCCGTTCTCTTTCCTTCCTTGACTTCTCCTCCTCCTTTATATCCCAAACACAGAAGGGAGGTTTCTGTAATAATAAAGAGATCTCCTACCTGAAAGTAGGGCAGCCACTGAATTATCTCGAAGGGATGCTCACCCCTGAGCAGACTCTCCTTCGCGACTTCGAGGGCCACAGAGACGGTTCACACACCCTCCTGGGAAGAAGGCCACGGTCTGGACGGGTCTCGCGAGAACCTAAAAACCACGCGCCATCTAACCACACGCCAGCTTCCTCCCACATTTAGAAGGAGATTTAAAGAAGTAAACAAACTCTGAAACAATAGGGTTCTAACAGATTTTGAGCGCTTGTAAATCACTTCCTAAAACTAGCAAAAGTGAGTTACTCCAGCTCTTTGCTGCTCAAGACGTGGGCCTCAGACCAAGAGTCTGAGCCTCACCTGGGAACTTGTTAGAAACGCAGAACCTCGGGCCCCACCCGAACCTGCAGATTCAGAATCTACATTTTTACAAGATCCCCAAGTGGTCTGTGTACATATTAAAGCTTGAGAAGTGTGGCTCTAACTCACCCAGAGTCCTTTTTCCCTGGCCAGAGTGTTTTGCTGGACCCTTGCCACACACATTGTCAGATGCCAGAACTCTCCCCACGTGGCCACAGATCTCCGTGGACAATCCCCACCTCCCACATAAGGGCCTGACTTGTTCCTTCCAAGTTTCTTGCGTTCCTCTTGTTCTCTCTACACCCCCAGGGCACCCCCTGCCTATTCGTGACATCACATTAGCCCTTCTGATCAGGCTTCCCTACCTCAATATTCGGATTCAGCCCACTACCTCCTAAGTGATGTCCAGTCTCTCTGGTGTAAGATTCATGGATCGCTTTCTCATTCTCTCATCTCATTGTACACCCCTTCTGCCTTCCACTCCGTTACCCTTTGCAGATTTCTGCTTCTATGTTTTGCAGGGCTTCAACACTGCAATTTATCTCCACTATTCCAAAGCTTTGGTGTCCTTCAACCCCAGGTCTCCTTTCCAGTTCAACATAAACTCCTTCTCTGAACTCCCCCATCAGTATTTTCTTCCTTAGCGCAGTTGTCTGTCTCTGCCTTCTATTAATGCTATCAGAATACACGCCTTCTGTCCCCTGCTAAGTGTGAACACTTGATTAAAGCAGAATCATGCTTTAATCATCTTTGTTCCTAACAAATATGTGAACATACAGTTAAGGTGATTAGTCAAACCTCAAACACGGAACACACAATTCAGTGGCCCCTGGTTTTCCTTATTTTTAGAAGAACCTAAAATATGGCCACATTTAATATATAGTTAATAACTGGCCTTTACAGAAAACATCAAAATTTCTTTCCATGGAGCTATCTTGGAAAATCTAAACCATCTGATCCCTGAAGAGACATCCAATGGATGGTAACTGAGTAACGAGCATATGAGAACACATTCCTTTTCCTTGGTAGAGGGACATGTTAATCCTTAGGTCTCCCCTCTACGTAAGCTGAACATTGACTTTTGAGAAGAGATAAGCATGTGGTTTGAAACTAACGGCCCAATGAAAGCAGGACTTAAGAAGAGAAGTTCCAACCTCAAGGAGACCATGGGACGGGGTTGGGAGTCACTGACGCTGGTTTTCCAGCGTGGCTGGAGGAATCCCTTTGTTGCTTGTAGTCACATGTGTTCCCGTCAGACCTCAGAAGCGAATGTGCTGACTGAAGACTCCTCATCCCAGACTCATCAATGCGCTGCCAATAATAAGCTGCCACTGAAAACTCAGGCAATTTTCAAGCCGTGGAGTGTGTTCTGACGGATGAAGGAGGAACATTTACCAGATTCAGCTACAAGGAGAAGTGGGGGGAGGGGAAGATGGGGGTAAGCCATCCTAGATCTGATTTGTGCTAAGTCTGCTTTCGCCATTTAAAATCAGCCGTATTTTACCGTGACCCTGTAGAGGAGATTTTGTTTTGGAGCTCTAGGACACAGTCACCTCTGAAGCTTCTAGGCCTGGGACAGCTGGGACTCAGGTCTGTTCTCAGAACTGGGCTGAGCCTGGTTCCTAACTTGGGCGAAGACTAAGTGAGACAGATCACTACCCACGCCTTGTAAATATTTTGGAACATGGGGCTGCCTCATCAGCTTGAACACTGCTGTGGAAAACTCAGAAGAACACCATTAGTCCACAATGGTGAGCAGACCAAAACATCAGATTTTCAAAATCACTAAAGTCTTAATAAAATAATGAAGTGGAAACTATTTGCTGTATCTTTTTTTTTTTTTTTTGAAGAAGATTCTTAAGATGCTAACTTCTCTTTTCAAACAATGTTGTAAAGCTTTAGCCTTATCTTAGCAGTAGATCTCCTGGGAAAAGCCAATAAACAAAACGCCTTCAATATTTTGTCATTGGAAATTCAGCTAGAAAAACAAAACTCAAGCAGTTTTAGTGTTTGGTCCCTGAATAAACTCTGGTTTTGATTATAAACACGATCAGTTTCAAAGATCTGTTTCTAGATGCCAGATGTATCCAGGAGAGATACAAGAGCCAAATGCCCTCACAGACGATGCTCTAGGAAGCAAGGGTGAGGAAAGACCCACGTGTATCCTACCTGTAAGCAGCTACCAGCTGGGGAGGTTCTGGTTAATTAGCAAGGAATTGTTTCCATTAAAACATTAATGGAATTCAAATCAGCTAAATTAACAGCCGGAGGAACAGCCACCACTAAATTACATTCCACTGTTTCCAATTAAGTTGGAAGCCTTGGGTGCGGTAACCACCAACATTACAAATTAGGAATCTTTGCCAAAAATGAACTCCTTGGATTTTTTTCTCAGACCGTCAACAACCTTTGCTAATAGAATTAGCTCACTGAACATGTGCGGAGAAATGGAGTTAAGCAAGCCACTTGAAAGTTTCATGCCAAAGGCTGTGCGTGGGACAGGTAAGACCTGAAATTACAAGCGTCAGAGGGCAGACCACCACATAAGAAGAAAGCAGTGTCTCTTGTTTAGGGTTTCCAACCCCAGCACACTTGAGGAATCCCTGGCCCACTGAAATCCCGGAAAAGAACTCTCAGACTGGCTAATCACATTGAACCCTTTGGCTCCTCTGCCACTGTGGGTAGCTTTGGGTTACTGAGGTCAAAATAACTATGATGTCAATATTTATAAAGTATCTTATAAAGACTCTTATGTGCTCTGATCTCTAAGCGAAGCATCATTCTTAGGGAAAAGGAGAGAATCTTTGCTCTGTAGCAACTGTAGGTCGAGTTACAAGGCTGTCAACGGACCACACTGCAGAACTAATTTGTGATTTTAGGGGCCCTGGAAAGGCTCTGATGCCCACAAGCCCATTCCTTTCCTGCTGGTATGTGTCCAAAACTGTGCCATTATAGATTCATGGAGTTGGACTGAGATTCTTACTAATGACACCCGCCCCTACCCTTGAAAGGCGACACTCCTATCACTGTGTATGAAGTACTTAAATAGGACTGGTACAAAGCAAACTTAACAAGTGAGTGAGGTAACTTTCCGATTCCAACCTTGCCATCCAGCCTGTCCCACCCGTCCTTCAGTCAACTTCCATTCTTCCACCTTGAGTCTTAATTAGGCTTGGAAATATCTCCTTTTATCGCAACATTAAATATCACATCTCCCAAGTCCTTGGTTTATACTAAGATATAAATGATTGCTATAAATTTAGCGTGTTATGGCTTCAAGGGGCTTTGTACTTACTGAGATGCAAAGCCCGAACATGGAAGAGCTCCAGCCAAAGGAGTTTCAGGAAGCAATGGGCTACATGCCCAAAACTGTCTGCTCTTTTGATCTATCATCAGATTTTGCATAAGGTGGATTTTAGTAGCTGGTCTCCAAAGATGATCCCTGACGAACACCTGGTATTTTCTCTGATGTAGTCTCACAGGGCTCACCTGGGATTTGGAAGAGTTTGTGAAAAATTGGCACTCATTATTATTTCAATGTTAGCTAGAATTTACCAGTGAAGCCATGTAGGCCTGGGCTTTCATCTGTGGGAAGTGTGTTGTTGTTGTTATTACTAATTAAATCTCTTTATTATAACCATGTAACCCAATTCCGTATCATAAATTTATGTATGTGGGTCTACATATTACACAAATATAATTTTATTATTATTATTTATTTGTTTGAAAGAGAGAGAGTACAGAGGGAGAAGGAGAGGGAAGAAGCAGACTCCCCACTGAGCATGGACACCCCCCCTCCCCCAATGCCGGGCTTGATCCCACAACCCTGAGATCCTGACCTGAGCTGAAATCAAGAGTTGGATGCTTCATTGATGGAGTCACTCAGGCACCTCAATGTTATACACATATACGTATATCTCATATAGAGTATATATGACATGTATATAATACATGTACATATGCATATGTATAATATATACATCTATATATACATCTATAAATAGTGCACATCTGATTGGTTCTGCTTCTCTGGAGTCAGAAGTGATTCTGAACCAAACATTAAGATGGCCTAGCAGCTTCCACTAGTGCACTTCTCGGAGTCCTGAGCTACCATCTGCGAAACCACAAGTGGAACATGAGGACTTGACAGCATATGGAGAGTGAGTGAGGCCCAGATATGATGGTGTCCCGGATGAGCCTCCAGATGACTCTGGCCTTCGCCAACATCTAATGGGAACCACGGGAGACGTCCCAAGGGAAACCAACAGAAGACCTGCTGCACTGAGCCCAGCCAACACACAGAGATAATGAAACGGCTGCCATTTTGTAGTGATAGGAAAACAACAAAAACCATCACGAAGAACCGTTATAACCAGTGGAGCCACATTTACATTTTTGTTCTTTACTGCTTGCATCTCAGACTTTCCATTCAGGATAACTTTCCTTTTGCTCTAAAGTATAATCTTCAGAATGTTTTTTTAGCACGTATCTGCTAGGAGCAAACTACTGTTTTTGTTTATCTGAAAATGTCTTTATTTCACTATCATTTTTAAAAGATATTTTCACTGGGTACGAGTTCTAAGTTGGCAGTTGTTTTCCTTCAGGACATTTGAGGTGTCGTTTCACTGTTTTCTGGCTCCCATTGTTCTCGACCGCTGTACAGATACAGTTGTAGTCTGGTCATTCATCTACAGTCAAATCACTGCTGAGGGACAGAACGGGAATTTGCACCAGGGCCGCATGGGGTGAGACTCCATGCTGTCAACCACTCTGCAACATACCTGTTCCATGGGAGCACCGGGAAAAGAGGCATTCTCTCTTCTACTGTGAACATGAGCCTTGGGGCTAGAATGTTGGTGTAGACAATGCAGGTAATGGAAGCCATCTTGCCAGCAGGTGGTTTAAACCCATCTGATATTGGCGGTAGCATAAAGGAAGAAGGAAGACAGAGCAGGTCCTACGACCCCCCCTGAGCTATTGCATCCAGACACGCATGACAGTTTACCCCTGGACTTCAGAGTTCACGAACCTTCCCCACTGACCATGAGAACACACAAACTTTTCCTTTCCTTAAACAAGCTTACTTGGGTTTTCAGTAACTTGCAACCAGAAGTTCCACTCCCAGTAGAATCAGTAAAGGACCTGAGTTATTTTTTAAATTATTCTGGTTGAATAGACTGTATCCTACTTAACTGTGGCTCAATTCTGGTACTGAACCATCCAGGTCATGGCTTTAAAAACATTACAATAACTTTATGAGAAACCTGCTCAATTCACACATTGGCTGGCTTTCATCCTAATGGAAAAAGTCCTACAAGGGAGTATCTGTCTTAGATGCTGAGATGGACGTTTGCACGTAGGAGCTTTACTGGAGAGTGCTCTCTGAAGCAACACCTGTTAGGGAGTGAGGAAGCAGGATGGAACAGATGCTGAGGTCGAACACTGAGGCAGTCCCACGAAAGGCCCCTGCAGATCCCTTGGAAGCTCTGGAGCTGGGATCCCTTCAGAACTGCCCTGAACGGAGGGGCAAACACTGGGCTCTGAACCCTTGCATCAGGCCATTCTGGGAGAGGTGTAACTTTGGTCCCTCAGTCATGGCTGTCCTAGGAGGGAACTTAGATGTGAGGCCTCAGCAGCCAGTCTCCTCAGCAGTTGGGAGAATGAATGCCTTGGCTGGGAAGAGGGACCTGGGAGGTGCCGGCAGCCTCCGTTTCAGTCCTTGCTCATTGTACAGCCTGATTCAAATCTGCATCTTTCCAGCTTCCAAGTCCTAATCATCCCCACTGCACATCTCTGTCACTGCCGCTGTCAGGTTGGTGGTCCATTCTGGGAAAGCTAAGACCCTGTCCCTCGGTCCAGCTTCAACTACCAATCGGTGTTCATCCCACTCATGGCTGGAGTTCATCCCACAGGACAGGCTGGATCAAGTAAACAGATGCAGCTACTACTGACAGGGTTTTCTGCCCTTTGCGTCCCCCTAAGTTGCCAACTAAGAAAGGGATCGTGTTGGGTAGAAACCTAGAGACAAAATGAGGAGAGCAAAAATCATCATGGGAGTCTTTCCAGCTATACCAAGCACAAAGTGTTTTTATGCTCTGCCAACTAGCTTAGACAGAATTTAAGGAGGAAAAGTTATTAGTTAAGGTTGAAAGGAAATTGGCAAGAAAAACGTATGGCCAGGGGCATCTTCATTTAAGAGTAGAACTGAATGTCCTTTCAATTAGCATACCTATGCTCCAGAGCCACCCTGTCCCTCTCTCTTTCCCAGCCCTGCTCTGACCTGTGTTCTATTTCTCTCTTTCTCTTTTCTCCCCCAAGCCTCGTGCAAACTTAGAATTTAGCATTTGGCTTGGTACCATGATGGGTATCTGTGGGTATCTGCTCCCTCCTTCTTCCTGGGCTCTGTTCCCCCCGCCTCCACTCCAACCACTGAGGGATGGGCTGCCTGTCTTGTGGGGGGGTGCCCTTGACCTAGCCCTTCTCCAGAATATTTTGGCCTGGAACCAAGGAGAGAGAGGCAACTCCTTTTTACTCCCTTTACTAAAGCCAGGCCTCTCAAGGGTTATGTGTTCTGCTGGGTGAAAAACGAAAACAAAAATCCAAAGCCAACACACAGACAAAGGGAGAGAAGGAAACGTGCAGGGGATACACCACCCCCTGGGGCAGGGCCTCAGACCCACCACAGCCTTGCCCCACTAGAGACTGGTTACATGAGCCCTACATCTGACCCTTGATGCAGGCTAGCCAGGAGTGGATTCCCATCTTCAGACTTCTAATACATCGCAGATTCATAAAAATAGGCGGAGCTTTGAGAGGATAACTGGTATAGCCCTCTGACTCCAGGAAAATGATCCTTAAAATGAGGAAAGTGGCTATCATTCTGAAAACTCCCCAAGGAGGGGCGCCTGGGTGGCTCAGTGGGTTAAGCCTCTGCCTTCAGCTCAGATCTCAGGGTCCTGGGATCAAGCCCTGCATCAGGCTCTCTGCCTGGGGGGAGCCTGCTTCTCCCTCTCTTTCTCTCTGCCTGCCTCTCTGCCTACTTGTGATCTCTGTCAAATAAATAAATGAACAAATTAATTAAAAAAAAAGACTCCCCAAGGAAAGAAGGCCTGCTCTTTCTTTCATAGGCCTTATTCAGTAGTTAATTAACCTTCAGATTGAATATTTCTTTTTCTTTCTTTCCTTCTTTTTTTTTTTTTGGCCACCAGGTCTTTCGAAAGCTCCCTCACGATAATTCTCCATCACCTCAGGCCAGCAGGTAGGCTCAGGAAGCACCGGTGAACCTTGGCAGGCACTTGTTTGCAGGGCCCGTGGAGTGAATCTGTTCCTTATGTTCCCTCCCCAGAACTGAATCCTCCGGATCTTCCCTTAGAAGACATTCTAATTCAATGTCTACACTGCCTGAGATGGAACATCATGGGTAACTGGCAAGAAAAACCACTTAATTAGCTGACAGGAGGAAATAGATCAGCACTGTTTCTATAAGCAACCTCTTTTCCTTAAATACAGAGATTTCATTGTCCTGTGGCTTTCTTCCCAATACATTTAAACATTCTACATAAGACCTAATTCCATGCTTTCTTTTCATACTGTTTTATTTTCCCTTCTTCTTGGGACTGCTTTGGATACCTTAATCTTTCTCAAAATGTAGAGTCCTAACCTCAGAACGGTACGTGGGTAAGGCCTTGAGCAGCAGCAAGGGGAGTAAGGACTTATTTCTCAACCCCCGTATGCTAGGCCATTAATACATCCAAGTATCAAGTTTGGGTTTAAAATAAACTGGTGACCTTTCCTTCTACTCTCCTAGGACTTTCTAAGTCAAAACATGTAGCTCAGGGCTCCCTGACAATCTCTCAGGAAATGGGTACGACCTTGTTTATAAATGGACATCACAGCCACTTGTCTGCCCCTTCTATAGTTCTCGTGTCTCCCACGCTAAGACAGGGTTTAGTCCAAGACTGAAAATGCTGCCATTCTTCTAGGGGGCCCACCAAAGGCCCAGAAACCTCCTCCAGAGCCT
Source organism: Lontra canadensis (assembly GCF_010015895.1). Taxonomy (NCBI): domain Eukaryota; kingdom Metazoa; phylum Chordata; class Mammalia; order Carnivora; family Mustelidae; genus Lontra; species Lontra canadensis. The sequence goes on from NW_022631072.1 coordinate 5,108,643, forward strand.
TTGGGTTTTTTGAGGAAGTATACTCAGAACCTCTGATGGGTCCCTCATTCTTTGGGAACTAGCCAGAGCTGGAAGGGACCCATTTGGGCAGCTGTGATCCCCAAAACATTAATTCATAATTTCCTTCAGTTGAGCATTTTTGATACATCTTTGAGTGTCCTTTCTGTGCTAAGACTGGGCCCTTCCTTGTTTCCAGGAAGGAAAGTTTGGGAAGCCTTAGTGAGATTGGGGTTTCCACAATCCTCCCATCTCCTACACCTCTACCAGTTTTCTCTACCCATGGTGAGGAGGAGGGTCACAGTCATCAAGAAGCAAAAGATGGCTCAGCGGGAAGACTGAGAGCGGCCATTGGCTTAGGGAGTACCTGATGATTACGGGAGCCGATCTTGGTAATGTAGTCTGCAGAGAATCAAGGATGGTTTCAGTTTCTTTGGTCCAACAAGCTCCTGGTAAGTTAAAAATGCTGAGGCATGTGAGTATCTGACAGCCATTAACAAAGGCCCCCAACAAAGCCCTTTAGGGACACAGGAGAAAAGAACAATGTGACCAGTGACATTCTCAACCTCCCCAACACTCTCGGTACAGAAGGGCTGGGAGAAATGCAATCTATTTTAGGGGCTTTGTCAACGACAAAAAAAATAATAATACATTGGATTTCCACTTAGATTATGTATCTAAAGAGCTCCTGAGTGGGGGCGATTATGAAACCGTTGGTAGCACAGTAGGCCGGAGGTCAGTGTGGGACGGCTGGCGCTGGGAATTGGGAACTCCTTCTCCTTCCTCACTCTGCCCCCTGCCACAGCTGCCGCCAAGATCTGTGAGCCCTTGTCATTTATTATGTTGAGTTTTCTATATTTGGAAATACTTTGGGGGAAAATTTTCCACACTTAGGAAGTCATTAACCCTGCGTCTCTAACACATGCATTCCTCCATGCCCTTACTTTATGCACTGAAAGGTCTATTGTTGAGAATGTTCATTCTGGACGCAGTGGAACTAAGGCAACACAGGACACCCCTTCCCCAGAGGTTCTGGTCCCTGGTGTAGGAAGGTACCAAAATGCAGACTGAATGGTCTGCCCCAAGTGGCATGCTCTGTCCTTCTTGAGGGCCATTTGTTGTGACCTCTGGAAGGAGAGGTGGAGATGGGCTCTTTTTCAGATTTGGGGTAAGTGTCCTCTGCGCTTCTATAGCTAAGAGTTGCCCAGGTTCTGAAAGGGTTCTGTCCTTCTCTCCCTCGTGCTGGAGAGGAGCAAGTCCTACGAGGCACTCATAGGAGCAAGTAAGGAGGGATTTTATAAATGACAATTTCTGACTTATTCTCCCGATAAAAGAAAGACATTAATTTCAGGAAAATACAGACAAGTAAAAGCATCTTAAAGAAATGACTACTGATACCCAACTAAGGACACATTTTCTCCAATGTTCACCTGCACAAGGACGGTATTGACAGTCATCACTTCCTGGGGCCTCAGGTGCTGCCTGGGGGGTCACGTCCATCCTTCTGCTTGCTCCCCACCTGTCTACTGGTCACTCGGTGGGGTCCCCAACATGGGGCATGGACAGAGTGTGGGCTCACTCTGCTGTGTGATCACCCACGAGCTGTGTGATCTCCAGCAAGCTGGTGAGTGCCTCTGGGCCCACACCTGTCAACTGTGGTCAACGGGTTGTCCGGGACTCCATGAGTCAGTACGTGTAGAATGTTTCCTGCTTGCTCCCCGTGAGTGCACAGCTCAGTGGAGTCATGGATCGTCTCCTTTTTAGAGATACAGAAACCTGTTCAGAGAATTCAGAGACTTGGCTGAGGTCCCACAAGTATTAAGTTATTCCATGACAAAGCCAGGAGTGAAACTTCAAATGTCTTTTGACTCCAGGTCCTTTATGATACCACATACGTGTGTGTGTGTCTATGGGTCTGCGGGGGGCGGGGAGGGAAAAGAGATGCCCCCTGCCCCGTCACTCTGCCCCTTTCGCTCCGACTCCATCGCAAACGTCTTTAGGTCACTGTGTAGTAGATACTCCAGTGCCCAGATGTGCCCTGGACCTAATCTGAGTCAGTGGACAGAGGCCTGTCCAGCTTCAGTCAGAGCTGTGGCACTCAAGCCATAAATCCACCAGAATTCCCCGGGGTTTGGTTCTGCAGACTCTGAGTCAGGGTGGGGACAGCAACTCTGCATTTCTCTCTCTCTCTTTTTTTTCTTTTTTAAGATTTTATTTATTTATTTGAGACAGCACGACAGAAACAGAGCATAAGTGGGGAGGAGGGGCAGAGGGGGAGCAGGGAGCCTGCCCTGGAGCTCCATCCCAGGACCCTGGGATCATGATCTGAGCCGAAGGCAGGTGCTTCACTGATGGAGCCACCCAGGGGCCCCAGGCATCTGCATTTCTAACACGTCCCCAAGTGATGCTGGTTGCTGCTGCTCTGGGACCCAGACCGCAGCAGCAGTTTTCGAGAATGTTGGCCTGTGAATGTTGCCTTATCCTGCCCCTTCCTCCTGCTGACTCTTTTTATTTCCACTGGTCCCCTCCAAACTCCCCTCGCACCCTGTGTCCAAAATTCTGAGTCCCTCACAGCGGTGACGGAGCTCCTGAGGCAGGTTCTCTGCCGAAGCATGGGTGGGCCCACTGGGAGTGCTCAGCCCCAGCATTCCCCATCCACTTTCAACCACAGGGACTCTGCACAAACCCTCCTGGACTCCCACTGGTCCACGTCTGAGACATGTCAGGGGGGCCACTTGTGTTTATGGATTCCAAAGAAAATGAGTGTGTACTCTGTGCCAGCACTGGGGGTGGCAGGGAGCATGGTGGCGGTGCGGGGCACGTGGTGGTGAAGGAATCATCCACGTTCCTCCAGGAGGCCCAGAGGCTCTGAGCTCATCCCGCGGAAGTCTCTGCAGGCCTGATATCAGGTACAGCTACACAGATCACGACTCGCCCCACTTTTCCATCTGGCACCATCCGCAAGTTCATCCCTCAGACAGGACATCCTTCAGAACTAAAGAGGAGGTGACACCTGACAACTCCACGGGAGTCCCAGGTAGGGTCAGAGAGCTTGATGGACACACAAGGAACTCTGGGTGTGGCAATCCGTGTGGGTTTTTGGGTCACGTGAGTGGAACAATCCCAGCTTCTCAACCCCATAAGGAAAATTCTGTCTTAAAAAAGCCTCTCAGTGTGATTTTTCCATGATGTGACCAATTTTTCACTCAGTTGTTTATCCCAGGTGATAGCAGGTAGGTCCTGACAAAAGAAGGGTGGGGAGCATCACCCGGGAACGAAGTCTCTTTCCTTTCTGCCTCAGGACACACTCGGTCCCCAGCAGGTGATATCTGTTGGCGCTGGTTGAGTTTGCTGCTATTTTCACCATTTTAGAATTAGCTCCCTGTCTACTGGGAATTTTCCAGGCTGACATAAATCTTCAAGCCTCATACTAGCCTCCGACTCACTGCTACCTCAATTAGAACCAGTGAAATATTTGGAAATTCCCATGGCCTCGGCCAAGACCTTAATGGGGTGGGTTTTAAAAAGTTCTGGAATCCCTTCCTTCCATGCCAGCCAAAGGCACATTTCCCTGGGCACCACATGACACCCCCCCTCAAAATATAAGCCCCCCTGGATTGTGGGTCTCCATAAGCCTGCCCAGTCAGGGCATAAGAACACTCGATGCACAAAATGAGCAGAGCGGGGGGGTCATGTATTAGAGCTCCACCTGCCAGTGCTGGGGACACTTCCTGTTATCAGATATCTGAGAACAGGGTCAGGTCTGGTCCCTCCAAGCCCTTGTGGTCAAGACAGTGACTCAGAGCCAGACATCTGACCGCAGGGCCGTGCCTGCCGGGATAGGAAGTGCACAGCTGGGAGTCGGAGGTGGGGTTCAGATCAGGTCCATCCACCTCACTGTGTGACCTCTCTGAGCCAGTGTCTCTTTTGAATGAGGATAGCACTACTGCCCCAACTTCCTCTTGTGGGTTATTGTGACAGGAAGGCAACACATTTCAAAGTGGTTAGAAAGCAGTAAAGTGTTAATCCACGTATAGAATCTGGGCTTATTACGGAGATGAAGTTCCACGAGACCATATATACACACAAATGCACACTGTGGTGTTTCAGGAAATGTTTACCAACTGGCTTTCTACAGAGGAAAATGCCCTGATTTTTTGCATTGCCAGTTTCCCTGGTGTAAATATACCCAGCATGGCTGACCTCAGAGTAGCCAGTGTGACGCCTGAAGGTCAAATTGAGAGGAAATGGACCTCACTGACCATTGTGTGCTGAGCTGAGCCTCCTCTGGACACGTAAACCTTTATTTATGTATTTTATCCCCTATCATCCGAGGCTCTTAGCCTAGTGCTGGGAAAACAGGGGTGCTCACCACCTCTCCTGCTCATGGTTTCACTAGACACAGGTTCTCAGGTGGGGAAATGGAGGCCACACCCCTTCCGCTGAATCAGAATCGTGCAAGGTGCACGTTCTGGAGCTCCAGGGTGACTGTGAGGCACAGCCCCGGTGAGGAAGTCCAGCACAGGGCCTGCAAACTCCACAGCAGTGATCACATCCTGGTTTGGTTTGTATCCTCCTTTCCAGAACGGCACTGGATGCTTCTCTCGTTCTCTGTAGCCAGATCCACCCAGAAAGAGGTCAGGTGTGCAGAGACGTGTGAGAAAGAGGCCTCTGCCTACTGCCATTTGCACCAGCGGGTTTCCCTGCACTGCTCCCCGCTCCTCTGTGTGTCACCCCTACTGACCTGTGTTTCTTGGAAGGCTATGCACGTGTGTGCCCCAGCCCCGTCACTCATTCTGTCTGTGCTGACTCCCTTCTTGGCCCTGTAGGGCCTGCACCACCTTACTCCACTTCTCTGAGTGATTCCCTGCAGACCCTCCGGTCCTGGGGCCCTTGCCTTCTCCCCTTACCGAGAGCCTCCGGGCCAGATGCACCCAACTCATGCAGGGAGTGGAGGGTGTGAGTGTGCGCATGCCTGTTCCCCTCCCCCCCAACCCCGCCCCCAAGTGTCCTCTCATCCGGTAGCTCTGTCCCTAAGACAGCATACAGCCCTCATAAAGGTCCTTTGAATAAAGGAAAACAAGTCACAGAGAAGGCATGATAGGAAGGGAGGAGAGGAAGGCATTCCAGGTGAATTAATTGCTCCAGGAAAGACCCAGTAATTGGCGCTTCCTTGGCCTGAGTACAAGAGCAAGGGAAAACTGATTTTTAAGCCAAAAAGGTTCACATCCTCATCCATCACTGAATATGTGTTCCACCCATTTTTATGTTCTCTCTCAATCCTGCCAATATAAACTACCAACTCCCTTGACGTTCTCAAGGTAAGCTGGAGAAAAATGAGACAGTGGTGTTCACCCAGAATGGAACAAAAATGTCCGATCAACTGTTTTAGGTAACAAAGATAATGACCAATTTCCCTCAGCTCAGACAGAGAAGGCTACCAAGTGTAACACTTGCCGCGAGAAGGGGGCTACCTACTTGTCCCCAGGGTCCTTGTAGAAAAACTCAACCTGGGGGCGCCTGGGTGGCTCAGTGGGTTAAGCCGCTGCCTTTGGCTCAGGTCATGATCCCAGGGTCCTGGGATCGAGCCCACATTGAGGCTTCCTGCTCAGTGGGGAGCCTGCTTTTCCTTCTCTCTCTGCCTGCTGCTCTGCCTACTTGTGTTCTCTCTCTTTTGTCAAATAAATAAACAAAATCTTAAAAAAGGAAAAAAGAAAGAGGAACTCAACTGATGACTGAGTTCCTGAACTGAAAATCAAATGTTCTTCCTATACACTCAGAACAAGTGTGACTTCCTATTTTCTTCAATTAAATTTTTTTCTTGTCATAAAATTAGGATATATTTAAGAAAATTAGAAAATAAATTTGAGCACACATATACACAAAAGTAACTATGAGACGATGGAGGGATTGACTAACCCCAGTGCGGAGTCATCTTGCCAGAGACACGCAAATCAGATGTCACTCTGCACACCCCAAGCCCCACAAGGCCATATGCCAACTATATCCCAACAAAGCTGGAAAGACCTCCTTAATTTAAAGGAAAAGAGGGAGGGGGATTCGCATTTGTGAAGCAACTCATAGAGTCCTTATGAAGACAGAATGCTCGGCACAGAAGTACGAATCCACACACAGCCCTGTGAAGACTGTCTTTTCACCTCATTTTACAGATGAGATAACCGCACACCGAGCCTAGGAAATGTGCCCACGGCCACACAGTCGATGAGCAGCCGAGTCACAACTACTACCAGCTGTGCCTGGCTGCGGCCACCGACAGAGACATCAGCTGTTGCTCTCACTGTGACCACTTCACTGTAGGCCTTCAACGATGAACCCAGCAGGAGTCATCAAGAACACCGAAGGGGGCAAACCCCCTCCTCTCCCTTCCGTCCGATGGCCCCCTCATGAAGGTGAGGCACAAGAAGAGAGGAAGGGGGAAACAGGGAAGAGAAAACCAGTGACCTGACAGGAATTCTTCACTTCACAGTGATCGGGTCTTAGGTCTACAGGCCTGAGATGCTCAGAGGATGCTCTTTAAAAAACACCACCAGCAGCCACAAAAGATTAGAGGCAAGAAGTGATTGTTAAATTAAAACGGAAGGTGTGGTGTGTGCTGGCCATCGTCCTTATGGTCCTTGGGTTCTCCCAGTCCCCAGGAATCAGGCCCTGGGGGCCTCACCTGGCCTCTGCCCCCACCGCCCTCCTAAGCTCCTGGAAGGAAGGGAGTGTCCCTCATTCATCTCAGATCTCTCAGGACGCGGCAGAGAGCTGCTGGCAGAGAGGGAGTGTTCAAAAAACAACTCTGTTGAATTGCACCGTCTGTTTTTCCACCTTTATTCCCAGGGTGACCTTTCAGAATCTGTCAGCTCTCCTGCTAGGCTTCCCTGCGCTTCTAGGCGGAGCGGCCCCACCTCCTGGCTTGTGTGCCACGCAGCAGGGTTTCAGTGCTCAGAGAATTGTACTTCGAGAACCTATGTTTTGAGTCAGACAAGGCATCCTTTAGGCCAGGGCAGTCTGTTAGCGAGCTTTGCACCCTAAGCACCCAGCACGGTGCCTGACACACAGGAAACGCTTATCCAATATCCCGGATGTAACTGGTTACATCCAATAACCTGGCAACGGTTGGTGAAAAAAACGAGTCTCTAACATCTGAAATCTTTTTAAATATTTCAAGCAGAAGGGCCCATAATGACAAGGTGCTGCCAGACTGGTTACAAACAGGGTTTGGTTCCGAACAGTGGGATTTGTGTACCTGGGGAGTTGTGGACCCATTCAAAGCATCATCAGAGAAAAGCATCTAGAATTGCCTGTGACTAATAAGAGGACTGGATATAGACTGTTCAGCATGGTAAACTCACAGCCTTACCAAGGGAAAACCAAGCGTACAGCCATCACTGTGAGGGGAGCTCGAAATGGGCAGGGATCCCACATTGCCTGACCAGGCTGCTTCCAAGTCTCCTGCCCAAAGCACAGCATTACAGAAAGCTGGGGCTGGAAGCTACAACCTCCATTTCTTTACCGCAGGAGACTTTAACCATCTCGTGTCCATGGGGACTCTTTGTGTGGAGACAGGCATGCCTAGTCTCCCAACCTTGTTTAGCTCTAGGGTCCCTCCTTAGCAGCACTTCTCTGAACCCCGTCTCAGGAAGGCTGCACCACAACCCAGTCCGCCTTTCATTACCTTCAACCTCACATGCATCAGAAGACCACCTCCTCTCCATGCCCAAGGTGATACTCTAGGAGTGGGAAGGGCCACACAGAGAGTGATGAAGAGTTTCTGCCCTCACGAAGACTTTAGTCTCACATAGGACACCAGAGAAGGCAGAAGCAGAGATGGGCTGGAAAGCAAAGCAGGATGAAGTTCAGCACGTGAGAAGTACTTGAAGCAAGGCCAAAAGTGGTGTGAGGGGATAGAGTAGAGAGACAGGGCTCCGGGCATAGGGGTAGGCGTGTGATCTTGGAGAGGCTCCATATAAGGAGAGGCCTTCCACAGGCAGACATGAGGTGGTGGAGGGAGGGGGCCACTATGAAGGGCAGGAGGAGAGAAGACAGACATGGGAAGGGTCGTGCCACAGTGTGGGAAGGGTGACAAGGAGCGATATAATGGGGAGAAAGCCTGGAAAGGTAGTTTGGGGTCACATCATGGGAGTTTGTATTTCCTGGAGCCTTCTAGAAGGTCTTTAAGTAGAGGAATGACATAACTAGAGCCACATTTTAGACCAGAGACTTCTTAATGTTTCCCCTTATAGGATCTGTTGGTTCACAGATAGCTCTCTAAAGAAATGACTGATTCCAACACAGTACAGGGTATAACTGTATGTCCGCCTACTATCTTAGAAATAACAATGGGAACATTTCCCAAAGTGAATATTAAGTGAATATTTACATTATGGAAAGAAAAATTACAGGTAAAATCTACTGTATTAGTTACCTCTTGCTATATAAGAAATTGCCAACATAAAGCACACATTGATTATTTGACAATTTTTGTGAAACAGGAATTCAGGGATAGCTGAACCGGTTCCTACTCCATGGTCTCTCATCAAACTGAAATCAGGGATTTGGTTGGTCAGAACCTCACCTGAAGGTTCAACCGAGGAGGAGAAACACATGCTTCTCAGCTCAAGTGTTTGTTAGTATAATCGTTTCTGGAGGGTTGTTGGACCAATGGACTTCCTCAGATCCCTTGCTTCCTTCAGAGCTTTGCCAAGTGTTGGCCTGAGGCCACCCTCAGTCCCTGACCACACAGACCTCTCCAACATGGCAGCCTGCTCTATCAAAGCCAGCGAGGGACAGCATCTGCTGAAAGTCAGAAGCCACTACTTTATGAAACCTAATTATGGAAGGGACACCCTTCAATGTTGCCAATATTTTATAAGTGAGGAGAAACGAATTATTGAAAAGAAGGAGATTACAGAAGGCCATGACTATCAGGAGGCAGCCTCCTGTATCAATCATGGAGGAGAGAGAGGGACCCTCTTACCTCAGTGGACCCCTCTCACTGCCGGCCACATCTCTGTCCTCAGGACGAAGCTCAGCCAGTCTGCTTTTATCCAAGTCCTCAGACTCAACGCAGGCACTGAAGGAGGAAAGACACTCTTTTGTTCTGTGCAGATGAAACAAGATACTCTTCATTCTGTCTGGGTCAGACCCCTGCCTAGGATTGCCTCTTTCAAGTAAAGAATGTACCAGCTACATTCCTGAAGATGAGAAACCGAATGTTGTCACGGCTGATTTGTGATTCTTATGGCTCTCAGAGGAAGAAAGGACAGAGAAGCAAGGCTTTATCTGGATGCATGTAATGGTTAGAGGACAGTAGGTTTGGCCGGGTCAGAAGATGTCTAATAAAGCACAGCATCTTTGATCTGGAAGTCACCAGTTTATTTAGGGTTGCCCTGAGACGTTCCCTTAAAATATGCCTTTTTGGAATTCTTCCAGAAAAGCTTAAAATCTTAGGGTTACATTTTTTTCTATAGTGTGCTGGGTTTTGATTTACCATTCCCTATCAAGCTGCGGACGAGATTTCACTTTTATTTATTCAAAACCCATCCAGGCACACATAAGTACTCTCCCTGAAAGTAGTGGTACGGCGATCCTGTCAAGATACGACTATCGGGATTCCTGTTACAGCTTTGAGGGAAATCACCACCCCAGCCAGAGCTGTGAAGTGGGTCGTCTCAAGGCCTTGCTTATTCAACTTGGCCACCAGACATCAACAGGGACTTTTCCCATCATACTGTGGAGCCCAAAGGAAATGCCACAGGATATTAAACATGTCAACACCATGCTTTTCAAGAGGAAATGTGAGAAGCTGGCTTTGGTCAACAAGATGGCCACACTCTATCAATGACTCAAAACTGGCCGGTTTCCCTTACATTAGTACCACACTATTTATCCAGAGAGCAATATGGGACGAAAGGCACAGGATCTTAACCGTGTGAGACAAAAGAAATAAAGCATTTAGAGCATAGTGTCAAAGTATCCACATTTTTGTCTTAGGGTAAAGCCACCAGAGGGTTGTAAAATGTTATATTTTGTTTAAGGTGTTTGTGAGTGGAGGGTGGTAGTTAAAGTTACACAGGGTAAGTTTCAGTTTGTGATGCCAAATTTCGCCTGAAAGAGCAGTATGCTTTCTCAAAAGTCAATTTTATGATTTGCAAAGAAAAGGAGTCAGGGCTCCTCCAAAAAAGGAAAGGCCAAAGAAGTAGAAGAGTACAAAGATCCGAGAGGAAAAACAGACACTCAGGTTCACATTAGGGGGCCTACACTGTTTCTAATATTTTAAAGCTTTTTACTACGAACTGTAATGTACGTTCAGAAAAATGGATAAAACAAATCGTACAACTCAATGATTTGGCAAACGAACCACATCAGCCATGACCAAAATTAATAAAGGCTATTGCCAACCTCCCCAGAAGTCCTTCACACACCCTCCCCGGTCATCATCCCATGTGCCCACAAGAGTAACCACTGTCTTGTGTGGTATTCAAGTCCTTGCTTTCCTTCACAGTTTTAACACCCCAGCATGGATCACTAAGTTTTATAGTTTAATTTCATCTGTCTTTTCAATTTTATATTATATACATGGAAACATGCCGCATGCATTTTTCCCCCTTCCATCTGGCTTCCTTTGCTCCACATAACGTTTGACAGATTCACTCACGATGTTGCTGTGGTTTAGTGCAGGACATTCACGGTCACTGATGCATACAGCTCCACCGCATGGCCATCCTGCCATTGATGTACCCATTTCACTGTGGGTGGATATTTGGAGGGATTCCATTTGGGGGCCATTATGGATAACGCTGCTATGAACGATCTTGTAGGAGAGTTGGCAGCATGGATGCACACGTGTGTTTGTCTACATGCATGTTCACCGAAGAGAAACACTGCTGGGTACAGGCTATGCTTATCCTCAAAGTTAGTAGATATTGCTCAACTGTTTTCCAATTTTTAGACCATAATCAGCAATGTGTAAGACTTGCTGTCGGTCCACAAGCTCACTGACACTCCGTCATTTCAATATTAGCCATTTTGTTGAGTATGTGCTCATCTCCTTGTGACCTTAGTTTGCATTTCTCTGAGGACTGAGTCTGAGCATGTTTTTGTAGTTTTATTGGGTGTTTGGTTATCCTCTTTTGCGAGGTGCCTCATTTTTTACTTGTTTTTTTTTCTTCTTAATAGTTTTATTAATATTCTGAGTCCATATCCTTTTCCAGTTATATGTATTGCAAATATTTACACTCACCTTTTAGCTTTCATTCTCCTTGTCAGGTCTTTTGATGAACAGAGCTCTTAATTTTAATGTAGTTCAAAATTGTTTTTAAATTTCCTATGAAGTTAGTGTTTTTTGTATCCCAAGGGACACTTTACTTTCCCCCAATGTTGTGAAGATATTCTCTTATATTATCTTCTAGAAGCGTTATTGTTTCACACTTAGGTGTACAATTCACTTAGAATTAATTTTAAGAAAAAAAAAAAGAATTGTTTTTTATGTATGGTGTGAGGTAGGAGAGGTCAAGACTCACTTTTTTCTATACAGATATCTAAATAACCTAACACTATTTATTGAAAAGATCACCCTTTCTCCAGTGTTTGGCAATGCCCCCTTTATCATAAGTCAAGTGTCTGCATTTGTGTATTTCTGGTCTCTATATTGTATTCCATTGGCCTATTTGTCCTTGCATCAATATCAGACTGTCTTAATGACTGTCATTTTATAAGTCTTCATTTCTGATATATAAATCTTCAACTTTGTTCTTCAAGATTGTTGTGGCATTCTCAGCCCTTGAATTTCCATATACATTTTAGAATCAGATTTTTAATAATATCTGCCATAATTTTGATTAAGACTATTTGGAATCTATAGCTTTATTTGGGGAGAAACTTCTCTACTATACTGGGTTTTCCAATTCATGAACACAGTATTTCCCACTATTTATTTATTGAGGACTTCTTTAATTTTCCCCCAAATGTTTCAGTTTTCTATCGTGGTATATAAGATCTTTAAAAAGATTTAATTCCTGGGGCGCTTGGGTGGCTCAGTGGGTTAAAGCCTCTGCCTTCAGCTCAGGTCATGATCCCAGGGTCCTGGGATCGGGCCCCACATCGGGCTCTCTGCTCAGCGGGGAGCCTGCTTCCTCCAATCTCTCTCTCTGCCTGCCTCTCTGCCTATTTGTGATCTCTGTCTGTCAAATAAATAAGTAAAAATCTTAAAAAAAAAAAAAAAAAGATTGGGGCACCTGGGTGGCTCAGTGGGTTAAAGCCTCTGCCTTCGGCTCAGGTCATGATCTCAGGGTCCTGGGATTGAGCCTCACATCGAGCTCCCTGCTCAGCAAGGAGCCTGTTTCTGCCTCTCTCTCTGCCTGCCTCTCTGCCTACTTGTGATCTCTCTCTCTCTGTCAAAAAATAAATAAAAATCTTAAAAAAAAAGATTAATTCCTAAGTATTTTAATTTTTCATGCTATTATAAATGGTGCCATTTAAATTCTTTTCCTTTTCAAAATCCCTGAAGGTTGTGTGTATGTGTAAATTGAGAAGTTGATTTTTAAATCTATAGGAAAATTCTGTATTTGAGAATCAAAATTTTTCATCACTTCTGAAGAAATTTCAGTTGTTAACTCTTCAAATGCCCTTTCCCCATTCTCTTTAATATCCTTCTGAAATCTTTCCATCCTTCTGGAAACTAAGTCTTCTCAATTCTTTTCTTTTTCCTTTTTTCTGATATGATGGGCTTCATTATTTCATTCCTTCATGAATCCTCTTCAGCTCTCTTGTTAAATCCAGTGGTTCTCAAAGAGAGTGATTTTATCCATCAGGAGATAATTACTAATGTTAGAAATATTTTTGGTTTTCACACCGGGAAAAGCATGCTACTTGCATCTGGAAGATAGAGATAAGAGATACGAGTAAGAAACCTACAATGCACAAGACTGCCCCCTACAACAATTACCCAGCCAAATGTCAGTAGTATCAAGGTTTAAACCCTAGGTTAACCTAACTATTAAATTTCCAATTTCAATTATCATATTTTTCATTTCCAAAAGTTTAATATGGTTCTTTTTCAAATCTTTCTGAAAGTTTGATAGTCTTCTATGTTCAAAGTTGGTTTTCTTTTTTATTTCCTTAAACATAAGAATGTACTTTTCCTATATCCTGTAATTCCAACATCTGTGGCCTTTGTCAATCTTACTCTGTTTCATCTGATTCTTTTTTTTAATTAAAGATTTTATTTATTTATTTGTCAGAGAGAAAGAGCACAAGCAGGGGGGAGTGGCAGGCAAAGGGAGAAGCAGGCTCCGTGCTGAGCAGGGAGCCCAATGTGGGACTTAATCCCAGGAGCCTGGGATCATGACCTGAGCTAAAGGTAGACATTCAGCTGACTGAGCCACACAGGTGCCCCTCAACTGATTCTTCTCCACGGTGCCATACCTACTGGAGCACTTCTGATATTTTACTATGAATTCTTATTACATGGAGCCTTTTTGGGATAATGCATTGAGGTCTATGTTCAAAGCATTTTCCTTTGAAGAGATTTATTCTATAAACTATCTGGTAGCACATCAATCTGGGTGAGCCAGATACAAATTTTTGGCTTTAGGCCACCTAGTATATATGAATTCCAGTATAAGAGCAGACTTACAGTTAGGAATGATCAAAAAGGAGATTTTTCTTTCTCCCCTTAACCCAGACCCAAGGCTGAGAAACACGTCTTCCACCAATGTCCCTCTATTGAGTGAGTTTTTGTTGTGACTGTTGTTCTACTTTTCATGGAGGCTGGTCTTGGATATAAAGGATCCCTGAGCCAACCTCCCACTTCGATGGATCCTGGGTTTCTCCTCAAGTCTCCAAGTATGCATTTATAACTAAGTTCAGTCCCCCATGAATTAGTATGTGCCTGCTGGGCACGCACCCCATTTGGCATTCATTAACCACTCTCAATTCATGCTTTATGGCCACCAAGAACGTCCCTATTTCTCTACCAATTCAGCCACTAATTTTTTTAAAGATTTATTATTATTTTTACTTATTTGAGAGAGAGATCACAAGCAGGGGGATAGAGGTAGAGGGAGAAGCAGACCCCTCACTGAGCAGGGAGCCCAATGCAGTACTTGATCCCAGGACCCTGGGATGATGACCTGAGCCAAAGGCAGATGCTTCACCGACGGAGCCACCCAGGGGCCCTCAGCCACTCATCTGAAGGGAAATCTTTTTTTTTTTTAATTAAAAAAAAAGGAAATTTCTAAAAAATGCTTTATCCAATATATTTAGTTGTTCTAAATATCCAATATACCTTGTTGTTTCTTAATCTGGCAATTGAAACTGATATTTATTTTACTGTACTTTGCTCCAAATGTATGTTATTTAATAGCTGTAGTAATTAACAATACTAGATAATCATTCATAATGAAAGTAACAATACTTTATGCAGAGACCTTCAGTTTTCAGTGCATTTTTTTTTCATTTAATCTTTACCGTCAGTCTAAGACAAAGCAATCTAGGATCTGTTTTCATTGTATAAAGCTCAGTTATGTTCAGTGATTTTCAAATAAGTATCAGAATCACCTTTGGAGCTTTTAAAATACATTTTCTCAGGGCTAATGGATCAGAATCCCCAGGATTTAAATCTAGGGTTTTATGGTTGTCTTTTTTTTTTTTTTTAATTCTTTAGATGGCTCTGATTCACAGGCCTGCTTAAAAATTCACCAGACTTTAAAAAGAAAAAATCCACTAGACAACTGAATGAACCCAGCTAGGGCTTGAGTCCAAGTAATTAATCACTCTCTCCTCTCCGGACTGATTTTGAAACCAATTGATGTATCCACTCTGAACTCCAACAGATGGAAATCAAAGTGTTTGTTTTATTTTTTTTTTTTTTGATGTGTTATTACACGTGAGCCCCCAGATACTTTGCCTGCAGTGTAGCTCTTGGACCGATCCACAAAGGGAGAGTTTGGAACTACAGAGCAGATGCCTACCTCCATCCAGAACTATGGCCCCATTAGGAAGAGAGAGAGAGAGAGATCAGCTCTCAGGCAAGCCTAGGCCTGACTCAATGGGGAAACTAATGGGGAGAGCATGGGAGAGAAGAGAGCACTCTCTTCTGTTCGGAAAGTCTTGAGACAGACAGACAGGCAGACACACAGGGAGAGTCAGGCTGGTCTAGCTCCTTCCGTCGCTATTCCGGCACTGGATGAAATGCAGAGTAAAGAGAAGCTAAATTGTTCTTGCCATTCTTTTCCTTCCTAGCATGCTGACTGGAAATTCTCTCTTCTAGGGAAAACTAGGGAGAGGGGAGGAAGTGTATCTGATATCACTCTCCCATCAGCACCATCCTTAAAACCAGGCAAGAGATGCCTCAGCCCTGGGCCATTTGCTTTAAAAGGTCTTTCATCCTCCAGACACCCCTTGCTCATAGGACCAAGGGAACACACCCACCTAGAGCCTGTACTAACCTCACCTTCTAGACCACAGCTCAGGTACCTGAGACCCCAGGATCCCCTGCTCAAAAGCCCAAAGCCAGCAGCCAGGGTGGTATGGCCTTACCCCCAGACCATACTCCCGAGGGCAGAGTGGCCTCTGGTCTACACACTCCTAGGTCTGCAGGATGGCATTATGACTGTCTCTGGGTGGTATGACAGACTAAGATGGTAGCTCAATGTGCATCCCTGTGCACACGAGGCCCCTGCCCAAGAAGGGCGGCTGAAAGAGGGCTGGCTCTCCCTGCACCACCCTCTTCTGTTGTGGAATTCCAAGGTTTTGAGAATTCTATATCAGGATACACCTTTCCAAGTCACTATATAAGAACATTTCTTAAGATCCAAAGCATAAAACAAATTTTCACAGTTTCTTAGCTTGATTTACAACTTTTAAATATTTAGATATGTGGTACATGGGCCTCCATCTGCACTCTGGGTCTGAGCCCCTGCCAGGTTGAAGGCATGCTTACTTCCATGTGCTTTATTAGAAAGCTTAATTAAAAAAAATTTTAAAAGCCTATCTCTTGTTGGGTTATGGACATCAGGGAAGGTATGTGCTATGGTGAGTGCTGTGAAATGTAAACCTGGCGATTCACAGACCTGTACCCCTGGGGCTAATAATACATTATATGTTAATAAAAAATTTAAAATTTTTTTAAAAGCCTATCTCTTTATTTCACGTACACACACACACACATACACCACACATCAGCAGGAAAATGTTAACATGGTTATTTTCTACAAGGATGGGGATTTGGGTGATTTGACATTTTTCTATTCTTTTTTTTTTTTGTATTTTCTAATCTTTCACAATGAACATGGGATGGAACACTTGTGTGACTTATTAAAGGGGAAGGTCAACATGGATCAGGGCACACACACGCCAAAAAATAACCTCTATCTTACTGGTTATGGCCAGGGGACCGAGCAGAGTCCGTAAAGCACACTTTAGCTCTGTGGCGGATACACACTTCTTGTGTAAAAGAGAATTGTGGAAGCAAAAGCAGGTTTTCTGGCCAGACAGCTATAAAAATACCAAGACAGCTTTATCAACACTGGCACCAGACATCCTATAGGCCAAACTGATTTCGGTCAGTAGAGCGACGAAGGGCACACAAGGCTGGAAAAACTTCTGCAACATTGTCTCTCAGACCACAGGGTTGCGACCCCCGCAGGGATTATGGAAACTGGAGCCAAGCGGCTGGATGCCCCCATCCATGGACTCCACCGGTCCCTGGGACCCGAAAGACCATCCACAATGCCCCTTTCTCTTGATCTTAACAAGAACTAATTGTGCACAGTTGCTCACAAAATACTTCCCAGACAGCATCCAACACGATCCCCACAGCAACTCCGTCTGGTCTGTAGGGCGGTGATTTGCATTCTAGAGCTGGGGAAACTGAGGCCCAAAGTGGTTTCAGGGGCTCAGGTGTGGTCACAGCGAGGAAGTGGAGAGGCGGGAAATTCTGTCTGGGGCAGCTTCGCCCTGACTCACCTCGTCAGTCAGTCCTTGGGTCGTCCTTTTTCCGCCTGCTGCTGCTTATCACCATTTCGCTTTCCTTTTCCCGGCACGGGTCCAACTGGAGAATGCGCGATGATATAAAAATCGACCACCTCTCTGTGTCTTCCCTTCCCCCATCCACACATGCAGCCCAGAAACGTGGGAAGGCTGAGACCAAATGAAGACATGACTTCGGTGTCATGAGCCAGCAGCACTGCATGTCATCAAGCTCCCCACTGAAGAACAGAAAAGATGGTGTCTGTGCTTACTCTCAGTGGTTTCTAGACACTCTGACATGTATTCCTGTTAAACTGTCTCATTTCCAAACCACTTCTACAGGGTGTCTGGATGGCTGAGTCGGTTAAGCAATTGCCTTCAGTTTGGATCATGATCCCAAGGTCCTGGGATTGAGCCCCACTTCTCAGAAGGGAGCCTGCTTCTACCTCTGCCTTTGCCTCCCCAGCCCCCTGCTCATTCTCTCTCTCTCAAATAAATCAATAAAATCTTAAAAGAAAAGAAAAGAAAAGAAGAAAGCACTTCTACATGCATCTTCTAATCGATGTTGTCCTAACGTCTGTCTGTGGATGCTGACAGGCTACAGAGTGGTTAAGGGCTTCCAGAAGCCCCCGGGCAGCACAGGCTTCGAGCCGCCCTCCTCTGTCCGGGAGCAGCAGTAACTTCTGCACGTCCATAGATACTGACGTTCACGTGAGGCCCCAGTCTGGAAAAAGTTAGCAATGCATGGGTTAGCTCCTTAACAACATTACCGTGATTTACTTCCTCCCACCCCTTTCTGGCAGTAACACCACTGGAGACTCAAACATGGCTGATCCTTACCGTTCAGAAGACCTCTTTTAATACTATCAGTTTTCCGCCTCAAAGTCCTTGGCAGGAGTCCCCTTCCATAGATCACCCTGCTGGCACCGGGCCGAGAGATGGTGTGGTTGACTCACAGGTCACTGCGGTTTATAAGAAGTCAGAATAATAAAAAGGAAGACAGGTCTGACGTCATTGGCAAGGGAAAAAATGTGAGCGCTGTGCTAAGTGAATTAGAGCTAGCTCTGAGTGATGCTGGAGGGGTAAAGCGCCCAGCCCGAGGACAAGGTCCACAGGAAAAGTGCAACTGCTCTACTGAGTCTAAAAAGCTCAAAATTGACACTAACTTATTTATCCAAAAGCCAAAGGAAAAAAACAAAATCCGCCGAAGCAAACTCCTTATTAATCACTATATTAACGAGGGGGAAAGAAAAGGAACTTTATGATAAAGTAATGAGGACACACAGTGGGCACACGCACACACACACACATTGCACACACAATTGCTCTTGAATTGGTTTTGCTACAAGCCACGTATACAGGGTAAAGAGTACCTCTTTGTCCACTTGAGCTACTGCAATTGAAAAAAAAATAAAAGAAAAAATTTCAAGATAAGCTTGGCTTTATAATTCATTTGGTGAAAACCTAATGCAGCTACAATTATTATTAGGACTTGGTCTGTGAAAGACTCTATAAGAGTTAAAAGCAAGCCAGCACTACCTTGAGCCCATAGGGATTACTCTTTTATTAGTATAGTCTTGGGATTAGTGGAAATGTCTGTCCAATGAATGCAGCTACTATATTTGAGCCCATGCCTGAATAAGCTACTTGTTGATTGAAACCTATCTATTTATAAGCACTTCTGCACGTTGTGAAAAATCCATCTGTATTGCCACAGCATGGCGCCCGCCCTTTGAATAAAGGCTCTTTGCCATTTCACTATAGGGCCTGTCGAGTGAGCAGGCAGAAAGGAAGTGTGTTGCATCTACTTAACAGGTTTTATTCCTCACTCTTGGCCTGTAAAGTAGAGTTACCTTATCTAAACAGTGATTTAGATTGATGTGGATGTTAAGAAAACAGAAGTGGAAAAAAGTACTTTTCATGAGACTCACCCAGGGTTCTAACTTGGTAGATTTACCACAGTTTGGATAAATGGTCGCAAAGAGCCCAAATGAGCCCTCCCTTTGCTTATGTCACAGTCTTTGAGTGGCGTCTGGAATGTAGGTGCATTTACTTACTACACCAACTCGGTATCATTTCTTCCTTAAATTTCTGCTTATGAATAGCACCCTGATAGCACGTCCAACAGAAACAAGCAAAGCATGAAGAATAGCCTTGATACACAAGTAAGTCAATGCTTTCAACGTTTGGGATTCTTCTTACCACACTGAGGCTCCATCTGAGGAAAGGCCAAGCACTCACCCTAGAAAGGAACCTCAAAGTCCAACTCAAAGTCCAACTTCAAGTCCAAGTTCTGCAGTTCTGAGCCCCACGAGTGCTTGACACACGCCCCATGGCTCTGCTTCCTGGACTCAGTCAGCATTAACTCCCTAAGCCTCCTGAGTTTGAGGTTTGGGTATAGAGAAGGTATTTCTTATTCCATTGGGGCTCCACTCTACAGTTAGGGCCCCCATTTATTATGTGGTTTCTTTGGAAACAGGCTAATGAAAACTTTACTAAATTAAAAGAAAAAAGGACTATAATAAACTTTACAGACCACAGGCTATTAAGAACTGAGATTTCACAGAATTTCTCTCCTTGAAGAACTTTATAAACAATGACAGGCAAACATTCCAGGCATCCCATTGTGATAAGGAGAAGACAGAAATCAGCTGACCCCTGGAAGCTTCTTCTAGCCCTAACATAGCAAGTAGAGAGAGCTCTAGCTATTTCCCTTTCTAGAGTCTGTGAGCTTTAGTTTCCCAGTGGTATCACAGACCTACGTAGTGCCTAGTGAGAGCTCCATAATTTGTAACTATTAGCATGATTATTCATTCATGCTATGGGAACTCAATAAAGAATCACACATCTTTTATATTCTTCTAGCTGATGATGCACAAAAGTAATGCCAAAAACAAAAGTAGTCATACTCAAAAACCAAAGCTGAAATTTATAAAAGATGTTTGGAAATAGCAAATATTTAAATCATAATATAGCAATACAAAGCATCGGAGACCCCTCTAGTAATTGAAATACAGCATTTTAAAGATACTGTGTTACACTCTGCAGTTGGGTGAAAGTGCTCTAAGAGATGTTAAAAGCTTGATGGAAGGTACTATTATCACCACACTCACTTTCCAGATGAAGAAATTAAGTACCTGAGTGTTAAGTATTAAGTGTTAGCCGGTGAGGTTTTGATAAAACCCCAACTTTTCCTACCTTACCATAGTACCTCCCCATATATTTTCTTCAGTTATGTTAAACATTCACATAAGTAAGATTATTAAACATAATTAACAGGTCTATGTCTTTAAAAGAAGACATTTGAGAGCTCTCCCTTTTGTGGGATCATTCCAAGATAAAAGAGGGTGTAGGGCACTGTCCTGGAGAATTTGATTCAACATAGCATTTGAGAACAGGCCTGGAAGGAGATGATCCTTTTGTGACTTGGTTTGTGACAACTCAGACTCACTCATGTCTTGAAGCCAAAGGAAAACAAACTGAGAACAAAAAACTTCTAATCCTTGGAAACTCTTCGTCAATCTTCCATTTGATTCCTGAAATCTTTGCCCTTCCAAGTATTTGTCTACCCATTTTCCATTGGGATCACAGCTGGGTACTGATAAAGAGTTCATCTTAAAACCTCACTCACTCCGTCCGTCCATCCATCCATCCATCCATCCATTTACCTACCTACTCTCCAACAGCTTCCGTAAAAGATTTGAATGGACGTTTAATGTTAACTCAGGCTGCTAGCTCACTTTATTGGTCTTTCTCATAGCTACTATGTCTCCTATAAAACATACTGCTTTAGGGCAGACATTAGCTTTTTTTAGACTAGTGTACTAGAAAAGAGAAGGAATGGGTAAGGAAAGGAAAAGCACTGGTAAGCATTTGTAACTAAAATTGATCCATCAAAGCTTTTGCAGACTTATTTTTTTTTAATGTTCAGAAAACTTGTATTTGTGGAGTATGCATTTTAAAATTTTCAATGGCAGTTGAAACTCACAAGGAAGCCAGAGGTAAAAATTATTCAGATTTTATAAATGAGAACATAGATAAAAAGCAAGGATCCAATGACTTATGCATGGGACCCAAAATTCAGCAACCCAAGCCAGGACTGATAATTCCTCACTATGACCATGGTAGTGAGATTATTAAGCTTAGTTGTTGCCTTCAGTATTTGTTTCCACAGACATTACGAAGAAAGCTTTTTACTTTGGCATTTCTGTAATACGGCACCATTTATGGCTGTCTTCACTTATAATAACCTTATTAAACAACCATCTTTAGGGCTGGCAGTCTACAAAGTGAGGAGGGTCAGTCTGCTTAGTAGTGGTTAATGGCCCAATCAAAATTTGAGTTATGTCGTTTTTTTTCTTGCATTTTCTTGATTTAGAAGCTAACGTATGCCCACATTTCTAATTTAGCCAAACATATCTTTCTGACAAATACAAAATCTCAAGAAGGAAAAAGATTTTTGCCATTCAATCTATCCTTTTATCATTTTTGGATAATCATGCAGCCGATCTAATGATTCCACAAACTTGCAGTGTGCCGATATTTTTCCCTGTTGCAGACTAAGTCTTTCCAAAGGATAATCTAATTCATTTTAGGCTGAGAGAGAATAAACCCTATGCTAAAAAGCAAACTACAATTTTTTGCTCTTTGGGCTGAAAGACCCCGGCACAGAATACAGAAGAATATATTGAATTCAACAGCAAGTAAGCCTAAAGAAACAGGGAACTTTTAATTAATATACTTTGGAAGGTCCAAACATGTAGAAAAATCACAAAACAAAAATGTTAGCCATTAAAGAGAATT